>NC_069126.1:12165376-12885039 GCF_026914265.1 Mya arenaria
TTGGCAACTTTAACAGAGTCCATAACTGCTATATCAAGTTCACATTTTGTACCATCAGACAAACATAGTTGAACCCTGATGTCAATAAGTATGCTGTTTTCGGTGTATATGTCTATGAGCCTGTACCTGTTTGGAAACATAATTCGCTGTATATTGACTTCCAATAGAACATTAAGGGCCATTTCAAATAACATACAAAGCTAGGCTTTAATCGAAACTAAATATCAGGATTCGCTACATATAAAATGGAGAAGACGAGGATTTACCTTAATTTTGTCATTCCTTGAAATTGAAAGACCTTCCAAGTCCCGTATTGTGTGTTATCCAAAAGGATTGATGAGCTATAGTTTTCAACAGATAGCTGCATATAGTATTCGCATGTACTAATTTGTAATGCTAATTCAAAATGTCTGTTCACAAAAGGTACTTGGACACAACACACTATTGAAAGGCAGTCCTCAAAGTAAACACATGCACTATCCGATGGAAGTCCTCGCAATTCTTGGCTTGAAGAACAACCTTTAAAACGAACATTTGTACTGATATAAGCATGTCTAATTTAGTCCTTTAAAGAAGACACTATCTAAAACGTCGTAATTATATTCGGAACTACTCATTTAAGATTAAAACTAAACATAATTATGAAATATTTTCAGCTTGATTGTTTCCTTGAAATGAGGAAACATACCGTGCTTTTCTTTAATCGAATGTTTCGTGCACTGCTCATCTTTGATGTATTTCTCAATGTCATACACACTAAATAGCTGAGATATGTACTCATCACTGATAATTGGCTCATTTTCTATTCCAAACCCTTTGAAAAACTCACTGATTTGAAAGCCTGAAAAATAAGTAATGTTTGATTAGTTTTCAAAGATAGTCCCTTTCTGAATATCAATAATGCAAAGGGACGTATTCGAGAGTAGCTAAGAGTTTTCTTTTATCTATGACTTGAAATCAACAGTGATTATTAGTATGTTATTAATTCATTTCAATATATCCGAACATTTTGCAAAACAAACGATGGTTCTTACCAGGTTTGTAGAACGATGTTCCGAATAAGCAGTTTAACTTTGGAATGGTCACATTTGAAAGTATCTGAGCATCAATGAGGCAGGTTCCTTTTGCCTCAAAACATACTTGGATCGCAAGATTTGCTACATATTCCGTGTTGCTCGAATCAAAGAATTGAAAACTGGAAAACATCACAAATATCTCCTGATTGCGTTTAAAGAAATCAACAGCTGTTACAGTTGTAGAATAAATTTTAAAGAAAAGTAAATAAAACCTCATCCAACATTCAATAAGTATTGATTTATAAATGTAAACCGTGAGATTTTTGTACTTATGTGTCCTTTTTAATCGTATTTTTCACGCATGGTTTATGATTATATTTTCAAGCAACATTTCAATAATATACACTCTACTGAGATTGTGTCTATCAAGATAAGCGCTGTAGTTTCTATATCATTAATCCATAGACTTACGTCAATCTCACAACGCCAAACAAGAAGAGATGGAGCTCAGTACCTGTAATACGGGAACAATGACACTAGTATACATTAGCCTTTCTTAATTATGTCATGTTTTGTCGGTATGTAAATAGTTCTATTTAAGGATGCATTTGACTTCATAATGCATTGTGTTATTATGTTATGTTTTGTCGATATGTAAATTGTTCTATTTAAGGATGCATTTGACTTCATAATGATGTTTGTTTATTCAATTATTGGATCAAATACTGCTGTGATTAATAGTTCAATGTACACAGAAAACCTTTACCAAACTCGTAGTCGATGAAAGATCTGGAAACTTTCAGCCGGTCTATTTCTGCTTCAATAAGGAAATTACAGAAATCTATTTTGACCATCGTCTCAACAGTTCGTTTCAGTAACTCAATTTCAACACAACAGCTGAATGTTGAACAATCTTCACTGATGTAGCATGACATTATAGGTGGTACGGATTGTAGATTCTGCATTTCTGTACATTCTGCGACGAAAATAATAAACACATTAAGACCCTTTAACATACGACGCTGAACAAGTATTCTATTGGCCTACGACAGAACATTGGGTAAAATTCCCTAGACTGTCGTAAGTTTGTCGAACGAGCCCAATGGGGTTTCGCGACGGAAATCCTGCCATAGACAATTGTTGTAGTGTGTTGAACATGTTTAACGCATATTCAACTTCACCAGGATCATATCATTGGTGTGTCGTGCAATACCCTACGGCGTCATATGCAACATAAACATATGAATACGCATGATTTTGGGTCATATGAGGCTTTGCCTATATATGTCGTACGAATGTTTCACCTTTATGCAACTGTCTTGAGATATCCAACGACAAAATAGTGATGTTATGACTGTTTAAGGCGCATTGTAGCAATATTTGACGTCAATGTTTTTGACATATTTATCTTCTGCAGTAATACTTTCCCGATAAACCCTGTACCTTTACTAATGACGTCACTGGTACTAAGCGGTACTGATATGACGTTTACCCCTGTAGTAGATATATTTAAGTGTTTCACTCGCACTTATTACTACACAGGTATGCTATGACGGTTTTGTAATGAAAAAATAGTGTCTGACTTTGTCTTAATACCAGCAAAGTGTCGTAATTCAAGTAAGAAAATTAAATTTTACCGGAATGGGTGAGAACGGTCTAGTGGTATAATTGTACGCCTTTTTGTTGGAATTTCGATCCCCATTAGGGGTTATTTCTCATTGCATCTCAAACTGGACACCAGTACTGGTTTTTACCCAGCTTTTGTCACCATCGTGATTAAAGAGTAACTTTAAACTAAACGATAATGGAGAAAATCGAAGGCTGAACAATGAGAGTCGCCCAATTTCTCACATGTGCTCTGTATTTTGTTTGAGTGATTGTTCGAAGGGGATTTCGTTGTTGAACTTCGTCGAAAATATGCCTATATCCCGCCATATGCTTAACCAATACTCATATACGACAGTGTAAATATATATCACGATCATCGCTCTCAAAGCACGCGTGGAGACAAAGGTCATAGGTACGAGATGGGTGACTGTCCGAGGTCATTTTGATCATTTTCAATGAATGTTTTTTTCGAAAACGAAAACAATTTAAATGTTGTTTTTTTTTTATCCCTTTTAAGGTGGTTTTAATTTACGAACTTGCCCACTGTTTTTTTTCCCCATATTGTTTTTTAGTTTAAAGTTTGATTTTGTACCGATTTATATAAACGAGGTACACATACCTGTTTGGCTCGATCCCGCTATTGTGTCTTTCTATGAATTGCTTTAAATATTTCAAACTGTTTGTTATGTTTTGAATCAATTTATAAAACGTCACCCAGGAAACATACAGCTATAACAAGCCTAAGTGTCGAAACGATCATGTTACCCGGATCATGCTGGGGGTACCTTTCATTAGATGGCACATTATCATTGGATTTATGGATACTATCACATAATTGACTAATTATGTTACTAATAATTACTGTTTATGTATTTTAAGTTATTATCACAATTTTCCTACTGACTGCCATCTATTTATTTCATCCTTTTTGGCTGATGTATTATAAATACAATTTCTGCCGGGAATATTGATCATAGTACAACACCTAATTATACACAATCTTTTACTTGTGAGTACGACTTGGCACACAAGACATGTGCAACGAGCTTTACCAAATATAGCAACATAGGGGCATTGTTTTATATGAAAATATCGTCTATCAGGGTTAGTACGAGGTATAGTACTTATTCAATTCTCACCTTAAATGATTACTCAACAAGTACAATAATTCAATGAACATAGAATCCGTCAATCTAAATGTACCACTAATTTCATAGCGATATCTTATGATGCATCCCTAAAAGCAGTAATTTCGTTTTGCATTTTAAAACAATATCACGTTTACATATACAAAATAGATAAAACAAGCTCTCAAGACGTATTTAGCATATTGATTGATAGTATGTGTCCAATCGCGAGATATTTGGCTCAACGTCGGAAGAATTTCATCTTTAAACTTAGCAGATGTCGATATATCTATTAAATATTCACATTAAGACAAGACAATCAAATGTTCCGCTCCATGTACAGCAAATAGGTGTACCTGAATTCCAACCATGTTGTACAGGATCATAAGGGTAGGTATGCTTTTCACAAGAAGATTCCGACAAAAAACTTGAGATCCCGAGGTCTTTCGTAAGCTTTTGTATTTCTTCCTCAGCCATTTTTGTGACATCGCTGATATCCAAATCCGTAAGCCAATTTTCTAGTGAGAAATCTGAAACAAAATTAAAAACTTTCGAAATGCAATTATCTCCAAATCTCTAAATTCTAATTTTGTCACTGTTAAAATGGTCAGAATAATCACTCAGAAATAGAACAAACAGATGTGTATGTTTACCTGGCACAAGGAAAGAGCTGTCCCACTTGCACAAAGGTTTAGGTATGATTTTGTTTACAAAGATAGGAGTACTGTAGTCACAACTGTTTTCGGTAAAGCAAACGCTTATTTCCAGATCAATACCCAACTCCCTTACTTCTGCGTAATCACGAATCATGTAACTGCAAAAGATATGTTTTAAACATTACATTGTTCAGATTCACCAATCAATGTTTGATATAACTAACTGCGAATGAATGATGACGATTTCAAATACCTCATATGTTATGATTCTTTAACTGAAACAAGAAATTTTATACTAGCGATTATTTTTACCCTTTCGAAACAGTATCATAATATAATACATATGGTTAAAATAAACAATACATCCTTACCTCATACGAAAGACCCCCATCAGGTAAATATGTTTTTCAGTACCTATAATATAAATGCAACTTAATTGCTTTTAGCTAACAAGCATTTATGAACTAATGGTGCAATTAAAGTGTAACAGGTTCAATCAAAGAATGTTTTCAACTTACCGTAGCTATAGTCTATAAGTGACTCATTCACCAACAGGTTTTCAATACCAGCAATGATTCTCATGTTACAAGTGTCCACTTGCAGTTGAGCACTAACATAACGATTGATAACATCTACGTAAATGCAGCATTCGACTCCCGTGCACGTCTGTTGAAGGTAGCATTGCATCGCGTCTGGTAGATCAGGAACGATAATGTGTAGAGGACAGTCTGTGAAATTAACAAATGTTGATACATTTAAGGGTTTGCAGAAATGGGGATATGTCAAACGTATTTTAAATTTTATTGGATTGCATTTCTACTCAGACCGTTTATTTTCGTTTAACAACTTATAAAGAACAAGCAATCGTAATATACGTAACAATTTCAACAATCTTCATATTTGTATCAGTATATATCACTTCATAAATACATATTTTAGTTGATAAGATCGTAGATTGTGGTAAATGTTATGTTATTTAAGGCAATAACTTGTAAATCACCTTCATTGAATTTACGTACAAAGGGATCTAAAAGTGTTACCATACAAACTATTTTGGAAATAAAGTTTAATTTTCTCAAACCTGTCGTCCAACCCTTTCCATGAAAAGGTCTTGAATTGTGTTCGCATGTTTGATCATCTAAATATTTACTGATTCCAAGTGTTTCAATGAGATTTGAAACGTCAATTTCAGTCATATCGAGGCTATCCGAAAGTCCTTGGTCTGCTAACCATTTGTCTAATGCAAAATCTTGAGAGAAAAAAGAATATTACGTTTTAGTTAGTTATTGTAAACTTCTTTATGTAGTATACAATGATCAACAGCGATTACTTAGGTTTGAACATATGTATTTGTTAAAACAAATCTACCATTGCTATTTTAGGCTTAATGACGCTTATCAAGTGTGCTGAAGTTAGTCAAAATACGTCAACATAAATGTAAAATATTCCTTATATATGATATTGAAGACACATAAAGCGTTTTGTTTTAAGTAAGTTGCAGACACAAACTTATTAGACGAAACCTACATATTACTAAAAATATATTTCTGTAAAGTTTCCACCTGGGATCCTGAATCCCCGCTCGAGGTCACAAAGTGGTTTTGGAACTCTGACGTCATTCAAAAGGTTAACGTTAAGAACGCAAGGTCCATTAGATTCCAAGCAAACACTTATATCAAGACTAAACCGAAAAGCAGAATTGTCCGTGTCGTCCAACAACATGTGCCTTAAAACGAAATAAATAAACGTGTTTGGTTTATGATTCAATTACGGGAACCTCAACATTCATTGATTAAAATATGTTGATGAATGTCTTTTTGCATGTGAGTTTCTCGGTCTCTCGACGTTTATTGTCTGTTGGGCCTTAAATTGGTTATTGTTATTTTTTTGTAAAATGGACTTATATTTACATTTTACTGACCGTTCCAAGGCGGTACCTTACAATCATTGATAAACACACCCAGTTTTTATATAGTATACATGCACTGTGTTGTTTGTGAAGTTTTGTGTTGTTGTTTCTTGTTTGTGATGTTTTTGTGTTCTTAGCCTTTGGCGTTTAGCCTGTGCAATTAAACGGGGTTTATGTTTAAACATATCATTATTATTGTTTTGTTTTTAATTATTGTTCGGTATATATGCGTTTAAATGATTGTCTCCAGTTGTCTACATGAAGTATGACAAACAAAAACAAGAAGCAACGTTTGTAAACATTGTATGGCTAATAGTCATATCTAGACGTGTTACGTCCACGTTAAAACAAAAATTTGGCTATTATAATTGAAAACCCAAAGAAAGGACATGGGCTTGCCATTGATTCCAATCTTTAAACACGATCCTGTTTAAATGCGCATATGTCAAAGCCAATCAAATGACTTATAAGAACCATCCAAGGTCACAAACGAACATATCGTTAACAATCAAAGTTGGCACGGTCAGTGTAACCTTCGCAAAAACTTAGTTTTAGAGCGCTCAACATTATACAGGTAGTTATCGCAACAAAATTACATATTTTATATATGGGTACAAAACACACCATCACACATGTACAGATGAAAACCATCTTGCAACGGTACATGCAATCACTCAGAAGTTTACGTCTTACGTTTGCTCAATCTCATACATTTATCAATACATGTAGAATTTGAAATGTCAGACTTATCGGAGCCAGCATCGACAAAATAAAAATAAGTAACACGTATACTTCTAGCCCGCAAGTGTTCTCCTTGTACATTATATTTTACTACTCACTTTAATCGTAATACTCCTACTAGATCTGTTTCAACTGATGTTCCTGAAATGGTTCAAATAAATGTACATAACTTATATTAGTTTTAATTTGGTTATAACAAAGCAAATTAAAGTACATTTTGTACATTTTGACGCTCATATGTGTAATTGCAACAACAAAAATAGATCAAAAACGTATGTGAAATGCAGTCAATGTATAAATGTGCAACTAAATAATGGATTGCATGATATAACGTATATGCGATTATTAATAAACATACACTATGGATATAATTCTATAATAAATGTTTACCAAACGGATAGGAAATTAGCGAGTAATTGACGCTTAGATTTTCTATAGACGAATACAGCTCAAATTCACAGAAGTCCAATTTCATTTTCACTGAGAGCGTCCTGTCTATTATTGGAACCAACACGCAGCATGAGACATCAAAGCAGTTTTCTCCAAGAGCGCAGACCATGCTTTCCGGGAGCGACGGTAAAGTTCTGTCAAGAGTACACTCTGTTGAAAAAAAGATTTGGTTATTAGAGTCATATTCACTGGAGAGCGTACGATGCATATATACGTGAAATTAAACACTTCTCACTTTATAAATAAACCTTCAAGTATGAATAAATGGACGCTACAATTTCAAATATAAAATTAACTTGCCTTTTCTCCATCCGTTGAGAGCAAAGCCTTCCCTATTAACAGAGCATTCTTTAGAGGATAAAAAATTTGTCAAACCTAAGTCATCCAGTAACATATCTTTGAAAACACCAATCACTTGATTTGCAGCGTCATCAGTGTTCTCCTTTATCCATTCGGTGACAGAGAAATCTGGATTTTCAAAACTTGTTGATTATAAAAATATTCGCTTGTAAACGATTTCCTTATGTATATGAGTATGTGTATATAAATACAATAAAAAAACTATATCATATTAAGAAAGATATTGTTTCTATTCGATATATATTACAACATTTTGTAGGAAAAATCACTACTTGCTTTTGAATTTAAAAGATCCGTCAAAGCTGCAAAATGGTATCGGTAATAAAACGTTGTCTGCTATTGACTGGTCGATAATACATCCGCTACTTTCAATGCAAAGTTTCAAGCTTGCTGACAGTCTAAATTGTTTGTTTGAAGGCAGATGCTCTACTGTGTAGCTGCATACAATTAGAAGAACATTTGAATAAAGTAAAGCAATGTAATTATTTACTAATATGAAATAATAAGAGATTCAATTTAAGTATAGACTATAAATGTTACGTACTGTAAATGAAACACGCCTTGAATATTTAACACTTGTGGTGTTCCCCATTCATAGTTAAGCAATGCTATTTCATGTTCATATTTCTCGAAACTCAAGGTGAGTGTAAGGTCGCAAGCGTCAAGATCAATGGATGCTTTAAATGTTCGTTCCATGACGGGCACTGATATGCAGCAATCGATAGTCGTACAGGTTTCTTGAATGTTGCATCTCATATGGTTTGAAAGCAAAGACATTGTGATATCTTGTTCGCAATCTGAAGAACGTATTATAACATTATCATATTTATAACACTAAAAAAAAAGTTTAAATACAATTTAGATTGTTATTATTTCAAATAAACAGTCATAACCTTTCGTGTACACATTGTTAAAAAGTTAACATAAGTAAAGTACCGTTTTTCCATCCATCTGTTGCCGGGTTATATTTATCTGATGAGAGCGTACACGAATCGTTTCTACTCATGTATTTCAGAATTCCCAATTTTTCCAAAATTATATCGACTGTGTAGCTCGGCAGACTGTTTATGCTAAGGTCTGTTCTAAAGTCGTCTAGTTTAATATCTGAAATAAAGAATGTTATGCGAGTATGGATGCTGCTATTATAGCAATATAATGTTCCCAATCTGAAGAATTTGGTTTCAACAGACGATTGCGTTCATCGCCCAAGTTTTATGTATAAATAATGTCTCAATGAATAAGTCTCAAACAACTGTTATTATTGTTTTGGGGTACGTTTTGGATTGCATGAAAGCCTTATGATACATCTCAACTTAATTGTTTAAATTGATTATAAACTGTGTACAGTTTGTTAATTACTTGGAAGTTCTCCTGTCCAATCACAGCCAGGTTTAGGAAGATCTGCTTCCTTTAAAACCACTACATCTTCTTCACATGTATTAGACTGGATGCACAGCGCCATCTTTAGATCGACCACATATCTTTTTTCAGCTTCCAAATTGATGATGCGATATCTAATACAAATATACATCATACATAATACATATTTTACATTCAAATTATCTCAACAAATTATGTTATAATGATATTTTTTTTTCTGTTTGCGAATGAATAGTGTGTGTGCGAGACTGTTGGTGTTAAATGATGAAGTAAATTATTTATAAAATTATGCACAACCAACTGCCGTTACCAAAGGTACACTAGTTCGAAACACATCGTGACTCACATCCCGTTAATTAAAACTCATAAACTGATATACACATGTAGATTGCGGACGAATATTAAGTTAATATCAAATATCAACAATATTATTTGTTAAAACCTGATGCGGAATATTCCAAGCAAGCTAAATTCATCCCATTTGCCCCATGAGTAGGAAAGGAGTGAAATGTTTAGGGCGTAGTTTTCAATGCCGATCTCCAGCTTATAATCACATGCGTTCAAAAATATGTATGCCCTCAGCGAACGTTGTATTACGGACACGTCTATACAACACTCTATCCCGGTGCAGTAGTCTACGATATGACATGACATAAAGCTCGGAAGTGTTCTTGCTTGTATTTCTTTGGGACAGTCTGAAAGGATATATATATAGCTTAAAGCTATATATTTAAAGCTACTGCATTGACAAATACATGATACGAAATTGTGAAAAATAATACTATAGTACAAACATTCAAAAATATTAATTGTATACAACTTGTAGGATGAGACCTGGGGTTTGAAATTTAGTAAGAAAATACACTCTAAATAGAAACAACATTAGTTTAAACAATATAGATTTAATGCAGACAAACATGTAAAAAATGCAATGTTTCATTTAAAAATAAGCATCCAACAAATACAAATCGCTATCAATTGCTTATTGTCTGGAGGCCTGCGAAATTTTAAGGGAAATTCAATACCATTGTTCCAAGCATCAAGAAACGGTGTTGTTCCAATGTTGCACTGGTTTTGTCGGAGATATTTTGCAATACCAAGGTCATTAAGAAGCTTCTCAACCACAAAGGACTCAAGCACATCACCATTTATATCTAACGAATGTTCACTTAACCAGCTCGATAAGGAGTAATCTGAACAAATAAAATACATTTGTTGGAGCAACATTTATATAAAAAAAGTTATTGATTTTCCAATGGTTATTATTAGTTATTATCCTTAAACATATGAACACGTAGAGTTTTAAAATCCTTTGTTTTAAATTAGTGTTAAAACACATGACTCCACTGATCTTTTAACACAAATGAATGATTTACCAAATCGTTTACTTCATTTTTAGCATTCTACATTTGTTGGTGTCCCTTAAAGATTAAATGGTGATGCTTGGTAACAAACTGGGATATTTGTATCATTGTATAATTGATACACACACTAATCAATGATAATATAAAAAGAAACCAACCGTATTCTAAAAAAATACTATAGCTTTCGTTGGAGGAACTAGGTTCAATGCCTTACACAACCCACACCATGAGGTACAGAATGTTAAATTAAAGAGGTTTCATAGAAATATAAACCATATCGTTAATATAATAAATGTGTATGCGACTTGAAACGATCTGTGAAATGGAGTTTTACAGTTTTGGTTAACCAATGTTCGAGGTATATAACTACTTGGATGCCCCATATTTGCTACTGGGTTTGTGTCTGCATATGACACTGATATTTTCACATATGATCGCATAATTTATTGTATTCTTGTTTCACTGACCGTGCAAAGGCAGTGACCCAAACATGTATTCATGAATATAATAGGTCGCATGTGGGTCTGTCCTAGTTATTCGTGCTCTGTGCGTCTCCCGTTCAGTGACTATTAGGCCCTAAGTTTGAGCTTTTAAAAATGGTTTTTATTATGTTTTAGCCTCTGGTTTTGTTCCTGCTGTTTTACCATATTATTTATTTTGTTATGATGACCATTCCCTATAAAATATATACATGCATAGCTTATATATATAAATATCTCAATATGATACGAGTGTATATTTCTTAATCAACTCGAACATCAGTTTAGAAATGCTAATTTTGACTTGACTAAATAGGAACAACGTTTCAATGATATTAATAATGAGAACAATTTTCTCAAACTTATTTACAAGTGAGACGGATCGGCTGTACTTGACCATAAGATGTTCCTTATTACTTCAGTGTGTCATAGTCATGTTGATGAATTGTTAAAACACCTAAAATACAGTCTTGAAATTTTTTACATTTTTGCTTCGACTGGTTTCATCCATTTACAGGTAATATATCTGGTATTTGAGAATTTGACTTGACGAGAACACCAACATTTATAATTGAATATATTATGATGCATGTGTGGTCTGTTGTACGTTCATTGTCTCTTATTTAATGCCTTTTAGGCATTATCATTGTGGCTTTACACAGGGTCGTTGTTTAACTTTTGCATTGAATCATTGCATACATGATGGCAGAAAGGGCGCTCAGGGCGCAAAGTGTTTACAAATGTATCTTGTTTAGATAAAATCACCATACCTGGTATTATGTATCCCGTATCCCAATTGCATAAAGGCTTTGGTAGATAAACATTTGTAAGTAGCGGCTCGTTAATAAGGCAGTAGTTTTCTTCAAAGCATACTTTTACATTCACATTCACAACGAATGTTTTTTCACTCTGCAGATCTTCGATTGAATATCTAAAATAGGTATGGTTTCAAACTTAGGTTGTATTATCATAACTTACATGATTAAGACTATGTTAAATGTCACGCCTGTTGTTTGTTTCTATGAACATTTTCATTGCAACAGATGTTTACACATTCAACCTCCTCTCGCTTTGTCTCGTTTATCTACGTTCGTCTGATAAAAAGATGTAGTTTTAAATGCTTGTTTTAAAATAAATTGTAACAATAATCTACATTTCTCATTCAGCAAAACGTTTTGATTTGAGTGAAAATACATTGTATCGATGTTTTTCTTTAGTTTATTTATTCTATAAATATTAAGTAATATGCAGTTGTATTTATACATGTAGTTGTATCAATCAGTCTTTAAATAACACAATAACCCTATTGAAAGTTGGTTGTGACAAGAAGCTTATAGCACATAAACCAATTTGTTTAAGAGTCAAGGTATGTTTTTCTTGAGAGAATTTGTCTTATAATATAAACATGGTACCTAAGTCGCCCTTTTGCCGGCCTCGTACCCATTTTAAGTATGAATTTGCTGTAAACATATGTTTGACTTACACAATTTTGATGACACCTCCGACAGACACTTCTTCCACTGTGCCTGAAATACAACAAAATCATAAAGCGACCATCTTGAAAAGTAAATCATTTCAATGAAATCAAAATCCTCAGGAATATAGTGTAATCACAGTCATACCCCAGTTATAGGAAGTGAGAGATATTTCTTTGGAAAGCTTTTCAATTCCGATCGTGAATGTTAGATCACATGCATTTAGGACAAGTTTGGTGTTGAAGGATCTGCGAATAATATCGACACCAATGCAGCACTCTATGCCAGTGCAGAAATCGGGAATGTGACAGACGACATTTTTTGGTAAGATAGGCAACCGTAGCAATGCACCGCATTCTGTAAAATAAAGGAAAGAATTTACATTATTTCAAACGTAACCGCAATAATTAAATGTTATTGCACTTATAATGTTTTTTGAAATAATAAATCAAAAACAAAATCCTGTCTTACCATTTCTCCAACCGTTTTCTACCGTAGCATACATTTTGTCATTTGAAGTACATTCTGGACTAAGTAAATATTTGTCTAAATCGAGTTCTTTTAGAAGTGTACTGATTGCCGCTGCTGACAGAATATCCTCTGGTGAAAATCCTAAGCTTTCTGTCCACTCTGTCATGGAAAAATCTGAAAAAAGCTAACTTATTTTAATTGTATGTTTTCTACGGACAAACTGTTTTGTTTTTTTTGTATCGGAAACGACCTCCTTTATAACAGCAAGAACAACAACACCACCACCAACAACAACAGACAATTGGTGTTTACATTCCGGATGGAGATTTCTCGGAATCAAAACAATATCTTAAAAACAAAAGCCATCGTTTTGATATAACTAAAACAGTTTATTGAAATTGATCCGGATGATATAATTCATAGAAGGAATAGAGACTTACATTACATTCTAAACATACATACTTTACGATTTTAATTGCTGATCAATTTACTTAAGATTTCTTTGTATAGGTTAACCAATGATCTAGTTTTAGTAAATAAGTAGATTATAAAGCCAGACTTGTCTCACTTTTCAAACTATATCCGGAATCTGTATTACAAATCGGTATTGGCAGCATTTTATTGACAAATATATCTTGGTTTAACTGGCATTTGTCATCGCTGTCCATGCACACAGCAAGAGACATGTCCACAATAAAATGTTTCTCAGTTTTGTCAATCTTGTATCTGAAACATTAAATGGATGCATTGTAGATGCTAGGACAGGGTGGCGAGTTGTTGTTTTCAATACGTGTTTACTTCAGAAACATACATGGTAGCTAGTTTATATGGGGTCGTTTTATAGTTATAATCATATATTATGTTTAAATATTTAAGATAAAACTATGATTTTTCAAACTTTAATTGTTTCAGTAAATAGTCAAATGGAAACTAGCAACGTTACTTACTTCAGCTGGATCATTTCAAGTATTGTACTGAAATGTTCACTCCCTGAAAATGTTATGAGAAATACACATGAGATGTATGATCATATAAACGCTCTTATTATTATTTAAAAAAAAAATCGCAATTGTAAACAGAAATGCTAATAGGCGATTCGAGATTTTATCAATAATAAGCAGCTACGTGTCCATACAATATGTAATTGTCTAGCCATTGAATTTAATATGACCTTTTCGGTTAAACTTTGTGTAAGACCAACCACGCTCGATGTTTTAACTATCAATGCGACAACTTGTAATTACTGCACAAGATGTAACCATCTATTGTCCATCTATTGTCCAAAAATTCTACGTTCTAATACTACGTTATTTTTCACCGCAGATTTAAAAAAGAGCTTATGAATTGAACGACTTTCAACCCGGTACTTTCCGATATAGTCAGAAATAATAATCATACCCCATTCATAATCGAATATTGATAGATTGAATGAAAGTGTCTCCAAATTTCCATAAATCTCAAATTTGCAGAAATCAATATTCAATGCGACTTGGATAGTTCGTTTCAGGAATGGTATATAAAAGCAGCAGTCGAAGGCAGTACATGTTGTATTCAACCGACAGACGGTATTGTCAATCTGTGGTAAGTACGTTATGTTAGCCGGACACTCTGAAAACAGAAATAGATTATTTCGTAGAAGTACAGGTCAAACTATACGGTTTAAGATAACTTTATTATAAATTAATGTTCCTTCTTCTTGTTCGTATTATAATTAAAAAGCATATATACCTCTGAAATAGTTCACATCTGCTCAGATTTTGTATACTTTCGATTTATTTGACAATCTTGTTTGGTAACAGTAATATTCGTTAACCAGGTTACTATCTATAATGTCATTTCGAAGCAAATTGTTATTAACCATTAATCCATCCGTCGTTGACAACTTGCTCATTAACAGTGGTGGTGCATGGTGAAGTCAGAAAATACTTGTCCATTCCAGTTACTTGAAAAAGAAGTTCCAATGCGTCATCCCATCCGACATCCGTAAACGACAGATCTCCAATCCCATTATCAGCAAGCCATTTTTGTGTAGAGAAGTCTAGAAGATGACGAAAAGTAACAAGTAATAAGATACCATTTGATAGCATGGTGTATTGTCTCTTTCCAAATGTTCCCGGCAATTTAAGGATACGTTTTATGAGATTGCAGTAAATATTACACAATTACTCAAAGTATACGAAAAGTAATTGTTCTTACATGTAAACACAATTGTCTATTATATCAAATTGTGTTGAATTCTTCTGCATGCAGTAACTCAAAAGAGCTGAACTGTTTTATACCATGTTTATTTCTGATTCAGATGTTTCAAGTTCACATTAAAAATTTTGTTATTTGTATTTTTGAACCTTCTTAAGTATCGATAACGAGTTCTTAACATTCAATTTGCAATTCGTATATATAAAAGTAGTATCATTTATTCTAAATACACATAAATGAATAGTGAAACAAACAAACATTAACACGCACTCTAAAAGGTTAGACAGATTTACAATATTTTAGAATACTGATCTTGTAACAGTTTGCCATTAAATGACAACGTTGTATTAAACAAGGATATGTCGATAGTTGCTCCTGGAATCAGTCTTACAATAAGTATGTTTAACGTATTTTGCAATAAACGAGATGCATTATTCACAATTGCCCTATATTACCGTCAAAACATACCACATGGAAAATTCTCGTTGTAAACGCATGCTTAGAAGTCGTTAGTAAGTCGAAATTCAGGGTGCACTCATTCGAAATGTCGACAAACTAAATTGATAGATCGTCAAACTTTCGACATTTTTGCGTCAATTTTATTTAAATTCGGAACCAATGACGTAGCGTGATAATGCAAAACTTACTTTTAAAGTTAAATTCCAAATCGCACCCAAGTTGAGGAACTTCACTGTTTTCTAGCACATTTTGTTCAAACAAGCAGTTTCCGGTACTATCTAAACAGACTGCAGCTTTTAGATTAATGATGAATTTCTTTTCATTGTCAATTTTCTTGATTGAATAGCTGAAAAAATGGTGTTTTAATGTTAAAACAACATGCATAACAATGATAATACAATGATAATGTACAATGACAACACATTTGCATTCAGAAAAGAACAGAAAAAACGTATTTAAAAACAAATTAAATCTCGATATCATGCACATATACTTATGTACACATCAAATACTGCCGATTAATTCCAACGTAATTAACATCAAGATGTTAAGTCAAAAAGTTCCTTCGAATCCTTAGAAGTGGAAACTTATACTACTCATAAATGCATTTTGTTTCACAGCATAAAAATAATCGTGCTGATGTTCAATTATTGTTTAGCATGAACAATAATGTTTCGTATCCTTCTTATACTCACGTCATGCGTAGAAAGTTCAGAATGGACACTGATTCGTCTTTACCTGATAATAAAATTGATTGAATTTTAAAAAAAAAAATCATGCATAAAAACGGACCCTCCATCAAAGTATTTTTTTCTCAAATGAACAGATAATTTAGGAATAGTAGGAACTTAAATATTGTAGCAAGTGTTTTGTAACTATGGTACAACATCTGCGTATCAGATGTGTTTTTGTATTTCATTATGGTAATCATACAAGGTTGTTGAACTTACCCCATTCATAATCGAACAACGTGAATTCAAACGTATGTTTTTCTATGCCACCAGTTACAACGTAGTTGCACATATCGATGCTAAAGAAAACGTTCAGTGATAACCCAATGGAGGGGATCCTCATACAGCAATCGATTCCAGTGCAATGATTCGGGATATGGCATGACACGTGGTCAGGAAGTACCGGTAGGCGCTCGAAGGTCAACGGACACACTGTTGATACTCGAATAAATATATCACTTACACAAAATAAAAAAGTGCTTTATTTTGTTTAAATTTTAAGAATCAATCACAAAATCAATGTGATGATTTATTTATGACGTCATTTCCAGATTGAAAAATGTAATGGCGAAATACAGTTAATTTCGTTGGAACTGCAAACAAAACATTCAAACATTAAATAGTCAAAGGAGACATTTAACTAAAATAATAGTACGATAGGATGCTTATCTGACGACATGTATGCGCTATGATCGTTACAAAACAAACAAAGCTATGCTTACCGTTGCTCCATCCATTGATTGACGGCATGTACGGTTCTCTGCTGCGGTCGCATGAAGGCGACTTAAGAAACTCTGAAAGACCCAGTTTTAGGAAAAGCGCTTGGGCCCCAGCTTCGGAAAGTTCAGAAGACAGATCGTAACCCTTTTCTTGAAGCCAATGGTCTAAGGAAAACTCTGTCAAAACAATATATAGTTCTTGATGTCGTCGACTTTGCATTACGGTAATAACGGGATCGATATAAAGAAAATATGCGCATGAGCAACTATCAATACTATCAATGATATGCGTCAATATTGCAGACATTCGCGCTAAATGTGTGAGTGGTTTACTGATCAGGTTTCATTTTGGTATACTTCGACATTTCTAGTTCACCAACTTTAAACAAATAGACATGCCAATACATGTATACAATTTAATGTTGATTACATGGAGAACGCATATTGATGCAAATCAATGAGATTGTCGATATATACTTGCCTGTAAAGTTAGCCAACGCCGCCAAATTGCATGCGGGTAGTTTTTCGTTGTCCAAAATACTTAAACCTTCTTGCGGTATACAGAACCTTTCTTCATCAATTGGGATGCAGATTGTTAGGTTAAGATTGAGTATAAATCCGTCTTCGTATTTCCCCACAGAATATCTAAGGACGTACATGTAATAAAAAGGGGCTATCTTTGAAATTCAATAATTAAACTACCATTACCTAAAAACGTATTCAGCTTTTACAAAATCATATGTGTACAGTTAAATTGAAAGTAAAAATACCTACGTTTATACATGTACTTACGTTATTTCAATTGGCGAATGCACTGGTTTACCAATATGAATTGTAGAAGGTGTTTCTATAGAATAAAACACACATATATATTTATGTAGTTAACTCCACAATAGTAGTCAGATATATTATTTCAAATATATCCAAGAATTAATGTATCATTGCATAACATTTTTTTTCATTTCGATAGTATTGACATAGCGTGATCATGATTTTCATCCAATAGTTAGAAAACATACCCCAGTTATATTGCAGGAGTTGTTCACTATATTTTTTATCCGCTATCCCTGCCCGAACGGTAAACTCACACGGATCCATGTCAAACCAAACAGGAATTTCAACGGAGATTTGAACAGAACTTAATGGAATTTGAAATGTCAAGTCTATGCAGCACCGTATACCAAAACAGTCATCACTCAGTTGACACCTTAAGATTTGGTCCAATGATTCCGGAATAGCATTTGAAATATCAAGCGTTGGGGGACAACCTGTAAACATGTACATACTAGTTTTTCATAAATTATCAGTTATGCACTGTCGACATTGAGTCTTAAAATAAAGGTAAACACAATCAATATTCGCATGATAATCTTTTTTTCTTAATTTTTGTTTAGCCAAAATTTGTTTTAGTTTACCAGTTGGTGGCTCCGGTAGAATACACTCGTCATGTAATAGTATATCCTTAATTCCTAATTGTTGAAGTAACAACTCAAAGGCCTGTCTGCTAAGTTCTCCTCCAAGAGCATTCGCTAAGTCCTTCAAATTACCTGTGTTACATATAAAATGACATTATACAGTTTGAGTGTTTCTCGTTTATAGTAGGAGTTAATAATTACATGCAGTCAATTGGAACTATATATTTACCATACAAATAAATTTTAATGTAAACAACAGGAAAAAAGCACACTATGTTAAGTTGTTAAAACAGAGTGTATTATCACTTGCAAAATGTTTTACTTACCCAGTAGTGTGAAGTTGTCATTACAAATAGGTATTTCTACTTTAAAGTCTGTCAAAATGTCTTGGTCGATGAAATCATCGAATTTTATTCCAAAGTCAATTAAAAACACCTTTTCATCATCAAGTTTATCGATGTTGAACCTAAAAGATGATACATTGATCGATACTCGTCATTATATAAGTATTGTAATTAAATACACAGTTTATGTCAATAATATTTGAATTTTGTAGGCAGATTATGAAAAGTATGTAGTTATTGTACGACTTTGTCCAAATTGTGATTCAAAGTACTCTTAGGTTTTCGGATCTCAGAAATATAAACGCAATACGTACTTTAAATACAAAGCCTCAGTCAATTTTACTATTTCATCTTTGCCTGAAATAAAATTCATATCAAATTATACAAAACGAAAAAAGACAATACAGAAAGCTAACGACAGTAAAATAAATGCGGTCGTAAGTCTGAAAACGACAAAATTTAAGGCAGAAACGGAATACATAATTATCGTTTGAACAGTTCGGTTTGACACCTTATATGTGAATATGCCTTAACAAAATCGTTCAGCAACTTCTAGAACAGGATCTTTTGAATGCAAGAACACCAACCACCGTATAAACAGCACCTTGCTTCACAAATCACTAGACTTTAAAGAGTGACAATTTTACAAAATCTAGTAGAAGAAGATTTAATGATATCCATCAGAGTATTATTTAAAACTGATAAAGGTAATCACAGAATAAATACATGTAGTTCTATATAATTACTTTTATTGTTCATTTGAATGTATTGATCATTACCATTATTATTCTATACTAACAAGATTGCTTTCTTATTAGTATTAGGTAAGTCATCAACTGTGTAAGCTAAGTTGCAATGCACACCCTCGAGAATAAAATGAAAACATTTAAATGCAAACACTTCAACAAGATATATATACCTTACAAGGATAAATTGACTATTAAACTCAATAGTTCAAGGAAAACTGCGCTTAAGGGGACATGCACATCATCCAAAAATAACCTATGAGTCAAACGGTTTAAGGCCAAACAGGCATTTGATGAAAACAATAACTCCACAAGGCAAATCCGACATTGTACATAGGCACAATACATTGCTACTATGTTAAGTATGGCAAAGTCAATATATTTTACATTGTACTCGATTTAATTTCTGAAATAAAAGTTTAAAACAGCAAGTTTTTGGAATAAGTTATGAGACTAACTGAGCGCATATACCTCTGCTAACCTCAACCAGCAAGCAACTGATATGTGCATTTTCAGAAATACTCCAGCAAACCCGTTCATTTCAACAGAAAAAAAGGTTTTCACTTACCCCATTCGTAATCAAAAAGTATAATTTCCGTAGACCACTTTTCAAATGCCGCTGTCATGACATAATTACAGGGATCCAAACTGATAAATGCTCTAAATGACTTGGTATAGTCAGTAAGTGGAATTGCAATGTCAACGCACGCTTCAATTCGCAAACAATCATTTTGAATATAATAATAAAGGATGTCATTGCTGATTTTCGGAAGTGTTAATGTTCTATTGTAGACAGTACAAGCTGCAAACATAAAAACGAACACAATATTTTTACACTAAACTTTCGTTTGAATTGTAAAAACAAAAAAATTCAAAGACGCCGTACCAACACTGAGCAGGTATTTTTTTTTTTAAATTTGCTTATGTCTGTATATTTTCCTATTAAACTATTAATTTATAGTACTTGTAATATGCTAAATTATGACAATACTGTTTTGAAAACCCGTCCATGGTAAGGCGTTATCCTTAACATAAACACAATTGTTTAAGATGATGCAAGGAAATAGCAATATGTGCTAGCCCATTTTAGTTTATGCGGATTAATACATACTTAAGTCGTCTTGCTCTAACCGTTCCTCCATTTCGTGTCTTGCTCCATCCGTAGACAGTTGTCGATTTTTGAGTTCGGAGATGAGTTCATTATCTTCAAACCTTTCGGGCCGTTTACACAGTGGTCCATTCGCCAGGAGATCCTAAAATCCAAACCAATGTAATAAAGTAAAGGGAAATAAATCAATGTTATCATACTTAACAAAACAGTCCAAATATATTTATCGTATTTATTACCGGATCAATGTGGAGCGCTTCTAGGAATTCATCTACGGCAACGTCAATGGCTTTTTCAACAATATTTTCGACGGAATCATCGAAAGCATCTTTTGTGTCCTTAAAAAGCTCGTTCCAGTCAACTGAAAAACAGAAATCAATGATATTGTTAAAGTCACATTTATTTGGGTAAGGATACGTGGCCGTTTAGCCAATAAAACGTCGCTATAAAATAATGAGCACGCGTCCAATATTCATTGCACCGGAATTTCATTAATCTGCGACACCATTTCAGGCCTTTTATCCGTGTTTGATCATAATACAATTTTAACTTTAAATTTTACAAAACACTTACTTTTGGGAAATGTTAAAGAGCCGTCTGCGTTTACAGTTGGATACGGAAATATAGCATCTTTTAAAACGTAAAAGAATGCAAAACAGTCATCCAAGTCGTCAGGGTTGCAAATTCCAACACCAAATGTAACTTTAAGGTTCTTTTGTCTTATTTTAAATGCATATCTGAAATAAAAATAACACAATGAAAACTACAGGGACAAGCCCAGTAGTCGATAATTAAAATCTACACTCTGTTTAGAGGCACAAGGCAAGGGCCAAACATTTAAATATTGATGTTCTACTTGTCATCTTACAAATGTTCATAACGCTCAATCGCAATAATGCAATAATGTGTACAATAATGCAAATATGACATTTTCATGTATCAATGTTCATAGCCGAAGTCAAACATGTAGATAATTGCCAATTAGTTATGTTCAGAACCGATAGGAAACATGTATGGAATTGTCAAGGAGCAATATCCAGAACCGATAAGAAACATGTATGGAATGGTCAAAGAGCAATGTTAAGAACTGCTAGGAACTTGTTAAGGAGCAATGTTCAAAACCGAAATCGAACATATATATATATAATTGTCAAGTAATATTGTTTTGAACCGATAACGAACATGTATGAATTGTAAAGTATCAATTTCAGAACATTCAGGAACTGTCACAGTAAGTGACGAAAGCCCCCGAAATGTCATATATGACCAACAATACTGTACTTGAATTGAAGCAGCATTCCATTATGATGAACCTGTAAATATGACCTTGACCTTTGAGGCGAGCCGTAGTCTTTATGTACCAAACAACAGTGCCAATTTATTTTAAAATTCTTCCCTGCATGACAAAGACACGACCAACAATACTTTATGTGCATCTATGCAGCATTCGATAACGATTAAACTCCAGGAGTGACCTTGCACTTGGAGGTAGGGTTGTGGGTCTTGCATGTGACACGTCTTCTTTAAGTACCAAACAACAATGCCTTTTTATTTTATAATCACACTCTGTATACCAAAATTAAAACCTGGACATATGCATAAATTCCATAACGAATGGACGGTGCGATTTTGATATGTCCTCCTTCGGGGACATAATGAAACAAACATAGAAGAAATCGGTAAGTAGCAACTTTCAGAACCAATAACAAAAATGAAATTGTTAAGTATCAATATTCAGAACCGATAGCGAAGATGTATGGAAATGTGACGTATCAGTTTCGGAACCGAAAACAAACAGGTAGGGAATTGTCAAGTAGTTATGTATTGAACCAATAACAAACATGTAAGAAATTGTCAATTAGTTTTGTTTTGGACCAATAACAAACAGTTAAGGAATTGCCAAGTATCAATGTTAAGGACCAAA
This sequence comes from Mya arenaria, assembly GCF_026914265.1. Classification (NCBI taxonomy): domain Eukaryota; kingdom Metazoa; phylum Mollusca; class Bivalvia; order Myida; family Myidae; genus Mya; species Mya arenaria. The sequence goes on from NC_069126.1 coordinate 12,188,055, forward strand.
AACGAACATTTAGGACATTATCAAGTTTCTTTGTTCAGAACAGATTACAAACAATAAAAAAAACATGTTGAATGTTACAACCGATAAAGAACAGGAAATGTTGAATGTTACAACCGATAAAGAACAGGAAATTGCGATACATCAATTTCATTCCCTTTAACAAACAAACAATTTTCAAGTTCCAATGTATAATCGATACAAGCAGGAAATTGACACGCATCAATGAAAAGAACCAATTAAAAATTATGTTGATTAAGAAAATGTAACGGTTACGACGATTGTATCTGAATATTCTATCGAAACACATCTTCTAGTTATAACTTCTTTAAGTAATCATGCCTAATCTAAATTAGTGTCGTTCGAAAAACAAACATGGCGGATTGTTCAGTATACACTTAATGAGTTTTGAAATTACATATAAATTATCATTTTCTGTAATCGATATTACTTACTTCAAAATGAGGTTGTTTTCATCAAGGAAATCAAATTTTATGTCCGTTTTAACAGTTTGCTCTTCGTCTGAAACAATATGACAGAGAAAATTGTGACGTACGCAGGTTTATTGCAGTTCTCATTATAAAAAGATGCAAGCAATTCTAACTATTTGGTAAATACGTTTGTTATACAACAGAACACCATATTCAGTGTTCATTATAATCCTGAATATATTCATATGTTGCTTTGAAATGGAAAAATCCCTGATTATATAAATTAATTTGAAATTACCCACCATTGTTTGTTTTACTACACAGCGATCTATACCTTAAGCTGACTTACACGTTCGTTATCAGGTGAAAGTATATAACAGAAATTACTATGAAATAATAATTACTATAAAACAACAATAACGTGCTTTCGCTGTTAATTCGGTCCCTCAAACGCATTAAACCTTAAATATATATTTGAAGTGTATATATCGCGTAAAACAAACAAGGATTTCGTCAAGAAATGTCAAAAGTTAAAAATAAAACACATTGTGATGGTGAATATCTTTTATAAACTGGATTTTTTTTCTTGAATTACCTCCTCCTAACGCTGGCTCCGCTATTTCGTAAACCCAGTCTTCAAAGCCAAAAGTAAGTGATGGAACGTCAGGATCATATCTAATAAACGCTTTGAAAGTTTTCGCCAAAATATCAAACAAGTCAATCGTCATGCAGCATTCGATCCCAAGACACTGATCGTCCATTGTACAATACAGCATTTTCGAATCCGGCATCGAGAGCGTCATCAACGGGCATTCTATAACACCCCATCAATTTACTCATTAATTTCATCTTGTACACGGTACATGTATTTTAGTCTTAAAATAATAAATTGACAGTATACTTCCTGAATATTTCAATTGTTAAAGTGACCTCCTGAATCTTTTAAATACATGCCATGTTATTTACAACATCTGGAAGTAATTGAATTATCCAAAATTATTAATATTATATTTGTTATAGTACGATCATTAATAATGTTAACATATCATATGAGGTGTTTGCAACTAATTGACATAAACTACTGTTGTCAAAAATTAATGCTATATGTGATGTCGGCAAGGAACTTTTTACAGTGTCTTAATATCCAGTTCATGATGCTTCATCGAAGGACACTTCGTCGAATACGATATATTTTACATTATAATAGGTTTTAATTGAAAGGGAAGATAAGCTCTTGAAGACAATCACACTGCTCCGGAATTCTTAAGGGAGGTCGAAAACAACAACAGGTATTGACATTTTATGGAATCATAATATTGATGAAATGTCTTGGACCCCTAAATAACATTAAGATGACCATACTGTTCATTATAATTGTGTGTTTGTGTTTGTAAAGTACAATAAAACCCACAGGGACTATCTCTGTAAGACAACTTAAGGCGTAAATGACAAAGAAAATTATTCAAATGCTAATAGTTTAAATAGTCTTACTGTTATCAGGTTCCCTCAGCTGTTCTATCATTTCTTCCCGACTTTCCTTTGGCTGCAGACCTCTGTTTTGTAGCTGTGCTTCAAGTTCATCGTCAGTCAGGAAATCTGGATTATTGCATCCTTCATTGTCGAGGGAGTCCTACAATTATATGTATGCAGAAATTAAACTAAAATGATTTTCGACTCCTCGGTTGTAATACGTTCTAAACATCTCATTATTGTCCCCAGAAGAATAATGATTGCTTCATTAAAATTCCCCTGAAAAAAGTTCAACTGCTTCATGAAAAATACTCAAAATAAGTTGTACTGTTACATGTAATGTTTATGTAATAAGACTGCTACTAAAACTGTTCCCAGAAAAGGTGAGCTTGATTTGTATTACATGAACAGGAGAAAATAAGATTTGTTTATGTCATTTTCCTAGACGAACTAAGATTGCTTCATGGAATATCCATGGAAGAAATTAGCTTGCTTCATGTAATTTCCCCGGAAAACGTTAGAAAGCTTCATTGAATGTTCCTAGAAGATATGAGACTGCTTCATAAAATGTTCCAAGACGACATGGGACTGATTCGTAACATGTTCCCAGAAAAGGCGAGACTGCTTCCTGATATTTGCCCAAGATAAGTCAGCTTGCTTCATTTATTATTTACAGAAAAAAGACTAGTTCACGTCATTTTCCCAGAAGAATTGAGATTGCTTTGTGTTATATCCCCAGAGTAAGTGAGCTTGTTTTATGTAATGTTCCCAGACGATATGAGGCTGCTTCATGTAATGTTCCCAGTAAAAGTGAGCTTGCTTTATGTAATGTTCCCAGCATAACTGAGATTGCTTTGTGTTATATCTCCAGAGAAAGTGAGCTTGCTTTATGTAATGTTCCCAGTAAAAGTGGGCTTGCTTAATGTAATGTACCCAGAAGAAGTGAGAGTGCTTAAGGGGACTCGCTCATGTTTTTAGACCAAAATTGAGGTTTACCGGTAATGCATCTGAAAAAACTTAAAAACTTATAATATAATTGTTTTACTCTTTGTACCGAATTTGCAGAGAAAATACAAAAGAGGTATAAAAAACCTGGCTGTAGTAGGGAGCGAACCCACGCCGGTAGTGTCAAGAAAATAATAGATAACTTACACTTTAACCCGTCGCCCAAAAGGGCTCATAAGAAGATAGTGGCTATTTCAACCCTTATCGAAAGACAATACATGTATTTGCAAATTCATTTATGTATATCAACATTTGGTGAAAGGTTCCAGGCGTCAGTATCTTATTTTAAACACTCCAAATGATTTGCTAAACGTTTTGATAATAAGAAAATCCGTAAAGACCCATTTTACAAACCATCAAATCGTTCCTTTAATGTACTGTTCCCAGAAAAAGATTGTTTCCTTAATGTAATGTTCTCAGAAGAAGTGAGACTGCTGTATGTTAAATCCTAAGACGAAGGTGAGCTTGCTTAATGTAATGTTCACAGAAGAAGTAAGACTGCTTCATGCAATGTTCATATAATAATTAAGACTGCTTCATGTTGTTTTTCCAGAAAAAAATGAGATTGCCTCATATTATGTTTCCAGAGGATGTGAGTCTGCTTCATGACAATGGCATCAATCGACGTGTAACTGCTTTGTGTAATTATCACAGAAGAAGTGAGCTTGCTTCATGTACATGTCATATCCCCAGAGACGTGAGACTTTCTCATGTAATATCCCCAGAGGAAGTGAGACTGCTTTATGTATAGTCCCCAGAATAAATTGACGTTGTGTCATGTTATGTTCCTAGAATAAATAAGACTGCTTCATGTATTGTTTCCAAAGTATGTGAGACTGCTGTAATAATACGAATAGTTGTGAGACTGCTTCATGTAATTTTCTAAGAACAATTGATCATGTTCCATGTAATGTCACGAATAGATTCGAGACTGCTTCATGTAATGTTCCCGGCAGAAATGAGACTGTTTAATATATTGTTCATGGAAGGATTAAAACTGCTTCAATACAGTTAAATATTGCAATAAATGATTATAATTTTGAATAATATGCCATTTATTGCAATAATACAAACATACAGACTGAACAACTCCCATATATTTGTGAAACAAATATTTAAAGAATAATTCGATAGTTTTAATTTCCAAACAAACACGACATTATTTCTGTATCTATACATTACCTTGACAATTTTCATGAGGTCTGCCATTCCCTGTTTGGTTTTCTCGAGTCCTAATTCTTCCAGAAAGTCAATAATGGCGCCCATTTTTATTTGACGTATCTTCAATTTCTTCAGAAAAAGCTTTATATTTTCCAACATTATTTTAAACGCAGAATCTGAAAATGATAAACATAATACAAATCGCCTATCAAAATAAACCTATCTCGGTAATGTTGAATGCAATAATTTAAGGTATTCTCGAAAGTCTTTCACGCCAGTGACATATATAAATCATCATTGCAGACTGACACTTACATGTAGTTGTCATGTACACTCACAAAATATCACTACAAAATGATTCGGTAAATTTAATTTACCTATGCCCTTCAAGTCGCGTTTACGCCGTCGTCCTCCTGTTTCTATTGCATTGTATAGACTGTTAGGGTTTCCTGGATAAAATACCCATTAATGAAATATAATGAAGTTTACAAATATGAAGTTAAGTAATAACGTTATGAACGATATTTTTTTTATATTAACAAACAATTTGCTGCTGCGAGCTCCAATTACATGTTCTCACTATAAAATAGATGGAAAAGCAGTAGCAGACGTTTGAGGATTCATCTTGACTCAATTCCTTACGCTCGACTGAAAAGAAAACTTAAATCAGATTCGAAATGCACTGGAGTTCGTTTCAAGGCATCCTCGGCACCCCAGCGTATCACAACCTATATGATACCCTGGGCATATCAGCTGTAAAAATCTCGTTCTCATGAATAATTAATAAGGTGAAATCCAGCCGCTTGATTGGTCGCACGAGACACACCTCATGCGGTGCGGAAATGGCCGAGAAGGTACGGATAAAATCTCGGTTCGAAATAATCCAATGAGATCACGACTTACAAATCGTTTTAGGCAGGATATTTTAAATATCCCGATAGCTCTTCACAAAGGATATTCTTTCTTTTTTTGTTATCAGTTATTTCATTGGTCTAAAAATGCTAATGAATATTCAAGATTTACGAAGTTTCCCTAGACAATTTGCCCAGGGTATCATATAGGTTATGATATGCTGGAGTGCCGAGGATGGTTTCCAGGTAACCCGGCAAAAAATGATTTGACAACGCTTTAAAATGTTATATCACGAAATACTTTTGAAAAATGTACACGCTTAACTACCACATTATGTAGGTGGAATATTATTCAATATTGTTTTAAAGCGTCGAACAAAAATTTGATGTTGGTAGGGTTCTGACATAAACATAATGAGAAATGAAAGCACAATGCAAGATTTTACCATGGTTGTGAACATACTTGGGTATAACATTTCATTTGTCATAGATATGATCAGGTACATACTTAACTGGACGGATAGGTCTGAAATATGACGTCAATCAATTGGGTTTTGCACTTATAATTTATGCAATGTAACTTCAGTGGCAATGTTTTGAAAGAAACAGAATATTAGTACGCAATCGAGCCCTAATTGGCTGTTAAAATAACATAATATGGACAGCTTGTCAATAATGAGCTTGTGTATGGTTAATATTCATTTTCATATAAAGGACAACTGCTTGTTTATCGGGGCCTCAAAGAAAATGTTAAGGCGCCCTTTTATTTTTTACAACATTAACCATTGTCAGACGGGCCGTTTTCATTCATCATTCAGTGACCTAGCGCAGAAACCAATATTATTCACAATGCATTTGTATGAACATGATTGATTACATGACACGTCGACGTCATAAATATGTATGGTGCTTTGACATTCGTCTTCTTGAATTTGCCATTTATTGTAACAGGGGGGGGGGGCTGTTTTGTGACTGTTCATGTCTTACCCTATGTGTTTTACCAGGTAAAGAACACTTCGCCGTCATACATCATTTACACTTTGGTAGGTATCAGAGTATCTGGCTAAGAATCTCCTTTCATATGATATAATACAAGATCGAAAATCCAAACATACATTTGAAGTGATATTGCATGTCAAAGATTTTTTGCCGTGTACACATTTCGAAACTGCAGGGACAAGGGACACATTGACAATATTCACTGTGCGTGTTTAATTTGCATGAAATATTATATACACTGGATGAGCACTAATTCAATCCAACAAAGAATTCCCACAAAATGATGGATATATTTTACATAAAAATTTAATTCAATAGTTTGGAACTAAGAATCTTTTATAACATACAGCATAGATCCTCATGAGCTTTCGATACTTGAAATACATAGGGAATTCAAACTTGTTCTAAATAAATCTTATCTTGATAAAATTATAATAGGGGAGTCAGAGTTTATTTTAAAGAATCTAGGTAATGCAGTAAAACACAGATTTTTAAACAACGAAGTACTGATTTTAAATACATATATATGTTATACCACAGCTCCCATTATGTGAGTATTTATTGTCTGGTCCATATTGATGAGTAAATTTCATAACAGTACGTTTGGTTAGAAACCCATTGAAGGCATCAACAATATGGTATGTTTATATAGCTTTAAACATACTGACACTGATGTTTTCATGTGTATTAGAAAGCTCTTCCTTCCAGAATGTATATGCATTTAGTCATTAGCACTGTATCAAACAAAATACAACAAGCACTAGCTTAATCTAAAGCGTTGAACCATTATTAGGAACGAAGTGATTACCCTTTATCTCGTCAATATCTGTTCCGGGCCGTTGTGTTTCCGCCAAATCTTCCGGTGGCACAGTTCCGTCTGTTGGAACTGTTTGACTTGTATCTTCCTCCTTTCTTCCTTCAGTTCCAACAATGAATCCGGCTTTGATCGTTTTACCCTTTGCAGAGATTCAAAACCAAATGTTAATCTATACATATATAACCTTTGCGGTAATAAATCTACCAAGGTTTTTGACCACACCACCGTACGTTTATGTCTTTTATTTTATCTCACACAACTTGTATTTTTTAAGATTCTAGATTTCATTCCAAGGTGATAAACTAATTTATATTGCAACGTATTTTGACTGATCTGATCGGTATTTATATAAGTTCAGGGAATCATGGGTAACTTAATTATACGAAAGGAAAATTTGAGGTGTGTATAGCTCTTTAGAAAACTGTTAATGGGGTGTTTAATCATACTGCTTTAGCAAATGTGCACAGCCTTATCTGTTCATAAAATGACAATATTAGCTATGTCAAACCTCTAAACTGGTGAAAAATTCCAACTTGTTTATGATAAGACAGCAAATGGGTACTTATAAGTAAGGGAGGCAACTGTTAGGCGGTAGCATTACACTTATTATACCAAAAGTTAAAATTGTCAAAATATCCTTTCAATCGGAGTAAGTACGCACCTCGGCAATTTTCAATCCAAAAAAAACTCGAATGAATATACACGTTTAACGATGTCAGATTTCTTTACATTTATTTACAATGCAATTAAATCGCATAGTAATATCATTTACGCAGTTAAACCGAAGTACCTTACTTATAGGAATCTTAATGATATATGCAATACTACAATTCACTGGGAATCATTTTGAACGTTATGTCTATTATCATTTTTACGAACAACTTAAACACAGTCACACATCCGAAGTTTTTTTGTAATTAAATGGCCGACGTATTCCGATTGAATATCATTGTGACAACGAGTTAAATGAGTATTTAAAAGACACATCAACAATACGTTATGTTCAGTACATTATGTTGTCCCATGCGTCAAACGAAATGAAAATATTAATAAAAGTTATAAACAAACGAATGATACAGTAGATTGGTTCAACTGAATTGCAGAAATTTTCTTAATTACAAAAAGTGATTACAATCATGTACATACCTTGTAAACTAGCTTGTAGTCATCACAGACCTGAGTCCATTTAGGGAGCTGAAGTGGGCGAGTGTCTAATATATCACTGGGATCTACTAGCCCGTCATCTCTCCTCAAGGACAAATGAATATGGTTGAATCCATTACAAGGAGAGGCAGTTGCAAATCCGATAGTATCTCCTCCAGCCACCTACCATAACAATTGCATAAAAACAAAAATATCAAAACAATGGAAAAAAGCCCAGTAGCTTGAACTTTAACCAATGTCATGGTTCAAAACACAACGTTCACAACAGGTCCAACGAAAACTAGGTTTATAAAATTTACGCATTTTATGAATATAATACGATATTCTGTTATTGTATATTGATGAAAGGTATCTTTAAGATACTGACGGGCAATTTAATATCAAACTGTATTGCTAAGGATTATCTACACATGCTTATTTAGGACATCGACTTACGTAGGTCTCGACATATTCTTCGTCAGACGGCTGTTTGATCAAAGCCAACGGTTTCACATTTGTAATGATTATTTCAGAATTTGAAGGGAGCGATCCAATTTCTGACAGTATCACTTCATTTTCGTTCTCAGACAGATATACCTTAGCAGCAAATGGCGCAACAATCTAATATCAATTGAGAAACATGTAATATAGTGTAGCAGTCAGGTTTATGAAACTGGTTTGTTTTGGTTTGGTAATGGTTAATTAAGATCTTTATTGATTTGTCTATAAGTATCTAATATTAATCTCAATCAGTCAAATCATTTAAATATGCAAACTTAAGATAACCTCAGAACAAGTTTTATACAAATAGCTGCAGACGTATATAATAATCGGAGACAACCATTGCGGATTATTCTAACAGAACAGCAATACTAAATATATCATTTTGTTAGGCAACATATTATAATATTGATGATGTTTGGCTACAATTACTATCGAAAGGTCTAATTCATCTTTGTAGCTACATGTTTACTTGAATCGTCATGTATCTTTAATTCAGAGTGATAATGTTTTAAACTACGTTTCCCCAAATAAGGCATACCAATTATCATAACCTAAATTAGCGTTGGCAGATGACAAAATAAACGTTCAGTCTAGCATGAAAAAAGGAGCACACCATCATAACCTAAAACTTACATTGTTGTTTTCGTCTATGATGATATCGATACCATCATTTGTGTATTCTGGTCCTCCATTTTGAAGTCTAGCCGGATAAAATCCGTCCCCGTCACAGCCGCCACCGCTTTCCCGTTTGGTTTTTGGAAAGTCACGATGACACTTAGTCCCTAATATGCGAGTCACCATGGATTTCGCATCTTCATACCTTTAGACAGAGAATTATTTTTTTAATGCGAATCGTTTCACAAAAACATTAATTTGGTCTTGGAAACGTCGACAACCTTACCTTTATAAGGTAAATATAAGCAAAGATTTGATCATTTGTATGGAGTTTTGCTTAGTATTTTTTCGGACTATATACTAGAGAATATTTTGAAAGGAAGCTTCTGACTTCCTGTATCACGTCGATTCAATGTGTTATCACGTGAAGTCAAGATCCAGACGCATGTTTTATACAGATCGAAACGTTATACATGTCATAAATAAGCGTCCCTATAGTAAAATTCCTGTTATTGTATGCCTTGTATGTTTATGTCCATGTTTGCATGTACTGTTTGTGGTTTCAACAAAAGTAACTGCAATTAGCCTTTACACGATATGTCCCGGTAATGACGTCATTAACCAATTACATTATAAATGTGTTTGTATTGTTTTGAATATAAACAATATAAAGCAGATAAATTACTTTGAATTATTTTTTAACGTTTTTCTATATAAAATCGCCCTCAAAGAAAAAAAATAAAAAAAAAATAAAAAAAAAATATAAATAAGGAGTTAAATTATTGGGGTATCAATTCTTGTCGTTTCGTATTATTTTATTTTCGTGGCGGTGAACCTTTGCTTCGCGCAGATTCAATTGGCGCGGTGGCGATTTACATTTAGTCAATACGTAAAATATTTAATACGTATAGGCAGTTTAGTACCGCGTTTACCAGGGTCTATCTGCTGATGGTGTTTTAAGTGTACAATACGGTGCGTCTTTATGGTGACGCTTGGAAGGGTCTATAATGGTGCTCCATGGACTTGATAGGGACGACAGGTTTTCAACCACCGCGTCTCCCGCCTTTAACATTAGCCATGCAAGTTTAATGCCATCTTTCAAAATTAAATTAAATAAATCTGTGGACATAACGGGTTTCTTTTTGTTTACTTTTAAGCTTTGGTACCCCAAAAGCAGTTCCCGCGCACACATGCTGCTAAGTGTACGCGGGTTCCGTCTTTTTATACTGGCGTCCGTCGATAATACAGTATGTTCCTAGCATGTATCTTTAATATATTCATAAAAGGCTATGTTAAGGCATATTAAGAATTATCTAATGTTTTTTGTTTATATATACATTGCTACCAATACAAACAATTTCTTTTAACGCATTTAATATTACTATGCTCCACTTTATGTGTAATTCAATGTAATAACCTAACACATTACGCTTATTTCATGTTTGACTGTGTGTTTTTGTTCATTCTAAGTACAAACAAACATGTCAAAGACGTATTATTAAAATTATTATGTATATTTACATACCCTTGTTTCAGTTCTTGAAATGCACTTTTGATTGCATTATAGCTGTCAAATAAATCAACGAAGTTTTTGATAAAGTTTCCGCCGATGTTTAATAAGCTATTCAGAGGTTCATTCACATCCTTTACTGCTTCTAAAAGTTCCGAAACAATACGCTGCCGGAGCTTCCCCTGGAATCAGTTTTTGACATTTACATTTGATCAGTTCAGTAGAGCCGTTATTGGCTGGACATAATGGCAAATTATTTCCCCCCATAAAGACATATCGCACTGAAATAAGCTTTTATTCTATATCTTCATAGTACATGTATACACTGTTTTCACTCACTGTTAGATGCACAAGTTCCATAATCTTAATTGCGACACACTAAGTGATGCCCTAATAAAATGTCTCAATTGACAAACTATTGACTACATTTTAACATTAGCAAAATATAGAAAAAATAAACAGAGCCTCAAATAACATGATCAGTGAATGGAACATTGCACTTTTTCAATCAGGACGTCCTAATTTCTAGCAACAACAATGCTATTAGCCTTTAACCACTCTCCCCTTATCTCAACACTAATGTGCCTCACCATTCCTACTAAGTTTTTCGTTATACACATGCTTACATATTTATATATCGGACAGTAAATAACATGATCTGAATTAAAATATTACTTTATTTGACACAAAACTAAGATTAATACTATTTAACATTATTATATTCCTTTACCATTGTTTGTGTTCCGTTTGTAAACGTCGCAATAATATCTTTGCCTTCCATTGCTTCGTTTATCCAGTCTTCTGTTTGATGGACAAGAGCATTCGACGCATTTTTGAACATATCGGACAGAACACCAATGTCTTCATTTAGATCGAAAAAGTATTGCTTCATACCTATACAAAAAAAACCACAACAAATCTGTATTTTAAGTAAAATTATAAAAAAATATAATCTAGTATATAATGTTAAATACTTATAGATTACTTATTGAACTGGCTTTATATATAAGTTTCAACACGTAGCATAAAATAAATATTTCATAGTGTATATGATTATCCGTAAAATACAACAAAGGAGTAATGTTTTTAATATTTCCAAACAATGATGTTTATTTATACTGAAGCCATTGTATGCTTACAATTGTGTTAACATCATACATACAATTATAAGCTTCCTGATATTATAACGTATATCAAATTAACAGTTCATAGCATTTTTTATGATTACTTGTTTTATATTACCTCCTGATATGAATGTATGAGATTTGACGTCTTGTAATGTTTCGTTTAGTTGCTTGACATTGATCCAAATCCTGAAAGCAATTCAAATATATCAGTAAAACAAAACGCGTTTCCAACATTGAGCTGAAATAAGGATATGTCCCAATTACAATCTTAAGTCAAATCTTAAGTAAATTTTGATAGCTGGAAACCAAGCACACTAGTTAATAATGTATAATGTTCCACTCTTTCCACGCAGTACCTCTGTATCCTATCCAGGTGTTATATTTTTAGCCGAATATAACTATATTTAGATCGCTAATGTTTATCAGATTAGTCTGGGTAAAGTGATGACAAGGTGATTGTTTTTGTAATAAAATGTTGTCATTTATTTGCATAAAATGCTTTGTTCTCTTGTATTCTTGGCATAATTTTAGACATTCGGCTTTCAATTAATATTATCACATCTGCCCTGATTCATATGGCACTGAGTTATGCAGTGAATGCGAGCTATTTTCTTCACAAACAGCGGTTCGGTTACGCAAAGTAACATGTACTTTCAACTCTTGTTTAATGGCAATTATTTTGAAGGCAAGTTTTCTTGACAAAAACCACTTTAAACGTAGAGTTGAACTTTGAATGTACAATTGTTTTGTAGACAGGTCCTTTGTGTATTATGGAGAAGTATTTCATTGTTTTGACATAAAGTACCAGTTAAGTCCTGTTAAAATAGTAATAATACTCACATTAAAACTCCTTTTCCGATTTTGAACAAGGACGTTTTAACATCGCTGAAAATGTCCATAAACCCGTTAATAATGCCCTGAACTGCTTCGAATATTTGTTCTGCAGATTGCGGAATTTTAATCTGGATGGCGTCTGCTATCGTCTGCAAATAAAGTCGTGTTACGTTAAGCTTATTATGCAACACATGCGACATTTAGAATTGGAAAGTTACATAATGTTTAAATTGCTTGATCATAATGCTGTTGATACACCTGTAGCTCAGATTGCGAGTGTGAAATATATATATATATATATATATACACATATATATAATTATATAAATGTAGAATACACGTAATTTTGGACGACATTTGTTCAAGTACATTATATGAGGGGATTTTGTTTATCTACGAAGTCATCCGGATTACAATGCAGTATTACTACCTCATTTATTATATTGAAACTATATCATAATTATCGTAAAATCATTTGTTTATATGTATCGTTATTCCCATTTAATAGTACAGTCTAATTTCGTACCTTTTCGCCACTGTAACATTTCACAGTGACACTGATATAGTGACATTAAGTGAAGTATTAACGTGTTGCACTGGATAACTTATTGACAAATGCATGTCGTGATATGTATTGCATGTAGATCTATGATTGGTATGTAATTATAGTTGTTATTATTATATGATGGTATATTATTAAATTGGTCGAAGGGTTGTCACGTGATAGAAATATTTATTCACTGGCGAAATATTATATTAATGTTTTTAAACCCATATACTGAACAAAACGTGGCTTCCCACTGTACAATATATTAAACAAACGGCAGGATTCTTTCAACATTATAAAGTATTTTCGTGAGCATTGCTTTTTTGGTCGTTATGAATGAAATATTGTGTGAAAAGAGAAAAATATATTTTACAACATCAAAATAATAAAACACTTACAGATGGTAATCCTGTTTTTTTATAGCACAATATATGGTATCATATTATATTGTCAATAAAAACGGAATATACACCTCATCAAACTCTGATAGTATCATTAACATATATGTTTTCGAACATAGGTTTACATTTTTTTTTGCAATCGTGTGCTCATACAATAAACATAAAAGAGATTTACCTCCATCAAACAATATATCTTTTTTTCCCCTACTTTTGTTATTTTTTGAAATCTTTATGAAGTACAATGGTTTCAGTTATATTTCTTAACACACTATATTACAAACTTACATTGTAAAACGTCATAACGTCACTTCGTACTCTTTCGTACAATTTCACCGATTCATCAACAAACTGTTTGACTGGGATAATAAACGATGGCAGTTTCTTTACATTTATCACTGAGATTTTTCTTATCACGGCTTGAATTCTTTCGCCGAACGAGGACACCTGAAAAAAGTAACATAAAGCTTAAAATTGCAACTAATTCAATAAAATAACATTTTGACAATATATCCAAAACCTAATTATTGAAAGTGTTAATTTCTCTATCAATGGTTAAATGCATGTCTCACTTTGTCAGGAAGTTCTTCAATTGCGTCAACAAATCTCTCAACGATTGCTTTAATTGAACCATCTGAGTTCAATATATTTTGGAATGCAGAGACGCCTTTTCGGATAGCGGATATGACATTCTTCACAGTGGCAACAAACTGTTTGAACATTTTGAAAATGTTTTCTATATCAAGATCCTGAAAGAAATCGAGCATCGTTATATAAATGTGTGGACATTTGGTATCGATAGGACATTAGACGTCATCGCAACTTTTTACGTTTTGTATAAAATTATCATAGTTATGTAAATGTCGCCTCCAACAGAAGCATTAAAGCATTTGTTGGAATGTGTATTGTGCCTTTTAACAATATCTGAGCTGATTCATTTAGTTTTAATTGTTTTACTGTAAATATTTTCTAACATGCAAGTAAACAGTAAATACAAAATTATGCTTAGTATGAATCTTCATATCATTAACATTATTATGCATAATATCTTCTTGCAATTAACTAAAATGTTTCAAACCTTTAAGATGTTCAGATTGTATTTTGCACCACCTTTGAAGCATATCCGAGCGACAAAGAAGTCAAAGTTCCCACCGAGAAAGCCTAAATGGACTCTTCCGTAAGCTTCATCGTGCACTCTGATCTCGATACTTCCCTTCAGCAGCGCTTTAAAAGATGATTATAACAGATTAATTATAACAGACTAATAAACAAATACAAATTATTAATATCAAGGCCAAAACCTTATCATTTTCATTTAATTGTCATCTTTATTCTTAACAAGGTAAAATGAAGTGTCCGAAAAGAGAACTCACAAACTTGAAGGTCAAGAAGATTTTCCATGATCAATCCAAACGAAGCGCCAATAGTTTTCGAGCCGATCTGTTTTCTCCAGTCTACCCCAGGGGCTTCCAATTTAAACGCTAATGATTTGTCAAATATGGATCTCTTCGATACATCATGAGTAACAACATTTGTGGTGTCCCTGTAAGTACTGTACATATAAGGTATTAACCACAAGATGCATTAATGATAATTAAGATAATGTTATAAAAGTACTGCCTGCCTGCTGTTGATTTTTGCATTGTGTGTCTGTAAGCCATAGCCTTTGTTTCGAAAGAGAGTCTTGGTTAAATGGTTGGCTACTTGGCCACTAAACTTTTAACTAGAATACCACTTACGCCGATGCTATAGAGAGCTTTTCAGTTATTTCAATTAACAACTTCAAACAAATAACGACACCCGTTGCCACGCCGTCGATATATCATGCGTAAGATGTCTGTACAATAATGGATTTAAATGTCGTATTTGTTGTTTAAGTTGTATGACATTGATTTTTGTTGTAAGTCTGTTGTGTTCATACTAATGATTTATAAGTATGTGCACATATCAAGCTATTCAGACAGTCACTTTCTTCTAAGAAGTGTTTTGCCTCTTTTACTGTAATAAATGTCTCGTGTTACAACACGCATAAAAATACGGTTTAAATTAAAACAAAAACATCCTCACTGAACAATATTAGATTTCATGAAAGGATAATGGTTTAATACTTGAACAATGGCGTGTACATTGATTTATCTGAAATATAAATTTCCTTTTTTTAAATCGTATGGTTATTTTTTTTTCATTTCATCTGCTCATGATCTGATAAAATGAGGATTTAAGAAATCTTACATCGAGTTAACGGTAAGCGGGTGTGATTGGTACTGTTGCACTGCCTCGTATCTTACAACTTCTTCTTCATCGCTAATGGCAACCTTGTGAAGCGTGTCCATAGTCTACAAATAGGTAAACACAATACAATTATTCCATGAATAATTCAATAATAAGTAACACGTGTGTACGCATTCATAAATGATAACTATACAATACAGTCATATATTGCAATGGTTTATATGTCGAAAGGAAAATTAAACAACTGTCCATACATAAGTACAAGCGCGGTGTTCAACCCTTAACTTCTATTTAAATATTGAAAGTGTTGCTTAGTCATTTGCTTAAATAAAACAGTGAATATTTTACACTACGGAGTGACTACCTGTTTATCGTGATAACTTCTCAGAGCAAAAATACCAGCCCGTTTCACCCACTGAGAATTGGTGGAATTTATGTGAGATGCAATGTATTCATATGAACTTGAGAGTCCAGCATTCCCCAACGTCTCTAACAGAACCACCTTTTCTAGGTCATGTTCGATGCATTCGCTCTCTGACATAAATGACCTCTTTCTTCTATACTCCCATGGATCTGAAGATAAAACCGTCAAATGCATAGCATATAATATATAGTAAATTCTGGTTATATTTGTTATTTTACATGACTTTACTATAGTATTAAAATACCATGCAGTCCAAGAGCTCTGTGCACATATTGAATATGCTCGTTTGCTTCAGAATGTTTGTTATTCTGATGAAGATTTCCAATCAGACCTCCAAATGCGAAGCAAAAAGAGTGTCGAGTTTCTTGTGTAAACCGAGTGTCTTTCTTCGTGCATCCTTTTCGTAGAGCGTCCAGTAATTTCTACAGTATACAATAAAACAGGAAACGTCATTCGTTAAATTCAACATATTTATAAGGTTTATTGAGATTCATCTAAGTATTATAACTAAGATAATAAGTGAAGAGTACGCAGTACGTGTTATGAGTTCAGTTCTATGCTTATTTCCCTTTTTCAATATAGCGGAGAAGGCCGGTAAATTCGCAAAACAAACACTATAAACAAATTCGGTAGTTTCCCTTTAGTCATTACTAAATAAAGTCTGAAACATACCAAAAAATAAAACCACAAAATTTATCTTCAGAATAAGTATAATTGCAGTTATTATCTACATAATGGTAGTGGCGAGTTACATTGTTATCTAATCCTTTACAAATAGACTTACCATCCAACAATCGGATTTATATTACTAGTTTAGTTTAAACTTAATTTATTTACAATACTTTTCAACAATTATATTAAGTTAGGCAAGGCTACTATCATTGACACAATGATGTACGAGAGTTTGATCTTGTGTTGTAAGAGTAGAAGAGTGCCCGGAGAAAACCAATTTTTCAGGCTTGGTGACCATCAACCAAACGCACAAACGCCCAGAAACAGGAGTTCCGTTGTAAGAAGCGAGTGCGCTAACCATTGCACTACCCGGAGAACTACTTGTTTGGAAGACGTACGTTCTCGAAAATCGAAATACATATTATAATTTTGGTTTCAAATTAAATCAAATCAAATTAAAATGCAATACCGAAGACGGGTTAATATCTGAAGCAGATATTGCCGTAAGAATTCGGTCGATAATCCGTTCCGGCGATAAATCTCCTGTCAAAATGTTAGCGATGAGTTCAATTGAATGATCACTCTTCAAACTTCCTACTGCATCAGCAAAATGATTTTGATCTGCTCTTTTTGAACATTTTCTACAAAGAAAAACACATACATTTATTTTATTACTTGTAAATGGCTAAGATTAGTTTCAGCGCTGGAAAAAAATCATTTTAGCCCTTCGCAATGTTTCAGTGAATTCATCGTTTCGAAGCAATTTCTAAGGCGCTAAGAACTGCAATAAAAACAGGTATCATTGCAATGTAGTATTTGCGTTTGGCATGAACTTTGTAATGTGTTGATATTCACAATGACATATGTTTAACATCTGTTAGTGAACCAAATGAGGAAGGACTGTTTGCCCCGAATGACATGTCCTGATTTTCGATAACTACATCATATGTGACCATTTCTTACCTTGGAAAAGGAAATTTCAGATAGCAGTCGGTAATGTTCTTCAAATTATTCCATTCCAGGCTGTCAAGAACATTCACTAACGTCTTAAAGCAAATGTTTGACTGATGAGATCCTGAAAAGAGACGTTCCTATGCACTCATATTGAACAAAATATACTGACCCGTCAAATATATACTTTGATACGTGACATGATTTTCAGTTTAATTTATACTTCCTAAACTCAGGACCAAATTTAATGATGTTAACACGCTAACAAATGTGATCGTTTGATTTCTTCACATAATCTCATACTGTTTAATAAACATCACATTCCTCACAAAACATAAGAAAAGTTGTATTTTACTTCGATTCAATATGCGTTACCTCTCTCTGGTTCCTTCCGCAGGCATTCAAGGCTTGACAATATTGCCTCTGTAGCATTTTCTCCCCAGTAGTTCTTCCTTACATTTTTGAGAGGTATCTTAAAACATTGATAACAAAAGTTACACGTATGTTTACATCTTGTAAAATAGCATTGAACTAGTAAAACAACAATAATTTGTTATTGTCTATGTGGATTGTTGTCGTTTTGTGTTAAAATTATAAACCAGAGTGACAAGATCCCTATATAGTAAAGTATAATCTCTTATCGAGATACTAACTCAATTTATGAAATATCGTGCAAATTACTTATAATCTTACCTTTTTGCAGTTTTCTTTTCCATCTATAATTAACATCTTAAAAGGAAGGGACGACATAGCACATATTCATATACAGAGGTAATACTCTGATGAAGGTATACATTTTATAATTGCCTTTTATAATGTTCACTTAAGGATTGATTCTTAATTTGTCGTGCGTTTATGCAGATCCATCAATACTTATAACTACGTTATCGGCCTGTCTTAATTCATATTTTACATGTTATGCATGAGTGAGCATGAAAGGACAAATATGAATAAACCAGCATCTACCAGTACATGTGCATTGCTACATTTAGAAATAAAGTAGGTCATAGTTAGATCGCTACGCGCGGTGATTCACCAGCGTCCTTTCATAGCGTTGCTCTCTCGCTAAACTCAGCTTAAAGAGGTCACGCAAGGTCGAGTAGTTCATACTAAATGAATGCAATTCAAGTGCGATTGTAAATAATAAAAGATGGATACTTTTAAGTCTTAAAACAATAGAACGTGCTTTGTTTGGTAAACTTAGAGCTACACACTAACTTACAGGGTTTTCTAATTGTATGTTGAACTGATATCTGAGATACTAAAAGGCTTATAACTATCCTTATCTAGCAAAAAAAAGTATTATTAAGTAATGCCTTACATCCGAGATATTTGCTTCCGTAAGGTGTTGTGGCCTTTGAACATGCTTAGCAATAACTCTTTTTCCGGTAAAAATCAGGTCATCTTTCGAGTGCGCTTGTATTTGTGGCATATCTGAAATGAGCGATATATTACATTTATTTCGTCAAAATAATAAAACATTTGCCAAACTTCTTTTTTCTGGTAAGTATTGATATTACGAACATCTGCTTAACATACTACAGAACGGACCAAAATGATGTATGCGCTTGTTTTCACTTTCTGGATACGTACGTACTTTTAGGCTCTTAGGTATAATTACATTTAATGAATTATTACAAGGCTGAGTACTCATAAAATGCTTGAACATACAGACAGCAAATATTTGAATATTTTACTGATCTGCACTTACGAGGCAGTCGAGAATCTTTGTAATTTAAAGTGAGTTAAGAAGTCTCTCTCATGCCAGATGATGGAGTAGTGTTTCTTGTCTTATAAAACTGAAATTATCTTAGAAACGAGTTTATATACTAATAATATTCGCAAACTTACACAGATAATAACAACGTTGTCATGAAGGCCAATATATGAGGGAGGGGAGGGACTCAATCTTAATTAATATCCAAGTTTTGTGAACGAGAAAACCGATATAAGTTTAACAACATCAATACATAGCTGGCGTATATTTTAATATGTATCTCATTCTTTAAGTATTTGATAGAAGACTTGAAGTAAAATCTTAATGGTAAAAAATCGGCTGAATGAGCGAAGCGATTGAGTCCTTCTTAATCATGAAGATTTTACTTCATGTCAATTCATAATCTGGCACATATAGCGTGTATCGGATAAGGGAAAAAGGCGGATCTTAAAATACCCGCAAAATTAAAATTCACAATGATTAAGCATAGTATTTAATGATTGCCTATCCAAACGATGGATTCCAAATGCGAATAAGGAATAGCGTGGATGGGAGTGTCATAACATTTCATATATTGTTTGCTTGTTTTCTTTTCCGTTAATAGATAAATTATGAAACAGATCCTTTTTAACTTAATAAGTAAACAACGTTTTATAAACTAATCATTCAAATTTAAAAAGTCTGCTCGAATAAACCAAGTTTGCGTCGGTACAAACATACTAGTTTATCGATACCTATACAAATGTTAAAATACAGTTTTTGTTATGTGTTAACCACAATTGTGATCTCTTGGCGTTAATGTGAAATATGAGTACATAATATCCAAATATAACAAAATACACTTTTTCAAGCCGTATAGATAAATGAAGATCTCATATTGACTAAACTCAATGTCAAATGTTTTGAAGTCTTGCTCCATTTAAACATGCTGTTCAATACTCCAAATTTGCGTTCATTATGATCAATTTTGCGTTCTTTGTTTTGAAAAGTTTAAACAAAAAAAAATCTAATATATTGAAAGGAATACACTCGCTACGTTAACCTTGCGTTAAAACAATCGAAGTTACACACTAAACAAATTATAATTAAATTACTACCTTTAAGTTTCACCAATTAGTTTAATGGTAGTTTATTTGTGTTGTTGTATTCTGACCTTGTGTGTCTCTCGTTGTGTACATGCTAGGTATTTAACCGTGTGTCTTTAATCATCATTATCTTGAAAATTAGGCTCTTTGGCTTATTTGTTCAGTTTCAATAATGTACAATTATGTAGCATTCAAATAAAGTAACTTGGTTTTGGGAAATTTTACACAATTTTGGCGTTTTTCTACCTCAACTTTATTTCGTAAAGTTATTTGTTTCTAGGTTTAACATTGTGTTATTGAATATAACACCGTCATTTTAACAATTAAAGGACATTTTCAATACATTCTGTTTTTGTCTTTTGTATTTTCCTTATCCTATAAACACAAATAAACTAGTACCTTTATGAGAAAAAATGTTTTGCAATTTTATGGTTATTACTCGTATGTTATGACATTAAGACCATTTACATTTTAAACCGATGTTAATTGATAAAGTACTTCAAAACTCATTTATCGTATGAATAGTCCTTCATCGGGCTCAATACATTATAAACGCGTTTCAGAAAATCAAATATCTGGTTCAAAACCCATTTAAATGTTATTTAAGTGTGGGAATGTCAGTTCTTTTGAATTAAAGAACTAAAGAAAAAGAAGGGGGATTTTGCCGATTTGTTTGTCCAATTCTGATTGGAGCAAACTCATTCTATTCAACAAATAAACTATTCAATATATTGTAAAGTCATTACCGAAGTTGTTAAACGAACCCACGGGTACCGATGGCCTCATTCCTTTGTATGGATCAAAACTGTAATAAAAAACGTTTCATTGAAGAAATATTTCTGCCTTAGGTAATAACAATTTTATGTGCTTTTGAAATACAGTAGAACCAAAAGCTTGGGGAGATATTCTTATTTTTATAAGCTATCATCATTGCCTCTGATAAGATAATTTTGTCAAGCCTGAACTTCATTCATAAAAAAAATTCGAGTTAATGACAGAGAACCGAAATTAGCGAATCTAATATAAGTCACCGTTTTGCCTGCTTTTACTTCTAAATCGAAAGCCGAAGGCCACAAGGCCATGCCACAATTTACAAAATGACGTTTCATTCTCGTACATTTAGACGCACTTCCCCGAAAAACTACATTACAATTTAAATACCCTTTTTAACCTTTAAGGACCAAAAAACATGTTCTTTCTAGTGTAAGATATTTAATCTCATGAAAACAAAAAGCAAATATTTGACTCGTGTCTTCGCCACTCGTAAAGTGCAGCCGTGCTCATTTTGTTTGCTATATTGCAATCTCACACTGACACAAACGATTCGCATTTGAACAGTAATCGTTTATGGTTTTGTAAATTGGTTGAGATGTCTAATGAATCAATAAGTTGTTGTATTTTTATTCGGAATTCATTTCTTCAATTCGCAAATAATTTCATTATTGTGTTGCAGGAGTCATAAGTTAATAAAAAATACGTTAAATATCTTAAATGAACCTTATGTGGCACTTTTTGCACAACGTCAGATGCAAAATACAAAACACACACAATTTTTCCCTCCCTATATCGTTTAACAAAACCAATGATAAAGGAAATTGTCGAACATATATGTTTTACAGTCTGTGAAATACATGACATCTCGGAAATTAGTTTGAACATTAAAACACTTATACGACTGCGAGTCTACATGATGTTGATTACGTTTTCATTGTTCTCAAAATATGAACTTCGCAGTGTTTAATGATCGTGCTGTTTAAATCCTACTACTTTCACGTAGCACATGAATATAACTACGAGGCGGGTATACCCACAGCAAAATATATATTCCGTATAAGATTGCATTAATTTGAATTCAACCGACACAATTAAATCGTAGCTTCAAGTTATGTTCATAAAACGGTATTGGGATAAATTAAATTATTTTCGGTGAAAAATGGCTAAGCGATCTAGGTTTGTATACCAGATTGACGTCACGGTTTATTTACAAGCAATATAATATGTGTGCATATAAATATTGATAATGAAAATATAAACGGCATGTACCCATCATCATGACTGATGTCAAGTGTTAAGTTTTCTTCAACCTTGACAGTCTCAATAATCGCGGACTCGGAATGGAATGTCAACTTCTGCAATATATCAATCAAATTGGCTGATTAACATAATTATGCAAATAAAGCAAAAAGCCTGAAATAAAGTATTGTTAGATACAACTTGAGTGTGTAATGGTTACAGAGTATCCTTCGTAGTGCTGAAATTTAACGATAATGACTGCAAAAACATTCGATAGCAAAGAATAGTTTTTGTTTTGAAAAAATAAAGAATTATTAATTATGGAGTTGAGCCAAGACCTCATCTTTGCTGTAATTGCGAATGTCACACAATGGGGGCCTTTGTTATAAAACCTGGGCCTTAGTGTAAATAGGTGGCATGTAAGAAGCAATTACATTTAAATAGTCGAAGTAATTGTGTGATTGATTGATGATAATATCGGAATGTACGCATGCTCTTTCAAACTCAAATTACAGGTTATATGTATCCTGATTAAGTCCGGGCCGAACGTTAAAATATTTTTCAACTATAGAAATATTGTCAATTACCCATTGCAATTCAAAAACAAAATAATAGAATGAACCTGATAACTACCTATTAGTATGGCTTTAAAGTATACCCCTTGTACTGTGGTTTTGTGTCTTGTTGACATTTCTTGTTCTTTGAAAAATTTAAAACGTTCACTTTTAAATTTGACTAATGGGCTTCACACTTAAGTTTGAAAGTTTAACAACGCAACCCGATTTTGAGACATTCATTACACTTGCCTTTTGATACGACGAAGATCCTCCTTTCACGGAATGTGTGTAGTTCACGCGAGTTTTGTGGAAAGCATATCCCTCATCAGTCTTGTTAACATAATAATTTGAATTATGTCGGCCTACAAAATTAGTAATCATAATTAATCATTACATTTGTTTACCATATATTTATCTTTTCCTCCAGTACCGGCTATATAAGCTGATTGCGTGTTTAATAAAAAGGAGTGGTGTAAATCCGACTTACCGGTTCACTTAAAAGTTCATTTTAGGAATGAATTGCGGGGTTGATGTCATTATCGTTGTATAAACGCAATTTGGTTGATTAAAGTCTTTGGAGTCCGAAGGACTCAACGCTTACTTTGACCAGCCCAATTGCGTTCATATCCCCGATAATGCCATTAAACCCGCAATTCATTCCTAATATATACACCAATAGTTCATTATTTCATTCAAGAATTGTGAAAAAAATATACTTCATTTAATTTAAGAAAACCTTTCACTAATCCTTCCTACCCATTCTGTAAATAGAACGACCCGACTGTAACCGGAAACATTTTTTTAAATGTCGTCACAATAACGCGGGAAAATATCAACCACTTTAAATCACTTTTAAACGTAAAATTGAAACACTTTTGGCAACAATACATTTAAAATATACTAAATTTACACTTTCTAAAATGTTGATATATATTTTATGGGCCCTGCTCACACAATACAAACAATAACAAGATCAATAGTTTTCATTTACATTCAATTTGGTATGCTATAAATTGCGACCCGAACATATCCGAAGATGTTAACGCAATTGCCGAAAGGGCTGTTCATTAAAGGAATGGAAGTTAAGGTGTAAATATTAGGTATCCACACTGCATTACCTTCTTTCCCGTTCTCCATCGTTTGATACTTCCATCCATTTTCATGCGCTTCATGTTCAACCTAATGAAACAATGAAAAAGTAGTTTGCATTTATTAATACTATTTAAGGTTTTCCATATATGCTTTCGAGATCGTGAAATCAACTAAACAAAACTATCTGAAGGACCTTAACATTAAAAGTGATAAAAAGTGTGCGAAACTGTTATTTCATTAGAAACTGGTCAACTGCACTTTCCTCAATTCAGCTTTTAGCTCCGCTAAAGTAATAACTGAACAACACACTTAAGTTTATGTATTTAAGATGGATAGAGGGGACAACTGTAATAATCTTTGTATCACTCTTAAATAAGTATTTGTTTAACTGTAAGGCATGATCATTTGACTAAAACGCATATGATATGTACATATAGAAAACATATTGGCGATGTTTTGGCGCTTTTTAAACTGGGGACTATTATGACCACGTGGCAATCAATAAAAGTAGTAATATACGTGGTGGTAGTACACTACTACCACCGGTAGTAGTAATCGTAGTAATAGAAGTATACTTTAACGTAGTAAAGCGTAAGTGGCACGTGTTCATTTGCGGTGAACCCAGCACTTGTGTATAAAGCTGGTTTAAAACCTTATCGGAAATGTTTACGTAAAGTTATATTAATGCAAATGCTTTCTCCCTGTAAAGGCCTTGAGACCATCGATTTTTATCATGGCTATCGATAAAGAAAATACATAGTCGACTGGGGGTTTTGTAGTTTCAATTGTATTTTTATGACTAGTTTGAAATTAAATGTAATGAAGTATAGTGTATTTAAACAGGTAGAAGTGTGGTATATGGTAATATAATGAAGCGTTTTTGAGTAAAGTGACGTTTAGAGAAATATGATATTGGTATTCGACTGTAGTGTACTTGAACACATACAAGATAATCCGGATATTACAGTGCTGTAGAAATGATCAGAAAGGTTATTTTAGAGTCAATCCGATGAGTTTAGCTTTAATGGATGGATAAATGAGAAGATTTGCATTGTTAAATTAGTGTAAACTATTTTCAATAGAAATACCTTTGTAATAGTTGTATACAAGTAATTGTCTTGCAATCAGTAAATTTTATAAAACTACCTCGCTCATGTGGTGAAGTTTGCAGCTCAGCATATCAACAAAGCCCTTTTTGATGGCGAGAACGTTACTGTCTTCTTCGAATTCATAGTATATCTGATTTATTTCCCCACGTGGCGTCAACAAAAAGGAAAACCTGGATACAGAAATGTCGTTACGCCGTAAAACATAATGCGTACTGGACACAACTATGTCATTAAGCCATTAATACAATACAGAGCACGCTAACATGTTCAACTGCGCATCCATCAATAACAAAAAAACATTAAAAATGAGTGCTTACCATTTAGAAAATTCCTCATTTTGACTACCACATTCTAAAACAAAAACCATATTGAATCATTTCATTATACCTTCACAACAAAGTGTCCATACAATCGACAGTGTGAATTAAAATAAATATTCATCATAGCACATTGGATTTATACTGACACTCAATTTTGAAACGTCAATGAAAAGCTGTTATTATTTCTCACCATTTGTCTTCACTGAACAAATAATGAACGACTCGACATGCAGCCTTATCTCCTGTTCATTTTCATTGCTATGGATGTTTTGGAACCCAATCTGAAATGAAAAAATACATTTTCTTTACTCAAGACACTTGATATTAAACACCACTGAGTTTCATAATGCATATAAAAGACCGGCCAGTCAGCACCCAAGGATATATCTGGTCCGAGACACGTTTCCTTACCTTGATGTTTCATAAACACTAAAATTTATTTCTGCACTCTAGTTAATGTTTGTGTTTGGAGTGCTTAATGTCGCAAGGTTGTATACAACAGTTCTACCATTGTAGCAGACATTGACATTTATATAGACCTGTCGGATTGTTCGTTAGAGATTTAACGCCCGCTGTCCCAGATTTCAACAATAAAATGTTTAAAATTGCAAACAAAGATGCCAATATAAATAGTATATTTTTATACTAAGGCGTTACTATAAATGCTTTGGTTTATACATTTATATTTATCTTTTCCTTACTTCCGCTATAAATGTACACATACGATATAGTTTTAACATCTTAAACTTAATGATACACCCAAATGGAAGGTGCAAATACAAGCTTAAGTGATTATGTTTTTAAGGGGGAATACAAAATATATACAAAATTACACCAAAATAGTCGTTGAGGTTGAAACGACGATCAGAGGTTCATTACAAGTATTATATCACTTTGATCACTTCTCATTGAGAATTGATATAAGTATTACAATCATTTAAACAGCAGTAATGCTTTGCATTCCCCTTTACTGACCCATAATAGTTTGACTGCCGCTTTCAACAATAAGTGGTGACTACTGATAAATTTCTTATTTGGTCTGGCCAGTATTAAGCTACAGGGGACTATATTTTTCAGTAAAGAGTTACCGGTCGTTCACCGGTTGGTCATTGTTGACTACAAACGGTAAGCATAGGTTAATTTACCCTAGCGGACCTTTACCTAATATATTTGAAATAAATACAAAAGTGTCGGTGTAATTCGCTGACATGAATGCTGCCGGGCAAACACAAATCTAACTGGACAACTCTTTTAAGACACTAAATACCCTATAAAGACACTTTGGGCCGGCGTAATTCGTTTCCTACGGAGGCATTCATATATTATCGGCATTTAAGTTATAACTAGAAGTGCCGCAATGCGACGAAACCAGGTTTTTGTTATGGCAATCAAATAGTATAGCCTATTAATTTGTTGTATGAGCAAGTTCAATCTGCAGCTTCATATAAGCTATATTCACACTAAGATTCATCACTATCCATCAATTCTAACTAAGTTGTTGGGCAGAAAAAACATTTTTCTATTTTTAGAAACAGTGACCTTGACCCCACCTCCAAAGCTAGCTCTTCACATAAGCTACCTTCGCTCTAAGTTTCATCAATATCTATCAATGCTAACTAAAGTTATTGGGCAGAAACCATTTTTCTATTTTTAGCAACAGTGACCTTGACCCCACCCCCCTCAAAAGAAATTCCAAGCTTGTTCTTCGCATAAGCTACTAGTACCTACACACAAAATTTTGTCAATATCTATCAATCCTAACTAAAGTTATTGGGCAGAAACCATTTTTCTATTTTTAGTAACAGTGACCTTGACCTTAGCTCCACCCCGCTCAAAAGCAATCCCAAGCTAGCTCTGTACACAAGCTACCTACACACCAAGTTTTATCAATATCTATCAATGCCAACTAAAGTTATTGGGCGGACACCATTTTTAAATTTTTAGTAACAGTGATCTTGACCTTAGCCCCACCCCCCTCAAAAGCAATCCCAAGCTAGCTCTTTACATAAGCTATCTACACACCAAGTTTAATCAATATCTATCAATGCTATCAAAAGTTATATGGCAAAAAACATTTTTCTATTTCAAGTTACAGTGACATTGACCGTAGCCCCTCCCCACTCAAAAGCAATCCCAAGCTAGCTCTTCACATGCTACCTTCACACCAAGTTTCATAAATATCTGTCAATCCTAACTAAAGTTATTGGGCGGAAACCATTTTTATATTTTTTTATATTTTTAGTAACAGTGACCTTGACCTTAGCCCCTCCCCACTCAAAAGCAATTCCAAGCTAGCTCTTCACATAAGCTACCTACACACTAAGTTTCATCAATATCTATCAATGATAACTTATGTTATTGGGCAGAAACCATTTTTTAATTTTTAGTAACAGGCGACCTTGACCTTAGCCCCCCCCCCTCAAAAGCAATCCCTAGCTAGCTCTGTACATAAGCTACCTACACACCAAGTTTCATCAATATCGGTCAATGCTAACTAAAGTTATTGGGCAGAAACCAATTTTCTATTTTAAGTAACAGTGACCTTGACCATTTTTCTTTTTTAAGTAATAGTGACCTTGACCTTAGCCCCTCCCCACTCAAAAGCAATCCCAAGCTAGCTCTTTACATAAGCAACTTTCACACCAAGATTCATCAATATCGGTCAATTCTTACTAAAGTTATTGGGCAGAAACCATTTTTCTATTTTAAGTAACAGTGACATTGACCTTAGCCCCTCCCCCCTCAATAGCAATCCGAAGCTAGCTATTCAGATAAGCTTTCGTCAATATCTATCAATCCTAACTAAAGTTATTGGGCAGAAACCATTTTTCTATTTTTAGTAACAGGCGACCTTGACCTTAGCCCCACCCCCCTCAAACGCAATTCCAAACTAGCTCTTCATATAAGCTATCTACACACCAAGTTTCATCAATACATGTCAATGCTAACTAAAGTTATTGGGCAGAAACCATTTTTCTATTTTAAGTAACAGTGACCTTGACCATTTTTCTATTTTAAGTAATAGTGACCTTGACCATAGCCCCTCCCCACTCAAAAGCAATCCCAAGCTAGCTCTTCACATAAGCAACTTATACACCAAGTTTCGTCAATATCTATCAATGCTAACTAAAGTTATTGGGCGGAAACCATTTTTTCTATTTTTAGAAACAATGACCTTGACCTTAGCCCCACCCCCCTCAAAAGCGATCACAAGCTAGCTCTTGCCATAAGCTACCTACACACCAAGATTCATCAATATATATCAATGCTGACTAAAGTTATTGAACAGAAACCAATGTTTGACGCATGCCCGCCCGTCCGTCCGCCCGCCCGCCCGCCCAACAACAACCTCATTCTAATAACCCGGTTTTCGTTGAAAACCTGGTTAAAAATCTTACGCATAAGTGAACATTATGTTCATTTTTGTTTTTATCAACTCTTGTTTTGTTTACTTGTCTGACAGAAGCTTTTAAACAGTGACATAAGCTTTCTACTACGCAAGTACTAACATAAAGTAAACCTGTGTTACTACCGAATGTGTGTTTTACGTGCAATATCCAAAAAGCCAATTTATAAATAACTTTGCTGTCGAAGTACACCGATTCAAAAGAGTGAAATATCACGCTGTTACATGCCTTTTCGGATTTGAAAGGATCTACAACTTGAATACGCTTTTTTCAAAACATGTTATTGTTCTACATTTGCTATTGATTCCATAAAATATTGGTATTATTCTAAAGGGTTTGAGCTTCAATTGTTATATTTATTTAAAATAAAATATGTTAACCCCCTCCCAATCCCCTCCTACTAAAGAAAGAGAAGACTTTTTTGCTGTTAAAGATACAAAAAAGGATACATAGAATATTTCACATCCGATTGCAGTTGCAATATAAGACAACAATACTAACGACAGAAACGTCATGTATAATACACCATTATCTATTTAATTTATATCGACGAAATAAGGAAACCTATAGATATCAAATGATATGGGGTGCGTGGCAAACAACTTTACCACTAGACCACCACCAACATATAATTGTTAGATTACTCAGTCAAAGTCCGTTGCAGGAGGCTTTTTTGTGAAGTAAGCGGCCTAGCGGCATCGGGGTCTAGTTGCGTGAAGTTAGCGGCCTAGCGGCGTGAAGAAGGCGGCCTTGCGGCCTAGCGGCGTGAACTTGGCGGCCTAGCAGCCAACCGACTTATTTCTTTTCCTTATTTTAAAGGAATTGTTCATGCATTATCTTGGAAAACAATAGATAATCAATGTTTCTTATTCATACATTAACATAGAGGCCTTAAATTGTGTGCTATTTCAGAGCATTATATTTGCGTTTCTTCCAAAACAATGATAAGTTGACTGTTTTAATGCATAAATTATCAATCAGCAGCGGTGTTAAACATTCTTCTAAAAAACGATCAAACGCTTCAGAGGCCTAGCGGCTAGCGGCGTGAAGTTAGTGGCATGGCTGCCTAACGTCCTCGCGGCCTTAAATAGTATCCTGTTTCAAAGCATGTCTACATGCTTTTTTCAAAAACGTCGAACAAGCAGTCAGCTATTTCAAAGCATGTAAACATGCATGCTCTTCTAAAAAAATGATATATTTGCTGTTTTTAGGCACAAAATATCAATCTGAAGCGATTTTAAACCTTTTGTCAAAAACGTCGATCAAGTACTTCAGCGGCCTAGCGGCCTAGTGGTGTGAAGTTAGCGGCCTGGCGGCCTAGGGGCCTAAATGGCATCCTACTTCATAGCATGTTTACATGCCTTTTCTTTTTAAACAATGGTATACATACTAACTGTTTTATGTACAAATTATCACTCTAGAGCAATTATCAACATTTTAAAAAAAAAAGTCGATCAAGCACTTTCGAGGCTTAATGGCCTATCGGCGTGAAGTTTGCGGCCTAGCGGCGTAAAATTATATGCCATTTCAAAGCATGTATACATTCCATTTCTTCTAAAACAATGATATTTTAAATGTTTTATGCACGAATTATCTGAAGCGATTATCAACATTTTTTTTTTCAATACAGTCGATCAAGTACTTCAGCGGCCTAATGGTCTATCGACGTGAAGTTTGCGGCCTGGCGGCCTAAAATGGTATCCTATTTGAAAACATGTATATATGCCTCTTGAGCAACCAGTACAAAATTTGTTTTGATTTCTTATGTCCGTTTTAAACACGGGACATATTATAGTTTTGCCTGTGGCATAAATGCGGGCGGCATGCAGTATGTTGTCCGATCAATAACTTTAGAGCCCTTTGTCCAATCAGGTGAGCTATATTATGAGATATGAAATATTATGAGGCCGCTGAAGTTCTTTTTCGACTTTTTTGGAAAAATGTTGAAAATTGCTTCAGATTGATATTGTGTGCAAAAAACGGTATATATATTATTGTAAGAAGAAATGGCATGTATACATGCTTTGAAATAGAATGCCAATTTAGACCGCTAGGCCGCTAACTTCACGCCGCTAGGCCACTGAGCGGGTATAGTTCTTGTTCAATTTTTTTGGAAATATGTTGAAGATCGCTTCAGATTGATAATTAGTAAATAAACCAACAAACTTATCATTGTTATGGAATAAAACTCATATAAAAATAATCTGAAAAAGAACACAATGAAAGGCCGCTTTGTTAATGTATGAATAAAAACATTGATTTTCTATTGTTTTTTTAAGGAAATGCATGAACACGTTCTTTGAAATAAAGAAAACAATAGGCCGCCATGTTCCCTCTGCTATGCCGCCATGCCGCTAGGCCACTTACTTCACACCGCTAGGCCGCTAGGTCGCTAACTTCACGTACATGAAAAAGTCACATTGTCCACATGTCCTTCCAAATGTTTCTGTCTGTTCTGTTATTTCAACAGTGATTTGATGGCAGATGACCTTGGAGTTTTATGTTAAATAAAAGAAGATTTCAACATTATCCTAATTTTATCAGCTTTGCTGCCATTTTTTTCATTTAACCTGTCATTGGAATAGGTTTAGCGGATCGTTTAATTTTATTATTGAATTCAAACGACGTAGGAAGCACGTGGGGCAACTGACGACATACAACGTATGACCGCCTCACCTCACTATGATCAATTTATGCTATATAGGACGGTAAACATTTAAAAAGCATCAATATTTTTATAACACTTCGATATACAACGCGTTCCAATTTCAGACGCGTGTTTTAATTAAAAAATAGATTTTCTTAGATTTGAACAGAAATGACTTTGAAGTACAGCAATATATGTACAAAATGGATTACCTTGGCAGAGGTTTGAAACGTATCGACGTCGTGTAAAGTTGCAATGGCGTCAATATCGTACAAATACTCGAAGCCCGGCTCATATCGGATGAAAGATGTAAGGCCCTCCTTTCCGAACAGTAACGCTAGAAATATATATTTCATTTTAGTCATTTTTATGAAGGTTTATTTTATGTCCATGATTCCACATACAATGTATTCAATCAGACATCAAGTAATCTTTAAACATTTCTACGGTTAGGCGCTTCAGTATAGCTATGATTTGTATAGCAGTATCGATCTCTGTCTAGTCGAAACCGGCTTTAAATTGTGTAAATCTTATTTACTACATTTCTACCGCGATTTGAAGCGAATATGGACTGATTTATGATAAAAATTTGTGGAAAATGAGGGCTGTAATCTTGAATTTGTTCTTTGTAACGTAAGTACTGATTTGTTCATATTTTTATAGAAACGCATTGATAAATGTTGATCAATAATTATGTAGGAATAATGTTTACTGCAAAATAATTCAAGGTACAATAGAGGAACATTTAATACCAAACGATACTCATGTATGAACGTGGTACACAAAACATCCTCAATGCAGATGTAATATAATAACAAATATAGCATAATGACATCTTTTTGATTTGAAGACAGACCGCAAGTGTTATATTGAAAATTATTCATGGCAATTCGGATACCTCAGCAGACATTGACAGTTGTTTAGTATCTGTTGTCTTGCAGCCTTGTCTCTTGTTTCGCGTTTGTTCTGTTATCGTCTGTGAGCCTTTAAACACGTTTTTGTTAAATGTTTGTCTACTGGGCATGTCTGAATGGCGCTGATTGTTTTATAAATCGTGGTGTGTTTTAATAAAGGCATACACGCATTTGTAAAAGGGTATAATCAGGAATGGGCAGTTTCTACCTAACACATTTGCAAATGTTATGCAATACTTTTGAAATGTATCCTGTAAAATAATAAGTACATTTTAATTACTTTCTAACTGCAAAATTCGAAAAGCGTTATTTGAAGGTGTCGGCAATGCGAGAAATATTTAACTGTCAAAGATTTTGTCGACCGGTACGGAAGTATACGGATATTACCAATGTGTTTGCATGCATATTCATTGATAATTCATTCCCGTTTTTGTTATTTTCTGACTTCGTGATTCTTTTCCGTTACTATGGGACATGAACGGATTAGAAACGTTGCGTTATGTCGAATCATGGAAACATATAGATTTAAATATATGAGTATTCGTATTATCGTTGTTGTAAACTACGAAGAGGCATTCTGGTAAAATATAATTTGGACACACAAATACATTTTTAAAAGTCGATCAGCTTTATTAACGTTTTAAGTGACTTGTTCGTTTGAAATCCCAGCTGGGAAAGGTGTACTTATATTGTGCATTTCGTTAAGACGGTATTCAATCATAGGGATTTGTTAAGAGAAACATTTAAAGTGTTTCTGGCTGATTTCAATATAAGTCATGTTTTCGTCCTTTTCAGCACAGTTAATGATATGAAACCCTGTTTTGATAACAGTACATGATTGAGAAAATCACTTTCTCATACAAGACATCTTACAGATTGTTTGCAACGGGTATTTTTTTTTATAAAAGTAATTCCATTTAGCTATTAAGAATGATAGAAGGGTAAACTAATGAAACATTTGTTTCTTAAAAAAATATCTGCTTTCATTTCATTTTGATAAATAGGTATTGGTAGATGTTCAATGTTTATGTAATTTTCAATATCAGGTTGTGGTAATATTTATGATACTGATGTTTTTAAGTTGCAGAATACAAAAATATGCATGTTTCAATGCATACATTGACAATGAGCATTGTATATTTTGGACTTATAACTTATATAGATAATTTACACATATAAGGTTTTTCTAAAATCTTACTTGGTATATATGTATTCCACGGTAGAGCTGACATTTGCAAAAATTTTTATCTCGTGGTCACAATTTACGTACCACACACTCAAAAACTAAGTATATCGTGGCCATGAGTAACTACCTCGTCCCCACGAACTAGTTATCTCTAAATCGTTGCAACAACAACAAACAAAGTCGTGGCCACGACAAACTAACTCCTGGGAAAGAGTAAAACACATATGTCACCAAAAAGATACGTAGTATCCAATATTTTCATTAGAATTTAATTGAAAATGTTGTATGCTCATGTTTATTAAACATATTTACAGCGTTTTTCTCCTCGAAAGCGAATGTAATGAAGAAAGCCATTATTGCTACGTTACTGGATACAGATCAACAAAAACATGCACATCCGGCTGGCTCTGGTCGCGAAGATGCAACTACAAGTAGGTTTAAGATTTATAACACAAGAAAATGTTCCTGTCTCTTATTTGATTTCAGTTTCTCCTTTGACATTAGAATGCATTATCTTAACGTAATGTACCTTTTGTTATTTTTGTAGATCAGTATCCACAGCAAAACTGGAATGTTGTGATGATTATTATGGTGATGATTGTGACAAACGTAAGTTTCTATTCATATTTACTGTATTAGTGGATTCAGGTTTAGGGTGTATATAATAGTTAATGAAACAATGTATAATAACCCTAATATTGCCAAAGCCTGGATGCAATTACGTACAAAGACTGCATATATACATACAAGTACTGTTTACTTTACAGCTAAATGCGGCGATGGGGATATGAATATTACATGTGATGTTAACGATGAAGGCATGGTAATTTACAAAAATGGAACAGTTGTGACAGATAGCAAGGGCACATGCGTCGCACCTAATACATGTGAGAACTGTAACGAGGGATTTTACCCAAACTCGGAGGTCGGCAAATGCAAAGGTAGAATGCTTAGTTTACTTAAAGAGCTAAAGAGAGTTTGAAGATTGACCTTCGAATATAAAAATCGTATGATATAAAGTAAATTAGATGTTTACATGGCTTACCTATGAAATCTAATATGTCTGAAAGTAAAGATCTGATATTTCTTTTTTGAATTCTAACGAACAGTCATATCCTATAACTTCATGTATGTATTATGTAAAAGGACGGTAAAATAACATGATTATCGTATAGTAGCACGACTGACTCTACCATAAACTATTTTCTTGCATTACAACCTCCGAGTTCCTTAGGCATAACAATATGCTCACAAAACTTTAAGTTACATTTCCAAAAGTCAATTGTAACAGCTTGCCCAAAAATCGAGAAATGTAATGTACATCGATGTACAAATACGGAGGATGTCACATGCCAGTTCTGTCACCACGAGTTCAACAGCGAAAAATTGGGTTGGAATGAATACACTGGACTGCCTGACAGGAAGCAATGTGCCCGTAAGTAATTATTTCTTTATACGATGTGAGCAAATATCCGATTGATCATTTAAGTTAAGTTTAACTTTTCAGCTTGGTATCATAACAGTCATTTATTATATGATATTTAATAGTTTTACGTATGTCAGAAATGCGATCGGCGACGCAATCTATACATCATATTGCATAAAGTTTGGATTGTCCTTACTGGTATTCATTGTCTTGAAATAACACCCAATGGATACGCTTTTCATTTGTAACAGAACATATATTAGCGGGGAGGAAGTTGGGATCAATTTAGTAAAGTCACTTCCGAAAACACTGTCAGCTGTCACCTAACTTTTTGTGTTTATCTGATTTAATTATCTCTGTAGTTCACTGCAATATACAAAGATCAGAGTTTTCTAATTGCTG
Source organism: Mya arenaria (assembly GCF_026914265.1). Taxonomy (NCBI): domain Eukaryota; kingdom Metazoa; phylum Mollusca; class Bivalvia; order Myida; family Myidae; genus Mya; species Mya arenaria. Next base: position 12,223,618 of record NC_069126.1, read on the forward strand.
AACTTGACGACCTTTATGTACTGGCTTCTCTGAAACGTGACTAAACGACATACTGCCTCTGACTCTAGTTTCCCTTTCTGGAGAGATAGTCAACTTTATATTCATAGCTAATCCGTAGCATATGACAAAGCGTAGCTATGTTTCGTAGAACTGATCTTGAACAAGCCGATATTAACGTTGTTTAGTTAGAAATCCTAAATAAAAACCTCTTGATATACTTTAACGACTTCTGATGTTACTTCAACAGTGTTAAACACCATTCATTTGTCAATAAATCTAGCGTTTGATACTGGCAATAATTGTACCCTTGATACTGGTGACTTTTACCCTGATTTTTATAAGTCGACCAAACAACAGACGATATCTCAATGCAATTTCATCTTTCACAAACCTGGGGCCACTAATTTTACTGGATATTAACAGTCACTTAAATCCATTGTTTAGTATCTTAACCTGAACGGGTCCCTATATCTGAAATTGGAATATCCTTCATTGACCATTGACCATTGATTTGATATCATTGCCTTATTCAGCTGATTAAAAACACCAAAGGCGTAAACTCTTCTTTTAAACGAAACCGTAATTCCGCTTTGATTAGCACCAATGTCTACGCCTCAACTTTTACCGACCAACAAACAATAAACAAAATATCCCACCATTAAAACATAAATCAAATATACGAGGATACAATTCCAGATTCAGTCTGGATTCATTCTAAATGCCTGGACTGCCTGCTAATAAACAGCCGTCTATTATTCATATTTCTGCAGGTGTAACACTAGATTCGATTACCGGGCTGCTCTTGATTTTTGTATACGCTAACGATATTAAATCAACAATAATCCTTTTTGCTGACGATACTCCTAATGCATTGTTGTCATCGACTCCAAATCAGCTTCTCCATTTAGCACGAATAAACGAATGGGCCAAACTTTGGCTTTTACTTTCATCGCGACCAAATCTATATCACTAATAATGTCACGCAAAGATATAATTAAGATATATAACACACCACTGAGGGTCATATGACATTATAAGGACCGGCCAGTCAGTTTCCGAAAATGTATATGGACCGAGGCGTTAGCCGAGGTCCATTCACCTTCGGGGGCTGACTGACCGCTCCTTATAATGCCATATGGCCCGAGGTGGTGTGTTATATGTCTTTTATAATACCGAACATATTTCATTACCATTCAAACAATTTAAAGCGATTTAAATGTGTTTTATTGAACAAAGCTAATAATGTTAACTTGCGACAAGTTTTCGCCGTTGTTAAAATAGCAAGCCGCACTTACCAATAGTATGACGTCAGCGGTCCATATTACATTTTTGGCGAGTTCCGGACCGGCCAAAAATATAATATGGACCACTGACGGCATTAAACTGGATTTTCATCAAAATACAGTGATATACGGACCGATCGCGTTTATATAAACAAAGAAGAAACACATTTAGGTATAATATATTGTTACAAAATATCATCAACCTTTTTCATGAAAAACATCTTTATCCAGGAAGTCGAAAATCGTAAACACCTCGTAAACATATTATCTTCAACAGCAGCTTGGGATGAGTATATAAGCCTCTCTTGAAGGTGTTCAAAAAAGATGAGACAATGTGAGTTCGCACTTGGTTATTATATATAAAACCTTCGACAGGCCTTTTCCGGAAAATATGCTACATTCCAAGGGACAACATGGCTTAATTTGAAGATATTGAAATAATTGAGATCGAAAATGTTAGAATAATCGCCGATCGTATACCTACTACATCCATCTAGAGAAACGTTACTGGAACCTCTATAACTTGAAGATATAAACACAAGCTTTATTTACTGTTCAGAATGCATCATTAACTCGCTCCTTCTTATCTGGGTCCCAAGTTGTCTTCACCTGTTGCAGGAACACTTGCAAAATTCGTAATATTATGTGTAACTCGTAACAACTCCAGAACTCCTTCTAACCGTTTATCAAATAAGCACAGAACTCACTGTCAGAATCAACCGGAGAATTGCTCTCACCCTATGTTCCAAACATGCTATCATTAAAACAACCCGGTTATTCCAGATTGTTTTGGAACCAGACAAATTACCATTCAACATGCCCGACTTCGCATGCACTGAAAGCCTGACTCTTTCCAAAGATCATAATGAGAAGCCTGTTGCGCACCTGATTGATTTATCATGAACACTCTGGACTTTTTCATCCCTTGTTTGTTATACACAGCACTGAAAACATATTACCTGACAGTGTAAGTCCTGTTTTTCACGTCGAATTTCAACTCTCGCTATTCGGTGATAAACAGGCGCCATTAACAAACAACAAGACTATACGTAAACGCATGTTAAATTTAGACCGACAAGGAATATTGAGTGACAACAAACCTCCTTTTATTCTCACTCAAAACACTCTTGCTCTCGTGCACTTTAGATATCCGTCTTTCTTAAGCATTTTTTTAATATGTTGCACGTACCATTCAATTTAACAGAAGAAATGCCACAGTGTTTACTTGGGCCAAACATCTTTACCTTTATGAACAGCTTGGTATTGACAAAAAAAAACGATTCAATAAGAGCAGAAGAGAGACTCAAAACCCAAGTGTTTTGGTTACTTATCAATTCTCTTGAATTAATACTAATTTTGTTTAATTTTCTGTTTTTAAACTCCCCATTTATAAATATGTTCGTTATTAAACAGTTTATATGCTCATGATTAATGTATTACATTTTTAAATGGATACGTTTCATTGTCGAATTTTGATTTACATTGCAGAAACCTGCTCTTGGGTCTCAGGATTTAGATGTTATCCGGGTTCTTGCAGAGATAGTCATTATCGTTATTATGACTCTAGTGGCAGCACAAATTGCAAGTGTTCCAAAGGTTTTACGGGTACTGATTGCAAAACAGGTAATGGATTTACTATTTGTGTTTTTTTTAGTTTTAAGATCGGCCATTTAGTTCATACTAACCCTCCGTAAACATATACTTGTCGAAATTTCTAACGTAAAAACGAACAAGAACAATTACCGCTCAACCGTTAAGCTTCCATTTATAATAATTACTCAAGTGATACACCTTTTCAAAAATAAGGTATAAAATGTCATGGTCATTTGATGTTAATGACACTAGTGTTTCATGAGTACACGCTCCCTCGCGATTTGTCTATCAATAACACAAAACGTTGTTTTCCTATCTGGTTGTGAATACAAAAAAAAAAAAATCAGTAAATGAAATTACTTCTATCTATACAACAAGCTCAATTTGTAATCGAAAACTAACTACAACAAATTAAACCTAGTTTCAGCGTGTGAAGATCTTCATATGCTTAGAAGACGTATACTATTCTAAATAGGTATACGTATACTAAATCACTTACCATTGTGTATGTTAAGTTATTGGTATATTTGATTTTAAAGAAATTCTTATTGCATAACAAGCAACAAAATTCAAGTATTGTTCATGTTAAACCCCGACTTAATGAATACATTCATTATTTATCAAATGTGATAGCACATGTCAAGTAAAATGGAAAGTGGTCTATTCCTCGAGCAGCTTATAATTATGGCCAAAAAATAATATCTAAACACCTATAATTTAAAGTTCTAATTGTTTTGGTTATAGACATCAAAGCTGGTAGTAACCATTGTACTTAAGTACCTTATATGGATAAAGTGGCAGAAAAGGAATAGTGATAAAGCAATAGTCGAAGTAACTGATGTTAATCATTATAGAGCCTTGTTGTTTACTTAGTACTACACGAAACAAACTTACAAAATAGATACAACTTGCTTAGTAACGAAAGCTATCTTCACTATCGTCATTCTTTACTGTTACCATTACAGCCACAGATGAATACCCAATGGACCTTGTTGAAATGGAGTTTGAATTTCATGAATGTTCAAATAAACTTTGCCCTCATATCATTGTTTCCGGGTCGAAAAGTTGGTCAAACGCCAAGGAACGCGTATCTATTGCAATTAAAACGCTTGCAGAAGATTCCTTTGAGCTCCCCGATCCGCCTGCGTATATCTTCACAGACACCGAAATTGGATTGCATAGTATTGCTGTTTCGGTAACTGCAAAACGAGGTAATATGTTATTTATGCGTCTTCCTTTAAAGGGATGTAAATATTTGTTGCTTTCGTCAGGAAGCAATGGTATATACTAATATACATGTATTCATTATGTTGTAGGCGGGCCCAGTATTTACCTAACATGCGAATAGCACATATTAAACTGTTTGCTCCATTTTGAACGGCCTGTCAAAAGTGAGAATTATCCATCATAAACCAAACTTTTAATACGTTATCCTATTTGTCAGGACAAGCAACAACATTCACATCCAACACTTTGTTTAAAACCGCCCCTTTTGAATCAATTTCAAAATTGAGGAAACCAAGTTTAATCATTGAAATAATAAATAAACCTACCTTACATATAACGGAAATACGCTTTGTGTCAGTCGTAACTGTTTACATAGGCTCTAAATTCCTAAAACAAGTGCACTTTTCACCTCAGGTAGTTATTCAGTGAAATGGACAGATAATCAAGAATGCAGCTACGCAAAGGCTTGCAGATATGACAAAAATATCCGCATTTCAGCAGCTGGACTTTCTTTAATAGAAAATGGCTTTACCCACGGCGATAGGCAAGTGAAACTTTACATTTCAATACGTTTGATGTCTCCGTATAACAGTTGGGTTTTCCTCGAACTGCATCCTTATTTTTTGTACGTTATAATGTTTGATTAAAACCGTTAAAATATAAAAGGGAATACGGCTTGGTTTAGTTATGTTTTTTTCATTGCAGAGTTCTTTTAAATGTTCGTATACAAAATGGTGGATATGTATCCTACCAAAAAATAGACGAGAGGAACTTCAGCCCCAGCAAAGGAAGGTACACCATAAATGGTGTAGAGAAAAGCTATGACAAAGAACTAGAGATTGACATGATTGCTCCATGTCACTGCAAGGAAAACAATCCTACATGCTCTAGCCAGCCGCTAAGAACGTCTACCGACTTCGTAACTGGGGTATTAATCTGTAATAATTCAAACACAAATACACACATACTGGTGAAACCACTTAATTGGGCAAATCCTGGTTCAAGTTTAAATATTCAAACTGCATGATATTTTTTGACAATGTGTTATTTTTCATTTACTTTTTTGTCTACAGAATATCGGTGTCACGTTGTCACTTAATCTTCTACTAACAAGAGGTTTTCATAAAGTATAGTCAATTTAACAAGAACGCATATATTGTGTCATCGAACATTAAAAGTGGATAAGACTGGCGTATGCATTCATATTCTGTGCGTTAACACACTGTATTGCTTACAAAAAAGACCGCATCATGAAATGATCAAATATTTATCTTTGATTTCAGAACCAGTTAGCGCTATATTGGGATGGATGGTCAGACGATAATTCTGGTATTAGTGAATACATAATTCATTTGTATATGATAAAGAATGCTGGCAGCAACACTTTGAAACAGGATCATGGAACGACTGGAGAAAGAATCACAACGTACTCATCCGCTGTACGTTATATTTGTATACCCATATCAATTCTTGCACTAACAAAAACTGCTTAAGTTAAGAAAGTAAATGTAGCGAAACGTTTAAAATATTTAAAGTCGTTAACGCCAAAGAAGTGTCGACTTATTCTTATGATCCATTGTTATTTTAGCGCACGGCAACACTGAATTTGGAACACCCTGGTCCATACGCGGTAGAATTAACAGCTGTCGACCATGCAGGAAATACAAAGACGGCACGAAGGCTATTTTTCTTTGACAATATATCGGAGGTTTCATTAAACACAAGCAGTGCCACAGTGGTTTCGAATGCCAATGAAAATGGATGGATTACACAAAATACGGATTCGATTGATGTAGTATGGGCATACAGATTCCAAAATATTCGTCATGACAACAATTGCTGGTTATGTCGATTTGAACCGTCACCTACTTCCGTGCCTTTTGTTTTAGATGACACGTCCGGAGTTTCAGAAAGGACATGGGAAAATATTTACAATATTAAAGGCAAGAACTATATTCCTTTGCCATTTGTTAATATATGTGTTTATAAACTAATACCTTGTTGTTGTTTTTAATTAAAGATATGCTTATTTTCCAGTTAAATTGACTAATCATGTATTCTTAATTATATTATACATTATGTATAGTGCAGTTTTACCACTTGTAGGTATTGTACGTATTGAACTGGCTTATTCTGAGACCTATGAAGCTATAACCACAGACGAACCTTTTTATCAAATAACCCAGACAGAGTTTAATCAACAACGAGCAGGAGTTACCGGTATTGCGATCAAGGACGGTAAACGAGTAACATTTTCCGTAAGAGGTTACGACGTTGTTGACGCCTATGCCGAAGATAACGTCACCGTCTGGATCGACACTTCACCTCCGATCATTGAAAACCTTTGGCTTACAAGAGGGGATATTGTGAACATCAGTGTACATAACGCAACGGAGCTGGCTGATATGACGTAAGAAAGATACTATTAATACATATGTTACTATATATAGTAACACATGTGTACAGGAATTTCGCGATTATTTGCATGACTCAGCGTTTATCAGTTTTGCGGCCCGGGCCGATTTTCGATTATTATTTTGCGGCCCGTAGAACGTTCGCACGTGAATTCAATTTTCGCATTAAAATCAATTTTGGCGACTGTAAAATAATGTCTTGACTGAAAAATCAATATGTATTGATCTGCTTGAACAAATGCATTAGTAAAATCCTAAAGGGAGACAAACGCGAACGCAGTTTAGGAAAATATGCTTGTGTTTGATAACCGGTGTGGACTATACGGCGGCGTTTTTATACAGTGTTGTCTGTTGACATTCTAAAAAACAAAACAAAGGAAGCGGTAAAATTGAATTTAGAATCTACTTGAAAACAACAACTGTTCATACATGTTGGAATTAATAATACGAGTTATTTGTCTGTTTAAGTACAAACAATCGTTCTACTTGCTACGTGTTCAGGTTTATTTAAATTTTGACATTCAAGACATACAACGACAGATGTCAGTGATTCGTACTTAGAAAATTCGGATAGACGTTTTTGATCTTTCAAGATAAACAAATGAAATTGATGGGAACATGAAATGACAACAAAATGTTGTTTGCCTTTTGGCTGACTCTCAAAAACTAAATTTAATTGGAGAGTGAGTTAATCGTGGTCAAGCCAGAAGGCAATAAGAATGCACAACTGGATTGCAGGTAAACTTTCAAAAGAAGCAATCAAACTTAAAAATTAAGTCGACTACGTCTCGGGCCATTATGAGTCACTCGGGCCAATTATCACTCAACAGCCCGGCTACGCCGTGTATTGACCTCTAAGTAATTACAGCATTATTATTTCTGAATCTTAAATTTTAAAGAATGTCTGTGGTGTAAAATAATACTGATAATTTGTTCGAGCTGATAGTTTCTTTGAGAAACGATAAAGCTTTTCTTCCTATTTGAGATTTCCGTTGTTAAATACTTTGCTTTGAACAACATGATCGTCTTTATGTCAAACATGACAAAAGCAACGGCATGTTTTGCAAGTATTTTTCTTCGTCATTCAGTTATTCTATACACCTAATTTGAAGTAAACAAATGCACCGTATTGTTTTGATGTATAGTAGTGAGGCAATTACAATTCACCTTAAAAGGGTACTAATTGTATAGGCAATTAAATTACAAGTAATATCGCTTGAGCTAATCTGTTGATTTTCATGTTTATACATCATATATGAATATATAAATAATAAATAATATATAAACTATATATAAACTGTATCAAACAGACCAATTGGGTGTTTAATGAAAATATGAATCACGTCCCTTAAAGGTTATAAATGTCTACGATCAGAGCTACTAAATTAACGTTTCGATATATGTTTAAAGTAATATTGTAACTACTTGTTTCTTGATTGTGTTTCGGCCTTGTTCCCTGTTCTTTCAAATTAGGATATTGGCTAGAATAATGCTACTGGGTCTGTGTCGGTAGTTTTCATTGTGTTATTTAAATGTATTACATCACTATAGTGATATGGAGATAAAGTCGGCGGGTCTGCAAATAAACGATTTCTCTGCATTTATTTTCAGGATCGAGTGGAATGCATTTGACGCACATAGCGGATTATACGAAATATCTTGGCGATTGTTTGACAACTTTAGTAATACAGAGGTTTTACACGGTCATTCGTACGAATCTCCGCAACATGAATCAAATGTATGTAATCAGACAGTTTTGTAAATTCTAAATTATCACATGTTGCACATTAAACCTTAAATTATTATCTTGTTTTCGCGAGTTTGTATGACAGTTTCCATTAAATATTAAAGACAATACTTAATAATTTCGAAAGACATCTTCAAATTAAAACATGAATGGGGAAGCATGCATGTTGAAGAAATTAACGACTTTCGTGACGTCACGACTACAGACATGAACACATTGAATTAAATAGTTGTATACACTTGATGTTTTATATTGATCTTGTAAAGATATAAATTTGCAAAATGCATGTAAATTTTAAAACAAGAAATAAGGTTAATGTTATGTTTTTTTCCATCGATTAATATTTGTAGACTACAACATACACTGTTCGTTTCGTGTTGCGGGATTATTAAGTTATTATTTCACAATCAATTACGATAAGTTATTTGTTCGTCGTTAGTCCATTAAAATTAGAATGTCGTCTGTTTATTACCCTTTTTAGACCCTGACGGAATGCGAACAAAAGTATGCGAACTATACTAGAGGTCACAACTGTTACTGCTCTCCTTACCACGGCTGCTTCCACCAACACTTCCAAGTGATTCCTCGAGTAATAGATATTAAGACAGCCGGAGGTTCTACTCAACACATTGGTGGGATCGATGCAGAAAAATCAGAAGGAGTGCATGAAAGGGAATACTACATCGAAGTTACTGCCGTTAATAATGCCGGTTTGACTACAGTCCGGAGTCACAAGGTAGCACTTCCCCTTTGTTAAAAGAAATATATATGTAAAAATGAATGAAAATCGATTTGCTGAACACTTTTGGTTTGGTTAAATTATGTAATTATAAGTCCAACTGCATCGGAATAAACCTAGTGTGTAAAAGAAGATTACATAAACAAATCATATGATATGCACTTCAAAAATCATTTATTAATGATCTATTTTATGACAAGGGATGTAACTTTTATTATATACAAACCAGTATTGGTCAGATACCGACATACCTCAACTGCCTTATCATCTGTTATCCAAAAATCGATAAAGTAACAAAGTCAAATAGAAAATACTGTCGTTGCAAATTCATTGCGTGTGTTCATTGTTAGGTGTAAATTTAAATTATTGTTTTTTCGGAAAGTTGAAGGTTGAGTGAGGAAAGGTACATTCTATGCTCGTGTACCTTTTGCTCGCGCATTTTGGAGCAAACTCCACGCAGCGGTTACTTCCCCTTAATGAGAGGCTTCCACAGGCTCTGGTGTCAAACAAGAGTATCTCAATCGGGGAAAGAAATTAAGAAACAGCGGGAAATGAATTATCTAAATGAAAAAAAAAATGTTGATTTTAGTGAGGTCATATCGTCAAAATATCTTTTCAATGACCACTAGTAAAATAAAATACGATCTTACATTGAAACAAACTAATATACTGGTTAGCGACCTATTATTCGCCCGTACCACTTTTTCGCCCACCCAGTTAAAACCAGTCAAAACGAAATATTTTACACAAATCAGTCTGGCGGTTCATTGCGGCATAATTTTTGACAGATATCAGCTGTTTTTTGCGTTCAAATGTAAGTAGTATGTGGAATTTGACCCAAATAAACATTGTTTACACTTTTGACCTTATAAGTTGCACGCGGGGATGACGTCATCACGCGCGCGCTCATTTGCATGAGGCCCTGTAAGGACTTTTTAATTTCATTATACCTTGCACTATCAGACGACATTATTGATTTGTCATTATAAAGTGTAAAACCGGTGTTAAATTATACAAATACTATAAATTGCTGTATTTTTCGAAAAAGCAAATGGTAAAACCTGAAATCAGTAATTTAATCGCCGAATTTTTCGTCTAAGAGAAGCAACTCAAATTTGAATTAATAATAACATTCTTGTACGGACATGCGTTGTCCCTCTTCGGAAGTCTATAAATATGCATACTGTACATTGTAGGTCATGTTTCAAAAAGGAATCCCAGTAGATTTTTTAATTTTCTGCAAAGAGGAGGGTTACCGAGTAGGTGTTGTATCATTTGAAACATACATAAACAGTATGTAATAGTTAACATATTATATTTATTGATTAATTGTCATTTTAAACGGTCGCTAGACTGGTCAAATAAAATAAAAATGTTTGAAGATATAGTTTAGAGAGAAATATATGAAAAACATCTCTAAGAACAGCGAATTTGGGGGTTGGCGAATACTTGGTACAGTAGGGTGCTTATTTTAGCGAAATTATGGGGATACTTTGCACGTGGGAATATTCGGAATCCTTCGCTATTTTTAAAAACAATTACACAGTTTTTGTCGAAAGAGCCAACCTGTCTGAGTGTAAAGTTTTATCGTAATTGCTATCTTGTGTCAAAAGTTACATAGGAAAAACCTCCATTTCCGGCCGAAAAGAGGTCGCTAACCAGTATGATATTTCGACGTTGAAGCATTTTCTAGCATTCAACCGATTTTCAACGTTAAGAAAATTAACCGTCCGTCATGTGAAATTTGACATGAGTGCCAAACCTTGTTCAACGCAGGTCGCTGATATTCCGCCGTGTGTGTTCTTATCTTACGTAAACCTCATTGATATTCTGCCCTGTGTGCGCTAATACTATATTAACCTCATGCCTTTCTAGTGTGACCGTTATGAATAGCAAGAGCTTGAACTAAAAACTCATGCTAACTAACATCACCACAAATGTTGTTTCACTGTTATTAAGAGTGAAATACATTTCTTTAAATCACCAGAACGCATGTACTAAAAAGTGTTGTTTTTTTTGTTTTTGTTTTTTTTATTTTTTATTTTATTAACAAATTTCATGATAACTGATGCCAGACATTTTGAACAGGTATCAATCGACGTCTCCCCTCCAAATGCGGGCCATGTACATGATGGTACTTTAGGTCAACCCGAGCTCGACTTTCAACAGTCGCTAACTCTAACTGCACACTGGGATGAATTTCTAGACAAAGAGAGCGGTATTAAGTTTTATATGTATAGTTTTGCGACACGATGTTTGTCAGCTGACGAAATGCACGATGACAAGACCAACCCAGAGGTGATTTGTACTACAAATTATCTTTCACTTGATTTTGTGTAATGTTTATCTTAAAATAGGTAACCGAATAAATACATCATTAGAGGCAGACTTTTATAATAATAGAACGCAATATTGAAACAAATAGTTAACAACCTATCCTTTGTGACAATTAGATAAACTGATTAGTTATAATCGTAGGACAATTAATAAATAGCTTTCGAATTACAAAATGCAATAAATGGAGGTTATTGTCATAGTCTTGATTTTCTTAACTAAAGTAAAGAAAAAAAAATTGTTTCTAATTATTTTTCATATGAACATAAAGAAAATGAAATTTACTTGTTTTATTGTTAAACCAAAATTGTCTTAATATAGTTTCAGATTGTCAAGACATATGAAACGACTGCAAGCACTATTGTCCAATCCCAAGGGCAGTATTATACGACCGTCGTTGCATATAACCATGCGTTGGACCCGAGTGTTCCAGTGTGTTCGGATGGAGTGGTTATCGATAGCACTCCAACATTGATATCAGAAGTTGTCATAAACGGTGGCATTGTTACTCCAAGAATTATCCGAGACAATGTTACAGATGAAGTATTTGTACTGAACAAAAATAGGGTAATTCAGGCGATTCAAAACCCAACAAGGGTGTGCCGGTAAACCATGTTATAACTTATTAATTACGAATACATAAGGATCTCCTTTAAGTCTGTTTATAATCATTAAAACAGGCTTTAGCGAGTTAATTAAGTCAGCATTTTGAAGAATCGTAACTTGGTGTAGCACAGGTAGATCCCGATAGTATATCCTTTTCAAGTTCCACCTTAATTATTTTACTAAATAATTACATACACAAGCTAGCAAATGTATCGTGATGATTTTAATCGTCAGCAGAAATATCGTTAAATTTTATATTTGAAATGTATATCTCTGAGCTGCATAACATAACAGTTTATACATAATAGCAATTCTTTATGTATTGTATTGTCGTTTAAACAGACAAAAGGCGTTCGATGTTCAAACTTCAGATATCCAACTTATTCCAAGGCTACTAAACAGTTCAGTTGATTCAACCGTTTGTGAAAGTATTAACAGTGTTTCAAGAGACAGTGTTACGTTTATCCGCTCTGATTCTCATGTAAGTGCATATTTATTGTTTGAAGGTTCATGTGTAACTTTTATTGTAAATTGTATTTTTTTATCCATTGATTGATTTATTATCTTTCTTTTCAAGCTGGAAATTTCTTGGAACTACACTGAAGGTCCAAGTGGTGTAAACAGTTTTGATATTGGACTATCGTCTGACAATACACATACTCCAGATATTATGAGTTTTCAGAGTTCAATGCACCATAGTTTTATGCGTTTAGTTCATCCCGGTATTTGGGATGGACAAGAGTTCTTTATACTTCTGAAAGTAACATCGAAAGCAGGTGTTGTTGATACAACGGTAATTACCTTATTACTTAATTAGATTCGAACAGAGCTACACATCTTTCTATTATATGCTTAGTTTTAAAACGATATAGCGAAATGTGTACAGTCTAAAGGCAATAACAATTCTTGGGAATAGCATTTTTATTCTGATATTTATTATTTTCTCTTAAAATGTGCAAAAGGCGGTCGGACCGATCATGGTTGTGATCTCAAAACCAGAGTTTGTGGGCTCCATACACATACACATGGAAGGAAATTTCTTGATTGCAAGTTGGGGATCTGATGATTTCGTTGATCATGGGGAATCCGGAGATTTGAAATTTGAGTTTGCATTGGGTATGTGTTTGAACAGAATTAAGCCGGAACATATCATAGATTTATTTATCATGTGCATGTACCTGTAGTTAAGATATATTTCGTTGTTGGCTTCATTTCGTTGTCAACATGTATGTGCAGAAGGTTCACATTTTGAAATATTTGATTATTGTTAAAGGATCATCCATGTTTACATCAAATGTCATTACGTTTTCTGGACAAAGAAGTGGCGGGAGTTGTAACATTAATGATACGACAAATTGTACAGCAGTCGATATGCGTAATCTGAAATGGGTCTTACACGAGAGTACAGACTATTATGGGACAGTCAAAGCTACCGATCCACTTGGGTTATTTGTCGTTGCATCTTCAGGAAAATACACCCATTACTACAAATTGCCGTCTTCTGGAGTAGTTTATGACATCGACCCAGGCGACGATCGCCCGGTATGCACCATGTACAATGATAAGACTTTGTTTATTGGCAGTTTCTATTTTTGTTCATGCGACCTTTAACGGTTATAGTTATACATGAACATACTGACACGCATAATCAATCTAAATTGATAGAATGGTACTTTTGAGCACGTTTTACATATCATTCGAGCACGTTTTAAATATGATGTGTTGCCGCAATAATTGTCATTGGAGCTTATGTATTTAGCTTACTTTAATTGTGCAATTATTCCATCGTTGTCAGTGTTTGCACTTATCATTGTCATTTTAAATAAATCGTTTATTTGATACTTGCGCTACATTTAATCACAATTCAAGAACATGTCGACTTTTAAAGGCTTGACTAAAAGAAAATATATTTTTCTCGAACATTTGAATGTTAATTTTAATGACACGTTGTCATCTAGATATCATCCTTGAATGATGAGGCAAATCGTTTGACTTTTTTATTTTCAGTTTGTGGACATTGATGACATAGACTTTCAAAGCAAAACGAATGTACTCGCTTTAAGATGGAATGGATTTTATCATCCCCACTCCAATGTCCAATATAGAATATGTATAAACGACCAGAATGGCATTAATGTTGTTTGCGAAACAGCTACTTCTGATGACCAACACACTTTCAACGGGATTCGTCTTCAGAGCTATGTGGTAACGATAAATTCAATGTCAGTCAATGATATAACTAAATAATAATAACAATCTTGTTTTGGTATCGCCCGCAAAGCATGACAGAAACATAGGGATTGCATGTCGGTAGTGGTCACCTGTGTCGTTTTCCGCATCGTCGTCGGCCTCACACATTTCCCCCAATCAATAGTTTGTGAACGACCTGGTTATGTTGTTGTTTTTTTCAATCTTGGTATGCACAGTTGCCATAGGTTGTAAATAATCGCTTTTGATTTTGGAGCAGTACGGTCGATGTCAAGGTCATAGTGATTTTAATAGAAAAAAATGCTAGGCTCTTTCATCAAGAGACATTTTTTGTAAAATATGTATCAAACTAAGCTTTTCGTTTTAGTTGTCTTACTTATAAACATAGTTTACGTAAAGAATTAAAACATTTTAGAAATATTACCAAGTGGTTACTGCAATAAGCATTGCGGGTAATGTTAGCGCGTCATCCGACGGTGTGATTGTAGTTATTCCTGAAGAAGAGCACACATTTGAAATATTTGATGGCATAAGATGCAACAACTCAGTCACAAAAGGTAATTGTCTAATTATTTGAAGCCAAAACGCGCTAAATAATTTTTACCAAAACAATATTTCCAAATAGTCAATTAACAAATGAAATATCATTGTATATTCTTCGTTAATCATTTACCTGTGTAATATACTTATTTAATGTATATTCCAGAGTTCTACACAGTGTCTCACGACAAACAGGTAATACTTCTTTATAATAATCGAAGTTATTTTGTTCGAACTATTACAGTGTCTAAGGAATAACGGCATTTACTCTCAACTTCCACATATGTTTATCAAACAAAAAGCTTTTCGTATTCCTTGTCAACGTTAATCAGGCATTATCCATACCCAAAATAGAAATACGAGATTTAAATCTTGATGTTTACGAAATGTGTTAACTATTGCAGTTTGACACCTTTGATTGTACAGAAGATATCGATTACCAGTATCAGACATCGTCGCTTAATGCTTTCTGGCGGTTGCCCGAAGATAAGAGGCAGTTTATGCAGACCATATTTTGGAGGGTAGAAAAGAGAGCTCCCGTAGTAGGTATGTAGATCGGCACCTTAGAACAACTAGCTCTTTTAAAACGTCCGTATTGATGTTCAAAACATTGCATTCGACCCATTTCTGTAAAATGTGCATGTTTTACTTTAATATGATTTCAGATATGTGGACGCCTTTGTCAGAATATCAGATTTTACGGAACAGAGACGTTTTACATGTTACTGGGCTGTATCTTATTCCTGGACGGAAGTATCGTATATCTGTGAAGACCTGTGCTCAGCAATTCTGCTTCAAATCAATGTCTAGTGACGGTGTCTTCATTATTCCGAATCCGCCTATCACTGGTTCTCTTTCTGTAAATTACGATATGGGAGTTCACAAGGTAATAACTTATCGATAGTGTTCCTTTGTGATATATTACTCAATGTATTTGCCATCAAATGTATCTAAACATGATAGAAAATCCAAAAGCAACTATTACAATTGCTTTATACATTTTCCAAAATGCATTTAAAATTGGCACAGCATTATGTTTGCTTGATAATAGTTATATAAATTTACAGATAGCAGTTACCATGGATAGATTTAAGGACAGTGACATTGAGGATATGAACGAAGCTCTGACAGTCATCCTGCGGTATGAATACGCCTTTACAGATGGAAAGAATGACTCTGAATTGCTCAACAAATGGGATATCATCGGTATAACATCGGAATCTGAGACAGCGGTATAAAGTGTATAAATATAGTGCAAAATTTGCTTAGCAGATAAAAGTTAGTGTTAAAGTTTTGATAAGCGACAACGCATTACGATCATTTAGCAGTGACAAATACATCTTAGAAGGATGAATATAGGTGATGTTTATCTTTTTAGATTCAGTTTGAGATCATTCCCCTTCTAACGATAAGATTTGTGAAATGTTGGAAACTAGCGATCAGAGGAATTACAAAGGCGGGAACATATTCTTTCATTTCATCCGAAATACGGAACTGTTCCAATTTACAAGAAGTAAAGCCAAGCAGTGTCATTGATGCAGTCGGTAAAACCATTGGAAAACAAGGTTTGCGTTTACATTTGACTTAAGTGGGTGTTTTTGTTCAAGTAAAGACCATCATTTTAATAGATTTATTTACTTAAAGATGAGTGCATTTATACAAACACTATATTTTATTGTTAAATATAGTTTATCCTAACCCTTACCCTATATCTGATAAAATTCGTTTGATATCACTTTGTTATATGGCATTCTTTAACATCCGGTTTATTATAAAGTGTTCTATTAGAAGGTATTATTCTTTTAGCGGATATTTGCTTTTAAAATCTTAAACCAATATTTGCTGGCTTTCGTTGTTGGCAATCTAGTAGGTAAGTATAGAAAATTAAATGAAATACATTTTATTATTTTCACTAAACAGATGGGCAGGCGATCGGTGGAGAAATATTCTTAGAACAAAATCTTGATTGGAATGAGGACGACAAAGACTACACTTCTTACACAAATATTATATCGGCCGTCTGGCCGAAATTAAGGTAACCAATAGGGATACGACAATGGCATCATTAATTGGTCAAGCTTTTCGGATGCATAGGTGGCGTATTGTATACTGGACTTGTCCGTCCGTGTTATTTCGGTTGCATTATTCACATGTGCGCATTTTACCATTTCCAAGCGCCAGCGCATCTCGTTTCTTCTATTGCTTAGAATTTTTGGTTTTGTGAACTTAGACAGACTGTCCATTTCCTCTATTTTCTCTACAAAAATCAAATGTAAATCGATGAACTTTACAATGCAATGTATATGCTGGAGCATACAGCTAAACATGTATTTATTTGATCTCCTCACTCTCATGTCGTTTCAGGTATAAACATTATAATTGGGCAGTTATTTCAATTAGCAACGAGGATCCTACGATTTTCTTTGGCACAAATGACACTGTTGGCCTCCGTTATCCATGCACGCACCCGGAAACGATTGCATGTGGGGAAACAGGTATGTCTTATATATGGTTTAAAAGTATATCTTACGATAGAAGATTATGCATTTTTATGTTGCTTTCTGTTGTGTTTAAGGTGGGTTGCAAAGTACATTTCAGCAGTATCACATTTGTTGTAAAACGAGTTTTCTCATATTTATTACACTATTCACTATCTTTTTTGTAGCTGGAGAATATATGAATGCAAAATTTGATGCTGGAGTCATTACACATGGCAAACGATACATAGTGTGCATCCATGCCAATGAGACCTACCTATATCATGAGAAGTGGACACAGCATCTTGATGAGTTCATGGAATGCACTGACGGTGTTACAGTGGATATAACCCCACCCATTGCTGGGAAGGTTTGGATTGGCCAGGACATGAATCACTTCTATCAGGCATGTAATGAGTTCACTGGTACATTGGTTTCCATTCTGAAAGTGCGAACTGGTACATTGTACTGTTATGTCGTTGTTGCATTATTACAACGAGTTTCTGCTGAACTATTGTGTTATTTAGTTAAATTGAATTTCTTGAATATTTGTAAGTGTGGCATCCTCAAATGTAAAACCGAATAATAAAAAGTTCTTCAGATTATATCATGTCTTTCACACAACTCAAACGCTAACAAATATGACTAAACAAATTACTAATAATAATGAGGTGAGACAAACAAGCTGAACATATGTTTCGAGTACTAATCATAATTTTAAACATTTAGATATCAACATCCGATATACTTGTGATGTGGGATTCATTCTCTGATATAGAGGAACACCGATACCATGTACACGAAAGTGGAATTGCTTACTACGCATTATGCATAGGTATGTGTTTTACAGGTATCTGGCACCTGTGTTTAACTGATAGTGTTAAGTAAAACATTTCTTTGATTTATTAAAACTATGTCTTTCTGAATATTGCTTTGTTCTACATGTTGGTATACCATAGGTTGTATAGCATGTAATGCATTTGCAAGTATATGATTGAATATGCAGTATTCTGCTTGCCAACAGGTTCATCACCAGGTGGCAACGATGTTAATAATTTTGTGAATGTTGGATTGGTGAACCATAAAGTGTTCCATAACCTTTTTCTCCAAAACGGATTGTCCTACTATGCAACAGTGAAAGGCAAGATAACTTGTATTTATGTGTTGTGTCTTATCGGGGTGTTTTTGAATGATACGTTTATCAACAAAAGTTGTGATTGTTTATGTTTGAATTTAAAGAATAATTTTATTTAGGATACGACCACGTTGGACTATCAACAAGTGAGGTATCACATTCTATTGTCGTTGACCATACACCCCCGAGAGTAACTGGGAAATTGATCCAATTACCCAGCAGGCATATATTGAATACAACGTCGATAACTGCTTGGTACGCATAATATGTTAGCTACGAAGCATTTTCGTTTATTCATAAACGTGATACATTTGAACAGAGTTTTATCAGATGTAGCGACAATATAAGAGCAGAACATATTTTTTTAAATCTGTTTTGTTTCAAGTGGTTAATTTTCATAATAGAAGAGCGCCAAGTGTTTAGTTACAAGCATAACTATTGTATCTCTCATCAAAGGTGAAACGTTATAAGTTGACACCGTTGTGTATTTCCAGCTGGAAAAACGTCTTTGAAGATCTAGAGAGTGGAATCAACAGATACGAATGGTCTGTTGGTACAAGCTATGGATACGAAGATGTTCTCGAGTATAAAACAGTTCACGGAGATTGTGCCGAGTCTGAGCTGCATCCATCACGAATATTGAAAGATGGTCATTCGTACTTTGTAACAGTAAAGGTAGTGATATTAATTTCTATAAACGTTTCTGCTACAGCTACATGCTGTTGTACTTGTGTTTTGTTTTTTTTTTAAATTTGATTAAAATCTGTTCGATTTCGATACATACACTAAGAGTACATCCTGACGCTAGCAATTGTTTTAAGAATACATTGCTTATATCAATATGACACACCATTTCAAGCATCACAATACCCATATGAACACCATAATAATCCTGTACTGCTATTAACAATTTAAAAGTACTTTTTATCGTATACATTCTTCAGGCCTATAACAACGCCGGGCTATTTACCATGGACACATCTTGGGCTTTTGTTGTTGATACAACGCCACCAGACTCTGGTTTAGTTTACGACGGTCCAAATGACGGCACATATACGGATATCGATTACATGACATCATCAAACACAGTTCAGGCTTACTGGACACATTTTATTGATGCACACACTCCCGTTCGTGAATACTTTGTAAGCGTTGGAACGTGTAAGGAATGTGACGATGTGCTGACGGAACAATCTGTTGGGATTAAAAATGGTACACGCTTCGTACTATGGTTAAAACCAATTATGAATGTTTTTTTTTTACTTACAGTCATACTTATGTTTACTCAAAGGCATGTTCCATTTGCAGAACAATACATTAGACCCAACGTGGGATGAAATTATACTCTTAAGTTTATTATGCAGCTTGTTTATTGTATAGATATATCGATTAGAAAAATGCATAGCATAAAGCTTAGTTCGAATCAAAGCTAATCTTACCTGAAAACATATTCTATGTTCATGATCTTCAAGCTAAAACAGTTGTTGATGTATGTGTGTATGTATGTACTTACTATGTCATTGTAGCAGTTAAACAACTTAGTTTGCTTTAAGCTTGTTTTAGCTTTAGCTTATTTGTTTATAAGTTTCTGATTATATTTCTAGAATAGTCTAATTGTGTCCATGAGATGATCTAACATAAACATTTCTGTTCCAGAAATGGAGATCGCTGGTTTGTTGCTAATGGAAGGCCGTTTTTACTACACAAGCGTGAAGGCATGCAACACGGCTATGCTTTGTTCAAGAGCGTCTTCTGACGGTTTTCTAATTGACAAATCGCCACCAACTAGAGGAACAGTTAGTGATGGCCTCAGTGGAAGTGATAATGAATATCAGGCTTCAAGGTTTTGAAAGACTTTACTTTGAAATAAATAAAGCTTCATTGATTTAGAATTAAATTCACAAAGGTGTTCGTATACTAATCAAATGTTAAACACTTTAGCTTCAGTTAAAATTCCCAATTCATTTGAAATGGTTTATTTCGCAGTTAATACAGTGAATATTTCAAAATGGCATTTATTATACCTTGTGTAATACAAAAAGTATCGAACATTTCTCAAACTAAGTTTCTACGTATCATTTCGTATGGGATTTGTTTACAGAACTCATGTTGGCTGTAAATGGTTTGGCTTTTCGGATCCTCAGTCTGGATTGAGTCACTACGTTTGGAGACTTGGGACATTTAAAGGTGGAGACGATATAGTATCGGCGACAAATGTACACAACCATGAAATCGCGTACATTGTTGATGTTCAATCTCACTCTGGTACTCTTCTCCCTGTGGGAAAACTCGTTTATTGCACCGTTCGAGCATATAATAAAGCGGGTAAATTCAATGTAAATTATCATATATAAACAGTATTTAGATCTCATCACTTAGATGTTTATTTAATCATTTAAGAAGACATAGCATAGACATAAATACAAATAACACGCAAAAATTCATTTAGAATTATATCTTAATACGCCGACATGAATAAATATGATTTTAATTTCAATAACATAAACGGTAGTCAATTGGTGATGTTCGATTTTGTAGGACTTTTCTCTGAAATGTCTTCCAACGGATTTGTTGTTGACACAAGCCCGCCGACGATTGTCAAAGAGTTAGCATTGTCTCCGTTTGGGAGGAGTAACAGCTATGACAGAACAACACTATTAAGGTCGTCTTTAAAAGTTTATTGGGATACCTCAGATTCAGATTCAGGAATTTCCGCCCAGTATTTATCTGTATCATCGCACATGGGAGGCGACTTCAATATATCAACTGTAAAGGTATCGTGATTTTTTTATCTTATCTTATTGATATGTAATTGTAATTGTAATCCTATTTGGTTATAAATTGCTGACGGAACATCATGTATGGTCTACAAGAGACATAATCTGTGGTGATACCTGTTTATTTTCTATTAAATCGGAAATCACTCAACCTGATTCAACCAAAATTGACCTTTACATCTTTGCTAAAGAATATCCACGTAATTTTCCATGTAAAAGATTTTGTTCGAAATGTTTAATTCACTTTTAAAAAAGAAAAATACACTGTATTTATGTCAGATTGATGCTGTCGCAACCGATTATACTCTGTTGGAATTGGACCTCCATGACGGAAGCTATTACGACATAAAGCTGACTGTGTGCAACGGTGCCAAACTGTGCACACAATCTTTGTATGAAAATCTATTGGTCGACAGCACTCCTCCAACCATGGGTATTGTTCCCTTTTTGTAGGAAATTAATTCTTTATCTTTATCAAAAACAAGTGCCGAATTAAACCCATAACTATATATCTATAGGATAATTTGTGTTATAGGTACCTTTGCTATAAACACAGACCATGCATCTGAGCTAGGAAGGCAGCCTGAAAACTGGATGAAATGGAATCCAATTATGTTGAATATATCTTGGTTGGGGTTCGAGGATATTCATAGTGGGATTGACACGTATATAATAAACGTTGGAACAAGATATATGGCGAATGATCTAAACAAGGTAGTTATTCGATACAATGATAATAATAATAATAATAATAATAATAATAATAATAATAATAATAATAATAATAATAATAATAAAAGTATTAATAATAATGATGATGATGATGATGATGATGATGATGAGATGATGATGATGATGATGATGATGATGATGATGATGATGATGATGATGATTATGATGATGATGATGATGGTGGTGGTGGTGATGATGATGATGATGATGATGATGATGATGATGATGATGATGATAAAAATTAAGGATAAAAATAAGAATAAATATTGATAAAACAACAATTGTAATAATTTTGATAATTATAACAATAATAAAAGTAGTAATAATATTTCAAGTAATAATAATATAATAATTATAATGATAGAAATGAAAAAAAATACCCTGACATGCACTAATACATACCAACTCCACCATGCTGATTTTGCTTGCCGTGATGATAAAAACATGTGATGTATTATTTATCTGTGTAAGTATACATTCTATAGATAACTAGCTCTGTATTTTCACTATTTTCAGAATAGCGATAGTTTAATAAAGGTAAAACATGTCGATATTGGATTTGAGCATCAGGAAGGATTCGTTCAAACCTACTCAGTAAGAACAAAATCCCTGTCAAACAGAAAGAGTGTTTATGTCAGCGTATATGCGATAAACACGGTAAGAGATATATTTGTGTATTGACTATGATGTGTTGTTTCATTGTAATAAAAATACACACATGTGTCTTGAACATTGTATACATTTCACACAACCTTATATTTTTTGTTTTTGTTTGAGCCAGATTCATTTGAGAAACTGTAATGTGTTGTTTTGATTCCTGTTCTAAATCTTATTTCTCCCCCAACAGGTCGGACTTCATAGCCCAATATTACACGCGCAGTTTAATCTTTTATTTGGAGGATTATTGTCCATGGTAAGGCGTTGTGAAGCTGAAACCTGTCTCGGACATTGTGTGTGCGCTCCTGTATCAGCCAGATGCCATTACACCAGTAATGATTGTATATCTGGCAGTATCGGTAAGCATGCAACCAAATATCTTGATGATGAGGCTTTTACGCTCAACGACGAAATAAAGTGTAGACTGTCCATATATGCCTTACTTGTTCAGAATACGATTTATCGTTAATGAAGCGTGTGGAAGCTTTATCCAGTGCAGTTGCAGTATATGTTCACAGTTGGCGATTGATCAGATTGCTTTCCTAGAAACGAAATTTAATATCTTTTTAAGGATTCAGATTTCGGAGAAAAATGGGCAAAATATACGGGGGGAATTTTGGATGCAACCCGAATTTATGAAGAATATTCCCAAGTTTACAACTCCTTTCTTTGTTGAGTGTTTATTTTAGCATTTTCCTTATTGATTAATATTGGCACACGATTATGAAGTTTTGATTACATAAACCAGTTGAAGCCCCAACTGATTTTAACCTACCGTTCCGATGCGTCTGTCCAATACTTATTCATGACGACATATTAATATTTATGTAATCCGTGTCTTTCGTTTTCTTTCCTTGTGTCATTTAGTGGCTGTTAGGCTTTAATCATTGTACATATATTTTAACTAATTTCTTAATGATTGACTGCTGCACTCTTCAGTTTAGTTTCCATCGTATTCTTGACAATATCAATGCCAAGGTCAAACAGTAAACACTACAGCATAGCCTTGCTTTTATTCATTGTAATTTGCCCGAATAGATGTTTGGACAAGTGTTTTGCTGACCGTGAATGTTTTATTCCCAACGCTTGTAAATACAGATATGCTGATGTACGTGTTGTTTGTGTTTGTTGTTTTGTGCAGCTGTGTTTATCTGGATAGGTTAGGCCTTGTCTTCCAACATGATCTGACTTACATTTATGGCTTAACACACACCGAAGCATACTATTTAAGTACTGCACTGCCTCTGAGTGATGATAAAATCATTGTCAATAATAAAATATCAATTTTTGTATTGTTAGAGAACGTAAATTTAGTATCGGTAAGAGACCATCTCGACTTAGATTTGATTGAGAATACAGAAGCAGTCCAATATTCACCATTCGATTCCTTCTTAGCCGCCGATTGGACTGTGGTGGACACTGGAAAATCAAACCCACTATGGTATTTAACTGTTTTAATTGTATAATTAGTTCATGCTCTTTAGCTGAACTCGGGCCAGCGAAAACATAAAGGTAGTTCTTTCTACCGTTTTAGTGTCAAAGTAAATAAATTACTTGTTTTTTAATAGTTGTTTATTTGTAGTTGTGATTCAAAACAAGTATATGCGTATATATAAATCATTCATTGACAGGTACGAATGGAGTGTTGGCGAATCAAAGTATGAAACTCCTAAAGGAGTATTCGATGAAATTACCGACAGAGTTTGGCACGACGCAGGTTCACATATGTCATGGGTGTATACGCTACCACGAGGTAAATTTCCTGTTATTTTGACTCTGTCATTTGCCGTGCAGACAATACATTCATTTACTTTTAAAACGCGGTAAACTCTAGAATGTTTGGTTTAATGAGGTAACAAACTTAAGTCCCGTAAGGAAAGTTTACGTCGTGTTGTGGCTAACTTTCTTTAACTTATTAGTTTCTGTCTATTGTTATATTCAAAAAACGATATTTTACAGAACTTCTGTCCTGATAACATACATATTGTTTACGTAATTTAGCTCATCTACAAACGGTTCGATTGTATGGTTGAAATAATCAACGTCTCTCTTTATCATTGTGTCACAGGTCGTATTCTCCGAAGAAACTTTAAATATTCGTTCTTCATACGAGCATGGTATGGCGATAACACATACGCTATTTTTAAAAGCAGCGGTGTAACTATTTTATCAAAACCACCACAAACGACAAACATTCGAGGTGTGAGTGTTAAGGAGGTTTTGTCCAACAGTCTTAAAGATGTTGATTATATTTCTGATACGAGCCATGTAATGGTAGACTGGGCTGGAAAATTCCTTGGTGACTCTATCAAGAAATTTCACCTTTATCTGAGTACACAACCTAACGGTATGTTGAATTTGCAGTCACTACAGACAACCAACGAATAAGATACAATACGAGACTCTGGCATAGCAGTCTTACAAAATGCTTTGTAATTGACTCTTTATCAGACAAATATTGAAATTTATTTTCATAAATAGGTGATATTATTGTTATGTCGACACAGTGTGTCTCTTTATACTTGTATTGATATTGAAAAACAAAATAAGATACCACCTTAACTACAATTTTGGAATACTCGTAGAATTACAATTGATATATTCTTTGAATACATGTATTGGTAATTCGATAAGTTGTTTTATGTGATGTATGATTAACGTTGGTTGTTAAGCGTTTGCTTTAACGACCACCCGATGAATTAACAAAATATAAGTGTCACATATATCTGAACGGTCGTCAATTGCTCCTGTTTCTAATGCATTGTAAGAGGTCTATATTATATTACTATTGTAAACATGATAGTGTGTGCAATTATATTGCGATGCATTTTAGGTAAAGATGTACATGTAATATCCACAAATATCAATGCATCCGTGACAAAATATGATATTACTGGAGCTAAGTATAAAGAAAATACGAGATATTTCTCAGTTGTGCAAGCTTTCAACCATGCTGGACTCCACACTACTCTCAGTTCTGATGGTTTTATGCTGGATAATGAAAAACCGGAAGGTGGCACGGTGAACGACGGCATAGGTATCACTTTGCGTATTGATCTGTATTCCATTGGAATTAGTTTTCTGATTGAAAATAACAAGTGCAATACTAATGGGAATATCATGTGTACGATACATATTTCTTAGGGATATAAATTAATAAATACTCAGAATGATACCAGTTTATGTTTAGTCCACTCAACAGATGTACTCGTAGTAAATCGTACCGATTAATTGATCAAAGGGATTAATTGTTCCCATAGCATTTCTTTTATTTCAGTTTTACATGATGTCCAGTTTCTGAATTCATCGAACCAGCTTCCCTCGTTTTGGTATGGATTTAGTGATGCTATCTCTGGAATTGACCATTATGAACACTGTGTTTCGTCCCAGAAATACAAGGGTCGATGTGATATACAGCCATTTATCAATGTTGGGTTATGGGCCTATGTTGAGAGAAAATCGCAAGAAGAATTTATCCAAGGTATGAATACATATACATTTTTCGTCATTTATCGTTACCTATTCCCAAATTCGAAATAAGAATAACAAATATTTCGAGGGCGTGACAATAAATCTGCATTCCCGCGAAATCCATTTATGTTTACGTTTATTCTCTGTCATTTCAAAAACACGCCATGCAAGCTTTTCTCAAAATATTTCTTAAAAGAACCGTAAAAATCACTTTGCTACTTTGTCAGTTTGTTATAAAGTATTTTCATAGTTCTCCCTTTTCGAACATTTAACTACTGGTAGGTAATATACGATACTTTAACATGAATGTCACCAACTTTGCCATATTTATTAATAAACAAGTCCTCCATTTAAATGTTTTACAGGAGCAATATTGTTCAGTGAGGTTCGTGCGTACGATATGGCTGGACATATATCCGATTTAGTAGCGTCTGATGGTGTTTTAATCGATAGAACGCCACCTCTTCGGGTTACTTACATTTTATCCGACGAAAATCTCGTACGCAATGGATCTTTTGAATATGCTGCAAACAGCTCTCTGCAGTGCGAAGATTTGCCTAATTCATTTTGGAATGGACATAACTCCTGTCTTAAAGCTATAAAAGCCCACAACCTGCCTCATGGGAACTCTTACTTGCTACTGCAGGGAAGTGTCTCTCAAGAAATAATTGTTGAACATTCCGGGAAATTTAAATTACAGTTTTACACATCCAATAGGCCAACAAAATTAACGCAGATGTCAGTTCAAGATGGTTATGTCGTTGTCAACGAGACCAAGCATGTATTTCTGATGCATAAAAAGCCATCCTTAACAGAAGCGGTAATTTGGCAAGAACACCACTATCTTTTAAACCTTCCTGTGGGGAAAACAACAGTAACGTTTGGAGCTGAAAATAAAGCCAGCTTTGGTATAGACGATATTAGTATTCGTTATTATTCCGGGAAAACTTACCTGGAAAACAGCACCGATGTTAAACACCTGCAAGCTTTAACTATTCATGCTCACGACTGGTCATCTATTTATTCAGACTGGCACTTCGAAGATCCGGAAAGTGGAATTATAGAATACTTCTGGGCAATTGGTAAATAACAAGTTAATAGGACTTGCATGTACGTAAAAAGTGGTAAAAACCTTGCAAATTTGCATGCACTAGATATTATTTTTGCGGATATGTATAATGTTGGTTGATATTGTTAAGTGATTTAATACAGTAAACTCTATAAAATAAAGTTGCAAAACAACGTACACAGAAATAATATCTTTAAATTGACCTGTATTTAAATTCATGTGATTTAAGAAAAAAGAATGTATTCATATTTTAAGACAAACTATGGCGGCATTTAGATATTGTGAATATATATTTAATGTATGATAGCAGTGTTATTTAGGGTCATGGGAAAATAATCTACATGTGATATATTTAGTTGCCTTTATTTTAAAGAACTGCATTTTCCTAAATCTTCTCATGATATATCAGGTACTGTTCGGGGCGGCACACAGCTACAAGAATACACCAGTGTTGGTAGAAATGAATTTGCGTCAAGCAATACAATTCAGTTACAACACAATACAGTTGTGTTTGTCAGCATAATGGCAGTTAACGGGGCAGGATTAAGGACGGTGAGCCATTCCGAGCAGATTTATATAGATTTGACACCACCGGAGTTTGAATACGTTTACGATGGTGATAGTTCAGGTATGAAACTCCTGTGTGACAGTACTGACATTTTTCGTACAATTTATTGACATATGTATCGGTGCACTTTCCTTATCTTAAATTATCAATATGACTCATAAAAATGTAGAATGATATAAGCAAAACAGACACACGACACACAACTCAACACAGACATACCACATACAAAACAACACGGACATTCTACACACAAAACAACACAGACATACTACAAACAAAACAACACAGACACACCACAAATGCATTTAGTATTGTTGGGGTTACCAACTTTAAACTGACAGTGAAACAGCAGTTTACCGGGGTCTACTTTCTAGTAAACGAGTACGCAACCTCATACATGCCCCAACATTTAATTATAGTTGCAAATCTTAACATAAAAGCCCACGAAGGAAATGTATTTTACTGTAACCATATTTTCTTCACATTTTGTTCCAAAGTGGCAACCTCATCCAATATTGATAGCGACTTTTTAATTTAATTTAAATTAGATTAGATACACGTCTGTTGTCTGGTCGCGCCGTTTGTTTCGAGTATGTTGGGTTTTGATCACGGGTTTTTGAACCAGCTAATCGTTAGATTTACATGCTTGGCTTGTCCCTGTAGTTGCCTATGTATAACATAATTTACCTTCATATTTAGAAGCACATATTTTACTTTTGCAGATTTTGATATCCAATTTCAAACGTCACTCAACATCAGCATGGCCTGGTCAGTGAAGGATCCAGAATCGGGAATACAGGAATGCTCCTGGGCAATAGGTACATTTATACTTTTGATGTTTTTATCTAATTACATTGACTTACATACTATTATATATAAGTGACAATAAAGTAGGTCGCATGTATTTTTATGCTTTCAAGTGATCAATACCGTTCCTATTAAGATCATGTACCCGTTTATTCAGCGACTAAATACCAAAAACTCTAAAGAGACATGCTCAAATAAAAACACATACTAAAGCGGGTACGCTTGGAGTTGTTATAAAATATTGAAATACTGTGATTTGTCCTTATATTCCATTGTATTCCTCAAATATTTGTTCTTATTTCTTAGTTTAATCAGTTCAGTACTATTCCAGACAATACTTGCTCATTAATTATCAAGTACACTAGAATTGCCGAAGTCGTATGCTAAATTATGTTGAATTATCCTGTAAATATGATCACAGTTGCGGGAAAATATGAAACTAGTTTCGCGCAAACCAGGCCCCAATATCACAAATCAAGTCAAATTTTAGTCTTAATCTCAACTCATTTTACCCTATAAAAGCATAGTATGAATTAATATCTAGCATTGTTTATACTTTTTAAACACGTATTATCTCAAAGAATGTGTTTATAAAAAGATATAAAAAGAATATTTCAAAGTATTTCTAAAGCAAACAATATACATGAATAATTGCTAAAAACATGAACTATACTCAAGTATATGTTTGATTGTAGACTAATTTTCCTTTGGAATCTCACCCAAGGTTTTAACAAATGTACTCAATAGTTGAATGGATAAGGTTTCACGTGTAAATACTTAATTAATTAATTATATCATAGGCTTGTCACCAATGGATACATCGCTTCAAGATTATACACAGATAGCCATAACGGAGAATGTTGCAAGAACAGTTCTTAGTGCAACACCGTATGATCGAATATTTTCGACCTTGACATGCACGAATGCAGCTAGTCGTACGGCTTCTATTTCTACAGACGGGCTGAAAGTTTTAAACATGTCGTTGGCAACAAATGACGTATACATCTCCTTAATGGCAATATCCGAGACACAATACCCAGCTATTGGAAGGTACCATGGCAACAGGACTAAAATCAAGTTTCAGTGGGCGGGTTTCAGACAAGATGAAGGAATAAATAATTATTTGGTGAGTTATTACTTATCTATATACTTCCTAATGCCAGTATTTTATAAATCAGTACCAGTAGCATTCTACTGATTTAGTCGAAACAAACGTTATTATATTGCTTTTTTATTAATGCTTATTCCGTTTAAAGATAATCGGATAAAAAGCCTGATTTCACATTGCCTATCATAATATTACACAATTATCATAACATTAGCTCGTCTGGCTTTTCTTTGATTTCAGATATCCCTAGTTGGTGCTGACACCTCGTTCTCTGAAACAGTCGTCGGTAGTACCTTTGATGTTAACTTTGCTAGTTTTACCGGATTGAATCTTGTGGATGGCCAATATGAAGTAGCAGTACAGGCCGTTAACGAAATTCACATGTATAGTGAAAAGAAAACCATTGGCTTCTATCTTCTTACATCTAAACCAACTAACACGGGTACGTTATTGCATAAAATTCGTTTATTAAAAAAACTGATTATATATTATTAATCAAAATGACATCGAAAATCAAACCGACATCAGTCCCAGCAGTATCTCCATATTTCAGACGCATAAGAATATCCATGCTGTATAAGTCATTAATTCGATAATTCCCAAGGCGCGGACTCTGTTTGTTATTAACTTATATCATCAACTAACAACTGTATTTGTTAGACTAACTCTAATTGTTTACCCTAACCTTGTCTTATTTCAAGGAGGATCGGTCGTAACATCATGGGACCCGA
Organism: Mya arenaria; assembly: GCF_026914265.1. Taxonomy (NCBI): domain Eukaryota; kingdom Metazoa; phylum Mollusca; class Bivalvia; order Myida; family Myidae; genus Mya; species Mya arenaria. The sequence continues at coordinate 12,253,841 of NC_069126.1, forward strand.
AAACTCTTAAAGCAAAAGCAGAATGGTCAAACGTATTTGATTCCACCCATCCGCTGTATTACGAAGTGACCTTGCGTCAGGAGAATGGCGAAGGAGATTTGATACAGTGGCAGGAGACAACGAATACTGAGATAGAAGTTACGCTAAAAAAGGATGACATTTCTTCCTCGGGCAGTACGCTTAAATTCAGTATAAGGGCGATAAATCATGCTGGATATTTTGACACATTGTACGCTGACCTTTTTGTTATTGTGTGATGATTTACTTATATATTTATTACACTTTTTGAATGTTGATAGTTAATTTGCGTATATCTACTTTGTTTAATAAATCATGCTGGATATTTTGACACTTTGTACGCTGACCTTTTTGTTATTGTGTGATGATTTACCAACACATTTATTACAATATTTGAATGTTTTTAGTTAAATTGCTATATCTATTTTGTTTGATAAATCATGCTGGATATTTCGACACTTTGTACGCTATTTTTTGTTATTGTGTGGTGATTTACCAATATATTAATACCCTATTTAAATGCTGATAATTTAATTACGTATATCCGCTTTGTTAAATATACTGAATTAAATTAAAACAATATGATGATTTGTGACAGGTCTCGTATATTGTTTTGGGCGACTATACCCCGCTTAATGTTCAATAACATATTTTAACTGCAAATTGCCAATTTAGTATTTTGAGCGGGCCTAAACGCTATTACTATCGACAAGAACCAGATATAGCTGTACCTTACTGGGTTTAAATTCAATGAGTAAAACGTGAACTGAAATGCTGGGGGCAGTGAATAATAATAAGTGGTTTGAATTAAGACACTATTAATGTTCTAATCCGCCAGCATAAAGTCATTGACGTCCAAATCGTTGAAGGAGAACTGTTAATTAAAATTGGATGTAAATATCTGACGGGCTCACTTATGTTTTAAAAATATATTTAAATGTAAAAATTATGTGTTAAACGCTTTTTGCTTTAAATAAACAATACGCAATGATTTGTATTTTTTGCCAAAAAAATAATAAATAGCTTTTTTAAGATCGATGTGAACTTATATTTTGTACCCTTATAAAGATATTTCTGGGTTCGTATTACAGAAGCATTTAAAGTTGATTTTTTATAGTATCCACTACTTTGACAATATTCTTACGAAAGAATGAGTTTTGATTTATGCATACCTGTACTTGTGATTTAGAATATAGAAACTCAAGTGGGTTTTTTGTGGGGGTTTAATTAATGATAAACAACTTTAAATAAAAATAAAACAAGAAATAAAACATTTAAAGAATAACCACTTTCAAATAATATGTAAACCAACACAATTAAGTTGTTTCTGTTAGACGGACCCGGATCACAAATGTGGAAATGACTCGCACATATCAGGAAATATGCGAGTTATATGAGGGTTAGTTCAGTTGGCAGAGCGCCTGACTTGTAGACAGCTGTCCCGGCTGTGAACGGAAAGGCGGCAGTGCCTTAAACAATTGGCGCCCAAATTTGGGCCGTGGCTAGTGCCATGGGCAAGAATGGAACTGAGAATTGTGGTGAGTCGAGATAATAATACTCACCGATGAGGTAATAACACACACGTTGGATAATCTTTAATACAGGCTATATTAGTGTGATTAAAAAAGAAGTTAGCTAAAACATTAAAGAATTCTGGTTCTATTTCGAACGATTCACGGCAGGCAATATATTTGGCAACAAGATCTTATTATGTTCCGGTCTATAGCCGCCCCAAGAATGAAACTTTTGACCTTCCGGTCCCCGTAGTTCCTTGCGGCTAATGAAAGTGGCAGCGTCAAGAAGGGCACTGTAAGCTGCGTTATTCCGTTTGCTCAATCGTATACAGGTAGTCCCACAGTCGATCGGTGAGTTTGATTCTCTTTGCTGTATTGCCCACAGTAGAAATGAAACCGTATTTGTGTTGAAATCGTCATGAATATCACGCTTTCCAGCTTTTAAAAGCAGGTCACTGGTAACGTAATTGGTAAAATCATGTTTAGCTTCTGGTGATTTGGCAGAGTTCGGCTTAGCCCAAACTCTCGATAAAACATTTTGTTGATCTTTTCTTCCTTGAAGTAGATGAATTTTTAGGTAACGACCGCTGTGAAATTTTCGATCCTTATACGTATGTCTGTCATATATTTGAGACTCCGTAGCATATGAGTCAGCATTTAATCCTGAAATTTCTGGAATCACCTCGTTGTCAGAAATGTTATCATAGTCAGTATAAAACGATCGGAATTCTTCTTCGAAGGGCCATACCCTGTCCGCAATAAAACGCCGGTCTACGGAACGTTTTACAAAAGAGTTTCCCGAATTAGTTTGTTTCACAGGCATCATTATCATCGCATCGATAAGTTGATTAAGTCTAGTGTCTGTACTATGAACTACCCTGGCAGTCAGGAATGTGAAGAACATTAATCGAGAAAATCTCGGTTGTTTAAACATTTGCCCTGCACACATGTCGTCGCTGGAAACAGTTGGTATTGGATCTGAAGAAACGCAAATAAGACGCTATAAATACAATTTGCAAGTTATGTTTTCTGTTGAGCTACAATTCATTTATTTCCATTAAATTACAAAAGTTCTAACAATATCTGATATTATGTTTGTTTGTTTTAAATGTTGTGATTTTTAAATAATTGTACATAATAAACAGTACGACGTGCGATATTATCGATAAACCGAAAAAATGCAAAACAAAACAGAAGTGATACGTATTTATACGTAGAAGAAACGATATTTTCATAATAAAATATGCCATTCAGAAGATTTGTTTGAATGGTAAATATTATGCAAACCACAATATAAACATGAACCGCTTTTTTATAACCCAACAATAAATGCCCCTGTATACAGAAACATTTTTATATCCCTTCAAGCGAGTGTGTAAAACCATCAGAGTAGTATGCCCTTAGTATATGTTCAAGACACATACATATATATCTTTAAAGGTCATGTCTATTATTAAATATCTGATAGTGATGATCTAAGCATAACAACGATTTACATTTTCATGATTTATCAATTATAATTTTTGATTGCCTCGAAAGCACATTTTGGGGACTATGACATAGGACAATTATATACAGCCTCAGTTTAATTACAATAATTGAATTAATCAAAATTTATATTGTCCTCTGTCCACAAATTACACAACCTCCTTGTATTTATTGCATTATAAATTGTCGTTTAACAGAAGTTCACACTTTCTAGGTTTAAAATCTTAGTCAGAATAACAAATTCACTCTTTCTATACACTTCAGTTACAAATGTGCTTCCAAGAACAGTTTTTAATACATTGTTTTAACTCTTGTTATCATATTACAAGTTCATGCTATCGTGACTTTACAAATGTTTATCTCATTTTGACGACGAAAGGGAGAGTTTCTTGAAAGCACCTCTGTAATTGATACTGTAAATAATCAGGAAACGCCGGAAATGGAATCACAACATTGTTTTGACAATTACAGTATTGATATACGGAAAATGTTAATTGATTCGACGAGTTTGTTAACCGACGTTATAATTGCATTATCATAATTAATGAGTTTGCTGGAAATCACATTTAAACTTCGTTTTGCGTTTATCGTAGAAAGATAAATTATTGAACAGTGTTATCTTTTTTAGGGTGAATAACTCCTCTCCGTGTTACTTGTCACGTTACAATAGTATTTTCCCTTGCGAGTAATGATTGGTCAACTGACTTACCGTTGAAGTGCTGTTATCTGACTGATAGTGCCTCTTAAAATGCATTTCCTTATAAATAAGGATGACCCTGCATAATACATAATAAATGAGTTTGTTTAACTTCATTCAATGAGCGCTCTTCTTGGCGCGAGTTTCGGGGCGGTAAACCTTGACCTTAAATATTGCGTATACAGGGTATACTATACCTTTTATAATAATGTCTTCATCTATAATACATTAATTCAGTTCGTTAATTTGAGGTTTATTTAAAACGCGTTCGTTTTTACTTGGAATAAGTGCTGAAGATTTCGTTCTCAGCAATAAAACGTCGAAATAAAACATAAAAAAAATCATCTCAATAGAAAACAAGTCACTTTCTGACTTAACTTCTCGATAAGATATTAAACGTACAAGCTTAAGTATCTTACTTTGTTTAGTCAAATAAAAAACGTAATATTTGTTTTTCAAACTAAGAAAAGAAAAAATTTATCATGATAATCATAAACATAATTTCATTTAATCGTCAGAATATTACACAAATGATACCGTAACAAACTTAGGGTGCTTATTCTGATTAAATATAATCATTCTGGGATTCAGACCGTTCAAGAAATTTGAACCAGGACGACCTCAAAAGTAATATTTAAGTTTAGCATTAATTAAAAGCTATACTTCTGGGCGATTGGTAAATAACAAGTTAATATGACTTGCATGTATGTAAAAAGTTGTAAAAACGTTCCAAATTTGCATGCACTAGAGATTATTTTTGCTGATATTTATAATACTGGTTGATATTGGTAAGATATTTAATATAGTAAACTCTATAATATAAAGTTGCAAAAAAAACGTACACAGAAATAAATATTATCTTAAAATTGACCTGTATTTAAATTCATGTGATTTAAGAAAAAAGAATGTATTCATATTTTAAGACAAACTATGGCGGCATTTAGATATTGTGAATATATATTTAATGTATGATAGCAGTGTTATTTAGGGTCATGCGAAAATAATCTACATGTGATATATTTAGCTGCCATTATTTTATAGAACTGCATTTCCCTAAATCTTCTAATGATAAATCAGGTACTGTTCGGGGCGGCACACAGCTACAAGAATACGCCAGTGTTGGAAGAAATGAATTTGCGTCAATTCAAATACAATTCAGTTACAACACAACACAGTTGTGTTTGTCAGCGTAATGGCAGTTAACGGGGCAGGATTAAGGACGGTGAGCCATTCCGAGCAGATTTATATAGATTTGACACCACCGGAGTTTGAATACGTTTACGATGGTGATAGTTCAGGTATGAAACTCCTGTGTGACAGTACTGACATTTTTCGTACAATTTATTGACATATGTATCGGTGCACTTTCCTTATCTTAAATTATCAATATGACTCATAAAAATGTAGAATGATATAAGCAAAACAGACACACGACACACAACTCAACACAACAGACATACCATATACAAAACAACACAGAGATAACACACACGAAACAACACAGACATACGACACATAAAAAAACACAGACATACGACACACAAAACAAAACAGACATACCACACATGCATTAAGTCTTGTTGGGGTTACCAGCTTTAAACGAACAGTTAAACAGGAGGTCATTTGGGTTTACTTTCTAGTTTACGAGTAGGCAACCTCATAGATGCCCCAACATTTAATTATAGTTGCAAATCATATCATAAAATCCCACGAAGGAAATGTATTTGTTAACCAAATTTGTTACGAACAAAATGTTTTACTTTAAATATATTCTCTTCACATTTTGTTCCAAAGCGGCAACCTCATCCTATATTGATAGCGACTTTTTTAACTTAATTTAAATTAGATTAAATATGCGTCTGTTGTCTGGTCGCGCCGTTTGTTTCGAGTATGTTGGGTTTTGATCACGGGTTTTTGAACCAGCTAATCGTTAGATTTACATGCTTGGCTTGTCCCTGTAGTTGCCTATGTATAACATAATTTACCTTCATATTTAGAAGCACATATTTTACTTTTGCAGATTTTGATATCCAATTTCAAACGTCACTCAACATCAGCATGGCCTGGTCAGTGAAGGATCCAGAATCGGGAATACAGGAGTGCTCCTGGGCAATAGGTACATTTATACTTTTGATGTTTGTATCTAATTACATAGACTTACATAATATTATATATAAGTGATAATAAAGTAGGTCGCATGTATGTTTATGCTTTTTAAGTGATCAAAACCGTTCCCAATAAGATGATGTACCCGTATATTCAGCGACTAAATACCAAAAACACTAAAGAGACATGATCAAATAAAAACATTTACTAAAGCGGGTAAGCTTGCAGTTGTTATGAAATATTGAACTACTGTGATCTGCCCTTATATTCCACTGAATTCCTCAAATAACTGTTCTTATTTGTTATTTTAATCAGTTCAATACTATTCCAGACAATACTTGCTCATTAACTATCAAGTACACTAGAATTGCCAAAGTCGTATGCTAAATTATGTTGAATTATCCTGTAAATATGATCACAGTTGCGGGAAAATATGAAACAAGTTTCGAGCAAACCAGGCCCCAATATCACAAATATACTCAAGTCAAATCCCAATCTTAATCTCAACTCATTTTACCCCATAAAAGCATAGTATGAATAAATATTTAGCATTGTTTATACTTTGTTAACACGTTTTCTCTCAAAGAATGTGTTGATAAAAAGATTTTGTCAATATTTCAAAGTATTTCTAAAGCAAACAATATACATGAGTAATTGCTAAAAAATGAACTATACTCAAGTACATTTTTGGCTGTAGACTTATTTTCCTTTGGAATCTAACCCAAGGTTTGAACAAATGTATTCAATAGTTGAATGTGGTTTTAAAACGTGTAAAATCATATATTTAAAAAAACTTTTATTTCATGTGGTAAACCGAGAGCGAGGTTAACCGAGGGCCAGAATTCAACTTTTGTTTACAAAAAGTTAAGTGGATAAGGTTTTACGTGTAAATACGTAGTAAATGCATGTTTAATTATATCATAGGCTTGTCACCAATGGATACATCGCTACAAGATTATACACAGATAGCCATAACGGAGAATGTTGCGAGTACAGTTATAAGTTCAACACCGTATGATCGAATATTTTCGACCATGAGATGCACGAATGCAGCTGGTCGTACGGCTTCTATTTCTACAGATGGGTTGAAGGTTTTAAACATGTCGTTGGCAACAAATGACGTATACATCTCCTTAATGGCAATATCTGAGACACAATATCCGGCTATTGGAAAGTACCATGGCAACAGGACTAGAATCAAGTTTCAGTGGGCGGGTTTCAGACAAGATGAAGGAATAAATAATTATTTGGTGAGTTATTATAGAATTATATACTTTCTAATGCCAGTAATATTTATATACTAATTTCAAACAGTTGATACATTCCAGATAAAAATGTTCCATGTGCTTGCATGCTGCTGTTTTTCTGAAAAATCCGGCTAAGAAATTGGCTAGTTTTCCACTAGCTCGATTAACCTCAAAGTACAAGATTGATAGTTGAATGAGTATGGTGACATTTTATCCCTGATTACTTATATGTAAATCACCGAAAGCATATCAAACATAACGTTATTACAATTTGTATAATTGCTCTTTATTTCCACATAAATCGGACGGAAATTATATATTTTGCAATCGTTTAATAAAAACAACTTATTTTTTATATCAAAATATTTATCTCTTTTTTCTGCTCACAACACCTAATATGGGGTCAACCGGCATCCATAATATTAGATATATTAGAGAGTCGGATTCCTTGATTTGAGTGAGAGTGGTCGTTGCTGTGCCCTGTTGTGGAAGCTTGTTTCAGAAAACAAATATTTCACGATGAAACTTCACTTCACTTACTTTTATGAAGTATTTGATAAATCAGTACCAGTAGTATATTACTGATATATAATCTAAACAAAGGTTATTACATTGCTTTTTAACTAATGCTAATTCAGTTTTAGGTCAATAAGCGTAAAACCATAATTTCACAATGCCTATCATAATGTTACACACTTATCATCAGCTCTTCTGGCTTTTCTTTAATTTCAGATATCCCTAGTTGGTGTTGACACCTCGTTCTCTGAAACAGTCGTCGGTAGTACATCTGATGTTAACTTTGCTAGTTTTACCGGATTGAACCTTGAGGATGGCCAATATAAAGTAACAGTATAGGCCGTTAAATTCACATGTTTAGTGAAAAGAAAACCATTGGCTTCTATCTACTTACATATATCCCAACTATCACGGGTACGTTATGACATACAATTCGTTAATCAAAAAACTGTTTATATATAATAATAATCAAAATGACATAGAAAATCAAACCGACAACACTCCAAGGAGTATGTCCATATTTTAGGCGCATGAGAATATTCATGTTGTATAAGTCATTGGCGAGTATTCCAAAGGCGCGGACTCTGTTGGTTATTAACTTATATAATCAACTAACAACTGTATTTGTTAGATTAACTCAAATTGTTTACCATTACCTTGTCGTATTTCAAGGAGGATCGGTCGTAACATCATGGGACCCGAAAACTCATAAAGCAAAGGCAGACTGGTCAAACGTATTCGATTCCACCAATCCGCCGTATTACGAAGTGTCCTTGCGTCAAGAGAATGGCGAAGGAGATTTGATACAGTGGCAGGAGACTACGAATACTGAGATAGAAGTAACGCTTAAAATGGAAGATATTTCTTTGTCGGGCAGTATGCTGAAATTCAGTATTAGGGCGATAAAACATGCTGGATATTTTGACACCTTTTACGCTGACCTTTTCGCTATTCTGTGATTATTTAATGATGTGATACACTATTTGAATTTTGATAACAAAATTAAATTTATGAACATTGTTTGAATTGTATATAAGGGATTTGTACTTCCGCTTCCGGTGTCAACAACCTGTATTATTCCCTCGCACTTCAAAACATGTAAAAACCTCAACTTAACCCTCTTACCGATACAAACGTGAGGCAGCAAACTTTTCTAATGGGTAAAGGTATTAAATCCCACTCAAAAAAACACCCAGGCTTAGACTCTGAACATTCAGACAGACATGGAGACAGCATCTAACAGTAGTATAAATACTACTCCAGTCAATACCAGGAGTGTCCCTGTCCAATTTACACCTCAACAGCACCAGCAGCAATACATCTATTCACCAACACCTGTTTATATGCAGTCCCCAGTCCAACTGGGGTCCCAGATGTCACTTCAAGGACCTCCCAACCCAGGAAACCCTCATCAAATCTCCATATTAGCAGATCATGATATACAGAGAATTGTAGACTCACTGAAGATCTCACTAAAAGATGAAATAAATGTCATAGTGAATGTTGTCATACAGGCTCAAGTTCAACCCCTAAAAGATGAGCTGACACACTTAAGGGCAAAGGTCAGTCACCTTGAAGGTGAAATGGATGCAGCAAACCAGTATAGTAGAAGAAACTGTATACTGATCAGCAACATGAAGGAGTTGCCTGATGAAAATACCAATGATATTGCCATACAGGTGGCAAAAGAAGGTGGCCTTGATATTACACCCTCTGTTATAGACAGGTCACATAGAAATGGCAAACCTAAAGTCAAGACATAATTGTGAAGTTTGTGTCCTACAAGACCAAACATGAGTTTATGAAAATCAGAAAACAACTACGGCAAAGGAAAAGCCAAGCATATATCAATGAAAATCTCACCTCATTCAGGGGTGAACTTGCCTTCCAATGCAGACACTTGAAAAAGAATCCCAAATCCCCTGTACTTGACACTTGGACCTATGATGGTAACATCTACATCAAAACAGAGGTGAAAGGCCACATGATCAGAGTCAACACCCACAATGACCTTGTTCAGTTTGGTTACAACCCAAACCAATCAATGAACTGAGAAGTGCCAGTGTTGGTCTTTCAGACATGAAGTGCAACCATTTGAGTCTTAATAAATCTTAAAGTGTTATGCCATTTGTCAAGATTAATTTCTGCATTAGTTTTGATTTTTTAAAATTGTTTTCTCTTATTTGCACCTAGATCATCTAGGTCATGCACTAACATTACTGTTTTTTACTTAACATTGAGTATATATGTACACATCAGAGAAACTACCTATTTGGTTATAGATGGTAGATGGACTTACAGTATACATCAATTTCTCTGTACATTCAAGTTATAATACATCTTGGTTTAACTTGTATATAAAAGCCATATACCTAGCTAGCATAAGACCTAATAAGCAAATATGTTTCATATAGTCATTATGATGACAGCAATATTTTGTGTATATTATGTGTACAAGTATATGTGTGTGTGTGTGTGTGTGTGTGTGCGTGTGTGCGTGTGTGTGTGCGTGTGTGTGTGGTTGTGTGTGTATATGCCTTTGTTTTATATGTAAACATTTAAACATGTTGTTGCTCTTTTTGTATATTATTTTCAGTTTATAACTACAAATTACATCTAAAAGTAATTGTACTTAACACTATAATTATTATTCTCATATAATTATAGTTATAATTACTGTCTATATTGTGTCATCTTGTTCATCATATATTCATTCTTATGTAAACATGTAGATGGACATTTGGTTTTTAGATATACTTACCTTTTGAATAATGCAAAAAAATCTCAATACTACAATTACTTCTACATCAGTTTTGTTTTGCTTTGTTAAGCAGCAAGTGCTTTATTATAGTTTATACATATATACATATACAAGAACATTATTACAAGTCATTTAAGCATCTATTAGAACACACATCAATGTTTACATTTTTGCATGTACAATTAAATAGCTTTATTAATGATGCTACTTATCCATCACTAAAATACTTTTACTATACTATATTAGAAGTATTTGCAATATATATGTCAACTGTCTTATTTTTATGTCTATACTTTACACATCTTAAGCTTTGCTTTCTATTATCATCTATTTCAAATCTTGTTCATTTTTGCTTATTTCTAAATGGTAATTATGTTTAATGCAGATATATATTGTGAACTTTTTCTAAACTTAATCATGGAAACCTTAAAATCATCATTTTACAAAGTTCTTTGGCTAGTTACTTAAGTGCAAATTTAATAATATTCCTATCTTTAAATTGTTCGTTTTTGTCTATAAACACTATACACATGTGTATACAATAATGTTGATATAGAAGTCTACATTTTATAATGAATATATGTATTCGAACTTTAAACAAATGGTACCTGTCAAATGTCTAGATATACTTATAAAAAAATGTACAAACATGACATGTTAAAATGTTAAAACATCTGCCATATAGTGTTGTACTGTAACATCTAACTTACTGAAATGCTAAAAAATAATAAATTTCTACTTACCTAGTACACTATTAAGTTTATTGCAAATTTCTTAAGGCTGCTGTCATTATATGCATGTATAATCAATTACACGCATACACGAACGTGCATTCAAACAACTGCATCAATACAAAATGATCTTTAAGAAATGTCTCAACAATATTTCCATACATTTTTAATCCACAATTCAATTCTTAGATGTGTTTTTTTTCTTATAATTTCCACTTAATTCCATAGAACACAGCTAAACTATTAATTTCCTATAATTTGCATCACTTTGCAATCACACTTTTACTATATTACACTAGTAAATATCTAATAACATTTTCATAACATCACAAGATTAAATCCGCTCCAACTAACAGCGTAAAACTATGAATGGAAAATTTCATTCAGAAATACAACATGTATGTCAAATTAATTCATGCTTATTTTGAGGAAAGCGTGCAGATTTGTATACATATTAAAGGCACATTCTAATTCGTACTGCTCGGTTAGAGTCGTGGCTAGTCAAGCGGTAAATAATACCATTGACTGATGGATTATACTAATCGAATATTCTTATTTTATTCTACCTCATTTTTTATTTGGTCGCAATACTACGGTTTCAAACATATAAACGATCAGATTATTTTGAATGTTATAAAAGACATTTTTTTGCAAAATTTTACATGTAAACTTAGAATACCAGCTACATATATTGAGCACAACTTTTATTCTCACCGTACGCTTAAATATGAAATTTACTTTTACCCTAACATTTCTTTTAAAAAGGGAACTCATCACATTTATTTTCTTATAAAATGTTATCTTACTTTTATTCACTAAATTACTTTTCACCCTATTCTTTTTTCTTTCTATCCCATGGCGGTACTGGTCAGACGGTTTGTGGATACCCCTCATTCCTAGCGCCGTTTGATCCTGGAATCACTTTTATCCATGTCTATTGAATTAGGTACATTTCGAATGAGGGTAGGTTTGTTCTGTTACTATCAAACTCGTGCTAAGGGAATCAAATGCCTCACTCACTTTGAACTTATTTGCTGGCTATGCAATGCTCCTACTCTGTTCTGGAGACGTTCATGAAATTCCTGGCCCTGCACATTCTCTATCCTCCTCCTTCTCCTCTGAAATCCCAGTTGACGTTACTGGATGTCTTAATGTCGTCCACTATAATGTTCAAAGCTTTAGTAGCAAAAAGGATATTTTGTTCGCTGATTGACGCAACTTTGACATATTAGCCTTCACCGAAACATGGCTCGCTTCTAATTCATTAACCCCCGATTTGATATTTCCGAATTTCCATGTTCCTTACAGAAGAGATAGACTATCCGATGCACATGGGGGTATTATTGTATATATTAAGTCAGATGTGTTTGTATTAGAAAGACATGACCTCGAGATAAATGACATTGAATGTATTTGGCTTGAACTGCGAATTAAAAATAGACGCATTCTACTTGGAACATTCTATAGACCTCCTAACTCCAATCCATATGTCATTGAATGTATTACCAACTCAATATCATTGGCTGTTGATACAGGTATCAAAGACAGTCTTATCACAGGGGATTTTAACCTAGATATGAATAAACCCTCAACCCGTCAAAAGATTGATTATATCTGTCAATAATTCAACTTGACCCAAGTAATTCGAGACCCTACCCATTTTACCGAATCCTCTGAGTCTCTTATTGACCTATTTCTCGTCTCTTCAAAAGATATTGTTCTCGACTGTGGAGTAGGTGAACCATTCCTCGAACAGTTAGTCCGATATCATTGTCCAGTCTATTGCGTCCTACGCTTCGATAAAACTGTCGGTTCATCATTTAAACGAAAGGTCTGGAAATTCGTTCAAGGTACTATCTACGAATCAGATACGGACAAAGCGAACCTATTAAATAATTTCTTCCAATCCCAGACTCTATTAAATATACCAAACAGGCCCCTCCCTTCCTCCACTGACAATGATAATCCAAAACTTCAAGACTTTGTTATTTCACTTCAAGATGTAATTGATTCAATAATGGCTCTTAAAACCGGCAAAGCAACTGGACCAGACTTAATAAATAGCTATGTACTGCGCGAAGTAGCAATTGAAATTTCTTACCCTCTCCGTCTTTTTAATACCTCACTTCGTCTCGGTAAAGTACCATGTAAGTGGAAGCTGGCTCATGTCTGTGCTATTTATAAGAAGTCTGACCCTCAAGATGTTGGAAATTATTGACCTATTTCACTTTTGAGTGTTGTCAGTAAGGTTCTTGAAAGAATTTTGCATAAGTACATGTTTAATTTCTTGCGTCAAAACGACTATCTATCATCATTTTAATCTGGTTTTGTTCCTAAAGACTCCACTGTCAACCAGCTCGTATCGATCTATCATTATTTTTGCCTCGCTCTAGATGAAGGTAAAGAAGTAAGAGCAGTATTTTGTGATATTTCGAAAGCCTTTGATCGAGTATGGCATGACGGTCTGATCCATAAACTTCGTGAAAGTGGCATTACCGGTTATTTATTGCTATGGCTTCGTGATTATCTCAGTGAACGTAAACAACGTGTTGTTCTTATTGGTTCTATGTCTGATACAGTTACAATATCAGCTGGAGTTCCTCAAGGCTCAATTCTTGGGCCGCTTCTCTTTCTTATTTACATTAACGACAATGTTGGTGATATACAATCACATATTCGACTCTTCGCAGATGATACAACCTTATATATAATTGTCGAAGACCCCGTATCTGCTGCACAGCAACTTTCTAATGACCTAGACAAAATTCATATGTGGGCTGAGAGATGGCTTGTTACATTCAATCCTGCAAAAACCAAATCGCTATTATTCACTTGAAAGTCTAATAGGCATATGCACCCCTCAATATTCATGAATAATACAGAAATATCTGAAGTTACAACTCATAAACACTTGGTCGTCACGCTTTCTAGCACCTGCTCCTGGCACGATCATATTCAATCCGTCAAACAGAAGGCTTGGCAGCGAATTCACTTCATGCGATCATTCAAATACGTTCTTGATCGTAAATCGCTTGAGGTTCTGTATTTCACATTCATTAGGCCTTTGTTGGAGTATGCCGATGTTGTCTGGAATAATCTGACCCAAGCTGACGAGGATGACTTAGAAAAAGTTCAACATGAGGCGGCCAGAATTATATCCGGTGCAACACGTTTAGTATCTTTGACAAATCTTTATGTTGAAACTGGAATCGAGCCACTCAAAGAAAGGCGACGTAAACATAAACTTATCCTATTTTACAAGATGTTTCACTCTCTTGCACCAGCATATCTAACTACTCTGATTCCAACAAGAGTTGGCGACACTACTTCGTATAACCTTCGAAATGCAGCTAACCTTCGAAACATTTCATGCAAATCACAGTTGTTGACGAGTTCATTTCTGCCATCAACTATAACCGCATGGAACGCACTCCCGGAAGAAGTTCGTTCATCGCCATCCGTGCCCTCTTTCAAATACAAACTGTATAAGAACATAAAACAAGTTCCTGACTTCTACTACGAAGGTGACCGCAAATCTTGTACCAATCACGCGAGGTTGCGTATGCACTGTAGCAACCTTAACGAGAATCTATTCTCAAAAATATTGTCAACAGTCCTAATTGTCAATGCGGTGAAATTGAGGACACTTTCCACTTTTTCTTCACCTGTCCATTGTATAACGTCCAACGAAATTATCTCATTGGTCAGTTATCCACCGTTGGTCATTTGTCTCTTCCACTATTACTCTTTGGATCGAAGGAAGCTTCAAATCAAACGAACAAACTTATCTTTGACCACGTCCAGAACTATATACGCCAATCTAAACGTTTTTGAGTACAATTTCCAACAAACCTGATCCCGATCCCGATCTGACCAGTCCCTGTACCACTTTGCTTATCACACCTTCTTTTTCTTCAACCTTTATCCTTTCTTCCTTCTAACTAATTGATTACAAACTAAAACAACTTGTTTTTACACAGAATAATTTGCACCATACGACTATAATATTATATTTATTCGAGTCACTTCAACTTGTTCATCAGCCTAGCAGCGTGAATGACTTACAGAAGAGAGACATAGTATAAGCCTCAAGGCTTTCTTCTCAATTGTGTACACTATTATTTTGTGCATAATTTACATGTTTTTCTGTTTCAATGCATTACGTATTTGGTCTTTATTAATTTGGATTATGCTCAAATTTGTAGAACTAAACTAATTGTAAATATTATATCGAAATAAATATTGTTTAAACCAAGGGTTTGTGTTCTGTGCGATATATTTCCTGTGTTTGGTGACAATAGCGCCTTTAATAGCGATAAACATTTTGTAATTGCTGACTGTCGATAAAGGATTGAGGGCAGGATAATACGCCATATAAACACGCGATAATAAGTTATCGACACCAACCAAATATTGCTGAACCTTTTTATTTAAATGCAATGAATAAAGCGTATTTATAAAATGCGTGAACTATGGTAAGTGTGATATTAAGTATTCAATTTATGACACGGAACACACATAATATAATAAGTTTCGTTTCTTAATGTTTATGAATTTAGAGGATGTGAAAAAAACAGAATTGGATGAATATTTCTGACGGGAGCACACACATTTCTTAATTGTATTTAAATGTAACAAAAATATGTAAATAAACACAATATACAATGGCTTGCAATTTATTCCAGAAAAAAAGTTAAATAATAAATATAACTATTTTGAGAGTGATTTAAAATTATATATATTACCCTTGTTAAAATATGTCTACGTAAATATTACAGTAGCATCTTAAATCAAATTGTCATCCTTTTATTTTTTGGACAATTATTTTAACTGAATTATTCAAACGATGGTTAATGCATATATTATTTTTAGATTTAAATATAGAAACTGAAGTGAACGTGTTGTTTTTAAGTTATTTATGCGAACAGTATTACCCAATCTTGTGGCAATGTCAAACGCAGGTCATGGATCATGTGAGGTATTTCCAGTTGATAAGGGGCGTGGCTTGCAATCAGGCTGTTCTGGTTTTGATGCAAGGACTGATTGCATACCTATCTGTGCCTTTAAACAGTATGCACCCATGGGCTAGTACCATGTGCAGTTGGCATGTATTGGAATTATGGTGAGTCGGGAGGTCCATCAAGGCCATACATGTTCCGGATATTGGATATTTGGTCTCAATTTATAAATCGACATGTTTAATATCAGTTTAATATACTTATTGATTTCAATTATATACTGCCTTTGATTTCTGTTAAAAAAAAACTCCAATGTACAAATGCGGAATATTCTTTAATAATAGGCGACATTTTTTGTGTTTTAAATTTAAGGTCACTGTTATATTTAAATCGAAAAAAAAATTAGTTTGGTTCAATATTGAACACGATTTGCCTCAGGCAATAACATTGGTCACCTTATCACTTTTATGTTGTGGTCTAGTAGCCGTCACTAGAAATAAACTTTCGACCTTCCGGTTTCTGTAGGGAATGCTCCTTGCGGGTAATGAACGTTGCAGCGTCGAGTAGGGTATGCGAACCTCTGTTTCACATTCGTATACTAGAAGTCACACAGTCGGTCGTTGCTAATTAGTTCTGCTGTAGTGTCCATAAACGAAAGGAATCAGTAGTTTTGTTGATATCGACGTGAATATCACGCTTTTTAGCTGTCTTAAACAAGTCACTGGTAACAAATAAAAGATTAATTGATTGTTAACGTTAAGTGGCAAAGTCTAACCTACCAATGCTGTCGATTTAATATTTTGAGGTTATTTAACTTTTCTTCTTTGAAAGATTTCATTTATGCGGGTAACAAATGTGATGAAATATACGTATGTCTGTCTTATTGTTCAGCTGTCGTATTATCTGATTGTGGTACACAGTCATCATGTAATCCTTGAATTTCTTGACTCACCTATTTGTCAAATTAGTTTTCATAGTCAGCATAAAACGATCGAAAAAAATAATTTAAACGGCCATTCACTGTCAGCAGTAAGACGCCGGTCTACGGAGTTTTTTACAGAGGGAAATCCTGAATGAGTTGCTTTCATAAGGTTTATTATCTTCGCATCAAATAGTTGTTTAAGGCTAGTGAACCACACTGAACGTCAGGAAAGTGAAGTTTATCAGCACATAGCAAACATCGGTTTTGCAAGCTTTTTGTCATGCAAACATGTTGCATAAAGTAGTTTTTGAACTTTACGAAACACAAAACAGATGCGTTGTATACTGAGTAATGGTTACTGTTAAGCTACAAGTCACATATTTCCCAATGCAATTCTAACTATAACTGATATTATGTCTTGTTTTAGTTTTAGGTGAATTTTATATGATTGTACACAAGTCCAATAAACAATGCGACGGTCAAAATTACCGATAAATCGAAACATTGCGACAGGAAACAGAAGCGATAAGTATCGATATGTAGGGGAAACTTTTCGATTTTTTTTTGTTTAAGTATATGACTAACGAGGGTTTTTCAGCAAGTCTGTTTTTTTACATATATGGTTAATATCATGCAAACCACAATAAGTACACGAAATCGCTTTGCTGTAACCCAACAATAAATGCCCCCTGTACCAGAAGTATTTCTGTTTTTCATTTAAGAGATCTTTCAAACCCGTCAGAGTAGTCTTAAAGCTCATTTATAATATTAGTCAGTCATAAATCACTTCAATCGTTAATGACAATTCATCTTCAAGTACAGAGAAGCCAAGATAAGTGCAGAAGATACTCATATATTTACATTAACACTTCATTTCTTAACGATGGTTGTTGTTTAACAATGTCACATTATTTCTATATAAAGTGCAATGGCAATTTTCATTGAAATCGCGTGCGTTTGTTTAATACTTCTGTCCTGTCACTGGGCGCAATAATACTAATGGGCGGGGCATATTTACTACGGTACTATTTTTCCAATGAAATCGTAGTAAAATTATTGGCAACATGCAAAACTGTAATCTGAAGTAAAGCAGTAAAAGCAAAATAAGCAACGTTAATTTTATTTATTTTAATGTAGATGATTTCATGATGGATGGAAATATTACATTACAATTATGACGACTTATTTCGGAATTTGGAATTGACATTTAGTAAAAAAGCATCTGACAAAACATAAAATCGAGGAAATGAAACAATAACATATTGTAGTGCACCCAGCAACGTCCAGAAGAAAGAGCTCAGTTCATCACTAAGTCTTTTCGTGTCCTCTGGCTTTCCTTCCGCAAAAGTTCACGTTACCCCACCCACCGCCAGTGTCGTTTACACAGAGACGTTTCATCCTCATTGAATGTTTACTTCCAAAGAAATGACAATGAACTTGCTGATTTGTCCAACACCGTATTCCAACATAATTCATACACCAACTGATTCTTCAAAATAACGCTCAACAAGTAAATTGACTGGAATTGCTCTCCAATTTGAAAACTCGATCGTGACTTAACAAACGCTAGTATCGGGTATTATCGCGAGACATAATGAGAACTTTGTATGTGGCGATAATTTTGTTGTTTTCTTGTTACTGTTATTTTTTCATAACTCAAGTTGTATTTTTTCTAGTTGAAATACAGTTATAATACGTATTTATAATATACTTGGCCTTGAAAATATAGAAAATAAACATATAAATAAGAAACTATTTTATATTCGAATTCATTGTCGTATAAAATTAGGTTACGATAGCTGTTCTAATTTACCCACCGTTGAGAACAACGAGAGAAAGAAAAAAGAGAAAATGCACTTGAATAATATATTTATTTTAGCAGAAATGTAGATTTAAATAAATGTAAATATAAGTATTAAAATTCGACATGTTGCATTTAATTGGGGTATGGTATGCAATGGCGGACTCCACCCATTTTGAACAGCCCCATTGCATACCATACCCCAATAAAATGCAACATGTCGAATTTTAATCCTTAAATAGTATCAGATGAATAGCTAAAATTGTAGGCATATCCAAGAGAAGTGTTGATGGTGAATGTATCATCAACATATTAACTGCAGACCGAAGGAAGCGTCGTGGTTTCATAGTAGTTTTTTGATAATAGGACAATTCATCCTTGGTTATAGTACGTAAGACAGGGAGACATTTCTAATCCATCAGACAACAAATATCACGGTAATATTATCCGTGCAAAATAACCCTATCATCACCCTTATCGAGATAAAATAGTTAGTTACTATCGATAGCGATATCTTATTATATTTATATTACTTTAACAATGTTGAGTGTCTAGCCTTGATCCTTCTGCCTTTGAAGATAAGTTTGTTTTCGAAGTATGAGCGGCGGAGAAAAATGTGCATTATTTGCCACTGTCTACAGGACGCTGGCCACTCACGGCGACCGTCCATGTGCACTGCCGAGTCTCTGGCATTTATATACTGTGGCCATGAAATCATTGCCATTTAGTAGACTGTTTACTGTCAGTATTTCTATTATAGCGCAACCTCTTACCAACAGAAATAATAAAAAAAAGAAATGAAGAAAGTCTAAACGAAAAATGGCGCTGGAATCGGTGGGAATGACTGCAGGTTGTGCTACACTGATTGCTTGCTTGCGTGTACCGTTTGATTGGAGTGTTGAATATGGCAAATGGGGTGGCCGTAATACCTGTGTCCCCCGACTTCATTTGTAAAAACAACTTCAAGAAATACAATTTTAAATGAACGCTAAAAGCTGCTTAAATACGACGGGGCGGACGTTTTTTGGTTCGGCTGAATTATTCATGAAGCAGACGTGGTAGCCGAATTTGGGGAGAAGTAATAGTGTAATGTAACCAAACATGCATACAAAATAGACTTGTATTTTTTAGTTGTGGATCGGAACCTTGTTTTGATATTTTTTTGGGATACTTTAAGAAATTTGAACAAATTTCTTCAACTAGACGCTCACTGTTCAGGTGAGAATTCTGGTTGCAATTGAAAGATTGGAGGGCAATCTGCATGTTGGGTGCATGTTTTTGTTGCAACTTTTCGTTTGGGTACTTTTCTTGGCATGTTTTTCGTTCTCAACACATTTCGATGAAATTGAAGTTGTTTCACTTTCCTCTATTTAGGCATTTCAAAATTTTCTGACATTGTTAAAGTGCAGTAATTCATAGTTACTTTATGTTAGATAGATGGTAGGAGTGACCACTTTGATAAATCTGAAGAAAAAAATATATATATGAGGTTAAATGTCACTAAATTTTGTACATGGCACCAAAGCAGAAGCTCATTCCCAACAAATCACTGTGATCGCAAGTACATGTCCCAATAACTATTACAAGGATGTGTCGCAATGTGATGACCGTCCCTGAATAACTGTCCTCATGGTGCGATTCTTTGAAAAGTACATGTCAGCACAACTATTGCTTAAATGTATGTCAATGTAATGTCCGTCGCTGACTAACTGCCCCATAACATGATTCATTGTAAAGTTCATGTCCCTATAACTATTTCTTTGATTTGTGTGTCAATGTAATGTATGTCCCTGAATAACTGTCCCCATGGCGTGATTCTTTGAAATGTACATGTCAGCGCAACTATTACTATAATGTATATCAATGTAATGTCCGTCCCTGAATAACTGCACCATGACATGATTATTTGTAATGTTCATGTCCCTATAACTATTTCTTGGATGTATGTCAATGTAATATCTGTCCCTGAATAACTGTCCCCATAACATGATTCATTGTAAAGTTCATGTCCCTATAACTATTTCTTTGATTTGTGTGTCAATGTAATGTATGTCCCTGAATAACTGTCCCCATGGTGTGATTCTTTGTAAAGTACATGCCAGAATAACTAGTTCTAGAGTGTGTGTCAATGTAATGTCTGTCCCTGAATAATTGTCCCAATGGTGTGATTCTTTGTAAAGTACATGCCAGAATAACTATTACTAGAGTGTGTGTCAATGTAATGTCCGTCCCTGAATTGTTTCCATGGTGCTATTGTTTGCAATATACATAATAGAAAAAAAACTACGAGAGTGTATGTCATTGTGATGTCCGTCTCTGAAAAATTTTCCTCATGGTGTGTGTCTTTGTAAAGTACATACATGTCATAATAACTATATTTTAACTCAATTTAATGTCCGACCCGGAATACCTGTCAACATAGCTTGTGTCGTTACATTGTACATGTCAGAATAACTATTACTATAGTGTATGTCAATGCAATATCCGTTCCTGAATAACTGTCCCCATAGCATGTGTCTTTGCAATGTTGATGCCAGAATAACTATTACTAACGGGTGTGTCTATGTAATGTCCGTCCACGAATAGCTATCCCAATGGCATGTGTCTTTGCACTATTTTTGTCAGAATAACTATAGTGTTTGTCAATGTAATGCCCGTCCCTAAATAAATGTCCCCATGGCGTGTGTCTTTGCAATGTCAAGTCAGAATAACTATAGTGAATGTCAATGTTATGTCAGTCCCTTATCAACTTTACGCATGGCATGTGTTTTTACAATGCAGATATCAGAATAATTATTACTAAAGTGTATGTCAACGTAATGTCCGCCCCTGAATATCTGTCTCCATAGTGTGTGTCACTACAATGTACTTTTTAGAATAACTATATTACATGTATCGTGCTTGTCAAGAAAAAGTCCGCCCCTGAATAACTGTCCCCATGGCGAATGTCCTTGCGATGTTCATGTCAGAATAAATATTACTGGTGTACGTCAATGTTATGTCCGTCCCTGATTAACTGTCCCAATGGCGTGTGTCTTTACAATGTACATGTCAAAATAAGTATAACTATAGTGTATGTCAGTGTTATGTCCGTCCCAAAATTACTGTTCCCATGGCATGTGTCTTTGCAATGTCCATGTTAGAATACCTATTACTATACTGTGTGTCAATTTAATGTCAGTCCCTGAATTATAGTCCCAATGGCGTGTGTCTTTGCAATTTCATGTCAGAATATTTACTACTATATTATATGCCAATGTTATGTCCGTCCCGTAATAACTGTCCCCACAGCGTGTGTCTTTGTAATGTTATTGTCAGAAGAACTACTATCGTGTATGTCAATGTAATGTCCGGCCCTGATTAACTTTCAAAATGGCGTGTGTCTTTACAATGTGCATGTCAGAATTACTATAAATATAGTGTATGTCAACGTTATGTCCGTCCCTAAATAACTGTCCCCGTGGCGTGTGTCTTTGCAATGTTCATGTCATAAATTATAATTTAGGTTAAAGGTGCTGGTATGAATAAGTACCATTTTTTCTGTAATTGAACGTTTCTTTTCTTAAAACTGGATGCTAATTTCAATAGAGTAGGCAGAGTAATTGCAAAAGGAACGTTGGGATTAGTTAAAAGAGAGGAGGAATAAGTACATGTAGAGGGTGTTCTGATGCCAGGATAACTTTATCAGATATTATTTCATAATAGGGGGCTACAACTTTCAAGTTTTATGGACATTAAATCATGTGAGGAATTTTGTTTGCATCAATAACTATGCATCTTAAATAATAAGTCCTTGTCTCAGCCTTGTGCTTTTTAAAAAAGAGAAAACAAAAATTGATGACACTTTGTTGGATTGTTTGATGAACATATATAACTATTAAATGTAAATGGCAACTATTTAGATAAAAAAAAAACATTATGAAGGAACAACTAAGTTATAAATACATTATAAAAGATGCAATATATATTTGAAGATGCATATTTCTTTTATTATTGCATCTAAATTTTTGCCATTTTTGCATATATCAAAAAATAATAATATTTATACATGTCTGTTTTTTAATAGTTTATCACTTTCAGAAATGTTAAATAACTCGTTTAACTTTGAATAATTTGCTAGTAGAACTTGACTATATTTATTATGTTTCTTCATTTGTTACTTCATTTTAGAGTTGTTACAAATTTCGATCTGGGAATATTGTTATATACGTTAGTATACTAATATCAAAATAATCTCTTATTGGCAAGTTTTAGATGGACAGTTAAAAATGGTTAAATATTTTGTGATGAATTCGGATTTTTATGAGAAGTAATTGATGGCCATGTATGATGGAAAACATTTGTAAAACCCTGTTTGCATTTAAATTAATTACATGCACTCCAAGAACTTCTGATGTTTGGTTTTCAAATGTGTTGTCATCTTTAATTCCTTATTCAGTAAGAGGATGGGATTCATTAAACTATAGTTTTCAATACACAGTGAGGCTCTTCAACTTGTTTATATTGTTGATACCATTGCAAGAAAAGGGGGAATAGCGCACATACAAATATAAAAGTAATTTGGTTGTGTACAAAGCATTAATTCCTTAACTACTTACTGATGTATCATATAGCTTACGACGCGAGTTTTGCATATTTTTCCAAATCGAAATTTGCATGGTTCATCTACCATGTAAATCCTAGTAAATTTGAAAATAGCGTTTTCATTTGTATCTGTACTAGTCATGTGACTTTAAATGCAAAATGTGCTCACTATAAACTGGGAAACCATTATGTGCTATTTTATACAGATAAACTCAAATGAGACAGCGACGAAATATTATTTTAATCGTGTAAAATGATGAACTATCGGTCTCATATTAGTTGATATAAATTAGACTAGGCTTGCTTTGAGGTAAAACTGAAGTTTTCGATTTTGGACCGTCTGGTGCCTAGTCCCTTTAAAGCGTTTGTGGTAAGGAATCAGCCGCCTGTGCTGAGTAGGGTGCAATGCTAGTGTATTGGCTGTCATGGGTTTGATCCACACATCAGGCACACTTATCCATATGGTTTGACCAACCTATAAACATCAACTTTCGGTACGCAGGATATAGTTAACGTAAGTATTACATTATAATGAAAAATGGGTGATGGGGGTAGTACTTCATCAATACATTGGATTTCTGCAAAGTTTTGTTTTGCCAAAATGAAATACTGTAGTCAATAATGGAAGTTCTTACCTAGACGATTAGATCAAAAAGGATAATCATTAAAACGTGTGGTATGTGTGTTGGTGGTGGTGGTGGCGGTGGTGGATGGGTTGGAAGTGATGGGTAGTTATCCATCATTTAAACGAAAGTCTATAACACTTCGTATTTCCTATGAAATGTTAAAGCCATTAATGAAAGTTATCATTTAGACAATAAATAAACTGGAAGATCATTGACGGTGATAAGGCCATTACATAACTAGATTTTACGAAGTCTGTATATTGACGATGCCGACGGCTACATACAACTAATTATTAAAATCTGATGTTTAAAGAAATAAATATTAAACTCGCCTTTTAACTTTATTACATTCACTCAACATAAATATATTAAAAACATTCACTTATTTTGCTATTTAAAGTGCATTTATCGTGTTATTTTTCAAATATTGGCATACTTAAGTTTTGCTTGGTTTTCTCCCGTAAAATATCCATTAATTTTCTGGAATTCTTAAATGATAGAAATGACACTCAAGCAATCCACAAAAAAATAATTATTTACTTAAAAGGAATGTAAAAAAGCTCAGAAATAAAACGCTTGTTATTTTAACCCGCAGGAGAAAAACCCAGTAATGAAATGCGTTTTTTGTGTTACGTTATTTCACTTCCGGTGTCGAAGCATAATGCTCTTCTTGATGTAAACTCATGTTTTTTGCTAATATAACTTAAATCTTGTATCATTGAAACCCGCAGGATTTTCCATCAGCTTTTGAATTTTAAAGCTGCAAATACAGCAAGCTTAACGTACATCACGCTACTTAATTTGATAATCATAACAAGAGAGAAAGTATTATTTTGTTCTGATTGTCGGAGAAGTTTTACATTCCGAGTGTATCAGTCAAATGAACCGAATGTTTTAAAACTAATACAAATATAGCTGGTTATCATGATTTCATGACAAATTTGTATTCATGGTTACATGAGTAACATACTACTTGCTTAGCTGACTTTTTTCCATATTTTAGTTATGTTACATGTAGACCCCGTTTTCATTTTCAAAACGAGGCGTTGTATTGTTACCTTTTTGTTTCATGAATTATATTAATCAATAAAATAAGCCTGATCATCATCACTCAGCGCAGTCCTGCTTAACAAGTACGATAAGCAAAATTATATGTTAATTCTGCTATCTATTTGAATCGGAGAAGTCAGAAAGATTAAGTCATTTTAAACTCACTTATAATTATAGCCTTTTGCAAATAAATTAACGTATGGAGGCACATTAATAATTCTCAAAACACACACACATTATTGCGCTTTATTACCATGGCAAAACCAAATAAAATGAAACTTCTGCATTTCTTCTATGTCCACAGTAAACGCTTTGTTCTGTTGTCTTATATTTACTAAATCTGCTCGATATTTTAACTTGTATGTTTTTTTAAACACTCTGTACATTATCATTAACAGTTTATGAGTCTTCTTCTATATAGAACCGCATCATTGATTTTGGAATAAAACCTTATAATGGTGTCTAACCGTTTTAAGTTTGATGAATACTAAACAGCAAGGTTAAGTATGTCCAATAATGAAGATGTTTTATGTAGAACATTCATTTTGATTTGTTCGTTTTAATTTTCGTATTATTTTAGGGGAAAATACATCCCTGTTGGTCATTATAAATAATTTTTGTTCGAAATTATATGTTATCAAATGGGATGGTAGTATTTGTCAAACCTGCTGTACACTTAGCTAGGTTAATCAGCACTCCTATGTTATTGATTTTAATCAGATGAATTGGTATAACAAGACGTCTGTTTGAGGCGCATCATGGAAACCTTGTCTTGTGGCAATATTTAGAACGCTAGTTCATTATTTCTCGCTTCAAATGTCACCAGAAAACAGTTTTCACGCACCTTTCAAGAAATAATGCTTCACTCTTCTTAGAACTATTTAAAGACCGATCAGACCATTTACATACTCTGAATCACAGCGCGAATATCCATGACAATCACGAATTATCGCATATCCATACGCAACTATTTTCACTAAGCACAAAAGAGTTCCAGCAAAAAAAACATTTTTACTTAATTTTGTTTTACTGAGGTGGGAGAAAAAGCATCTACCATAGCCGCTGGTGTAAGATAGGTTCATCCCGACCTTCGCGCAGGGTGTTTTGCAAAAACTCGGTTAACCTCGTTTCCGCAAAAGGTCTACGCTCGGGTCGGAATGAACCTACCTTACACTCTCGGCCATGGAAGATACTTATAATATATCATTTTATACACTACAACTATTTGTAATAAACAAACATGCTCGTTGATTACTCGTTTTATTATAGGTAAAAGGAATATACAATATACGTAATATAATATAATGATTAGTGAAACAAATGTATTATCAATAAGAATAAGATATATATGTACAAGAGTAATAACTAAACACATGAAAAAGAAAGAAAAAACACCAAAATCATCACAAAATAACGTATTGTTCAAGTATTTTATAAAATAATACTCTCCAAAAGAAACACAAATATACGCTAGTAATATATATTTATAACTATGTACATGCAAAACCAACTAAAACACTATGACGCTCAAGGTTTGATCACTTAGTTTTAATAAAGATTCCTTCAAGAACATCAATGTTTAAAAAAAGTTCTTAACTTATATATGACTGTCTCCATTGTAATTGATAACAGCATACGGAAATACTGACAGTCTTAATCTGAATAATGTTAATGTACATTTCTTTTGATAAGTCAGCAAACAGCTGTAATAGATTTTGGTATAACTGAACTGTTGCTGTGTCAGCTAACTAAAAACCTTTTATCATTACTTGATCTTATTTTCATTTTTAATTTGTTATATTTGATCTGGTATCTAAGTTGTTAACATGACTTTCCGATGTTCAAAGTTACCCTTTCTTATGTTTGAATGAATTCTATACGGCCTTATTTATCATGTTATAAATTACAAATGTTTGTAATAAACCAAATATGCTCGTTGATAAGGCGTTTAATTTTAGAAAATGGTATCAACAAAATAATTCATATAACATTAGTAAATGTAAAAGTTATTCACGTTATTCTAGTTTAAGATTAGATAAATATTTTTGCTATAAAACTGATAAGCATTTCATCAGTAAAAAATAAGATATGTATGTACACGCATACTAACTTAACACTAAAAAAATCAAAAAAATCACCAAACCACAAATTTAAAAATACACTTCAAAAAACACAAACACACTCTTTGAATATTTGTCTATAACTATATAAATGTACAAATAAGTAACACAATATGGCGCTCAAGGTTTGCTCACTTAGTTCTTTAGGATATCAGTTCAAGAAAAAAAACGTCCTTTTTCAAGTTCTAGAATTATCAGGACTGTCTCCTTTGAGACACTGTCTGAACAAAAAAAAACACTGACAGTCAATATTTGCATAACATTAATGTTGTAAAATATACATTTTCAAATAGCTTAAGTTAGAGTTCGTTGCATCGATATGTACGTATCGCCTTCAATTAAAACTCTGTGTCATCTTTTCCTTCTACAGGTGGCATTGCCGAAGACAGCAACTAAAAAAAAGCAATTACCTCATTTAATAAATAGATAACCAAATTTTAATCAAAGGTTCTACTTTTACTCCAAATGTTTCGTTTTCAGCAACAATTTAGCAATCTGTTCATTTTCATTATACTTTTTTATTATTTATTCCGACCCGAGTAAAAATAACCTACCGCAGTATTAACATGGACGTTTCTTTTTGGTGGACGCAACATTCCAGCTGATGGAAACATGTTCTGAAAAATCAGAATGAATTACTAACTTATTAAAATCTTGCAGGTAATACTTAGCTGGATAATATATATGTTCGGATGGTATTCAGTAGCAACCTTAAATAAATTCAATGATTAAACGAACATAGAAAATGCTAAAACTATTGTGACTTTTTTTGTTTATTATATTAAGTCATATTCACCATTACATCAATTTTATTCCTCATGTCAGACATCTTCACAGTAACGATGTCCCGCTCACTAATGTTCGATTCAGGTTGTTGCAAATCGTGATCGTCCTCATTGGAGTCGGCGCTTATTTCAGTCTGTTTAAATTTAACAATTAAAAAAACTTCACTGTCACTGAAGGACTATATATTTATATTTATATTTATATTTAGGTTCTAAATATGTCTGTTAAAAAGATTAGTCACCGTGCGTTTAAAACAGACTATTCTCAATGTAGTTTATTGTTGATTACCTTGTATTAAACAGAATGTAACTCATAATTATTTTTAATACGTATTAATTTATTCCGCGTGTGGCCAAACAAAATATGCTTTTATTTATCTACTTCTACAACTACCAAAAACATTTCTCGCGGTTCTCAAAAATAATAGTACCTGTAGCTTGACATCTTCTGTACTGCTCTTTGCGAATGTAGACAAAGGAGGTTCACTTCTAGGAAGGTCCGCCTAAAACGTACGAATTGTAAGAACTTATTCTATATACAATTATGTGAATTTTGCATGCCTGCGGACCCCATACTGTTTAGATTCTATTTGAAAGAGTGTATTCAGTAGAGTAATAATATGTAAAAAGTTATTCGAATAAACATAACAAATAAACTATTTATGCTTGAAAGGATTGCAAATTAGGTCATTCCACCTGGATCCCTGGATTCACATTTACCCTCTGCTTTATTTAGAACTGTGGGAATTTCGTTAGACAAACAGCGTAATCAGGAATAAATGATGAGGCGATTTCATACGTGCCGAATGGGGACCTCTCTAAGCCAATGCAATAACGTCGTGTGTACTTTTCTATATTGAGTAACGAATTGACGTTATGTTTTATCTCATAGTTGAAGATAATTGACTTGCAAAATGCGATTTCCATACAAGAATATTTGTCTAACGTACCTTATTAATATTCTTGAAACCAAAATTTACTCGATCATTTTTGTTCATGGTACTAATGTAGTGTAAACGGAAAAAGGTACCGCGGTTGACGGCGATGTATTCTTTATATAGACACTAACATTGTAAAGGGTAACCAGGCATCCAATAGTCATTATATCGCAAATTGCTCCATTAGAATTTTGTGTACATCTCATATGTTAAATTCTTAAGTAGACAGTTTTGTTATTTAATGTACGTAAACTACTATACGGTTAACTAAACAGTATTTCTTTTCAAGTTAATCGGCAGTTTACATTAGGTGTACCTACCTTCAGATTTAAATGCAAATATACAACGATAGAAATTAGAAATACGGACATACTATCTCACATCATCATACTTTTGTTAAAGTTACAGTTAAAAAAATCATCGTCGGCAACAACGGTACTAAATTCCGTTATACTTCATAAATACTGTAGGACAATTGACAGAAACACACTTAATTTTATGAATATGCATAAGGCAGGAGAAAAAGATATACTTCATATGAATTTGCATGTTACAATAAAATATTCCTCAGTAACCCACAAGTGTCAGAAGCCTCATTGGCCGAGTGGCCTTGACTGCTGATAATTAAATTTGTACTCAAAAGGCGGAATATTTTTCAACGGTAAAGAAACTGGTACCTTGCGACACCAATAAAACTGCCTCATTAATTATTCATGATTATGAGATTGTCCTAGCTCATCGCGCACGGTACACAACGAACCACAGCGTAGTAGTGTTTCGGGGGTATCCGACAATGAAAAATAAATTGAATTCTAGTAAACCACATTTTGGTATTTACAAGGCTAATGAAAGCAACTCCGACTTACG
This sequence comes from Mya arenaria, assembly GCF_026914265.1. Lineage (NCBI taxonomy): Eukaryota > Metazoa > Mollusca > Bivalvia > Myida > Myidae > Mya > Mya arenaria. Next base: position 12,283,570 of record NC_069126.1, read on the forward strand.
TCAAAATCGTCTTGGAGGCAAATCTCTGATCCGTTCTAAAGAATAATTGATGCAAATTTGATATTCTTTCTAAATTTGAATTAAATAAATGTGACAGTTTAATTATTAATGTATGCGAGTACTTTGAATTATATATAAAACACTCACGGGTTAATTACTCTAAATGTATGATTGTTGCTGATTTCATGGATAAATTTATAAAGATTTTGAAATGAAAAAAATATTAACCCATGAAAATGAAACACTCAATAGTTTGATCCGATTTTAAATTATCATTCTTTATATTAAATGTGACCTATTTCACATATTACTCACTAAAAGCATATTTGTATCACATGTATGACTTACCGGTGGAAACACACCAATCTTGTACTTCATTTGCCTGAAACATAATTGTTTGCCATGCTATCATGATTGTTTAAATACGTAATAAAACGAGATATTTAACTCCATTTATTCACCTATTGTTAGTTTATGTTGTAACATATTTCATAAGATTATTGTTTTATCATTTCTTACATACCTGCATTTCCAACGTGCCACTAAACAGAAAATGGTAATAATAGTGAGAAAAAGTCCGGCCCCGATTATTATGAGTGCAAAGCTCCATACTTCAAGATTTGCAGTGCATAAGAAGTCACCACTCTCACAGAAGCATTCATAGCCACCATCTTTGTTCTTGCATATCTAAACATGAATCATAGCATGCATCACAATAATTCGAATTCGTATTTAAATGCTTGATATATAGATAATAATCGTTTCTTATTCCACGAGTAGTGCTTTTTTAATTCCTTTTCCCGCTTAAGACACTATTGTAACGCACCGAAAAGTGCGAGAAGAATGCCCTGTTACATAAAATAGTCCCAAGTTCATTGAAAATGTATATTTTCAAATAAATTTCTTTTCAATTTTTGTATTTACATAAATCCACAAAATTATCAGACTTTCTTGGCAGTAAAATCAAACATATGTTTTACAATTTTAAACAAGTAAAAGGCATATCCGTTAGTATTCTAAAAAAACTCGGACTAACGATTTAAGTCATTTAGACAAGTGTTCAGGAATATAAAAAAAACCTTTAAATAAGTATATATATAACGTTTTGTACAGTTAATGAAAACTTGTGCTAAATAACGCTCAAACTTATTGTATTTAAACATCATTCATCAAAATAAAAATGCAAAGTAAATAAATAACTAACATGAAACTAATATAAGATTGACTTCCTTAGAATGTAAAGCGATTTTGGCTATTTTAAGTCCTTACATTGTCGACATCATCGATGCATTTCAAAACCAAGGAAATCCCAAAGAAAAACAGGATTAGATGAATGTAAAAGTAAGACGCTTCAATTATAAGGTAAGATAGCTATTAGAATGTTCTAAATCAAAATGCTTTAACATAGAAACTAATTAAATTTGTTTCCGCAAACTCATACTTCAGGTAAGTTAACTGCGAGCACACCAACTATTTGTAAAAAGTAGTTTTCTCTAGACGGAGTGAAAATGATGACATGATGTCATCTTACTCGGGCCAAAATAAAATAATCAAGTTATAGTTCACGAATATGTTTATCTCATTTATCCATTTGCATGAATCAAACATTTATAATCATTACTTTTATGAAAAATGGTAACCCATTATGTACAACTTAGAATTATAATATAGAAATTACAATTAACGCCAACATACGAGTACAAGTTTAATTACTGAAGTGTACCTAATTTTAGCGTACTACGATACTGCATGGTTTCGTAGCATTGAATAACTCAATTTTAAACAAATATATATATGAAATATACCAATTTAGCTAATCAACGGTCTAACAAGCCTATTTTTATTCCTTTTGTGTGAATATGTTCTCAACCATTACATAGAGTACCTAATACATTTTTCTTTATACTCATTACTGCAATTGTAGTTTTTTTATAAAACGGAACATCAATGTATCAGGCAACCTTAAGGAACTGACCTCTCTGCCGGAACACGGCTGATTAGCGCATTCATCAACATCTTCTTCACAATACTGTCCGGTCCACTCGTTCGGACAGTCACAGGTGAAATATTCGTCAAACCCTTCTGTTCTCACTTTATCATTGCAGGCATATTGGTCTGAATATTTACCTGAATTTCACCAAAATCAATTTACAATAACAGTGTTGGGTTAAGTTTGACTATGTATTATAACTTAAAATACTTACAGAGAAATTGGTACAAAATGCGCGAACCAGCTTCTCATTACGTAAAGATAAAATACCCGTGTATTTAACATACTTTAAAAAGGATTTAAATACTAACCCAAACACTGGTCCCCATTCATGCATTTCATAGCCATAATCCACAATTCAATTGAAATAACATCAGAGTATGTTCCAACAGCATCTCGAGCAGCAAATTTTAAACGTTTGATTCCAATTTCTTGAAGTGTATCGTTGTTTATAGCATACGTGACATTATATATTGCTTGACTAAGTCCTGAGCTTCCCATGCGCACGTCATTCAGGTTGCAATTGATCTGGAATGACACAAAATTACCTGCTAGTATAACCTCATATATAAGATAAATATTGAATTCTAGAAAGAAAATAAGAAATCACATTGACAACATAATATACTTACATTGTCAATGCACGACTGTAGATCAGAATCTTGTACTGAGAATCCACTTGATGTTGAAAGTGATTCCGACATTTCAAGTTGAATTGATTCATTAATGTCCACGTCATACGCTATAAAAATTGCTAAGTCAAACACCGCCGGTTTAATTTGTTGTTCTTGAATGAACTGTAATAAATACACGTGTACTCTTTAAAATAAACTCAAAAGAAGGAATGCACAATCGTTAAGATAAATTTATTTTTATCAGAATAATTCATTCAAAAGCAAGACAAGTAAATGAATATGCAATATTTAAAAGGCCTATTTAGGCCTATTCAACGTTTGCCTATTATATACATACATCGTATCTTAAATTAAAGCTAATCTTACTATGACCGGCTCTGTCGGGTCTGACTTTAGAAGATACTGTCCTTCCATAGAATACAGCAAAGCAGTTGGTGGATCATTTAGTTCCACTACATGTACATTGATTGTTCCTATTGATTTTTCAGGTGTTATTTCACCCAAGGAATGTGTATCTGTTAGTTCTATCTTGAGCGAGTGGTGGCCGTAACAGTTAGCACACAGTTTAATTTCTAACCTGAAAAAGACATTCCAAATGATGGTGTTACGTTAAAAGGTTTAGATACAATTGTATACAAACTTTTGTCCACTGAGGGTTTATCCCAAACTGTGGGGAAGATATAAAATAAAGATAATGCATTATCAATAGTGCCAATTTGATTCTAGTTAAACAAACATACACACCAGCCCGATTTATTTAGCTTCATATTTCCTAGTTGAAGTTGAGTGTTGAACTGCGTAAACGCGATGTCATCTAGTTCATCGTCACGAGCATATAGTTGAAAAGTAGCGAGGTCTACAAAATGAACATGCTTGTTGTAAACATAAATAATAGGTACACAGACAAGACTTAATTTAGAATGAACAAGAGACACACGACGTACAGACAACACAAACGGACCACACATGCATCAACTACACTTATCCATACATGGACAACGAAACTTGAGTTCACTGGGGTTTAAATAAATTACTGACTTAACCGTTTACACTAGTGTATGGCGTTTTTATCTTCGTTACCTTAAAACAACCTCACACCTGTCCCGACACGTATGATAAGAGCAACATTGAATGTGTAATCTTAGACCGAAATATAAGAACGCATAGAACAGTATACCTGAGTCTTCTAAAAGTGAGATGTTAAATGGAGACATGAGATACGGTGGACTGTTGAATGGTCCCGCTCTCACGGTTGCCACTGCAAACTGAGTTTCTTGGTACATGTACTGTTGTGTTTCGTTGGAGTTGTTATGTGTACGGGTATTGCAAACCTGCAAAATGAAGCATACGAATAAGTAACATAAACCAATGAAAAAGTTGAAGGTACCGATGTCAAAAGCAGGTTTGCAGTTGTATCACCCAATTAGGTTAAACTATAAGCAATTTCACTACATTTTACCTTCACAACGGTGACGCCAAGATCCGGAATATGTGTCTCGGTGTCAGATTCATCCTGACAAGATCTGCTAGATATCTGCCACTCCTCTTCATCTGAACAGTAAAGCATTCCTCTCATAAATGATAACTTTATTTCGTATTCAATGCCATTGAACATTATACATAGTCTTTAGTATATGCAAATCAGTTAATTAAATGCATGTTAAATATGTATACCAGGATTCCAGTGTACGAGCATGGTGATGTTACTATCAGGATCTGAGTTGTCAAAGTTTATTTGCTGGTGTGTTATTTCAATAGCGCCAGGTATTTCCTCTTGGCCGATTGGGCTGAGTGTAAACGAGTTTTCAACTAGATATGTCCTGAAAGAATGGTAAGAAATGTATACCAATATTATTTTCAACTGCATATGCTCAACTCATTTTTATCGATATAATAGTATAATGCATACAGAGTGAAATGAAATCTGGAAGGGAATTCGTGCCGCTAACATCCACCATGTTAAAACAGTAGCTTCGGTTTGCTTGAGACTGTTCATTAATAACATGGTAGTTGCAACATTGTCTGCACTGCTTATACTATAGGCCAGAGCATGAACTGCTATTTTGTTCAATACATACCTCTTGTACAGAAGCCTTTCAGTTTTGTTTAACGTCACAAATGGATTGACAATAAAGGGCCTGAATAAAGGAGTTGCGTCAGATTGATAGATTGTTGTTAGTTCTTCTTCAGATAGTTCGTTTAGCAAAACACTTTGTCCACCGTTCATACCTTAAATCAATATATCGATTGATAGGTATATGCACTTCTATAAAACGTTCTTTGATTTATTAAATTAGTATCACACGATATTATTTCATTTTGGTACCCATCACCGACAGCTAATTATGAACAAAAGGTAATATGCAAAAACAACAGCTGTTAATGACATGCAAAGACAGCACATTTCAGAAACATGTAAACAGCTTGATAAAATTCATATTTATGTAATTATTTCTATGAGCCATGTACTATATTTTAGTCCATGCTTGATGTACATATCGTTTTGTGCATACAAATTGTAACGTGTCGATATTGCAATGAAATAATTAAATGCATCATAAATGTTGTTGTCTAAAACCAACATGGTGGAATTGTTCGGATGGAACATAATTGAGAATCGTGTTCGATCAACAAAACAGGAGCAATAATAATTATATACTTACATATGAGAAAATAACTCATACCTTTAGGAAATGTTGCGTTGATCATCTTATATTCCGAGCCACGTTTTTGTTTCCTAGCAGAACTCTGTCCAAGAGTTACGGACATCCCTGTTCCATTTTTAGAAATTGCCAATGCTGAATCGTTTCCTTTAACAATTACTGAATTTGTAAGTTTGTATGAGCAAATCAGTGCTTTGTTACAAATCCTCATGAATAAAAACACAGTCCGTCCTGGTTCCATGTGAAATATGTTTTCAGAATTGTTACTGTTTTTCTTTACTGTATAATGTGCTTTACTATATGCTTGCAATGCTGAAAGCTTAAAGTATTGAACCCTATCTATATAAATGTGACCATCCTTTATTTCAACCATGCCAGAGGTGTTCACCGCTACCCATACGCAAGGCACTATGTCATCTGGTGTCATCTTTGAACTTCCGACGCAGAAATCTGAAGAAAATAACAATCGTCCTTGATTATATTCTTCAGAGTTACAAGTTTTTTATACCGTTAAATTTATTTATACATGCAATAAGAAACATTTGATAATCAACTTATGTGCGAAAATATCGTCTAAATCCATAATATTTCGTTCATAAGACATATATTTGTTTTGAGTGAAGCAAGTATTATGGATGCATCCAATTTCATGAGAATGAAAACAAATGAACCATGCAAAATGTATTTTTAAAAGAATCATCGAAAACATTCGTAAAACATGCAAGTTAACTTGTTCTTAGACTTCGTTTACCAAAGTTATTAGTTCAATCGAGAACGAATATACTTCAACTACCAATGTATTAACAAATACCGTATCTGTCCACAGAGTCGTCAGAGCTCTCAGTCCATTTTTCACCACATGATGTCGGATCCGAGGTCTCTAAAGCTGTTGGTGGGTACACGTCTTCATCGAATTCTTCTGCATTTACCGCGGAAGTGTTAATAGAATCCTCACTTGGTGCCTCAAGTAAAACAGTCACACCTTTAAAATGCATCAAATACAATTAGCTACAATGTCAACTAAATAAATAACAATTTGTTAGCATATAAAACCGATCAAAAGCGTACTCTTAGAATGATGGAATACAATGGTATATACTTTTTTTACACAATGCTCTAAAATATTTTATGATTATGTAACATTACTAGATTTATGTAATAAGAAATCCTAGTCAAAATATCTAAACAAGTGCAGCTTTTTGTGCACAAGAATTAGCATATACTATGCCTGTCTAAACCATAAATGCTCATTCAGCTAGCCTTAAGAGAGAAGGAAGCTTGAAATAGTGGTTAAAAACTACAGTTTGTATTGTGTAATGTTTGTTTTTGTCATAATTATATCAAACATTTAAACTAGATTATGCATGAGTTCTTTCGCATTACCCATATATTACGTTAAAATCAATTTTATTTATTTAAAACTGTAGATTACTTTGTATTATGTTTAGTATGAGTTCTATCGCAAATTCAGGTTTCGAGTGGTTATTTAAAAATAACATCAAGTTGAAAAACAATAACGAATTTGATTTCTGACAAAACATAACTATGTTTTAAATTCTAACAAATGTGTTTTTCGTACCTTTCGTATCGTTTAGTACTGTCACTAGGCCAGCTTCATTTGTACACCTGACAGATACATAATATGTTGTATTCGTTTCTAGTATCCCTTCAAAACTTGTGTTTGTTCCAATTGAAGTGACTCCAGTTGACGTATAGCGCTGCAAATCTTCGCCACCAATGTAGGAGCCGATTGCCCACTCATACTCCTAAATTTAAAAACTCTACAATATACTATTTTGAGTTTCTTTCAATACAGGTATTTTGAGAAAGACAAACACATATATTTTGCTGCCTTCTTTTATCAACTTGATTCCAGCTGTATGTAAAAAATGACTTACCTTCAAAACAGGAGTGTCAATCATTTTGAATATATGTATGTATATGAAGTCTATCAAATAAGTGAGTTTGTTATACCCTTATTTCGTTTAAATCGTCCTCACAAAACCACACGGCTTTGATGGTATCGCTTGATCCTTGGTATTCAGCCGGCGTAAATTCTCCTTGGTTGACGTCGATATAAAATGTTACTTCAAGATCAAACGAAGGGGGCGTTGTATCTATGTAAAAACCGTTAGAAGCAGACAGTGTCTCTTCGCCGGAGCCCAGTAATGATTTAACTATCATCAAAGAAATAGAGAGTGAATATACATACACTATGTACAACTAACAATTAAAACAAATGATATTATCAAATCATCTCCATAGTATTTCGTCAAAAAGGTTTAGGTGTGTATAGTTGGCGCGTAGCTCGTAGGTCGTATATACACACTCAATATAAAATACATTTAGTATTAGATGACCTGGGTAGATGATCCTAGCGCAACAATCTACAATGTCATAAGTATCTGTTGACCTGGCTTGTTGAATGCAGCTCGGCAATCGAAGTGGCATTATTAATTGATTGATCTGGGTCGTAGATTGTAGCTCGACCATTAACAATACATAAGGAATTTCTTGACCTGGGTCGTAGATCGTTGCTCGACTATTTTAAATACATTAATACGTCTTTGACCTTTGTCGTACATTGAAACTCGACCATCAAAATTGCAGTAAGAATAAACTGACCTTGGCCTTAACGCATTCCTAAGATATTGTATATGAAAACAACTCTTAAAGTGTTTCGATTTTCGAGCTATGCGTCACTTTAACACACGTCAAAGGTTTAGCGACTGTTATCGCTGACTTTAAATGCTAAGTATTACTTTTTCACATGGAATCAACTCTGACACAGAATGATTCGTAAAAACAATGCAATCGATGTGGTTCAAAACCGACTAGTGTTTCGTTCGGATCGATTTAAGAAGTTATCAATACAGAAGCATGTTAACGAAGAAGAAGTATAGATAAATGCCATAACAATAGATTATCTTGTATAGTCCAATAATGTGAAGGAACGAATCTTTGTCAGAAAAAAAAATTAGAAAAATGCCATTAATACATTTTAACCGTTTTTATTTAGAACGAATCTATTGTCTTTCACTGAACAAATTATTTTACTTATTTTTCAGAGTTACTAAACAATGGCAAACATAACGCCTTGATTGGTATATTGATTATGATTGATATTCAGATGAACAGATATGTATCAGTATTAAAAACATACATACCAATTATATACAACGATCCATTTGTATAAGATGATAAGTCAATATCATCTATGGTAAACATTATTGCGGTATAAGTGTCGTGGCCGCATTTCCTGTGACAAATGAGTTCAGAGCAAAGACCGCTACATGGAATACACGGTTGAACGACCTTAAAATGTTAAGCAGTTGTTAAACAATGCACTACTATGACAGGTAACTGCTATACAAACACAATTAATACAAATAGCAGCGACCAGTGTAGAGAATGTCAACGAAATTGAATTACCTGTCTGAAATTAACCACATCAGCTACGGTTCGGGATGAGCCGATGCCGGCCTCATAAGAAATTATCGGATTCGTGCCTCCTTTCCATGGTTGAGCGTACCGACACAGTTCAGAGTCATTTGGTGGCAATTTTAACGTTTTAAAGTACGAATAGCTTGTCCAACTGTTAAACAAGTCCATCTCAGGAATATTGCTGTTTTTGTTCCAGACATGCAGTACAATCATTGTCATTTTTGAAAGATGAGGTATTCCGCACATTTCAGAAAGTTCGTATTGATCAGCAAACGCCTTGATGCACTGTGTTATCTAAATAATAATGATAGGTGAAATATTCGTATTATCACATAAAGCTATAATTGCACGAGTTGCACACAGAGGTTTCTGTAATTAAGAGATATGAAAATTCTAATCTGACACTGAAATACATCAATTTGTATGTTTTCTCTATGCTTTATTTGAAGAACAAATATAATCATTTGGTGTTTATTGTAAAATTGGGGAGAACAACAACGGTGTGACGTGATTGTGGTAACCTCACTTCAATTAGATTCAACCCGGCATAGTGAAAGATATGTTTCTTTCAAAAGGCAAAACGTTATAACAGTGACAATATTAAAATGAATGTTATAAAATCAGTGCCACTAAATCAATTGAAATTGTCACTATGCTGAAAGAAAATAACAAAAGTGAAAATAAGATAATATATCACCGTAAATAGGAAATGTAAGGATCAAAATAATCCCGAAGAACAATAAAAAAACAGCACGTTGATCCTGAAACATGAAAACAATTTAAAATATAAAAGAAGCCATACCTAAAAATCTATTCTTACCTGCAAATCCTCTCGTTTGGCCAAAAACTTAATGCTGTAGTTATGGTAATTCTCTGCAGGATCAAATTGTAAATCTGACGTTACTGACATTGGCTGATATGATGTATTATAGAATCTACACCAAGTAACGACATAAGGGTTTGAGCCTGAAATACAAACACATAATTAATGTAACTATCATATGCTCTAGCCAACATAGGCCTTTATACATTTAATGAAATGATTTTATATCCATAGATTATGAATGCGATAATCCCTGTTTGATGATGTTTTAATTCTTAAAACATTACTGAATTTATGTATTACTATAGTAAATTATTACTAAGTATCATAAATACTAACCGATCAAGATTTTCTAATTTTTGAAATTGTGATGCATCTCGTAATAATACATACATATAGATTTTGAAACACAAATTTAGACAATGTCAGATAGATAGATAGATAGATAGATAGATAGATAGATAGATAGATAGATAGATAGATAGATAGATAGATAGATAGATAGATAGATAGATAGATAGATATATAGATATGGGCCGTTATGAGACACTCAGGCCAATAGTAACGCAGTGTATCAACTTCTCATTAAAAAAGGATCTAAAATACAAAATTCTGTATTTTTAAGGTACTTGGACAAGTGGAGAAAATGAATGATATAATTTTGTTACGTTAACTTTCCATTTCCAAATCAGCATATCAACCCGGTTAACACAATTAATATTACAATGTATGTGTTTTGAAGGGTATTTTAATATATTTTGCTTGACAACGGTCAATTTAGTATACAAACATGATTATCAAAAGTCAATTTTAAGGATATATTATTTATATACATTGTATCACGAAGTTGCATTATCAAACGTTTCAATAATGTTGCATTTTATCATATCATAAATCATTAACATAAACATGGTTTCGGGTATCTTAAAATTTAATTTGGATGGGTGAGGAATTTAATTTTGGTGGGTGAGGAAAAGTGAAACAGGAGTTCACTTGGTATTTATGCCTTTATACATTTAACCTGCAACAGGCTACTGTTCTTCTGTATATTAATTAAAAGTTAAAGTAGGACCTCTGAGAAAAATGTCCAAACTGACTTACATGTATTTTTTTAAATGGATTGTTTGCAATTTTCTACTGCTTCAATATCTGGTTACATGTGTCAGAGATGTTTAAAGTTGTATCGTGTTTTTCAAACATCTTGTAGTTTATTATGTATAATATATCGCGTTTCTATCAAACGACCAGATTAAACATTCTGCCTACCTCCGTATATCTGAATCCCACAAGCCCTATCCACAGGGATTACTGAACCGCCATTCAACGTCCTATTTGATGATGTTGATTCAATTCCATTATAATACGATGACGTTGCATTGCTGTCAAAATTACTCAAATACTCTGTGCAGTTGCATGGGCATTCAACTACCTGTAATCCATTGTAAATAGTTACTGTTTGTGACATATTACTACTAATAAATAACAAAAAAAGTTTTTAACATACTATTTATAACTTAAAGTTAACAACATAAATTGTGATTACTTCGCTTTCCGCCTGACAACATAGACACTCGTATATTGAAGCCCAATTTTCCAATGGTTTGTGGTCAAACAAATGCAGATCGCCCTTTTCTCCATCCCAAAATGTTACTCCCGTGACAGCAAGTCCGTCAGTGTCGTTCGTTTTTATGTTGATCTACAAAGTGGCGTATATACATATTTTCTAAATATCCATCATAAAGCTTTTCATACGAATCATGCATTCACAATAAATTCGCCGAATGTCCAGCTAATTACATGCTAAACAAACGATCAATATAAATAAGTTATAACCAATTAACATAACATAATACCATAATTACTGGTGACCAAGATGCCGATGAATTGTTGTTGTTTTTAAATAAAGTACCTGATAAAGACCGTTTTCTAAAAAGTCAGCTGATTTCATATAGGCTCCTGAATACAGTTGTTTAAATTTTGTATCTCTTGACATCTTGATTTTGATTTCATCTCTGTTGACAATATGCACATTTGCAGGCCTATAGTTCAGTCCCCACTGAATTCCATCCGGGTCATTTATGCGTTCAATATCAAGAGCTATCCAACGGACATCAGTCATAAATGCATCTTGTTGAGGACATTCGTCATCTACCCAAAGTGGGTAATGGAGAACTGTTCCTTAAAGATTCAAGCCATAATTATGTGAAGAAGTCATGAAACGTATACAAGCAATATATATCAATGAGTTTGATGCATAGCTCAATTCCTGGTTTCTTTTTCATTTATCATAACAACTAATACTAGTTACATTCCGAAAACACTATTGTGTATAACCGAAACATATATGTGTTTGTTTTGAGAACATCCATATCGATAAGTATCTTTTGGTAAAAAATATATGATCTACTAATATAGCAGTCATTTAACGGTCCTAAACTGTATTAAAGATATGAACATTGTGATGGAATTTAATTATAAAAATGTGTGGAGTCCACGGAAGTTGCAAATACCTTTTACTGATGATGCATTTCCCCACCAAACAACATCTTCCTTTATATCGGCTCCCTCTGCGACATATCCAGCTGATGGTATTGAACTGTCATAGATTATTGGCGATGTGAATGCTACCGTTCTCAACAAGGCGTTGTTGACAGCTTCCACAGACACGAAGTACACAGTTTCTGGCTGTAAAACATACATATATATATTTTTTTTATATTTACATCATACTGTTATAGCCATCTGAAATACATATGCAATGTAATTTAAAATACCCTATATATGATTTCATGGATTACAATATATTGAATATTATATGTGACTTTGCCATCACATATTACTCGAAATATGATGTGATATGGATATGCACTTATAAGGGATCGAAGCAAAACATTTTGACCTGACGTCATAATTGAAAAGGGGTATACGTTATCCCCGGTAAACAGATACGACAACATGTCTAAGTTATACGTATTAAAATTGTATATATAGTTATATGTTTCATTAGCTTCAGTCATTAATTACAATCGATAAAATATCGTTGTTTTTTTTTAATAACAAATCCTTATTCAATGGCCATGCATGTTAGAATGTTAGTATTTTTATCACAGAGAAGAATTAAAATCAATATAATAACAGACAACATAATTTCTCTGTATCATTTATCGCTACAAAACTGTGAGAAATGACAAATTTCAAAGATCATTATTATTCGGTATCTTATTTGAATAAATATTTTAAATTATTAATAAGCTAGGCCATAGAAGGTTTTCGTTTATCAGTCGTTATTTGAAAATAAACTCCAGGGCTTTCATGTGCAATCCTAAGTTAGTAGACCCAATAGGCCTAAATTAAATTCTGAAGTCGGTTGGATTGACAAATAATAGTTTCTTAGTCCAAATAGGAATTGTGTTTGAAGCATTTTAATATATTGTCTGTAGTTAAGAACTTAGCATGTTGTGATACGTTTCTTGGATACATGTGCAAGAACTTCTTAATGTTGAGTGTGTCCTACCTTGAATTCACATCATTGAAAAATTAATATTAATCAATCCTTCAATCAATCAATTAATCAATCACTATCTTTTTTGCATTTAAACGGTATCTTGGCTAAGTTTTGGGCTCCTGGGCTTTTCCTTACAGTTCCGATTGTTTAATTAATTTGCTTTAAAATATCGTTCTTATTCTGCAATCAATCAACTTATTAGAAGGGTTTATATATACAAATTAAGTGCAAGCTTACCTTGAGGGAAATGTTATAAAATGTATGATCTGTAAAATCAGACAGAACATCCAGTGACACAATTGGCAATAGTGTATTATGTCGGCAATGACTGCTCGTCCATAAGGTCAAATTAAACCTTAAGATTCCAGACTCATCATCTAGAAAATCTGTCCACTGAACGCGAAGTCTGTCACTTGCGGAGGAATAGGCAATTTCCTTAAATAACGTATTCAATAAATGTATTGATTTGCAAAACTGGTATTTGTTCACGCACAAAATAAATAGTCAATTTTAATTGCATTTCATTACATAAAACTCATTAATTTGAATAAGCACGTTCATTTGGAAGAAATCTTAACTTTGTGTACTTCGAAATGTATATGTTTTCAATAATAACATAGTCCACGTACAATTTGAGATCATCTTACACTAGAGAGCGCTAAATTGACCTAATATATACGTTAATATAATAGTAGTTTACCATGTCATAGTAGGGTCCTGCAGTGGTTTTTCCTTTTATTGGCAGAGTAATATCCACATGAAATTTATGATAAGTCATATTGCATTCGCCGGATTTATCAACACCTGAAAACACATGAACATTTGTAAATAGCAACAGCTTTACAAATAATAATACATTACTGAACTACTGCGTATGATAACTGTTTTCATCGAGGAGTGATTAATATAATACTGGCTGTCATACTTTGTTTCAAAATAGTTGTAAAAAACTAATTATACGACGAGCATTTCACAACTTACCAAGCACCCAGGCATAATAAGAGTTATTTTGACCAAGATCAAGATTGTCCAGCTGAACCATCGTATCAACTTGCATGTTTGTCACGCCGACAACGTCGAAAAGTGGAGTTATCATAACTGAATTATTCTGACGAACAATCTGAAATACAACATTATCTTTACACCTACTTGTATTCATGTCTTTCGCAATATTGATTATATAACGACTAGTTAACTCAATTAACATTCTAGACATGTTCTTTTGTTCAACGTTTCTTATTAGGAAGATGTGCATCTTACGACAAATCATTTAAACATTGATATACTAACATATTTTCTGCAATCGCTTTCGTTTGCAAAACCGTTGGACAACGCAATGTAGTAAAGCATAATGTCCACTTCGGAAGAAAAACCATTCCAAGCATATTGTAATTGATTAGTGTCGTTCACAAAGCTAGGCATGCTTATTTCACCCGCTGCAGAGACAAAACAATAATATTATTTCTCATGTTTGCTTAGAAGGTAAACTATTTACTACACTGAAACTGAGTTAAAAGTTGTGTTTGAAGGTCATCTCCGAGGCGTAAAATAACACAAACAAAAACTTAAGATATTGCTGAAATTTTATCCCTTCATGATATTTTGTGCAAATAAAATGGTGGCGATTTATTGTGTGAATATAAAAAGAGTAACTATTATCATTTCAAGCGTATTTACTGCAAAACATGTTGTTTTTTTCGGAAAACTAATTCGTCTATGTAAAGCGTATACCATTAACTCCTCCGTTAAACTGTACATAAAACCCGTTGGACATCGCAAAAGAAGTCGAATACGTCTTGCTATATGCTCTAACGGTGAAGTAGTAAACAACATCCCCGGAGTCCAAGTTAAGGTTTAGAAAGGTAACAGATTTTTTCTGACCGACATTCGTAAATGGGACAGTATTATCCCTTGTTTTTGGAAAGCGTCTATCGGTTCCAAGTGCGACTTCATAGTATTCTATTTCCATTGCTTTCTCCGATTTGGTTTCAAGTCCCTGGTTTCCTGGAATAAAAAAACAGATTCAGAAAGCTGTGACTTCCGATATGTTATTAAATACCAACACTTGTCTAAACAGAAACTATAGGTGAAACATAATGTTCACAATATATTCAAAACTCACTTAGTTTACATTTCTTTATTTTACAACGAGTTATTACAAAATTAAATGAATCACTTTAATTGACACGAAGTTGCGCGAAAGAATTGTCTTGTGTTGTAGGGGAAAACCGGATTACCCGGATAAAAACAAATTGTTCGGCTTGGTGCCCACAAACAAATCGCACAGGCGTGACCACAAACCAAGTTCACATGCGTCAAGGCCATGAATCGAACCTAGGACGCCTTGGTTAAAAGCTGATGTGCTTACCACTGTGCTTACCAGACAACCTAATTTAAACATAATAAAAGACCTATACATCATATAACCTGTTTCAAGCTGACCCTCTAAGGCTGATTTGACTTTGCCGAATGCATCCCAATTAGCTGAAACGTTCGTTCGGGATCGCTGCACGGTTAAATCGTAGCCTTGTATAGCACCGTCATAAACCTCTCCCGGTATAAGAACGTCGGAACTGACAGTAACGCCGTTAGATCGCAAAGTGTAAGAATAACCAATGGCATTGGTCACACGCAGTAAACTGTAATATCTTTCACCTTCTTTGAGATCAAGTTGATCGTTCACTCCATGCGTTGACGCTTAAAAAAGAGTTAAATTTAAATTAGCAAATCTTAGTCAATAACAATTTGAGGAATTTTAATACAGTAAAAATAAAACATCCAGGAATTAAACAATGATTGTATCACAATTGTTTGTTGGGCGTAAACATGAAGACTTACTATACATGTCCGTGAAGTTTTGTATAACCCTTCCGTCAGTAGATTCTATTGCCCATTTATATTTAATGACCGGACATGGGTCACCAGACACATCCCATTTGGCTTCCAGAGATGATGTCTCTACTTGGTAATCGCTGGAACATAATAAGTCTCATTAAAACAACATTACCTCGTAAAACCCTTCACACACAATAAGAGCGTTTCAGTCGTATTTGGCTGTTGCTATGTTCGTTAAATGAAAAAGTTAGATACAATTACAAGGTTATGAAATATTCTACGATAAGGTATCAACCTAAATATTAGTATTGCTAAATATACTTATCACAATATGTGAACAGTATATGCCCCTTACATATCCCCTATCGCATGCTGATGGCTATCATATACGCCAATATGATACAAGGGAGGCTTCCCTTGGCTCAGGTATGAGAGATAGACGCCGTTAGAAATAACACTTGCAGCTTTCCCGGCATTGTTTTCGGCTTTAATCGTCACAAATATCTGAAAATACGTTAATAATTCGCAAAACAACTAAATAAACACGTGGTAGTACTTCATCATTTAAAACAAAATGATGTATTTTATTAATGCATTGCAAATGATATGATATAAATTATCATATAGATTATTTCAAAGTGACAGTTATTCTTCACAAAATTTAAAACTCAGTATGTGCATGTGCACATGTTGATTAGGAAGCGAATAATATGCCTTTACAATCTAGACATGCATCATATTTACAACGAAAATATCGACATACCAGAATATCAATGTAGGAACAACCAAACCTACCTCTCTCTTGCCATACAGGTCGATGCCCGTTATCTGAAAGTTTTGTGCTGAATTTGGTATTGGAAAAAACGGCCTTAATTGTCCACCACCGGGTATTGTCCCTACAGCGATCAGCAGGCTGTGTAAAATTTGTCAATTGTTTAAGTTATAATTAAACATAAACAGATAAAATCATTATTCATCTCGTTATTCAACATAGTAAACACTATTATTGTGTACATAACCAATACTGAACTAATCGGTTGTAGGACGTACTCTAATATACATTTACATGTCAATAATTCAATAAAATTTAATAATTGATAATTAAATCCAAATAAAATTAGTGTAGGACCACGTGCGATATTTGAATCTGAATTATTATTTACATGCACATGTATTCGTCAATATATGCATTCCCTTTACAATTATGTTCAATAATTCAAATTCGTAATTAACCCCACTGATGACCTTTGAAGCGCTTTTCCTAATTTATTAGTCTACACCAGGTAAAACTTCCTGAAGCATGGGCGTACACATATGAGTTCCACCGTAGTGGCATAAATTAAAATATCGAGATCAGAAATAACAAAAAGTGAAGTCTACGTGATGAATTTGCATAACTGGTTAACGTTTGCTGTAATTCTACTAAATGTTGGCGAAATGTTTCGTTTATGTATGAATTATTCAAAAATTTCTAAGGGAAGGGATACCACCTACCGCTCCAAACCCGTATATTGAGACCAAACTAATGAAGGACCTTTAAATATCGACGGCTTGCTCATGTGTACGTGCGTAAAATTAAAAAAAAACAGATACGCCCATGACTGCTACCAAGGTGAACTGGTTTTAAAATAATTTGCTAGTATTTCATAATCTATAAAACAAAAAAGGTTCATCCGCATAGTGTTTTCCATTAAATTAGTGTACGTATTCGAAAAATAAATTCATACGAGTAAAATAGTGCAGTTGTTAATTATAGTAGACATAGTTAGACACAAACAACCTTTTTATTCCGGATTCGGCGTCAGTAAATGGCGACCATGCAGCCCGTATAGTGTTCATTGTCTCTTGACAAACGGCATCTACCATATTACATTCTGAAAATGTATTAAAATAGCTTTTCTTAGTTTAATACTAAATTAAAAATGTTAATATAATTCATAAAAAAATGGTCATTAAAACACGACTTACCAGAAGGACTTTCACATGCCATTTTAGTAGATTGCACAGTTTTCTCATGATCGTTTGGATCTATGTATGACGCACTTTTCAACTCAACAACAACACCCGAAACTGGCGGAGTATTGTCTACTGATATTGGAGCGGAATACGCACGGACTTGTAATCCAACGGAATTCTCGGCAATGACAGTTGCATAAAAAATATCTGCATGGCTCACAGGTAATACTGTAAAAAAATGACCGAAGGTGTAGACAACTGTTATGGTTTAAATTTATGTTTCTTAATTTTAAATTTATATCGAATACCATTCAATATTTTTGTTGTAACTCAACGAGCAACTGGTTGTGTTGGGAAACTATTGGTCGTATAACCATGTCATATAGAATTTATGAACGTATTACTCAACAAATAAATACCGACCTGAAGTGACATAGCTGTGAATATCTCCTGATAATTCATAAGCAGGAGCTAGGTCGTCAAAACCTTCTCGAAAACCAAAAAGTATGTAGAATCTATCAACTTTGCTTTGGACATCAGCAAATCCTGACCACTCGCATGTTACGTTGAAGTGGCTCTACAAGTTTGGTTTGTTAAATATTAGATAGTTATTTTGCTAAAAGGAATGAAATGAACGCGCACAAATAAGTGTTACCTTATTTAAACCGGTGCACGCTGCTTTGGTGAAGGATGTCCTAACAGTATTATTTAAATGCAATGCTATAATTTATATATTGATTACAAACCAGAACTATCCCACAAGAAGTTCATAAAAAAGCACAAAAAAAATCCAAAAGTAGCCTTTGAGTCGAAATATTATCGCATCGAAAAGGCTTGCGGGGACACTTGTGAGTTTCCTGATTTTAAACCAAAGTGAACTTGAAAGTTCAAAATATACTATCAAAGCAAAACAAGAGCAAAATCAGATCTCTAACACTAGCTACTAATAAAACATTATGAAAACAGTTTAACAACATAACACAAATAACAACTTATTACTTTTAGCTTGTTGAAAACAAAAATAATTGCATAAGTGTACAATATATTAATATTTACTTACTTGGATATATTCATGGCATTTCACAATCCCAGTTTCGGGTTCTGTGTTGTCTTGAATTAGTGACTGTGAGTAGGCTTTGGCGGTTATGTTGGCTTTATTTGTCACCGTCACAGAGAGAATATTCGGTATACCTATATATCGGATATATAGTATATCATCGTTTAACAACAATTAAATACGATACGTATATACTATAAGGCATACGAATTCGACAGGATTACATTTATTAACTGTGTATCTACGGCTATATGCTTTCCTTGTTAAAGGAAGAAACTCCATCAACAGGCGCGTAAAGATAATTACTGTTCACAATATATGTATCAATTGGTAAGTATCTATTGAAGGTTAACATGTGCAAACCTTGTAACGCCGGCAATACACTTTCATCGATAATAGAAGACGTTCCATCAACAGACGCGTTGAGATATTTGATGTTAGCGACATCTGTTGCAAACGGGTAAGAACCCATGGAAAATGTCGTATGTAATATATTGTCTACGTTATTGGCATCGTGAATTTCAACATCATGGTAAGACCATGATCCAGGTAAAGCTGTTTCGTCTATTTGAAATGCCGACTTTCCACTTTCCATGGACTCTGAACCCAAACTGAAAATATATCAACATTCTCATTTATCTTCCGTCCGTGTACATGTTTTGAAAATAACACATATAAATCGATGTATCACAGATATAGTGCAAACGTTTAACACTCACGTTACGATACTTATATTTGGGGCTGTGGTGTCAACAATAAAACCATCAGTTGTCGTTTGCAAAACATTTCCAGCATTTGTTATTGCTCTGAGTGTAGAATAGTAGGTTTTGTTTGGTGAGATATCAACTGTAACTTGGGCCTGTCCTGCGTTTTCTAATCCTATGAAATGATTTGAAAACACAAATAATTTATTTCTATGCTTCATAATATCAAAGTTACAATCTATTTTAGAGGTAAACTTAGATATTAAACTTGAAACGTACATATAAATTTAAGACTTTTAACAGTATACCGGTAGTTGTTTTATCGAAATAACTGGGCAAAGGATCTAAATCATACACTTCAAAAATCAAGGTTAAGTAAATTCTGACACCAACCATGATGGTCTGACACTTCTGTCTCTGAATGTCTAATCGCATATTCTAGGTACGGTTGAACATCTTCTCCTTGTGGAATAGTTCCTATTGCCCAATCATATGTTTGTATCCCATGCAGAGAACTTTCAAATCCACTAAAACTTATTGTTACGGTATGCATATCACTCTGATAATCAATGTCGTTTGAAAGGCCCTCCTTTGGACCGTCAACAGATATACCTATAACATCAATTAACATGTACTGAAAAACAATATGTCTATTTTCACAAGAAAACAGTCAGATAAAAACAGTTTAAATGTGTTTGAGCAATGAATTGTTAGACGGAACGTTTATTAGAGTACGCATAAAATGCCAAGCGTTAACATCTTTGAATCAAATATATATTCAAATAATAAGCCAATACAATCAAATAATCAAGTAAAAACAAATTGGTTTGTACCCGTGACATCTTCCGGTACTACAACGACAGGAGTAGATGTTTTAACTGTACTCCACGAGCCAGCACCATTTCTTGTCGAAAGTGATACGTAATACACAGGAAAGTAATTGTTGCTATCAGACAAAGCAGTGTCCATAAGCAAACAAGGTAGATATGCATCATTTGAATACTGCTCCTGTTTTGTCCACCCAAAGACATCGTCTGACCCTAGATATATAATACATTACGAAATATCATATTGTAGCATTCATTATGAACTTAAATGAAAAAAATCTGAACGATTCGATTTTGAGATGTGTAATCATTATCGCAAATGAACTAACCTGCCGTTGTGCCAACAGCAAATCGGACACTTGTGATTCCCGACTCATGGTCACTTGATACCCATGAGGCCTTTATGCCATCGTGATCAGCCTGCCAAACGTATCCAAAGACGATTTCTTCATCATCTCCACTTAGAACTCCAACTTCTAGATGTTCAAGCTAAAACAAAAACGTTACCAGATATATTAACTTTAAAATACATATTTATTACAAAACAAATATAACAACGTTATTTCAAATAAATTTTCGCAAAAAGCTGCCTTAGCAAATCTTTAATTGTTATTTCATAAAAAAGCTAAACACTATAAATACTTCAGGCGGAGTATTGTCTGTTAGCACTCCATCAGATTCAAACGTTGCCGTGAGTCCTGCACCATTGATTGCTTCAAGTCTAAACTTGTACTTGGATCCAAGAGACAGTTGTAGGTTTTTCTTCGTAAAGACAGTTTTTTCGGTGTTTTCAAGCAAAATCCATCCACCGTTTTCTTTTTTATGAATAGAAGTGTAATTAATAAATTAAATGCATAACATAACTTAAAGGCCTAGTTATAGCTTCTATAAGTAACACCCCTCCCCCCTAAAACCGTGTGTTTGTACATAACCTCTGATATCTTATTCTAATTGCCATATTGTCTGATCACATCTCCGATCTGAGTATCCTGCTGTGCAGTTTTGGATGTTTTATTATAATATAGGACCCCAAATGGCCCTGAGCCAATAAACGAAAACACAAGAAGTTGGCCCCTACTGTGACACC
Organism: Mya arenaria; assembly: GCF_026914265.1. Taxonomy (NCBI): domain Eukaryota; kingdom Metazoa; phylum Mollusca; class Bivalvia; order Myida; family Myidae; genus Mya; species Mya arenaria. Next base: position 12,305,096 of record NC_069126.1, read on the forward strand.
AGTGCAATTAGCAGGAGATGCACAGCAGGGGATTATCATGCCAAACATTCCTTAAACTAGGCCTTTAACGACATTATTTTAAAGAGAGCTAGTCATTTGTTTTGACCTTAGGTTAATGAATATCAATAATTTGTTTTATATCTTACCCGGATAAAATTGTTTTGTAGAACCTTGGTTTTCGATATGAATTTGAGCTTTCAACTCGACAATACCAGAGTCTTCATCTTGCACTTCAAAATTCACGGACAACTCTTCAAGCGAGCTCTGCAAAATAAATGTATTATTTACAAAGTAACGCTTTTATATTATTTTATCATTTGAGAAATATTTAATACAATTTACACACTAATACTAGTGTACACACACCAGCTAACAATTAAACTTGGACATCTATTGATCATAACTTCATAATTTGTATTTGTTTTCCAAACTATTGGTAAGTTGATAGATTGGTCAAATGTGATTACACTTATTATATTAACCTTATTTTCAACTAGTTGAAATCTTTAATTGCTACAAACCTGAAATCGGATATCTGCTCCAAGTGATGTTCCGTCATATATAAATTTTGAAGTTGGTGTAGTTAAGTCTATTAAAATACCGTCTGTGGAATTTGATATATCGTTCAAAGCCCCATTTATAGCTATAATTGTCGATCGAATGTAATCAAGATGTTTGAGATTCAAATTCTTCCAAGCTGCAAACGTCGACGTAGCATCGATGTCTTGTTCCGTTTTAACAACGTATGTTTGACCACCTCTGCAAATTGTACAATGCTAATGTATGTTTATTTTGCGCTTGGGTCATACCCCTGTTATTTTCATTCGGTTAAGAAATTTGGATATCACATTAAAGTGTGTTTAGACATGAAGAGTTGATCTGTTCTCATGCCGCAAATATAACTTATTTTTGTTTCTTGACATGAACAATTGAAGCAATAATCAAGTTTTCAATGCAATTGTTTCTCGCGGAAAATTTACCTGTCCTTTTGAATATTTGAGATTATGGCAAATTTAACAATAGACGTTTGTACATGTATATTGTAAAATCGTTCAAGTTTATTGTAATAGCCTTGTATCTGGTGCATATACATAATTAGCACCAATTTTACGCAACAGTAAATTTTACCTGTTTCTTTCCACTGATGTAGAATAGCTTCTTATACCTGATTCGGGATCATGGAAATTGTTCCATTGTACCTGTACTGATGATTTCGAGTGGCTGTATTTTTTGTCTTTTAAATTTGGGAAATTACCATCGACAACATAGCCTGGTAAAGGTTTTGTCAAGTCTACTCTCACTGAAATGGTTTAATTCATATACTTGTTTTAATTTAATAAGTTGAGTTATATACACAAACGATAAGTTAGTTTATAGTAAGAAATGTAATCTAATAAATAGTGTATTGGAATTGAAGTAAGTCATATAATTTAATATTAGAACAAACACGTTCAGTGTTAATTAGTTTAAATTTAAGGTGTTACCTCCGTCTGAAGACTTGGACACGTTCTTCATATTTGTTGCAGCATTAGATGCCCATAACGTGATGAAATAAATGTTATCATGTACTAAAGTCTCATTTTCTCGAAGTTCAAAACAATAAAAGCTTTCGTAGTATTTTACACCTTCCAAACCAACAACATCCAAACTTCCAGGTTTGGATCCGACACCTATTTCATATTTTGAAATTCCTGATTCAGGATCGTGGAAATCGTGCCAGTTCGTACACACCTAAAACATTAAGTGTGCATTAATTGTGCTTCAACTAGTTGCAGATGCCTAAGGTCATTGTGTACAAGAAAGGTTATTTGCACAAACATGCAATTTATGTTGCAAAAATAGTTTTTACATACCCCTAGTCCATTGAACTATGAATAAAAAACTGTTAACCTAAAATAAGATTTATTTCAATTTAATCTTGATAGATAACTATTGAACAGTAAATATAAGGATTGGTCGCATTAATTTCGTGTGGTCATGCTTTAAAAATTCACTACGGTAAGCGTGCACATTTCCCAACAAGTACTAGGCTACGCGTGCTTCATTACTTTTCTCAAGTGCCATATTGAGTTTATATTACAATTGTCCCTACTTATTTTTGTGAATAAAACAAAACGCTAGCATATTAAGTACTTTATATATATGTTACAAGAAACACGTAAACACACATAAAAAACATCCACTCCCCGGAACAGATTAACATACTGTAGTACAAACATATTCATATTGTTTATATAATTAGTATAAAAGCCTAACCCGATGCTAAACACACGTTAAAAGACTCTAGTTTAGCCGACGTAATTCACCATTTCAACAATATGTTTTATTTAAAATTTTCTGAAATGACATTACATGACATGTATCACAGAACCTTACATATCTGCTTTAGCCTATTAATTGAGTTCCACTCACACTTATTTAGTTCTTAACGGTTTCACGACGTGTCCTGTTTTTTTTCAAAGCTACACCCACCTTATCAGAATACTTTGTAAACTGCAAGTCTTCAGCGTATATTTCACCATCATTGACTACACCTGCTATCGGTGGACTCGAATCTAGAAGAATGGCTCTGTTTGCCCTTTCCACCACATGAAGATCAACTATACAAAACATATCATTTAACATAAGTTTTGCGTACAAGCTTATGTAATATGAACGTACATTCATTTTATATTTAAGAAAAACATTTATCTCTTTAAAAACATATCAGTTTTTTTCCTCTCATTAATGAATCATATACATACACATTTTGGTGACAAAGTCAAATACATAATAATTGATAGTTTTATACAACAAAAAACATTAACCTAACTTCATCATAAAAGTCACGATACCATTATTTGTGGCACGAAGTCTTAGCCAAGCTGGTATTCCGTCAGGAACTTTGAATGTAAACTGTACTAATGTCAATATCGGGCTACGCCACCAACTCATAATATCGCAACTTCTTGGATTGCTCCCAAGACAAGCGTCCAAGTATGCAATGCCTGATTCTTCGTCTCTGTTAAGAAAGGGATCAGCAAAGAAAACATATGTACTAAGAAATGTAATAACGCAATTAAACAGAAAAAAGAATAATCAATTAAATAAATTTCATTCAAAACAAATTTTTCTCACGTCGAGTTATGATCCGCTGACACCAGAAATATGTCCTCGTGGTATTTAATGTTGTAAATCTCATAAATGAGTGGACTCGTTATGTCGATAATATAAGGTATCGAATGGCAAATTGTCGTTCCTAGGAACCCTCCGAAGTGAACTTTGTTCATAGCTCGTACAGTGACATAGTATCCTCCAGCTAAAAATCAACAAATCAGAGTCTAAATCATCAATATGGAATAGTATTTGTAAGGAAGCATGTATCTTGTACGATGCTACAGAAAATTAAAAGAAATATGACGATTTGATATAAATAATTCCGTTGAAATTCCTGAAATGATCATTTTAATAACTTAATACTCCGATCAATTCAAAAATTTAGAAATATTTCTGATGATATACAATTGACGCATGTTCTTGGTCAAAACACATTTGACAAAGGTACAATATGTGAGACGTCGATTTATTAATGCCGCCACATTTTTCAACAAATAACTGTATCTGAAGCCTTATTGTAATCAATGAAGTTTGAGTACTTGTGTATGAAAACAATTCTTTATATTTAAGGAATAAATTATGTGAATGATGTCATTATCGGGGTATATACGTATTTGGGCTGGAAAAAGTGTGTGGTGTCCACGCGTACTTTAACTAGCCCAACTGCGTTCATATTCTCGATGATGACACCAATGACGCAATTCTTTACTTTTATTTACACCAATAGTTCATTATTTCTTTCCAAAATTGTTACTTAATTACATATAATAAAACCTTACAGTCATTCTTTCTCACCCATCCCGTAAATAGAATGACGCGACCGTACCGGAAATAGTTTATCATATGACTTCACAATAACGCGGGAAAATATTTTTTTCGAACACTTTTTTTACATTAAAATGAAACGCTCGTGACAACAATATGTTTAACAAATCATAAATTAACACTTTTTTCTGACCTGCTGAGACAACAAGAACAATATAAACCATTTTAATATATATTAAAACGCGATGATTCGTGATCCAAACGTATCCGAAGATGTTCCGTTAATCACAAAATATTCGCAATTGCAAAGTCCGTTTGTTTAAGGAATGGACGTTGAGGTGTAAATATACATCGATGAAACAAGAAACTATAGGATTCAATCATTCGATAAAACATACATGGCAGTGGAAATATGTTCTTGTTTGACGACGAAGAAGATATAATTCCGATGTTTCGCCAGTGTGATTCATGCAGTAGTTGTTTATGTGGGTCAACATCAGGATGAATAGAATCCTCGCAAATATTTCTTCCAACAAACCATGTGTAGACCAAAATGCCTGTTTCATTGTCATGGATTCCATCCCAGTTGGCTGTGAAATATTACATGACGTTTTACAAATAGCAAAATAGGAAGTGAATAATAAAAGTAGTTTTACATATAACCCCTTCAAGTTCTCAGAAAAAAATCCTATTGGATGAATGATCTGAAAACATATCTCAACAGCAAATCACCCTTTTCTTATAAATATCTTGTAGCAGTTAATAAATGGTGTTGACATATGCCTTTAATCAGAATGTTGTTACCATTAAACGCTACCGGTTTTGTCCCTGTAGTTTTGATTATTGTATTATTAAACAGGAGTACAGTTTAATAGTTTATTTGACAAAAGTACTAACACAATTCGATATATTTACCCGCTATGTAGTTATCACTCCTTGAATACAATGTTTCGGTCATAGGATTATCGCCATTAAACACAGTCCTTGAACCTGGTCCGTCGATAACGGTTCTGTAGCATAAATAATTACTATTACCAATGAATAAAAAGCGATCGTGACCATTAATGACGTCACGCTTGTAACTATATAGACCGACGAAACTGTTTATGACCGTTCACAGTAAGACGCTAAAAAAGCACCTAAACGTTCTTTAAAAAACAAAACTAAAAAAAAATCAATATTTGTTTTATAGGGCATATTTGAATTGTTATCTTTAAAGCGGGTTTTACAGAGCCGAGCCCAAACCTCGCTATGCAATCTTCTATTGTGAATGTCATTCGTCATAATGCCGTTCTTGTGTTTCTGCAGTTTAAACTATGCATTATCACTTAAATATATTGGACATGTAACTTACCGATGATTATGAAAAACTGCGGGCTGGTCGGTGCAATATCGGGAAAGGTCCAGTCTGTCGAATGGAACTAGCGTTCGACAATTGACAAAGCTTAAGATATCCAACGATCCATTTATTATAAGCCCTTGAAAAAGGAAATGTTCATTGTCACAGCATCACATACTATTCCAATGTGGATATGTAAGATTTTAAGTACCCAGTGCGGATTTTTAGCCTTCGTTATTTGCTTCAAATCGGCACCAGAATTACAACATTAATTATTATTTTGCAAACCTTGATTTTAAAACTTTATATTATTCGACATTCAATACACATTTTATTTTCTCACATGTTACCAATACTTACATGATGTTGTTTACTGATGTCAAACAGCAGTTATTTGAATGCATAGTTGACGAAAAACAGTTCTTGGAAACATTGCATTTTAACAAAGTTTAAAAAGTTTAAATTCAGTATCTTAAAACAAGTTTGATCTTACAGTTTTGAAAAGTCATAACCTAAACGAACAAGGTTTGTACCAATTGCTTACCTGGTTCGGGGCATGAGAAATCTGTCAGTATCCCCTGACTGTGAATCACTGATCTATACCCAAGGACATTCGTTACGTCTAGGTTGACGTAGTGAAGCGTATTGTGTCGCATATCAAAGGAGTCATAACTTATGTCAACAAACTGGCCACTGGACAATCTTTCGAAGAAATGAAACTGCGACTCCTGTTTGGTAAATAATATGGGAAGTAAGTTCTACAATATCTTACGTAGTTTTGAAGTTGTTGTTTTCTTTAAAAATATATAAAAGTATTCTTACCGTGTACAAAGATTCATCGAAATGCCTTATTGATGGTAACAGTTCACATGCCATTGTTAGGCCATAGTCGTAGTTGAAACTGTGACATGGCGATATTTTAAGGCATTCTTCTGCACAATCAGAGGCAGTTACCGTAATTAAGGAAATGATTGGAGAAGTGACAAGTTTTCCTTCCTGTGACTGTGTGAATTCATCCAACGGCTGAGTTCCTGATTAATGATAAAATCTTGGTAAAATAGGCATTTCCGTACAACAAATCGATATATATATACATACTATTATATAGGAAACTATTATTGAACTAGAACACAAGTACAATAACAAGAAAGCGTAAGTAAACTATGAAGATCGATGCAATATTTCGGCAAACGAGAACTAATTGACGGTAATATCAATCCAATAAAAAAGAATATGTCATTTTTTCACGGAAATAACTTATTTAAAGGCTTACCACGTTTTCTGTTAGTGATTTCTTTTAACTTCAGATGTTCCCATGAAAGTAACTGATCACCGTATTGTCCTTGTCCAAATCCAATTGCGACGAACGTTTCGGAAATTACCGAGTCATCATGAACTAATATTGTTGCTCGAATAATGTTAGGGTTACTAGTTGATGTAAATTCCACATTCAAACGACCAGTCGGTGGAGTGCTATCATAAGTAGATAGCTGACAATTGATAAAACTTCTGGATCCAGCGCTGTTTTCCGCAAACATAATAAAGTAAAGAGGGACACCAGATGGAAACTCGTTGCTTTCCTAAATCATAAGAAAGGAATGTTATATTTTCAACTTGCTGTTAGAGTACAAACTTGACGGGTTGGAATCAATCAGTTGCTATCATATGTCAATCATTTTGAAACTTATTATCTTGGCATTACTGATAATCGAATTGCGATTACCGTCGTAGTAGAACTCATTAACTTTTGTCTTTGTTTATGTTACACAGGTTATACTTGAACGACGGTAAAGATGAAGAAAACTGGACGTCTTCAGGTAGTGAATTCCATGCGGATAATGTAGATGGCAGGATCTAGCTCAACAACAATTGTGATTTACATGAAATGTTACGCAGGTAAAGCGAACTTCGGAGAGTTTAGGAAGTTGTATCATCAGCTCGAAAAGAAATTAGTGTAGAAAAATTCTGGTGTAAGATAATTAAACATCTTGAGTAATAGAGTAAGTATATTATTTATGGAAGCTAGTTGTGTTGCACCGAAAATTATTCGCTCTGCATAATGCTGTACCAGCTGTCGTCTTCGTCTGCTTTCGTCAGATTATCCCAAGCAATGTCTGCATATCCCAACAACTACCTTATAAATGTTATAGATTTTCGATTAAGAGAGTATTTAATTACATGTGGTGGAAACGCTGCCAGACTATCTTGTTTGACGGACTTTATATGGTCGAAAAGACGTTTTGATGGTTGTATTTCACAAACAATGTCACTAATGTAGATATGGAAGAGTAAAGGCGCCTGCTTTGAAACTGAATGGATTCCAACATATATTGTTACCGTATCAGACATTGTAAGACAAGACAACGCACTGTTTTCTTGCACTAGGAAAGTCAATAAGCCATAACAATAAAGAATCGGAACTGTAACTTTCCAGAAGATTTGATAGAAGACATGTATTCAAACGCTTTAGATATGTCACACATAATTGTTCTGACTTCTTTGCAAGGCGAAAGGAGTGGTAGATCGATACAAACTGATTGACAGTGGAAATCTTTCGGAAAAGGCCCGATTGAAATGGAGTTAAGTAATTGTTATGATGCAACAAGTTGAACATGTAATTGTGCAAAATTCTTTCTATAGCCTTAATTAGAACACAGTGATATTTGACGTCAATTACCGACATCTTGTGGATCGGACTTTCTATATATAGCGCAGACATGAGCCATTTTCCAGTTATTTGGTACTTTAACGGAGCGAAGAGAGTTATTGAAACGGTGTCGAAGAGACTGTGAAATTTCAGTTGCTATTTCTAGAAAATAGCTATTTACATAGTCTGTTCCGGTTACCTTGTCGATTTTAGGAATGCTTATTCAGTCAATAACCTTAAATTGATATGATAAGGCAGTTGTCTGTCCAGAATATTCGGATGGGTTGAGACATGAGTTATAGAATAGTTACCGTTTTTACCACTGTTTCTGAACCACCTAGTTGCATGTTGGACACAATATCATTTCCTCCTGGAAATGAGCCGACATCTAAAAAGAACTCTACGTTGCTTTTGTCATCTGCTGCTTGTACAGATATTTCAAATGCTGGCTCAGTGTAGTCTCTGTTTACAATTTGTCGTAAAACACACTCTGTCGTTGCTCGCGCAGTTCTTGAATTCTGGATTTTGAAAGAATACAAGTTTTAAGACTTTTATTAAAAAGAAGAATTTGTAAATAAGTATTCCTGTATGGAAGTCTCGCAAATTGGCATGGTTCCAAAATGGCCAGATATTATAAACGTTTGGTTTTTTTTTCAAAGATTATATAGATTCCTAACTATCAAAAACGGGTAGATCCGACAAATTGGAATGTTTTGATTACCATGAGAATGGTTACTTCTTATATCCTTTTTTATGTTATAACGTGTAATTGTTGCGTTTAATAATCTTATTTCAAGACACTGCTATGCAAACACCCTTGCCTTTGATAACACTAACACACAATGCATTACAAGGTAAAACATACACATGTACTGGTACCTTCAATACTATCATTGAAAGTATTGTGAAAGGGTTAAGAACTAAATATACAGGTACTCAACGACAGGAACCCCGTAATGCAAGTGAATCTAGTTTATGATTGATAAGACAAATCTTTAATTTTCTACATTTTAGAAGGTCATTTTTCTTCCATACAAGCTATTTACAAATCAAATAAGTGTCAGTTATGTGACGAGTTTAACTGTTCGACTTTCAAACTTGTCATAATAACATTCAAACTACGCATATATAGTTTAAGTTTATGTTTAAACGAACAAACACAAAACAAATCTTTAGTCAGCGACTTTTTATTCTCTGTTTACAAACATGGATAATTTACAACAACATTTTTAAAAAAAACGTCAACTAAAGGTATTCTTTACGAACTATGTTAGGCCAATTACGCTATAATAATGATATTTAATTGATTTTAAACGAACGCGAAACGATATAAGGTGCAATATGCCGAGTACGCGGTAATTAAATGAACAAAAATACATTCGAATATCTGATTTTTAGTATTTAATGCTGGTAACTCTATTGTCTTACCCTATGACAATTGAATATCAGTAAGTACGTATTGTTATATCTTTAAAATAGTTGTTCTTAATTGTCATTAAAATAAAGCTACAAGTCCCAGAACCGTTTTAACATTTTTCTACAGCACAAACGTTATACCTGCAGTTGCATTACATACTGAATGGCCCAAATACATCAAGCAAGTAAACAGTTCTGCCTGTTTGTGACTGTAACACATACGTTTGCAAAATGTTCAATTTAAAAGTGAGAACTATCTAAAAAATTAAGTTGTTTTTAATTCTAGTAGTGTAGGAGGTTTTTTTTCTGAACTTGCATATTTGTGAAATATTATCTGAAATTGTATTCTATGGAAACCAGCCCAATTACAGGTCTAGTATGATATTTACTGTAGTGAGCTCACAGTGTGTTTATATTATTATTTAAATTCGCTTAAGAAAGGTATATACAGCAAGAACATAGTTATGGCTTTAAAAGGACTAACTCAAGTATAATAATTTTGAAAATTAATTGGTAAGTAATCGGATGATACTGATCCCATCTAGACAAAGCATACATATGCACAACTATGGGTGTTTAAATATCATTAGTTTTACTAATGTTTGTGAATAATTCCCAGATAAGTTTCACCATAATTAATAATATTGTTTTAATATTCCAAAAAAGATGAATACATATCGACAAAAATGGTTCTTATGAAGGATTTTAAGTTTAATTGTAAAGAAATGAGCTTAAAACACGGTATTTCGTCCTAATCAGACTAAAGTAGACAACAGTAAATATTTTAGCATTCACCAATCATTTAATACAGTTGCACTTTCTACTATTAAATACACCGTTATAATATTGTTATCAATAATTGATATTTTCCATAAATGCATTATTGAGTAAGTAGTTAAAGGTTTATCAGTCAAAATTAATGTTTGTTATACATGTGTATGTATTGATTTTGAATAACAGTGTCACTTTAAATATTAATATCTCCAAACGGACACATTTGAAATTATTTCATTAATGAGACGGAAATAACTTATATTACTGAACCGATTCATGCAGATCTTGCACATGCACCATCACTTTATAGTTTTACACATTACAGTCGTATATGTTACTTTCGGTATTTTATTTACATAGTAATAGAAGGACATTTTTTAGTGTTTTTTTTCTTAAATGGCAATGACTCTTGTGATACTGCCCCGATCCAGACGAATATTGGGCTCGCAACAGCACTCTATGGTAATACACTCCTGATAAAAGTTTTATTCAGTAGTAACATATAAATTGCTGCGGACGGATGGATGGAAACACGGACGGACGTACGGACGGACCGGACGCCGTTCGGCGGGAGATGATTAGCCTATTTGTTTGTGTTTTTGTTATTTACATTAACCATCAATATTATTAGCAAGTTATCAATACATGCATCAAAATGATATATCATTAGCCCTTATATATTAAGTGTTCTCCACTTGCTGAGATAAGCTCATGAATGAGCTTCTCTTAAAAGTGACTAGGGATTTGATTTAAAAAAAATGAAATAAATTGTGAAATGCGGTACATTTCTTCACGATTTGAAAGCCGCTACAAAAAGTCGATACAAATACATAATAACACCATACCGTTTTAGACACAACTGGTGAAAAAATCGGCGGACTGGCATCTTTTTCCTTCGTGGATTCGTCTACCACACGCTTTGTTATTTTAGGCATTTCATAAATCCAGATCCTCTTTTTGAACAACGTTTTCTCATATGTGTCGAACAACAGGTCCACTTCCAATGTAACAAGACCAAACAATTCAAGTTTCAAAGGCCTTATCTCAAGATCCATCGTTATCCTACAAAACAGAAATATAATATCCCAAAACATAACATGCATTTTATGATGTTATACACGAAAATAATAGTATGTTTTTTTATTCCGACATGATGTACTACCCCTATTTCACAAAACATCTTACATGATTAAGTATCTTCTTTCATTCATCCAAATAACTTACTTAATTAAAGACAGCAATACACACATGATTGCTAAAATCCTTTCAATCACAAATTTGAGAGATAATGAATGAAGAGAGTTGTCATAATCTTAAACCATTATCATTTAAAAGACAAAATAGCATTTGATGTGAAAATTATTAATTTTAGAAATGCAACCGTCGGTTTCGATGATCACGGAATTACGATAGATATATACACGAAAACAAAAACACTACCAAATAACATCGTTTTTATAATCTTCAGAATTAGGGTGTCTAAAACAAATTAATAAATTGATGCATTATATGACAATAAATACATATTCAAAATGTAAATATATGAAAGAAACTAAAGGTGTGCTCAACAAAGAGAACGTATGCACTCTTTAAGTATTAGTATTTCAATAGCCTAGTTCAAGGCTCCAAAAAGAATGGGAATACTGTTTGAATTACAATAAAACAATAATGTTGTTTTTAACACCGGAAATTAGATCCGGAATTCGGCGTTTTTAAATTAAGGCAGTTTAAGCGAAATTCAACTGTCAACAATGCCTGTTGAAAGAAGTTAGTTCGAGTTTAGTCGTTCTGATGAAATTAAAATTGGAGTGTTAACAGAGAAACCACTATATTTAATTCAAGGGCACACATTGTTTGCCTCTTGACATATTATTTATCGTGATGTTTTTAAAACCCTTTCCTCAAACATTGTTATACTAAGTAATTTAAAGATTTTTCGATACGTTAACAAATGAAGAAACAACAACGAAAACCATTCTGGCGATTTTAATGAAGATGTTATTTGTAAGTGTTTATTTTCTTCGTAATTGGTGACTTTGCTGGATTCAATCCCTCCTATTTGCCATACTACTGCGCATATGTTTATAGTTACTCAGTTGTTCGTACGTTCGCTTAATGTTAACATATCGTTAAAATATCTACCTTTAAATTATACGATTGCTGTAATCTGACGAGTCTTTAAAATTTCAGCAATCTTCCCAAACACCAGCCATTTTGATGCTCGTCATATATTCAAAGCATATATGGAGCTTCTTTCAATTTATCGTTAATTAAACATTTGATTTGACGGTTTTGTCGTACGTTTTCTAACAACGAAAACACAATTACGAAGAAATTTAACGAAAATCAAACGATTTTAACAATAATTATCATCATAATTATACTCGTTGAAAATTGATCGAACTTACGACCAACCGGTCAAATAACTACAGGAATATCGTTTAACACGTTTATGTTCATGACGAAAAAGTATCATATCATCCCTCCAACATGAATAACGCAATGTCATTGGTCTAGGGCTGGTCACTTGGTGACCCCATATTTTTCCATATTGGGTCACCAAATTTATATCGTACCAAAAATGGCGTCTATTTTCCGATTCTGGTGAATATTTCGATGAATAGGTTTGACATTTAAACGTGTAAAAACATGTTAACTGGTTTGTCGACGTGATTAACAAGTAAAGGGGCTAATAGGTGACATATGGGTTATACGGGGCGCAAGAAACCATATTTGGGTTCGGTCTTCGCTCTGACCCTTAATGGTTTCCTTTTGCCCCGTTTATCCCATATCAGGTCACCTACTAACCCCATAACTTATAATATCAAATGTTCCACTTTTAGTATATGATATAAAAGTCTGGCATAGTAGGTTTTGTTTTCAAATCGTCAGGTCATAACTAAAATTGCATCATGCTTTGGGAATGATTTATTTTAAAGGTTATATATACATATATAAATTGTGTTGGGATCAATATAATACTTAACTGATCTGTCAAGTGATATTGACCGATGACGCTATCCCAAAATGTTGCCGTTTTTAACTTATATTCGTAGATATCGATTTAATTCTGATAAGATAAGTTATCATGTCTAAGGAAAAGTTAAATACAGTATGTACTACACACATATACTATCTTTAACATAACCGAATGCCAGGTGCTCATTTCGGTAAAGGATCTTAGTCACAACTTCAATAATCGTCAATCTGTAGAAAAGTTTTTTTTTTTATATTTCTTCGACGTTAAGTTCACTAACGTTCTTTTTACACACATATGTAGCAAAATAACGGAAAATATTACATTAAGATAATTTCAAAAAACGACTAAGATCGACTAAGATTTTTAAAGAGAAACAGGTCCCGGATTCCTTACTTTAAAAAAAACGTTCAATAAAAACTATGTAATCAATTATTGATAAAAAAAATCAAACTTACCCTACGTCAAGTGGAAACTTTGAAAATCCTATTTCTGCAGCAGAAGGAAAGCCTATATTACAAATTTCTCCTTCAAGTAACAGTTCTCCGTACAATAGGAATCCCAAACTGGCTTTAAAATATGTTGATAAACCGGCATATGGGACTAAAGTTGCTCCAGCTGTTCTGCTAATTATCTTTGCCTGCCAACCGATGTCTAATCCGTAAAACCCCCAGGCATCGAATTCTGTAATTAAAAAGTGTAATTTGCCTTAATTGATTATAAGAAGGTCTTTTGGTCCATCCCGATACATGATGGTTAATACTTCAACAATACGGTGTGAATTGACAGTGACAACGATAATCTTGATATTAAATGTTAAGTCTTGTGTACGCAATTTTAGAGATATGAGTATTTTTTACTTTCTCCATTAATATTAATATAGTTATGAATGTTAACAGCAAGTTTAATAATTTCGAAACCTTAACTACTAAATATCGAGCTTTTTTATCTGTATACATATTCCTATTTTCTAATGATATTGCTCTATTTATATCAAATCTTAATGGTCAACAACTATATAAAGGTAGTGTATGAAATATTCTTAAAAATGGGATTTTTTTTACAATTAATATCAATACGATTGTGCATATTCGAGAATACAACCCAAAACATCAGTTTGTGTGGACCGTAAATGATGCAGTTAAACATATAACAGTTGGATATAAGAAATCCACAATTAATCGTACATGTAAGAAGCAGTTTTATTGAACTGCGCAAGGTGGTGGAGGAGTAAACGTTGATTTATTTCAATAGACGCTATCTGAAAACCAGGCTGCATAAATTATCGATAATCTCCAAAGAAAGTTCAATGACATTGAATTGAAGTTAAACCTTGTGACAGTCAACACTTATGATACCGTGTTCGCCCAATACACTAATTTATTCTGTTCCTGTCAAAATGGACTAAAATACTAGAAATCTAAGTTAAATAATGTAAATAACTGCAAGTACCAAGTTACGTCTGCATGAGTTGTCGAAAAGTTGACTTAAAACAGTGAGCTAACCTTTCAGCTGATTTTACCAGTTTTATATCTGACTAAGATCATACCTTATAGAACACACAGTCTGGCAAAGTGTGTTGCTCATAAGACAGAGAAACTAATGACACCGTTCTAACAAAATTTTCTTTAATATTTGACCTTGTTCCTATTGATTGTCTTACTAATGTAACGGCAACATGTACTTGTAGGATTGGTCGATCTTTTTTGGAATAAGTAAGAGAGCTTGTCGAATATCATCCAGTATTTATAAGTACATATTTATTTATGATAATTTTACGCACATGTTTCCTTAACAATGTTTGCTTCATCTGTTTCATACGTCTTTATTTGATACATTCATTTATATGTGAATGTACAGTGGTTTCCAAAGTAACATTTCTAGAGTAAAGTGTACACGTTTTATATTTGTTCTTTACATGTATACTCACCAAGGGTAATTGACAAAACTCCACCAAGAGGTATAACGTGAACAAAAGGTTCTGGGAAGAACTTTATTTGTTTCCTTGGAAAACTAAATGTCCCTTTTAAAGTAAGTTCAAATGATTCAAAAATATTGTTTACACTTCCCGAGACTATCTTCTCCATAACTTCTGAATACTGAAATGAATACACACAAACAAATGCAATAATATGAACATTAAACATATAACAATTAAAATAAAATAAATATGACTAATAACGTTTATTACTCCTTACAACGTGCAGTACCATACATAATTCTTACCAATACTCTTGCTAGATCTATAAAGTCTTTAACTATATTGCAAACTTCGAATGGATCAACTTTTCTTGTGTGCAGCAAGGATTGAATATCACTGATTGTCATATTGGCCAGTTGTGCGCCAAGAAGGTCTGTACCAAGCTTCGACAGTCCTTTTCCGACAATGAATAATTGATTTGCCCTGCTAATCGTTGAATTTGGTTCGCCTAGCATTATCACGATTTTCTCTGCTGTAAAAATGAAAAACATTACGTGTTAAACAAAAACTGCATGTAATTTAATATTGGATTCTAATTATGTAAATACTAAAATATAACTGGCAGGAAATAGTCGTCTTTAAACCGTTAAAGTGTAAATAAACATTGACAGCACGGCGGTAATTATTGCATATAATTAAAAGGTACAATAAGTCCGCAATCATTTACTTAACACTTTAACTGTTTAAACATCTTTAATTATACAATGGAGATTGTTATTGAGTGCATGTGGTAGTGGAGTTGTGCTTCCGAATAACTGTGCGTCCGTCGCATAAATAAAATATATTACCGCCTCCTACTTCGAGCGAAAATGTGAAACCTCCCTGAGGAACAGGTTGATGTTTGATTGTTTCTGGGTTGTTCGAGCCAAGTGCTTTCATCGTCTGCTTAATTGTTGAATCCAAAACTTCGGCATCTTCTGGTGCCATATTTTTAGATTTTTCTGCATTCTTTAAATACAATTTTAATGTTTACTAATATATCATATCAAATCATTTCGTGATGATATTTCATATTGTCTCCATACTAGCTTGGCATTTTTTAATCGTTCTTTTGATGAAAGAAAAGTAGATGGTAAATACCTGGGCAATCTGAAGTGCATCAATATAAGATTGTATTTCTTCGTTCGAAGATCCCTTCTCAAGCAATTCTTTAAGATTCAGTTTAATGGCTTCGATGCTTAAAGAAGAAAACACATCATCAATACCGTTCATTGATAAATCCGCTAAAAATGGTAGATTTACATTGTGTATGTTTCAAAAGGGAGATTGATAAACATGCAGGCAGAGATGAAATCATCAATATAACCAACCTCATCTCCTCTGGAAGCACACTTCTTTTACGCCGTTTTCTCATTGTACAGTGTATACCAAGACGTTGATCGACAAGATATTGCAATGCAGCACATGATATTTCTTCAGATTTTCTTTCACACAAGGTCAGGTTGAAGGATACTTTTATCGTAGTCGGAGAGTCATTATCCACTGTTATGTCCAAAAAAATGGCGTCTTTTATGTTTTGGTGTATATATGCTGTAAAACAAATAACAAATGTTACAAAAATATACAGCTATTTATTCAGTTATCGGTCGAATGGATAGTAAAGCTTTATATCTTATACTATTAAATTAATCAAAGTATATGTTTCGGACCTTTTAAAGTGAATATCTGATAAAGAATTAAGTTAAATATTTAGAAAAACTATTTATCAGTGTAAAGTACTCAACTGATATATTTACTGAAACTTATTTTGGGTATGAAATAGATAAACTTGCGAACATAAAATTTAGTTTTGAAAGTAGCATTACTCTTTTTCAAAGGGATGGATACAAGATTTAAAGGGTTTACAGAAAACCGTCGAGAGATAACGAGCATTATCTGTGAACAGCGTTGTCACACGATAGGTACTGATTGGACAGTTGAACAAGTTGTTGTAAAGTGCAACCGAAAACAAAACAGCTACGTTGCACTTTTCATTGTTCATTTAATCGATATAATCCCGAATTGTCTAAATAAAGTTGTATATATGTTTAGATAAACGATTAAATTGCTCAAACTTTGTTTACCTGGCTTCGACTGAATATCTGTTTGCCAAGATTTCCGTTCAATACTAAAATTCAGCACAGCTCCATTACAATCAGACCGAATGGAAAACATAAAATTTCGTGTTACATCTCCCAGATACAATTCTACACAACAAGTTAAACCATTACAATCGTCATCAATGACACACATCTCCTTGGTGATATTTGGAAGACGAACTGACATGCATACTGTAAAAATAAACAATAACTCATGAAGAAAGTCAATGATACTGCGCTTCGAGAAGTCTTTATCTTAAACAAATTGAGCGTACGCTTGTATTTGTTATTTGTTTCTTTCCATAACAAATGATTTAAAAGGTAAGCTTGGCCATGGCAAACAATTGTAAAATTCAAATGTATTCAACATGCATGAATCATTAATATTGTTTTTAAACCTTGCCTATACTTTGCAAAGAGTAAAACTTAAAGTAATGAACTCATTTCAAAAGTTTTAACAATCACGCACTTGTGGATGTTGTAGATGCAGAGCATTCCTCGCGAAGCCAGAAATCGTATGAGATGTCTTGAAAAGAAGGGAAATTATTGTTGAAATAAGTGTTTACCACTATAAAACATCAATGAGAGCAATTGTGTAAAACTGATTTTGAACGTAAACTGTGCATGATTTTTTTATGTCAAGGATGTACTCATTTTTTTCATACAAATAGTGAGCCGCCATCATTATTGCTTATGCTTACAATCAGACATAAAAGATACAAATTGTTTAGAATTTAAAAGGTTACATTTTATCATGTAGAATATCTGATTGAATTAGAGTTTAAATGTACCTTGGTATGGCTGAGTGGTATTTGTGCAATTTGTATACGGCACTCGCAAATCCGTTGCCAAGAAAAACGTTCCATTACAGGTTCCATCCTCAAAACAAAGGCTGACATCCACGTCTAATGAAAACTCGATGTTTGTTTGTACATTGTAAATAAGAAACCTAGAAATGCATTTATAAGATGCATGTATCTATGTATTAAAATAATGTACCTGAAACAATATCGAAACAGAAAGTTTTGCTTACAAATCTGGCCTAATTTGGTGTGCAAACACTCGAATTTCTTAAAGTTTTAAAACATTTCTGGAAAGCGATGTGGTCATACCTGATGCTCCAAACACCTTTCATTGATATTTCATGACGAGTTCCTAGAAATTAAGAAAAATGTTTGATCCTGCTTGATACACAGTACAATTATATTGTTGTCTACGAATTTTAAGACCAACGAAAATTGTCTTGAAATCTAAGTCCGTTATATTCGGAAAGTAACCATTTGACGATTACCTCATAAGCTAACAATTTTGTCCCTAGATATACGATAAGAAAAGACGGTGATAAAATGAATCACATATTTGAATTATAGGCTACGTACTCAAAGTTTAAAACTAAAACAAAATATTAATGTTAAAAAAATGTTGCAATATTTGTCAACCGACGTGTTCTTTCTTAAAAATTACTTTGCATGGAAACAGGAGATTGTTATTTATAGATAAACAAAGTGACGTAAAAGAAAGAACGACAAACAGTTTCTATCCGATTGACTTATCAATAAGATAAAGCTTTTTTGGTTTAACGGTATGTTTTTACTCTAGAATCAGACAGAATGGATTAGAAAAGAATACTCACAACAAAAGATTATGCACAGTTTACCTTAATTATACTCCTTCCTACCATTTGGCATTTTGGCATTTATCTCATTCTGTGAGCTTTATCCCTTATTTTCACGTTCACATTGCCTTCCAACAATTTTATTACTTTTTTAAATATTTACCCCAAATATAGTCCAGCATGTTTATATTGTATGCAATATTTTCCACCTCAGCAAGTATTTGATAACGACAGGGGTCGATCGTAAAAGAGGCCCAAAGGTAACGGTCAAGTTCGTCTGAGTACACACAGCAGGCCATATATTCACCGGTCGATGATCGTACACACGATTGGTCGTAAATAGATGTACTTGAGTTGATGAACTCCAATTCAATTTCTACATAAACATAAGAAGGAAATGTCAATTATTCAATGCCAATATTTATGCGAAAACACATAAAATGATGTCAATAAGACGTATGGATAACTTGACACAGAACAAACCTAAAATATTAATAAACCAAATAACATTGTATACCTTTCATTGTAGTTGTAATGTTGCACATTGGGGACGAGAGAATGTTAACAAGACCTAAGTCTACAGCCAGCTGATCGTGATGTTCTTCGAGCATTTCTTCTAATGTAACATTGTTGATACCCAACCAGCTTTGCAGGGAAAATTCTAGGAACATGTAATACATTCAGTTAAGCAAATGATTAGTAAATACTTGAATACTTATGAGTATAACTACAGTGACGCGGTTAATAGTATATCTAACAGTTTTATTAAAATACCTTGGTTTTTGAAAATTGGCTCCGACCAACAATCAGGATTTGGAATAAAGACATTTTCAAGAAGTTGAATTTGACGGGTACAATCAAACTTATCTTCTACACAAACCCTGACCGTCCATTCCATTTGAAGCTCGTCTTCTCTTTCGGTCACTTTTGAACTATTATAGACAATATAAACACGGCCATGAAAGCAATTGCAAAATTAATACCACATCGATAATAAAGAAAATGTGATCCTAGAGTGCTAATAATGACGAAAAGCATTAACACTACCTTTCACAATCGATGAATATACATGCGTAATGTCGAAATAATAAACTAACCTCATATATAGTACACTGTTCAGACTTTGGACCGTTTCCGTGCCTGAAATTCGTTATACTGGTATTTGTATTGACATATACGTAGTTTGTATGATTCGCACCAGGAATAAAAACTATTATATCAGAAATTAACAATACAATGGAAACTACAGGGATAAGCCCACTAGTAAAAACTTCAGCAAATACCCTGTTTAAAGGCACAATCATAAGGCCATTAAACGAGACACACGACGTATATACCAACACAGACACAAGACACGCGCATAACAATATCTTGAAGGGGTAGGGGATTGGTTGAGAAACTAGGTCTCAACCTTGTCCCAACATTTATCAATACTAGCAAAATTAAAAATAAAGAGGCAGCATCAACATGAGGACAATGAATAAAATAGTAAGACAATAATAGAATGGAAACTACACGGTAAACCTAGTAGCCAGGCATTTAAGGCCGTACACACAATGAACACAGATTTACAACGTTCAAGTAAAACGGACACACCACACATGCACCCAAATATCTTTATAAAAACATGTTTTTGGTAACAAAAAAAATGCTATGCATATATCTCGAGTACCAGATACCGATATTTCCTGGGAACGAATAAATCCAGAGAAACAGTGCCAATTCCTCAAATGTATATGGTTATTAACAGTTTTGCATTTTTATAGATGCATTATAATTCAAGTTCCCGTTTTACATTCGTTTTATACGTGTTCTTCGTTTGTTGTCGTTATCTAATACTGTAAATACTTGATTAATGATGGAACTAGTGTGAGGTTATAGCTATTAGTTTTAAACCCAAAGTAGACTCGGGTCAAGTTAACTCTGCTTTCACTGACCGTTCCAAGGCGATAATCCTATCATCCTATCGTTCAAGCTATTCTGACGAGTGTATGGCCTGTTTGCAGTGTGTATTTGTGTGTGTGGTGTTTATTTGTTTATGTCTCTAGTTCATTGTATTTAGGCTCTTGCTCTGTGCCTCAGAACATAGTTTATTTTTGAATTTACGACTTATGGCCTTTTCACTGTAGTTTTTATCGTATTATTGAACAAGTGTATTTAAAAGAACAACAACGCATACTTGAAATCTGTTTTGGTTTTACATTATCCTAACGTTTAAGCAAACCACAGCACGCATTGTTTCAATGAATTGCCAGTTATAACAAATTTAGAAATGAGAGGACACACTAAATTGTAATGCGACTACAGCAACATAAAATCATTCCGCGAAAAAAAGAGTTTAAAAAGCAGTTATTTCCATTTAAAGGCAGAATAACAGTATTTTAGTCAACACAAACTATATCAGTGTGTGTATTCCACGTGTTAAATTGCGTCATAAATGCTACGTCGGAAGGCAATATTTTGCTTGGAATGAAGACTTTAAACAAGGATAACAACACTTTCTTCACCATTTTAAATGAAACATAGCGCAGTCTACGGCGCTTACGGAGCCTCGCCTTCGGTCTTAAGCCATCGTTTAATTGAGAGTTGTGTTTCTTAAAACACTTCGACAAACCTTTTCAAAATACGGCCGTCTAATGGAGCACTGTCAAAACATTATTTTGGAAACAGGTTTGTCGAAGTCTTTAATGAAACTAATCACAATATCAAAGTCCGGTTATATAAGAAAGGCGGGGCTCTTAAAGCGGCATATACTGCTTTTTCTTTTATTTTAAATGGTGTGGTAAAAGAAAAGTTATCTTTGATTTCAGTCTTTATTTTTAGCTTAATGTTGCCTTCCGACGTAGCATATATGACGTAATTTATCAAGTGGTATACACACACTGTAAAGGCATTTCATTTAAAATATGCCTTTTTCTTAATTGGCATATATACGCATCCAAAATGACCCATTATTTGCCTGAATTAACTCCATGGGTAAATATTTGACATATAAACATACACATTATTTGTCACGTTTAAAAATCAACCATGCGTTGTTAATCAAGCCAAAAACCGTGTTCTGTTTGTAAAGTAATGTTTTTGAATCAGATATGCATTATAATGCCGAAGAACACAATGCTATGAATGGCGATTGTCTATACGTATACGCCGATTTACCTGATATTTCTCTGATAATCATTTCCGTTGTCATCTTTTCAAATCCAGCTTTTAGCGATAAATGACAAGGTTTCAAATCGAATAATGCATTAAAAGACATGTCCATCTCTGGAACGTACAGGCAGCAAAGTATTTGTGAGCATGAAGATTGAATCTTGCAGGATATATTGTATTGCTCCGTGATATTTGCCAAGTCTAAGTCTAAAGCGCATTCTGAAGATATAACAAAAGTACGTTGTTGTTTTTCACTTCTTTTATCACAAACGTCGTCAGGGCATCATTATATTTTACTAGTGTTTCATTTGCTGCTTGCTTCATTTTCAATATTATTTATTTCAAAATTATTGTAACTTAGGTCTTTAATACAACACAGAAGAAAATGGATGAAGTATTATTTTCATACGAAATATGTAATTAAAATGGTGTTTAATAAATGTAAGGTTCCTGGAACAATTTCGAATTTCTTGTCAAATGTACAAGGTGTTCCAGTAAGTATTTATACCATGCATACATGCTTTATCCATTATATATGATAACTTAATTTCTTGTCTCATTTTTAAGCAAGATATGTACCCGATATCCATCCGTATTCGTAACCCTGCTCCTCGCCTTGGACGACGCAAGTTTCATCATTCATATGACGAACTAGTCCAAGATCTCTTTGAAGTAACATTTTCTGTGAATCTGTGAATATGTTCCCTGTGATTCCATGGTCGATTTTCCAGCTACTTAAGCTAAAGTCTATAATAAATAAACTTATAATATGTATGCTTATGACACATGTTTTCTTTTTTCGATACCCGTAAAAGAAAAGCAGGAGGTTGGGACCCTATATTATCTCACAGCAATTTGATACCAAAACACTTAAGATAGTATTCGAATATCAACAAAAGGATAATTCCTTAAGTTTGAGTCATTTCATTGGTGGTAGAAGATGCGTTGCCGGTTTATTCGATAAATTGTTTTGTTCGTTATAATATATCGAGGGTTTTACTATTTATTTAAATGCTATTTAGTGAAAGCATTCATGGAAGCCAACGAAATATTAGTTTAGGTGTCCGTTTTAATGTGAACCTTCGGAAACCTGCCGTTGTGTAATACACCAGCGTTTATTTCAACTTTAAATGTATGTGTATAGAACATAAAGTAACAATAAAATAAAATTGTACCGGGCGTGTAGAACTCCTGTGCTGCAGTACAATCTGGCAAAGGCAATTTTAACCGCGTTGCCACGGAAACGACCTGGTCACAAGGTCCGTCGTTTTCAAAACATTCCATGACATGCATATTCAAAGAAATCTGGTGTGTTAATACCAAATTCCACATTGTCCATCTAAAGTCAATGAAGAATTGTACGATTTATTTGAATGTCAGAGGAGCCAAAAGCAAACCTATTTAACACATAATCCAATTATAGCAAATGGAATAATACTTTTAAGACAACTACAAATGTTTTTATTGATAGCCTTCTTTAAATTATGATAAAGAAATACCATACCTCAAACGTAGAGCTGAGTAAATGGATATACTCATTGCAGAACCTGGGTAAAAGAATTGTTAAACTATAAAAGAACATGGATCTTTAAAACTATTAATTATCTTAGTGGCAATTCTCGAACATTTGGTATAAGCCTTGAGTTAGATGAAAATAATAACATAAATGTTGTATTGTTTTCTTCTAATACGCTTGTAATACAAATACAGGTATGTACTCACCAAAGTTATAGTCATACACTGAAAATATACGTTTCATATTTTCAATCTGAACTGTTAGCTCTCGTTTGCAGTAATCCAGTGAAGCAGCATAGTAAACAAACTTTCCCATTAAATCGGATTTCATGCAGCAGGCGATTGACAGACAGTCGGCTCGGAGTGTACATGACATCGTTTGTGGTAGAGAAGTGAGGTCTAAGTCGTCCACCGAAGGACATTCTGTCAAATTGAAATGCATGTCCTTTAAACAAAGTCAAAATGCATCAGATCAAATACATGAAATATGTGACACTCAATACCACATAAACATGCATGTATGAAATACATACTTTAATATTTTTTGAAATGCGTTTGCATTTTCGGCAATTCAATTTGTTTATATTTGGTTTAAGTATTACCTGTTTTCCATTTGCCAAGGTTGTAATTTTGTATCAAACTGCTGCAGTTTTCAGGCTTCAGATACAGGGTTATTCCCAATTCATCAAGAAGTTCTATTTTTGCGAACTCGTCAAGTGTCGCATTTGTATTAACACCATGTTCGGCCTTCCAATGACTTAGAGAAAAGTCTGTGAAAGAATATTTGTCTTTATAAATGAACGAAATGTTATAGTTTACAATTTTGCTAAAATAATTGACCAGCCGTCATTTGTTAATCAAACAATTATTTGATCAATATCGGGACTATTTGTTGAATATACAATACTATAGCACGTTTGCATTTTTAATGAATTAAATGAGAAGCCTAAATTTCAATCCCGAGTAGTTGCAATTATTGCTTTGCAATTCGATTATGTATGTAAAACGCATGACATACAATACACCTTATCCTTCGAATCTTATTCGTTAACAGTCATAACTGCTTTCACAAGCTTAGTACAAACCGTTTAAAATGTATTCCGAATCAAGATCACATGATCGATAAGGTATCGCCACTTCATCAAGTACGGTATCGTCAAGGATGCATATATTTTCATCGAGGCATACTTTTGATCTTGCGCTAACTATAAAAACTCTTGCATGTGTGACGTCTTCAATAAGATACCTGTTAAGAAACAATGCATTGTGTTTTAACAGAACATTGATTTGATTTATAAACACTACCTGTGTAATAAAAAGGAAACAACTAAATAAGTACCATTTTAATTATGATAGGGATATTGAAAATAATAAATAAATAAATAAAAAATAAATAAATAAATAAATAAATAAATAAATAAATAGATAGATAGATAGATAGATAGATAGATAGATAGATAGATAGATAGATAGATAGATAGATAGATAGATAGATAGATAGATAGATAGATAGATAGATAGATAGATAGATAGATAGATAAATAAATAAATAAATAAATAAATAAATAAATAAATGAATAAAATAAATAAATAAATAGATAAATAAATAAATAAATAAATAAATAAATAAATAAATAAATAAATAAATAAATAAATAAATAGTTATAAAGAATATCGTTTTAGTTCAATACAAACTATTACGACGAGTTACTTACGATAGCCGGAACACACCATTAAGGTGAAATGATTCCCACTGACCTATAATTAATTAAAAGCATATCTCAAAAGGCCACCGAATAATACACTAAAAAAAATTGAAGATCAGTCGTTGTCAACTCAGCAAACTTATAAGTTAACTATGATTCTTTTGGACCCGATTATTTAAATGTAAAGGTATTAGCTAATCATCCGTGGGTCGGTGGTACAAGCCCAATATTTGGCACAAATTATTGTACGGGTAAAATGTAATAAAATTGAAACTCTTTTGTATTTTTAAGAACTCACACCATAATTGATCCTTTACAGAGTCACATGAAAGTGAGTTAAATTGCCTTTTAGTGAAAAATAATCACATTCAACCCTGATGCTCAAGTGTATCACGAAGAGTGTAACCTGTTTTTCACCAGCATGTGTTTTTTAACATATCCCTGTACATTTTGAGAACTTGATATACTTTCAGTTTGTCTTTATTCGGAAAAATATTAAGGATGCAACAAGAATGCAATAAAACAATACTTCACGCGTGGAAATTTTAATGTTTGTAAGCATATTCCGATATGTGAATTTTGGATAACATTTGAGCAATAATTCCTTTACATGTTTTAATTATCCAAACATGGAAAAGCACAGAAAAGTTTCGGGAATAAACTAAAATTTCCTTTATTTTTTCCTGAATCCATTTTTAAAATCTGTTATCGTATGATAACTCACTAGTGTAATAATAATCATAAAAAAATTGTAGAATATATGTTCATATCACAACTAACAACTGAAAACCTCAAATAGTTCAGAACTAAAGAAACGAAAATGGTTATTACCAAATAGAATTTCGCTGAAGGATCTCACAACTTTGACTCTTTCAATGCGAAGTGTCAACTTCTGTTCACAAGAATCGATTTCAAATTGATATTCAAACTTCTTTTGTATATGTGAAGCATTGACGCAACATGTGAACGATGAACAGGTTGCATCTAAATGACACGCTGTGGTTGATGGCAGATTGGAAATGCTAATATTCATCTCGCAATCTGAAAAATAACATAACCAAATATGTACGGTATTTTTAGATATATCGATATGCTGGCGTTCGCTGTTAATGAAGAATTACCATGTATCCATCTTAAGACTGTATAAATAGCGGTATACGGGAATATGCTTAACAAATGTTAATCACAATCTATAAATACTTATATGGACAGTGTGTATTTTCTTCATCTTTGCAACCAACAAAGAAGGCTGACAATACTTTTTTTTATTAAATTTATTTATTCGACTAAATATGATACCGTTACTTTATCTTACCTGAGGTCCAGGTATCGTGTGTTGGTCCATATTCTTGTAGATTGCACTGTACTGTTTGAAAAAATCCAGACATTCCCAAAATAGACATCAGAGTGTCAGAAAAAGTGTCCGATAGAACAATTTCATCGGATATTTCATTTTCCTCCAACCACAGGGTAAAGTCGAAACCTAGTCAAAACGGAAACAAATTAAAGCTCTCATTATTCTTCAAAATTCTTAAAGAAAGACAGTTTTTATTATCTAATGTTGAACCTACCAAAAACTAAAACTTTATATAAACAATGCATACACAATATAAACATCTTTATTTGGATTGTCATGATGATCAGTGAACATAGAATTCAACACAACCTTACTTGTATTCAGATTTATAGTTTGAACATACGCAAATATGAATTATGACTTACTATAATAATAAGTGAAGTATTTATTTGTATTTACCTGTATATGCTTATCAAAGATCGCTCAGAATCAGCATTAACCTGTTTTAGCTACTCATCAACATATAGTCAGGCAGTTATATTTCCATGACAATGATATATTATAATATAAATATGAACCGCGTTCATCTCTTTCAGATCTACTTAGTATTGGTGCATTAATACAGTGCTCAAAACTGTTCACTACACACAATATATCATCGTTGTTATGAATAAAACAACGCCTTTGAAATTCATAGCACTAACCTTCAACTTCTGACAAAGATTTCCAGCTACATGGAGTTGCTTGTAAAAGTTGATTCACCAGAATGTTGTCTTCTGTACATGTTCCATTGGCGTCTGTGCATACACTCGTGGAAATTGTCAAATTGAACAATTTGTCAGACCATACCATGTCGGCCAATACACTTAAAAACATCATACTTTTGAACTAGTTGTGAAAAAATTCTTTAACGTTATTAAACTTACATAATAGTAAATAATTTCACATACGATAATTTTCTTTGGTTAAAATTTAATATCTTACATACAAAAAAAATATATTAATTTCAGAAAAAAGTCGATCTTTGGACTTACCTGATTTTGAATATTCCATCGAGATCGAAGTTCATGGTTTCCCCTTTAAGTAAAAGAACATCCATTTTAAAGCAAGAACATCTGTCAACGGTTAAGTTGATGTCGTTGTTTTGTCCATGATTTACAAAAAAAGATCTGCGGTATGTTAAAAATATGATTAATAGTTACCCCAAAGAAGATCTTTAAAGAGAACAGTGTATGATACACGTTCAATCTTGACAATCATTTTCTCCCGGCAGTTGTCTATGTCAACACTAAAATCGAACGTCAAATGAACCTCGGCTGACGTCAGACAGCAGTGAATTCCAATGCAGTTCGCGTTGAGGGCACATGAAACACTGGTTGAAATTGACTGAAGCCGTTGTTCAATTGGACAGATAGATGTATCTTAAATAGGTACAAAAATCTTTACCTAATTGTTGTTAAAGTACAAAGCATATATGAGATGATCCTAAGCTTAACCACTTTCATAACAATAAATACGAACAACTTATTAAAGTGGCATACCCACTTTATGAGAGAAATGTGCTGCAAATAAGTCACACCTTTATCTTACGTTATTACTTATAGATAGTTATTCATTTGATGTGAAGATTGTTTACAGTTTAACCATATACATATGTACAGTTCACACTCCTGTGAGTCTGATAACTTTCACATAGTGAAATGGCGTTCACACGTATATAATTACAAGTCTGAAGATGAATGATGTCTTCGAATATATTTGATTGAGCTATATTTACACAATATATTATTACAAACACAACAGAGAAACAAAACAGTGCAATATAACATTGTTTAAGCTCATATCAAAAAGGGCATGCAAAAGGATAGGCCCACGACAACTTTCAGCAAAAAATATATCCGAGCATTGACTGTACCTATTGCATTTGAAGTTTCCACCGTACACCTTTGAGGAAGGAGATAGTCGGCAATACCAATGTCTTCTAAAAGCGTTGCTAGTATATAATCATCTTTTTCTTGACCGACATGCGATGGAAAGTTTGTTGACATCCATAGTGGCAGGGAAAAATCTAAAAAATACGTCTTCCCGTATATGCAATGTCGAAATCTCTATTGTTTGTTGATTTTTGAGCATATATTAGCATAGCATGGTCATGGGCTGAATATTTAATAAGGAAAATTTTATTCTTTAGACAAATTGCTGTTTAAAGCATCAACTTATAATCGGAAAATTATTATCTTTACGTGGTACGTAGTAAAGTACGGTGTGTATACCTTTATCTCTGAACCCAGTTTCGAATAAGCAGATTGTAGCTGGTACATAAACATTTTGAATCAAACCATACTCCCGTGTTGGCATATCTGTATCGTTGTGATACTCATCCACAAACAACGATAAGAGGAACTTGCGTTCATGTAAAAGATTGGACACCAATAGCCTGCAAAACCAGAACAATTACCTTAAAGAGAAGACATATTTTGTTCTAAAAATTAATTTGCAATGATTGAAATGCTTATTTTAATGTGTTTTCGTAGTAAACACCAAACGTTCGTGTAGGTATTTGAACTACTTATGGCAAATCAATGAAAAGGCTAAACATACCAAACATGAACATGATTGAAGTGAACACTGCTAGTTAAGTTCAATTATTGCCATACATAAAGATGCAATTAAACCCTTATAAGTTATATTCGGAGCTTTTACTTAGTATTCGTGACCCAAGATGGTAATACACGGAACGTAGAAACTCATGATTTGGCAAAATTCGGTGTGCGGTTTCGCAGAACAGTTTACCATGATTTGTAACAAAGGTTTCGGGTTGTAGATGAAATGGTGTTCGTTACGCATGGGTTTGAGGAGTGTGGAATCGTGATAAAACCCTTACCATACGTATAATGTCACCAACTCGATAGTGGGGGAGTAATTTTTTGCTCATTTATTCATACTTGTAGCAAACAATAATATTCGCATTTGGAATAATCAAATACTTAATTAACAATATACTCACCTAACGTCAAGTACCCCATCCAGATCGAAATGATTCGTCCGGTCTTAAGAAAAGAAACACACCCTTACTATACAAATCATGTCAGTTTATGCTGAAAACTTTGAAAAGATGTAACAGATACGTTTTATTTGAAATAAATATATATGACAAGCATCATAACTTACCAAATTGAAAACCTCCAAAGGTTTTTGAAACTTCAATTCCTTCGATACCGTATGTTATCTTCTGTTCACAGTCATCAATATGTACAAAGACACTAAAGTTTCGCCCTATTTCTTTTATCGCTAGGCAACAATCAATTTTGAGACATGTAGAGTCAATACTGCAAAACACGTTGGATAATGAAGAACCGATGTGGACGTTAAATGGGCACTCTGGAAAAAAGTACATTGCAGATAAATAACATATAAACACGAACATTCGATAAGACATAATCTATAAAAATGGATACGAGTCTGATGGAGAATATTTCATGCAGCATAAATTTTAATTTTTGGTGCAAATGAAATTGCATCGAATTAATTGAAAACAACACTGAAGCAGCAGCGTAAAGCGAGTTATAGTATACAAAATTATTCATTTACCGTTATCCCACTGATCATGTGTTATGCACTGTGGATCGTTTAGATATTGCGCTAAACCCAAATGATCCATTAAAATGTCGGCTTGTGTTGGTGTTAGGGACTCGTGCTCGTGAATATTTTGTGAACTCTTCCAATCGTATAAAGAAAAACCTATAACAGAAATAATAACATAAACTTAAAATGCCTAAATGAACCTAACTTAACGTCATGCTGTTTTCATTAGA
The DNA here is from genome assembly GCF_026914265.1 of Mya arenaria. NCBI lineage: Eukaryota > Metazoa > Mollusca > Bivalvia > Myida > Myidae > Mya > Mya arenaria. Next base: position 12,335,270 of record NC_069126.1, read on the forward strand.
GTATAATAATGAAAACTACAGGCCCAATAGTCAAACATTCAAATATAAACCCTGTTTACACCACATATTTCAGCGACTACTTAACATTATTGTACCTTCTACGTTGAATCCGTTTCGCCAATTGCAGTCAGCTCTAGGAAACAGGTGACTTTGAAGGACAACTTCAGTTAAGCAAGGCTCATCAAACTCAAGACATACGCTGATATTTAAACTGATAGAATATTTTCTTCCACGATCAAAGTTTTCAATTATGTAACTGAAAATGAAAATTCATTTTCGGTATGGTAAAACAAGCAAGACATCGCATCAGTTTTAGTTATTTATGATCAGAAAGATATAGTGTCATATAATTCAATTAATAACAAACAAACCGTTTTACTTTCTTTATAAAATAGCCTTATTATACTATGAATGTTTTTGCTTTCTTTTCCTTCTGTTTTATTCTAACTTTCTTATTTACCATTCTTTTTGCATGTAGAACAATATGAAAACCATTGACCTTTTAGATATTTGAAAACGTATACAATTTATTACCATCGTAAATGCTATAGAAACATTCAAAGGACATAGTCCCATAAATGTTTACCGACAACGAAATATTTATGTTACCCGGGCCTTATATATGCTTCTTCGTTCAGCTATAACTCGAGTCGGTTAAAGGTTCAATTCATTGATTCTTTTCTAGGTTTACTCTAAAAATATGGGGGGGGGGTTTCAGGGCAGTGTTGTATGCAATAAAGTACCAATAATGTACAGAGGCTGTTATCTCAATGACTGACTGTCAATATTTATGCAAAACGCTACAGAAACAAGCTCAGTAGCCAAAAGTCAAGTCATTTGTGAGAATAAAAGAGCAGCTATTAGAAGTTAATATAAATTATGTTATATTATTGACTAGAAAAAGAATTTTCCACTCGCAGACCAAAAATCGATGGACATAACATGAACACACACTGGTCACACATACATTCCTTGTTTCTCAACACTTATATAAACAAGTCTGATCTTTCCTTGATAGTGTGCTGAGGGGTCATCAAATCAAACCTGGGTAACATATTTATACAACTGATTTAAAATCACATACATTTAAACCACTACATTTACAAAGTTACAACTTACTCCATCTTCAAAACTCCTCCAAGGTAAAACGCTTCCGAGGCACCTTAAACATAATATCCAATACACCATACCGTTCAAATGATAAAATTCAAGTCATTATAATAGTTCATTATTGTGCGGGATAGGCAAATACTTTTTACAAAGTTTTACTTGTTTTACTGAGTTACAATTGAAACAAAAATCCAGAGGCATAACTTCGAACATTTAGCTATAGTTTGTCCGGGCTCTTAACAACGTGTACTTACGACGCCTAATGATGAAAAATACCTCGTATGTTTAATGTTTATAGGTCAAGTATTCTACAAGAAGGTCGGGCGAATTATAATTTCAGTATTGAAAATAAAACACTTGATGATGTACATGAAACAAACAATTATTGCTTTATCTGACTGATGAATAAAATGAAATGGTGGACAAGGTATAAGCAGCCATATCGAAATACTATAGTTTATAGAACTGTATTGTAATATGTACTTGGACTGTACAAAACACGTTAAGACGTATTCTACAAAAGGATCCAGATGTATAAACATTTTCAATAAAATTAATTGCATAAACAGAATAATATAAGTATAAAACGTACCGTATTCATAAGTTTGCATAAACTTGATTGTTCGTAATGATTCAATACCGACGTGGATTTCCTGCTCGCAAGCGTCAATATTCAATTCAAATTCGATGCTTGATTGGAGAATTTCAATATCTAAACAACATTTCACGGCGGTACAGCTGTCAGACAGGAAGCAGGTCACACTACTATTTAGTTTTGGTAGTTCAACGTAAGATTGACAGTCTGAAAAAGATAGATAACAAAAAAGGATGTTGACTGAGTTGATTCGTATTAATAATATAAAATTCGGTACCTGTAAACCTGCATATTTTGTTTTGTTCTTTACATATGAATTGTGAAACGTTATCTTGTTGTTTTTTTAAATTATAATATCAATATACAATGACAAATACAGGGACAAGCCCAAACCTTTTGGATATAATATAATTAGGCACACATTATAATTGCTTTAATAAAATCATAACGCAATAGTCAATTTCGAAAATAAATAATTTCGGTGGTATATATTTGTTTACCTGTTGTCCAGCCGTGTTCTGAGTTTGCATAGGGGTAGATGGAACGATAACATTTGTTCTGGTTTATATATCTTCCGATTCCTTGACTGTCAAATATTTCTTTCCTTATTCCGTCATTCAATGTTGTGTTTCTGTATCCATTAGAGTCCAGCCAAGTTTGATAAGAAAATGCTGGGAAATTAGAAACATATGGCAAAAATAAGTATTGAGTATAATAATTAATAATTACAACCGGTCATTTAACCTTACACACTCTGAAAAGGTTTTCGTAGGTTAAACGGTATCATTCCATTTATAGGTTAATCCGCGATATCATTATTATGGTCAAAGGTTTTTTTTATATGAATTTCGTATAATGCTACATGAATATTGCGCTACAAAATGTCTTAATTGTAGATATATAAAAGTAATACAAAGTTACTGCCGCAGTTTTCATGAAATCTATATTACTCTGATTGGCAAAGTCTTCGTTCCATGTGCAAGGTAAAATTGGCAGTTCTGTATCTTCCAGAATTGTAACATTGTGTTCACAATTTTTGTTTTTCATGCATATGTGGGCGCTAAGATCAACAACGAAGATATTCGTCACAGGTAAATGTGTCACTTTGTATCTACAAATGAATGAATGATATCAAATAATGGTTTAAACATCATTCAGCAGTCATAACTTTATTTACTTTTTAAACATCCATTCAAATACATAAATAAATAAGTTATTATAAGAGATTTGTCACTTATCCGTATACCGATACCGTTTTCTACGTTGACTTAAGATAACACATATTTGGGGTTCCCAAAACATTTTTACTCGCTAAAATAAGTCCAAACCTATTTGAAGTATTGTGTTGAATTCGTTATGTCAACAAGTAAAGGCAGCACATATATAAACCGCATTTGAAACAATATTCATAGGACGACGCCACAAAATTACGAAAACTTTATTCCTTTCAAGTTCAGCTATGAAATACAAAACACGCACTTGTTTCAATAAAAATATTGGTCGATTTTTTCTTAAATTGGAATTGTCTTAAAGCCCTAGTTTCATAATTTTGGTACATATTTGTGTGAATTGAACTTTAGCAAGCATTGGAACTGAACACGAAGTTCAAGAAATAAAAGAAAAATCGATGTATTGCCATTTGTTACGTTAATATATATTTAAGATAATTGGAGTTACGACTAAGATCCTTTAATGAAACGGGCCCCTGGTGTTTACCAGCGGTCATCCATTTATGACCATATCATTTCATTAACAAACAACTCGTTTACAGGATCCAAGCTAGAATTCAATGAAATAAAAAATGCCTTCCCGGATCACCAACAATGTCGAACAAAATATAATTCCAATTTTACTGTCGGTAGTAATGTTACTGGCACAAAACTGTCTTAAACATTGAAAACATTGTCAAATTCAAAAACAAGAAAAAAGACAAACGTATTTCAGTGTAAATGGGTCATAAAGCTAGTGTAACAACTAGGATATTCAGAGGGGGCTAACCCGACGCACACCCTCTAAAATTGTCACAATAATCTGCATGGATTTTAGAAACATGCAACGTTATAGATTATATTTTTCTAGCGGTCCCCGGGGCAAAACCACACCACGTTAGCGCCTATATGTTATGGTTTCTTGATAAAGGGGCGCACTGCCTGAATTTCGCTTCCTGGTGGGTCCCCACTCCCTCTAATGCCAAATCCTGGTCCGAACTTTTTGACTACAAACACTGTGAGCAAGCTTTATCATAATCATGCCACCAAAGACAAAAGTAAAACCTAAATGTCGCATTTATAAACGACACAAAACTACCAATATTTTAATGTCGCCTAAATGTATCAAGGTACCATTGAGAAATCTCGACAAGAAATAGAAAAGATCGAAATACTAATCGATATAGGGATAACTGACAAATCTCATATAGCACGGGAAGGATTTTCCGAACGACACAAACGTTCTTTTTCTCCGACAAAAAAAAATGATAAATAGACTACACTCTTAAGTTTTATGAGGATATGAAGCGTTTTATTGCTTGATGTAAATTTTAGCTAAAAACTTACCGTACAATAAGCACATCCCGCAAACGGACGATATTATTTTGACCTTAACAAATACGAAAGAAAAATATTTAGCATAGTCATACTTCTGATACAAAGAGCATTCTATATGTTATTCGTTGAAGCAATGACCCTTACAACTGTCGAGCCATGTGTTGCAATCCGATTAAGCTATTATGTTTACTTATTTTAGCAATTTAAGCAGTTTATCCATGAATCATATATACTTATGTACATCATTATTTGTTTTCCTAAAATGTACTATAAATTTGTAAACATACCCCATAGTATATCCCCAAACGATATGGTGAAATTGAAATGTTCGATGCCAACAAACATAATTTGTTTACATGCATCCAAATGTAGATATATATGCATGTTTTGATTTGCTACTTCCACATATGTGCATACATCAATACTTGTACACGAAGCTTGTATTTGACACGATGATGTATCATCAGCGAATGGGGTTTCAATTGGAAGTACACATTCTGAAACAGCAATGCTCAACTTTTCACATCGTAGTTAACAAATACTTATAATGTCCGATTGTTTATACAATTCAAAAAGACATTTGGAAGAAAAAAAGAAGAGGGCTAATAAATATTAGTAATTTAAACCAACGGCATTTCTTACATCAATATGTTTGAAATATAGTGAATACATTTTACAAGGTAATGAAATAAGTGTGAAGAAGTCGCTAGCATTGGCGATTAGTATTTGCCTTAAACAATATTCTTTTCTCTATGACATTTTCAAATTCAAAATATACAAAGGTTGATTATAGTCAAAAGATTTAATGTGTCGAAAATTCACATTGTGCTATTTGCTAGACAGAATAGAGAAGGTAGCGTTCAAGCCTTTGATATGTCTCGCTTCTGTCTGTCTGTCAGGATGCTTATGCTAGTTAAATGCTGTTGTGAGTTGTTATGTTTGCTAGTTATAATGAAACGTGCGAAGGTGTAAGACAGGTGTGTGTTGAAATAAGTGTCAATTTAGGTTTGAATTTGATAGAATGGAAGAAAGGAAAGAAATGAAAAGGAAGTAGAACCGTAGAGACGAACATCGACATGTAAGGTCAGTGTTAGAATCAGGTTTGGTCTAACTTATATAAAGGAGATTTTAAATTTTAAATCAACGAATGCAGTGTTAAGCTTTGTAAAATATGGTTGATCTGGTACGTGGCTTATTTAATCCAAACATTTGTACTTCAAGAGATAAAGGTCTGGTAACAAATAACTGATCGAATGGAGGATATCTTTGCGCATACTCAAAGGTGCTATTGACACTATTTGCGGAGAAAAATATTCATTAAGATAAGTACAGTGCATACACAGGAACTTATTACTTATTCTTGGTAAGATTATACTTAAAGGTGGGCAAAGAAGTAAAAAAGGAAAATCTTCCAGCAATGCATTAATCGCGGAAATTGTAAATGGCAGGAAGGGTCTCGAAAAATTAGTTTATATGAATGCTACGCAGGTTAACCAAACTTCGAAGATTTTACAAGTTGACGTATCTCCAACTCGGGATTGACTAAATGTAGAATGATAAGCTGGTTTAAGATAATGAAATATTTTGGAGAATACAGTATTTCCCATCTTTAAGAGATTCGCGTCCTTTTTCATTATATAGATAGGATATGAAAACAGGTCCAGTTGTTCAGTCATTAGTTGATAGGGAACTTCGTAAATATTGATATATGTTAGAAAATATGCATCCAAGTCAAAAGATAAAAAAGTCATTCGGAGTCGATAAAAGACACGGACGTTTCGATAAAAAAGTTACGTCACGGATTACTTGTGAACAATTTTGATATACTGACTCATTCTTTTGTCGAGATGACGTTTCGTTCATATCAAAGTTAAAATCTCCTGTGATGGCTGTATTATGTATGGCAGTGCCAACCGCCAGTTCTATGAAGTTGTTGAGGCATTTAAGAACATACGAATTGGAATTAAGAATTAGTCGAACCAGAGATAAGTAATTAAAAATTATTATAGGTAAAGCAGTCTATACTTTAAGCATATAGTCGATGTATTATCAGTGCAATATAAGTTACAGGCTCAACCCAATCAAAACATTTTACCTGATCTGCAGGATGCGGTTGTATTACCGAATGTACATGCTTTTTCTTTCAAATAATTTGAAAGACCAATTGCGTTCAAAAGGTCCTGAATAACATACGTATGTAAGGGATAATCGACTGGTATTGCTTTGCTGTTCAGCCAGGTTGTGAGGTCAAAATCTGAATAAATAAAAGCAAATGCATTGTGTAAATGTGTTTACTGCAAATTGTTGTATTTCTTATACAAAAAATATTGTCACTTGCGTTTTATTTTTATTCATAAGAAAAACGTATTTATCCTGTCACGTACATATAAATCGACCTATTTGTGGTGTTTGTACGTTTGATCACTTATCTTGTTCCTCTTTATATTTGTAGGTTTAACTACTAGACTTGTCCCTGTAGTTTCCATTGTATTAATTTTGACAGGCTGTCTGTTAGATTATGCTTTATAAAGTTCAGTTGGCCACGTGATTTTTATCAGAGGTCATACGTCATATGACTAGTTTCATAAATTGAATAAACAAACCATTGGCGTCATTTTGAAGACGAAGTAATGAACAAAATATCAGCGTTCTTGGATACAACGTTTGAAATAAATAGTGTTTAAATGCGTAAAATAGACTTACGAAGTTTTATCTATCGACAGCTTTGACTTGTTAAGTGTTCTTTTACAACAGAAAAATACTTTAGTAATAAACTGTGAATAATAGGAACAAGCCTAGTAGCCCCACATTCACGAATGCCCTATTTTAAAATACAAGTGTAAGTCTCGACAGATCCCTAAACTAGAGACCGATGATTTGATGAGATAACTTATTTTTTTGTGACAATATAAATAGAATTACAGGTTAGTGCCAAGGATGGGAAAAGTGTATCTGGCTTGACTACCGAATTGATAAGGTAGCAGTAAATGCTTAAGCCTTACCATGATAAACTCTTCCAATCTACGGCATTAACCAGCTATTATCCATTTTTTTATGTTTTGAAACACAGAGGCTACTGAATGTGCACGGGTACGTGCTCGTGTGGACTGTGTTTTCTGCGCTAACTAATCGAAGAATGTTTAAAATGACATGTAAAAGCACGAGAACAGGGATTTAGGTAAGTACATGTGGGCCAAAGTACATGTTAATAGTGACATTTCACTAACGATTTTTAAACTCAACAAGCAACAAGTCAATAAGAGTGAGGTTGTGCACACAAACTGTTTCAAACACCCAGAAAATATACATTTTACTGACCGTTCCTAGGCGGTACCTAACAATCCTTGATAAACATACCCAGTTTTTTATATATTCACTGTGCTATTTGTGGAGTTTTGTGCTGTTCTTCTATGTTTCTTGTTTGTGATTTTTTGTTTTTGTGTTCAATGTCTTTGGCGTTTACCTAGTGCCATTAAACCGGGTTTATGTTTAAACTTTTGGCTATTAAGCTTGTTTCTGTAGTTTTTCACATAAGTATTGAATGTACGTCAAGCTATCTATCACTCGACTGATTGAACCATTAGATGTAGTTACATAATACAAAAAAATACCTTGCATTAGATTAGGAATCTGTCTGGAACAAGCTCGTTTTGGTAGCAGTGTTGATTCGAAAATTGTTGACTTAATATTGCATGCAGAGCTGGATTCTAAACATACGCTCATGTCTAGTGAAACAACGTAAGTGTCTGAGCTCACAAGATCTTTGATACTCAACCTACAATATAAACATGTATATATGCAAATTGAGTTCCTACAAGGTATGCAGAATTTTTGTACAATGTGAAGAATAGTTTTCCCTTGTTCAAGCATATTTACAATGCGGTTTTATTATCATGAAAGGTGAGTTGTTTAATACATTTCACATATGACATTTCATATCTCAATTGTTAAGTTTTTATTAGTATTTCAGTTATATGTGACCGCAAATAAATTACTTAACAATCTACCTTTATTATATATATTTATCATTTGTACAAAAAAAGCATATTGATATTTCCGTTTAAAAACTCTTTACTTTGTTTGCAAAACAGATTCAGGAATTGCTGTAAATTAATAAAGCAAACTTACTCAAGACATACAACTCCAAACAAACAAAAGCGTATCGGTCGGCCTGAAATATATTCATCATCAAAACTGATAGGTGTGATGCTTTTGTTTTCTTAAGCCTGATCATATATGTGTATATGTTTTCGACGAAGAGAGAACAAAGTTGTTCTCTTCAATTATAGTCATTATTATTAATTGCGCTAATATGATTTGCTATACTAAAAATACAGACATATCATTCGTTGCGATATCATTCTTGATAAAATTGAGGAATCAAATATTTTAACACACCCAATTCAGTGTTTTCAATGGACAGATCAAACGCAAGCTTTTCGATTCTAAGATGCAGTTTCTGTTCGCAATGATCTAAATCGACGGCAACTTCGAACGATCGTCCGACTAAATGTGATGTCAAACAGCAAGATATGCCATTACACGAGTCTGTTAACAAGCAGGCCACATCACTATGTAGATCGGGAATACGAACGTATTTTCCGCATTCTGAAATAAAATCAAACATATTTTATTGTAAAGTTACCTTTTTTCTTTTTTTAAAAAATATATTTTTATTTAATTCATATAGAAGGCGTTCTTTTCAATTTCTTGTTCCGTATCCTTTAACACCAACAATTACTGCAATTTTATTTTGCAAAAATTATTTTGGACTTTGAATATACACTTCAAAATAATTTGCTTATCTATTATATAGGCGGCCTTCGATAAAACAACCGAAGAAATCATAGAAATATCATAGAAACAAGAACTTAAATTCTCATATTAAAAGGAAAGTTTTTCAATCAAATAAGCTTTGTTTACCGTTACCGTTTACCGTTACCATTGTATCAAATTGTTTCAGAATAAATAACAGTATGGGTCATGGTTATTATTTAGAAATTAAGAATCCTACGAGTGGTTAGTTAATAAAACGAGGCCATATAGTAGTCCAGAATAACGCCTTAAAAAGTATATACCTTTCCTCCACCCCTGAATGGCTGGAGCGTACACGTCGCTTCGAGGGCTGCACTGATTTGCTTGAAGGTAACTTGTTAAACCGAGTATTTCAAATAAATCTGCTACAACATTGGCATTTAAAACGGATGTTACTTCGAACTTATTCTCCTTCAACCAATGTGTTAAGGAAAAGTCTGAAAATTCCACAAGATGTTAACATTTATTCATGATACCGTAATTAAGACCGACATCTTTAATAAGTTTAAACTTATTTATTTTACAACGATTGTGAAAGAAGTTATATCAACATTATATTTATCACGCTCGTTGGCACGATGTTACGCTATAGTGTTGTATTGTCATTGGGACAACCGGAGTACCAGGATGAAACCCACTTGTCCAGCTTGGTGAACACAAATCAACCTCAAATAAGCCCTTGCCGTGAATAGAACCCGGGTCGCCTAGGTGATATGCGATTGCGCTAAACACCGCGTACCGATGAAATTAAGCTTATGTTTTTTATTCCATTTCATAATTATCAGCAATGCAAAAACATAAGTAGCCATAAACAGAATAAAAATGAGAACTATTATGCATCTCTGCAAATTTATATTACAAAATGTGCCTTGAAAAGATACATCCTTAAAATAAATCTTATTCTTGAAATGCCATGTTCACATGCATTTATATAAAAGCTTTCGAATGATTGTTGATGTATTCAAGTTGTTCGAATTGCTTAAAGTGACTATAGGCTATTTACTTTACAGAGAGTGTACTAAGAAACATCAAGTCATTTTACTCAATGTCAATACATTAGTTATCCCTGGAATGGTATAAGAAAAGCTCTGTAAATTACCCGGTATTTTATACGGCGTGTCCAGGTCACATGGTTGAATCGGCAAAATCGTACCCGATAAAACTTCGACATTTACCTCACACTTTGAGTCTGCTTCTAGGCATACTGATATGTTAAGTGACGTAATGAAGACGTTTGAAAGTTCCAGGTAGTCTATAGTGAATCTATGAATAAAACCATATCATGAAAATTGTTAAAAACATATTGAACAACAGCATGTCAGTAATTTTAAGTTACCGCAAATAATTAATTGGAAAATATATACACAATATTTACCTCAGTCGAACAACACCAAACATAGAAAAGGTGTTCACTTGACCTGCAAACATATTGTAAAAATAATTATATAGTTCGGGCAGTCAACCGTTGCAATAATATGGGTATGCAACGACTGATTTGTCCACTGCTCATGTCACTGTACATAAATTATTTTAGTGTATATGTTTCTTCAGCATAGAATGGACTCACTAAATATACAGCAATACTTGCCTTATACACATGTATATTTATATATGCCAATACCATCTGATGGTCCTTGCTTATTAATAAATTAAACACTTCAATCAAACTGTGTAATAGAACATGAATATATACACGTACCCCACTCAAAGTCGTAATAAGATATATTCATGTATAACTGTTCAATAGCCAAATTCAGTTTCTTCACACATGCATCCACACTCAATTCCACTGTAATGTTTCGTTGCAACGTTTGCGAAGTCAGACAGCACTGGACATCAGTACAAGACGATCCAATGGAGCAGGATACGAATTCAGTTAAATTTGTTAAACTTAAATCATTCGGGCAATCTGAAAAATTAAGATGATAATTATCACGTACTTAGAAACAGTCTTGTAGAAAAGCAAAAAATCGATGTCTGCGTTTAATGTTGACATACCACTTGTCCATGCATTCGACTGATCCATTTTGCATGAACGTTGTTTCAAATACGGTGCTATGCCAATATATTCGTATAATTGTGATATAGATTTTGTATCAAATCCTTCCTCGGTTACACTATTGTCTGTTTTCCATGTCTCAAGCGAAAAATCTAAAATGAATAAATAATTAAAACAAAAGCACGACACGTAATATACATGCATATGAAAAAGTATAAAACCCGTTACTGCGTTAAAACAAATATACATTCATTCTTACTAGGTATTTTGAAGCCGTTGTCTAGATCACAGGCCGGTTTGGGTATTTTCACCTTTACAAATACATCTATCTGAGTGCATGGAACGCGAGTACTCTGGCAAGTCTCGAGAGAAATATCAATAACAAAAAATCCACTGTTAGACATATCTTGCATTTTAAACCTGTAAGAGTTTGTGATAGTCAGATAACGCATTTTCATATCAATTATTAACAACATTTCAGAAAATGAGAAAAAAGACTATCGTTCAAATTTACTATTTCTATCTCTCATATTTTCGAAATTATGATCTAACGTATTTACTTACCTCAAAGCGAAAACCCCATATAGACGTAGAATATATTCTTTCCCAAACTCAAATTCAAACAAGTTGATTGTAAATGAAAGTTTTTCAAGTTCAATATTAAGGAGGAAGGTGCAAGGCTGTAAATGGAATCCGGTGTGCATGCCATGTCTGATAAAGTCCAGGTAGGTGCAACACTCGACAAAAAAGCAGTCGCTACGGAGCATGCACTGTGTGCCTTCAGGTAATGTTGGCAATGATATGTCTATCGGACACTCTGCAAAGATATTCATTATTAAAACTGTTTTCGATAAGTAGTTTATGAATCAAACATAACTTAAATGAGTGTTATTTCAACTACTTCTACATTTCTAAAACGAACTATTATGTCTACTTATATACCACTGCTGATAGAGTGTAAACATCAAAAATGTTCAATATACTAATACCATTTTCGATTCTACAACCTATTTTAATTATTTTAAAAGCATGAGAGGGGTAGGGGCAGCTGCGTATTCATATCATTCAAATGAATTCGATACATATAAATAATGGTGTCTTTTTAAATAGTGTCTGTTTTCGAATTGATTTAGCAATTTGCATGTTGTATTGTCATATTTCTGCCAAACAAAACTGAAAGGCACCAACAAATGTTATAAATGAAACATCTCTTACCGTTTACCCAGGTTTGACCATCTGTACTTTTATTGCTGGTCTGGCAGTTTGATGTTAAATAGGGTGTTACGCCTAATGCATCCACCAAAACGTCAATTTCATTTTGAGACAAGATGGCAGCTTCAAGAAGATTGTTGTCATGACGCCAGTCCAAGTAATCAAAGTCTGAAATAATGCAGCCAGCACGTATCATTAAATATAGTTTTACAACTCATCGCTGAAACGTAATTTTGTGATATTCTAAATGAAAAGCATTTATTTGCACAGTTACTTTTTTGACGTCTTATAATAGTTGAGAATGCACTGAGTGACAGATTATATCCGTGAATACATCTTCAACTGGGTTGATTTTGGGTTACCTTTTTTCAAGAATTCGTTGTTCCAACCGCAAAGCGCCTTTGGAATTACAGCATCAGTCAGTATTTCCAGATTGAAAAGACAATGTGAATCGGATTCCAAACACACACTGATTCCAAAACTGACAATGAACTTCTTTTCGGCTTCAAGATTGTCGACGCTTAATCTGAAATATAAGGACGTTCGCATATACATTACAATGGATGGCATTTACTAGTACTACTCATTTGAGTATATTAGTGTCTATTTGAAACGCAAATACCATCGGTTCACTGAATGTTCCACTTTTGGATTATCCATACCATGTGACAATACACTTATACTCATAATTCTAGTATCATATAAATGTTATAAGCGAAATACGTTACCGTTGTCGTATTACTCCAAACAATGACATTGTCTCGGTTTCGCCCCAGTTGTAATTGAATAAATATTGTGTACTTCGATACTTCTCTTTGCCTCGTTCCACTTTGTCTTCGCACGAGTCAATGCGAAATTTCACTAAGAATGTCCTTTGCAGAGTTGAGATATCCACACAACAAGTAAAACTTGTACAAGATTGATCAAAATGGCAGTTGATGTTGTTTGGAAGTTGTTGCACATCGATAGGAAATTCACAATCTTGATATAGTATAAGAGGTATATAATCATTATTATAATGATTGTTGACACATTTAAACGGTATCTTTGTTTAATCGGTATCCTTAATGTTTTTAGAGAAGTAACGAGACTATACTTGTAACGGAAACTTTGTGTTCATTACGTCATCCAGGTATGTGTACTTTCACAGACGTTTTAATGTTAAATATTAAACAAAGCATTTGTACCTGTGTTCGTAACAGTTTTTTAATAAGTTTGTACATGAAAACATGCTCGTGTTTTGATTGTCGCTTCATAATCAAATGTTTGTATTCAGTTTGATTATTCTAGTTTAAACTGATATTTCTATTATCTGAATTGTAGCTGAAGATGAAGAAAGCGCATAGAATATTCGTGGTAGAAACAAGTAATTTTGTATATTAAGTTAGTCTTCTACCAATCAATCTGACTATTTTTGGGTGCTTAACAAGATATATAAACTTTAAAATCGATACGTTATTTCTTTTGTAAAAATAGAATAGATGCCGAGTTTGAAAGACCTGTTTAACACTCTCTTAGCTGAAATAAATGTGATGTAGAAATAATAAATGAAATAAATCTTAACTGGGAATCAATAATGTTTTATTTTAAAGTTAACCGTTCAAGATAGGATTTTAAAATGCTATTTCATCTGATATTGTCTCTTAACGAATACATACCTGTGGACCAGGTCTGTGACGAATTTAGTGAGCATTGCTTTTCAAAAAGATAGGGCGATAGGTTCAGTTTGTCGTACAGTTTGGACATAAACATTGGGTTTATTTGAGATTCTTGTAGAATACCGTTGCTCGACAGCCATTGTTGGAGTGAAAAGTCTAAAAAATAACCATTTATAAAGTTATTTATTACGTTCAAACAATTTGCTTAAATAGAGAGTACTGCCGTTCAGAATTTTCTTGCATACATCAACAGTTTATATATACTGTAGCATATTACCTTTTTCTGCAAATCCAAGATCATATGAACAGACAGGTTTTTCAAATATTGCTTTAGATAGCAATGGTATCTCGACACAAGGAAGTGAAGATTCAAAACACGTCTTCAGTAATGCGTTGATCAGAAAGCCATTTCCATATGCAAGGTTGTTTACAGAATACCTAAAGAGATAATCATAACCTTCGAAATATCAGTCAAGAGCACATTCGTATTTTTCCTTCGTCGTATAATTGCGTTCTGTCTTCACAGAAAAATAGAAATCTACACAGTTTTATGGTCTTAGTAATTATATTCAATGTAAAAAAGTGCACGAAACAATAACCTACTCAAAACGTAATATTCCTCCGAAGTTGATTTGAAATGGTACACCTGCAATAAAAGGGATGATAGATTTAAGGTATACAGAAAATCACAGATTATGCTTATTCACTAAATTCACTAAACTCTTTATTTCAAACGAAATAATTTTATGGTGATATATTTCAGCCAAATTTAATGGAAGATTAAGTCTTAATACACTAACATTTTGATTTTATGAAATTAAAATCATTTTGCATTGTCTAAAAGTTAGCCTATTTTACTGTGAGAAACAAATGTAATCGCATAAAGCTTCGAATTAAAATCAATGTCATTTTCGATATGACGTCATTTAGCTGAAACCGTGTGCGGTTTTCCTATTACATGGCATTTAAAGATTAACAAATAGTAAGCATGAGCTTAAATGAAACATATTATTTTTAATGTCCCAGCTAGCATTGTATTGAAAACAAGTATTCAAACATGGCAGTTCTCTTTGTTTTTAACCAAAGGAAACTCAATTATTTTTGTTTACATGTCTTGACAGACACGTTGACAAGAGTTGTTTCTACTAAATTTATCCGACAGTCTGCAGATTTCGTGCCGATATCATACAAGGAAGGCTATTGTTGAACCGATATTCCTGTCTTCTGTTGCCTGTCGCTTGTTTAATTACAAGTACATCCCTTATGTGAAAAGTTGTTATTGTTCCTTATGAAACGTAGTTCGATTGTTTAAGTTTAAAAAAATCGACTTAAGCTGTCAATTGGCGAACAAGTCTATATGTCCCTTTAATTTACTGTTACACAATATTTCAGAATTCCAGAAACTAATATGTTGTAAATGTAACACATTTTACATTTAAAATGAATTTACACATATTTATTACAATATGCTAGTGTTACATTGTATAATAACTTAATTTTTATGTAACAGTGCTTTAAATATAAGATGTTCAAAACCTAGAGCCGATTGAAGTATGACTTTGACTTTGTTTTAACGATTAAACATCAAAGTTATTAAAAACCTTGAAATATCAAATTTTAGTCGTTTTAATGTCTATGTTATCTTCGAAATCACAACGTTTTCACATAACAAAATAATATTATCGCATAAGAAAGCGGCTTAAAGGCTGTTAGAGGACTTGAGCCGATATCGAGCCGACGTAAAAACGTTTTGCAAAATTTGGTTGGCCCGATGTCGGCCCGCCGTAAAATCCGATATTGGGCCTATATAGTTTGTGATGTCGGCTTGATGTTGGCCCGATGTGTGAGTGCTAGCTGGGGTAAGATTGCAATTAATTTCACCTCGTGAACAACTAAAAGTAAATAGTATGCTCGTTGCAAAGCCAATCGTGAAATATAACTTAACTTAGTGCTCACTCTTATTTCGTGTTCGATCTTTGTCATGTTTTGGACAATTTCTTAACAGAATGAATGTCGTCTTAGTGTGCACCTGTCTTTTACTGGAGAATGCCATGAATATTTTGCTATTAAGTGATAATCCATATGATTTTGTTCATTCAGCGTAAGTTTAATGCATAGACGAAGCATACCTTCGATGTGTTGTTGCATAAAAGGCACTTTTTCTCTCCTTTTTTTGTTTATTCTGCCATGCACATAATAATTGACAAAGAATATGTAAATTCAAAGCGGCATGGACCACATTGTCAAAAATAGTAATTCGATTCGACTAAATAGGGACAGCCATCGTATCAAAACGGAGATAGACATACCCATGTTGAAGTCAAAAAACGACCTAGTCATGGCATAATTGTCGAATTTGGCAGTGATAAGGAATTTGCAGGGGTCTAACATCAAGCTGAATGCAAACGTTCGTAGTAATGACGAGTCAGTGAAACAACATGTCATTTCCAAACAGTTGTCTGAAAAAGTGCATATAACTGACGAAGGTAGCTGGTGGACACCGAATACCGATCCACAACCTACAATTAAAAAATCCAAACTGAATGACATTGATCAAATTAATAATATACCTCTTATAAGGGTGTGAAACAATCTAGAGGTGAGATTACTCATGTAATTGTGTTTACTTCTTGCCCCAATTTCTCGAAACTTCTTCAGTCCCTTATAACAGGATTAAGCTAAACTCACTATTTTCCTTTTTCAATATTTTGCGTTTAATTCTTTAAAAGTTTTGATCCTTTAAATTGGAAATATCGTTACTTTTACCACAATTTACTATTTTTCATTTATCAAAATTAACTATAAGTATGTATTCTGGTTGTTTGAAATAAGCAACTTAAGCATGTTAAGCTTAAGAAGTTTCGAGAAATTGGGGCCTTGTTTTCAAGTAGTTCATTTTTACTGACATCGATATAAAAGGTTAGACGTACTGCTAGTCGATCCAATCCCCGATTGATCACAACTATTGCCAAGATAATTTGATACACCAAGGTTATCAAGCAATATAGTTGACATAGCTTGCGAAAGAGGTAGAAGCCCTGATATTTCTTGGTCCGACATCCATGCCACAAGGGAAAAATCTGCAAAATATTCATAACAACGGTATTTTAACAACATCGCACGTTTCTGGTACATTATAACTAAATACCAAGTGCCGGGAGGTGGTCCAGGATACAGTCTCTTTATTTAAGATTGAGAATGCTACTTTAGATTGATATTTTGATTAAGTCTTGGTAACGCACATGATTTATAGTTGTTATTGTTTAAATTCAGTTTAATACATGCATTAAGACAGAGACATTTGATGAATATCTCAGAACTTATTTTCTTCTGGACTAGAACTTTGCTTACTTCTGGCATGTGCAACATAGATTCTTTGAAAAACTAAAGATGAACAACTTTAAATTGAGTGGATTAGCTAAGGGGAAACGCAACATAGGTGTTTTTGTTTAAATCAATTGATTTTGAACTGAATTTTAAGGAAATGTATGGTTGTCATATACGTGACACGTTAGAAATGCCATTTTTCCATTCTGAGGTGTTGCATTTTTACATTGAAATGTATAGGGATATTAATAAGTAGTGTATAATGTTATGAAGTGCTTATAAATATTTAAGTTAGTGTTTGGTAGTAGAGCTTAATTATTTCATACTCATCCTATACATATAAAATGTTACCTTTTATGGGATATATGTCTGTAACTGAAAAATCACAGAATACTTTTGGTGCCAGCATGTTATTGAAAACAGTTGTTTCGAAGAAACACTGTTCATCTTCAAGGCACAGGCGTAGTGACAATGAGACGAGAAAGGCATTTTCGTGTTTCAAGTCCTCTATTTTAAATCTGTCAACATCAAGATATAACATTGTATTTGAAATAAGGAACGTCGTTTCATTTGAGAACGTTAAATACTCAACAAAACAAGGAATGGAGTTTTTAATGTTTTGCCATTTGCAGCGTTGACGGTCTATGTACTGCCTCGACATAAAGTAAGTGTTTTTTTATATATAAGTTTAAAACCAACATGTATTCATAATGTATGATAGAAAGATAGATCTTTTATTTCCACTTTCTAACGAAAACTTTACTTTTAATTAAATTCAAAAGAAGCTAATTAGAAAATTAGAAATTATGATTCAAATTTGACCAATAACGATATAAAGTCACAAACAATTAAGCTGATATGTCTGACAAAACTAGTAGTAACAAAATAAAAACGAATCAGCAATTTCGTTACCGGGCATTCAATATGTGGCCAGTTACAAACAACAGTGATTCAAAGGGTTTACAGTAGTATTGACTATGTTTTAGCCTTTCCATGCAATGATATTAAGCGGGATTTACATATTAATAGGATGCTGGCTTTTGAAAACCAACATTATAAAGCCATAAAAACAATAGGGCGAAATTTAATATGTCGCAGAACCTTTGACAACGCTTGGGTAAATATTGCTTTTAACAGTCATTCAAAAACATTGAATACAAGCATGGACTCAATGTCAGCCACGAGGTTGTCTAATGTCGCTTTTGATTTGTCTTAGACTCCCCGTGAGCAGAGTTTCCGATTCAAAAAATAATAATAACGCATTGTTTAAGGAATGACCTAAATGCTAGACAGATCTATTTATGGTACACACTTTTCTTACATCTAGACATTATCTACTTACGATATACGAACAACCCCTTTCAAGGAAACATCATAAACATTCTGCCATTGAAAATCAAGAAGTGAGATATCCACTGAAAACTTGTCCAAAGCTATATGGATATTTTGATTGCAGTTATCAATGTTGAATGCAAATCGGAATACATGATGAAGCTGTTTAAAGTTGATACAACATTCCAAAGACAAGCACGAGGGAATTGCGCATGTCAAAAAATCGCTGTTGGTTTTCTCGTCCAGGAGGCAGCCTTAAAAAAACAAGTGTTATACAATTTTATCTTAACTGTCTCATCGAAAGAAATTTAGGAAAACAGTAGTTGGTCTGATACACTAAATATTTACCGGAAGTATTTCCAGACGAATTGGTGATGCATTCCTCATCATCGACAATATATTTTGACAGCTGAAGTTGCTCGAAAAGTGTCAGCAACTGCATCGGTGCAATATCTGTATAACTAACCAGGTTGTTTTGCGCCAACCAAGAACTCCATGAAAAACCTGGATTGACAACCATGGTACATAGTACAAATTATAACCAGTATAAATAATTTTAAGATTAAACAGGTGATTCACATCTTAAGTTGAATACCGGGAAAAATAATAAGTACCCAATAATATGTTCCATTCATTACGTATTTTGTTTAAGCTATCTGTCACTCATAAATATAGTTTATTCTTCAAAGTGATTTATCGTTTACAAGGACTTTTTAACACAATGCATACTAGACTAATATAATTATTTCGAAATAGACTATTTATAGATGTACTGAATGTTCACTTATATATTGAAAATAAGAGAACTTTGTATATCTGCCGAAGTTTGCTTTCTCTTTTTTAACCAAAGTTTGCAATTACCTTTGAAACTGAATTCTGCGTCGAAATTACAAGGCGTGTAAGGTAATTGTGTTTGTGATAATACAGTTTGTGTGGCATAGCATTCACTGGCATCAAGGCAGAAGTTTATGTCTAAATTTACCACCAAGCTAGATTCTGACTCGATGTTGTAGACACGAAAACTGACATTAAAGAAACACATATATTTAGGAGAATTATCAAATTATGGTGCTTTAATAATTTATAGCGTTAATAGCAAACTATTGATCATATCAAACTAAAATAAAAGTAATGTGTGATAAGTAAATTAAACATACTCCATTCGTGCAAACGCCTGCAGCCAAAAATGTTCCAAGGCTCCAAACTGATAATTCACCAAATTAATTGTGTACACGTATTGTTCAATGCCAACACTCAGTGTCATATTGCATATGTCCACAGATAGATGTACATACAATGTTCGATGAAGAACATCGATATCAGTGCAGCATTCGATTGTCTGGCACGAGGTCGTGATATGACAATGTACTGGTCCATCCAATGGCAATATTCCTTCTGCTCCAATGCATTCTATTAACATATATATTAGCTTATTAAAGCATTGTCGAATATAGAATAGTACAATCGGATTTAGTGATATTTATATCCTAGTTGAAAAATATTGACCTCCATTTGCAGTTCCGTGACAGTTAAAATATTTGTTCAGGTTACTAATCAATTTAAAACGAAAATCAAGACAAAATGTAAAATAAGTTGTATTGAAATGTCAAGCTTAACATAGAAATGTCATATTAACGATAAATGTTTCATTTAAAGATATGCCACAATGATTGGTGTAATGATTATGCGTATTCAGTTTGGTATTCATTATCTACTTCAATTGATTTGATGTTTTGCTTTAGAGATCATCATTTAGATTTAACTATAATTTTAGATTTAACCATATTTTATTGTAAATATTATACTATTACAAGTACATATTACACATGTATAATGAAAATATGCACCTATAGTAATTTGAATTGATATTCCAAGGAAGAAATGTTAAAACTCTTTCTGCCAGATATGCAATAGGACTATGGAACGATAAACATTTTTACGGCACTGCTTATATTGGAAGGATCAATGAGACATAATGCAAATGCTTTTATCCGCGGGCTAAGTCAAGGCGCCCCAATAACAAAGAACGCCTGTCACGTCGCTTTTGCAGTTTCTTTTACATAACTTATTGTGTGACGCTCCTGAACTTCTATTAAACGTACAAAGCCGTTGTAATATTTTTCTTGCCGATGAGTTGGGAGTAGGTTTAGATAAACCTCACCTGACACTAAGTTCCGCTGAATATATGAACAATTAAAAGGAAAACAAATCGCTCAATCTTACCATTATTTGTTCCTTCAGTGAACGGATAAATGTTCGTCACGCACTGTTGTTGCCTGAGAAATTGTGCAATTCCGAGATCAGTAAACAAAATATCGTACACGTAGTCCTCAGCGCTTTCTAAATCAATTAAACCCATTTGATCTAACCACTGCGATAATGAGAAATCTTGCATCGTTTGTAAACCTGGGCCCCACTCACAGTTATATTTTGGCAGTTTAGTTTCATTTAAAATACTGTAATTGATTTCGCAGGAAGAGTTTGCCTCAAAACAAAGATTTATCTCTTGTGTTATGACGTAACTTCTGTCTTCTTTCAGCTCAAATATATTAAATCTGAAAGAAACATTATATATTCCGAAATGGACATATTTAAACTAAATCTAATCACTATAATGTCACACATATTTTTACAAATACATATTTCATTTTTTGCAAATGCTTAATTAACAAATTGATTTCGCATTATAATAATATTTTGGTTCAAATACGTACGCATCTAAAGAAATAAATTTGATGAGGCTTACAATTTAATCTAACATTTACAGAATAATATCAAGACAAGTGTGAAGTTAAGATATATAGAGCTTATGATCCTTCGAGTGAGCTATCTTATAAACAGACGACATCCTAAACGTTTACTGATATTGATGTAATATGTTAGGGTTGTTGTTGCGATGTATGTCTCGTTGCGCGTCGGTTTGTCTATTAAGTTTTAAATGTTATATCACCAATATTCGAAGTGTGCGTGTATACACTTTTCTTTTTGTAGCAATTTTATAACTGCAGATTTTGGGTCAATCTGCCTCCCTCATTTAAGTATTTACAAGTAATACCTCATTCTAACAACGCCTTGCAACCAAAATTCGAAGTTAGTCCCGTATTGAAGTTCATGCAAAGGTAGCTCTTTCTTGTAGTGTTCGATTTGCATTGTTAACATCTGTGTACAAGGATCAACATCCAAGAGGATTTCAAAGTTTAGCCCAGTTTGCGTCGACGTAATGCAGCATCGTACACCGGTACAATGGCTAAGCAATTGGCATTGTGTGCCCTTTAGTTGCTCATCAACAAGTGGAAGATGTAATGGGCAACCTTTAAAGGGAAATACTTATGGCAAACTGTTGAACTGATTAAGTACATTCAGTACAGGAATCGATCGTACATTCGCTTGGGAAATTTTAAACTTTAAAGCATGACGTAAATACAGGATATGATATACATATGCGCACTTATAGTGATTGCAAATACAAACTTCTTTTATAACGTAAATTCAAACAAAATACTATTATTAGATTAAATGACAGCGGGCTTAATGCATGAATTAAGATATATTTAGAGCATTAACTTACCTAGAACATCTTGTTTCATCGCCATGCATGTGTCTTCTTGCAGGAAATTGGTCAGATCGAGAACATATATCAGTTGCTTTTGGAAGTTTTCAGGGATAACACCGTCAAGTTCTATACCATTTTCCTCTTTCCATGATGTTAATGAAAAATCTTAAAATTTATAGGAAGAAATAAAGCAGGGTTAGATTATCAAGAACAAGAAAAACACAAAACATTCAGGCCAATCTCTAAGAGAAGTTCTCGTTTGCTGTAGCATATACAGGTGTTTAACTAAATCGTAAACAAAACGGTCCGTAAATCTGATAAAGCTGCCATGGCAACCGTCATAATAGCGAGGTAGGCATTTTAGGTTTGAAAAATGATAACTTAATTAGATGTCTCTAAAATTAAAACTCATCTCTAATAAGTTAAGATGATTTAATTAGAGACAAATTATTTTTTAGTTTTGGCAATTTGATTTCTCATATATAAGTTAATACTTGCTTTGACCATAAACACATATATCCATTGACGATATGAATATTTTGGGTTTTAAAATATTGCTTTTCTCTGATAGTTTAAATATGTTTTCCTTCAAGTCCTAAAATATGCTAAAATGTCTATGCGTGCATCATTTTTGCCGACAATTCTCAATGACAGTCATTATTGCCAGAGACTGGCTCAAGGTTTTGAAATACATTCGCATGTTACCTGGGTTCGCAAATCCCGAAGTATAACTACATGGTTCCGCTGGCAGAATGGTGTTGTTTAAAAGTTCGATGGTTTCGCACTCCAGTCTTTCCCAACAGATGTCGAAATGTAATTCAGCAACATATCGTTTTGGTGCCATAATAACGTACAACCGAAATCTGCAATAAAGTGATGCCTAGTTTTGTTTTTGTAAACTCTAACACTTATACAATCTAACTTTAAATTGTGAACATTTATTTTTGTCTGGCTACGTTCAACAAATATATATTTAAATAAATTATACTTAATAGCAAATCTCTCTCTATCTATATATATATCTATGACAAAAATGTAAAAAACTATTATTCCTTTACCTTCTCGTACCATATAAAACAAATTGTTATGCATAACATTTCGAAATAATAGCAAACCTTATTCGAAAAACTCCGCCAATCCAAAGCTGTTCTTCGCTTCCAAAATTGTAATCAACTAAACTTTCGCTGTAGGTTAGCTTTTCCAGACTAATATCAAACTTTGATTCACATTGGTCAATAACAAAGGTAAAATGTATTGGAAGTTTAGCCACCGATGAATTATAACAGCACGAAACGGACGTACATGTTGTAAGATTGCACTTCATCGTGTCAGGTAACCAAGGCAGAACGTCTTTTAATTGTGGGCAAACATCTGTAATAAAAATGAATTACATATTAACAGTGACAACGGCATCTGTTGTGTTCAAAGCGATAACGTTCCTCAAAACAACTCTTGAAATCATTTCAGCAGACTCAGATATACGTTGCACGATTAATAAAATAATAAGCGAGGTATTTTATTGTTTATTAAAAGACACGTTATCACATGTGTATGTTATTTTTTGATGTTCTTTGTAATGACACAACTTATATTTATGCCGATGTTTTGATATGTTTGATAAATGTAGTTGTCTTGTGACTTTATATAAGTGTTTCTTTGAAATTGATTATAGTGCTTTGAAAAAGGATCTTGGATAAATGCTTCTTGGTTTACCCTTGGAGTGTTCGGTGTTTGACCACATCGATTGTGAAACAAATAACCAAAATATTATCCTAAGTCGCTATCGTACGATTGTATACGACATTGTGGTATTTCGCTGTGGAATTTCCCTGGGGAAACACACTTGCCCGACTTCTCACCATTTTTTTCTCTGATACAGTACTGGTCAGAAGTAGAACTTCAGATGATTTTGAGTGCAAACATTCGTATACACACTGGTGATACTGCAAAATTTACCTTTATTCCATGATGAATTCGAAACGTGAGGGCAACGTCTATTTTCTTCAAGATAATATGAAATGCCTAACTGATCTAATAAGTATGTAGAGAGGAAATCGGGCAAATCCATTGTGTTGTTGTAATCCAAATTGTTTAGCCAATTCGAAAGCGAAAATTCTGCAAGAATAGTAGAGTTCCAAAGAATATATATCCCAACATAAATACGTCTACCGAGTGACTTTTACAGTGCATTTTACAAGCATTCAATTAACTACATGCTTTTGCCAACTCTTCATAGATCGAAGGGGTTACTGGTAGTTACTTAATTACACTATGTATAGAAAATGCCTTTAAACAGTCTGAACAACTCTTGATATTTGCTATTCACTGACAAACTTAAAAATTTAGATAACTCATACGGTATGCTTTCGTTTTAAGGTAAATTTATCGTAAAACGACATGTTTTAATTGTGTATTTTTACCTTTGATTCCGTATGTATTTTTCAATTTTCCCATGCAACTCGGAAGATTTATTACCGTATTATTAGCAATAACGATTTCACGATCACATGTTGATTCATCAAGACACACTTGACCAATAAAACTGATTGTCATCGATTTAGATATCACATCCATATCAAAAGCATATCTGTAAATAGAATGTATAACAATACTTTCCTTGAAAATGAGTGTATTAAGTTACTGATATACAAACCAAAGCATTTTATACACTATAAAAAATATTTATCGAGCATATTTATCAAGAAACGAATCGTTTATAGTTTGGCAAAACTAAGTATGTGTGACTTACAGTAGAGTTGTTTAACATACCGTAATGTCAAAAGTCCGAACAAGGATAATTCTTGAGATGTGCCAAACGCATAAGTGAACAGATTGAGTATCTGAACAAGGTTTTCTATCTGTATTGTCGCTTTGAAGTTACATACGTCGATATCGTAAGCAATTCGAAACGACGTAGCAATTTCCTTTGAATGTATGCAACAATCGGCACGTAAACATGTTTCTGACCGCGCACACTGTACAGCCTCTGTGGTTTCCAGCAGACATCCTATACAAGATGAATATTACATAATACGTCAACGACCAAAAAACGCAATGGTAGAAAAGATCGTAAATGCAGTATTTTTACTAGGTTTATGTATTGATTACTCACCATTTGAAATCGGGGCCGGGCATGTTCCATCACCCACAATATGAGACATTTGTAAACGATCCAGAAGCATTGCAGCGTCAACATCTGTGAAGTTTCCAAGCATGAGACCCCTTTCAGACGTCCAGGTCAATATATTGAAATCTGAAAGATATTGAAGACTTGAATGACTATCATTGTTTTATAATAATCATGTAAGAACGTTATGAATTACGTTCACAATTATCTTTCATATATGAAAGACATGATAAATAATTGTTACGCGTATTCATTAGGTAAAGGATTCCTAAAAAGTCACCTAAACACAAACATATAGGTACATGTGTAATAGTTCAATGTTTGAAAACTACAAATGGTCATTTGACAAATGTCACAAAGTTTTGCTAATAAAATCTGAAGTACTTTTTATTTTAGTTATGTATGTCAGGGGAATATAATTGCTTTTAAGGTAAGATTTATCCCGCTTGGTAATACTTATTGTACCGAACTCCACGCTCTCAATATTTCATAATCCTGTTTAAAGAACAACACAGACAGATCACAAATGCATGAAATTATCTTTATAAATAAATAAAAAAAAACATTTGATAGCGCAAGTTTTCAAATTTATTATTATTGATTGTTGGTTATCAGCAACTTACTATTGTTATAATCATCTCCTGACCAGTTGCAGGTTGCCTTTGGTAGTATTGCATTTTCAAAAACTTTGATTGAAGAGATGCACGGTTTGTTGGATTCGGTGCAAACATCAATAGAAAAGTCTACCAGATATGACTGCTCGTGTGATAAATCCCGGATATTGACTCTTAAATAAAAAATATATATTATTATATTTATATAATGCTGTCCGGTTGGATTGACGAAATGAATACTTTTACTATATCAGTGAGTGCATATATGAATTATCGTAAAGTGTACTAAACAATATCTAATTTACATCTAAAACAAAACAGCAATGTGCACTGAATTAGTAAGGGAAAACAAATCATTTCACTCTTACATTTAAATATTAATCCTTTGTGCGATGATGTTATCATGATTCTTTTAAGCAAAACAGTTTAATATCAATTAGCCGTTAACATATGTGCTTGAAAACAAACATTTTCAGCGTTATTATGTTAAATACTACAGTGAAGAGGTCAGGATCCAAAAGGAAATGAACGAGAAACACAAAATGTACAATCACGAAACAGACCATATATGCATCAAAATAGCTTTCTCAATAATCGATGGGATGACGACATAGACGGTCTGTGAAACATGCGTTTACTAGAACATGAGTTCACTAGAAATTTGTTTTGATGCGCTACGCCTCACACTTTTCCAAGTATTTATCGATAATAACAAATACAATAGGCCTCATCGGCTTAAAATTAATCCGAATGTCAGTTTACCTGCTTTTCACAAATCCTCCTAAGGACAACATAAGTGATTTCACATCTTCCATATTTACAAGAGAGATTCGTCTCTGGAATTTTCCTACTGTAAGTATTGCTTTTAATTCACACGGAAGTATGTCAAGGTTTATTATAATCGACGTGTTTAAAGCTGGAAGATCTACACAACATGTGACATTAGTACAGGAGACTTCGAAATAACAGTTGACGCCGTTTGTAGATATCAACAAGCCTGAATCGCATTCTGAAAAAAGTATATTATCATTACAGAATGAAATGCACAATAACAAAGTATACAGTAAGTACCTATCAAAATAAACCCCAACCTATTTGGTTTACTTAGCTGCTACGTATACTATCAAATTACAACCGAAGAACATTAAATGTCAGGTACTTCAAACAAACTAACAATTTCAAAACAAAAAACATATTTACTTTGCACTATTTACATTTCCGCGAAAATTCCAATATTACTCATGGAGACTGCAATAAGCTGCAACAAGTAAAAACAAAACGAAAACTGTATTCTTTGGAGTTGACTAGGTGCATATATAAGATAAGAGCTAGTATAAGGTTGCTTACTGTCTGTGTCGTGTCCGCTTGCAGATGTACAACCTTGATAAAAACGAGCAATACCAAGATCTTCGAAGAGACCATCCACTTGTAATTGACTCATTTCTAAAAGGTCGGATATTCCATTGGATGACGTCCAATTGTTAAGTGAAAAGTCTGGAAGATGAACGATAAACAACTACCATTAAACAAAGCCATACAACATCAGATTATATAAAGGCAATGTTCACAAATATCCGGTAAGAAAATAAACAGAACACGCAAACATCAAAAGTGTAACTACAAAACACAGTGAAAGTTTATAACAAGATGACCTTCTATATTAAAGCCTGTTGTGAAGTTGCAGATAGGAACAGTAATTCTTGTTCCATCTAATAACTTATTCATGTCACATCTGCCTGTCTGCAAACAAACGCTCACTTCCATGTCCAGTATAAAGATGCGGCTCGGTGAAATGTACTTCACATTTATCCTAATGTAAGAAAATAAGTCAAAGTTACTGCTTGTACCTGCCCATCTTCAGTTTGGCAAATGAACTTACTTATAACACAAACGCTTTAAATACATGGACTTGTATGATTTATACAAAAAAACTAATATTGTAGCATCTAAAAGTTAAGTATGAATACATTCAATAAAAGATAAAAACTTACGTGACATCAAACATTTCAAACAAACTGAAATGTTGTTTGATTCCTAAATTGTTGGAGGAAAGTAGTAAAGTGCGATCAAATTTGTCAACATTTATAAATAGAAGATTTTCGCATGGGTCGATTCTTGTGGCAACTAGAACGTTTCTATTCAGGAAAGGAATGCGCACACAGCATTGAATTTGTTTGCAGGTTTCGTCAAGGGTGCACGACACACCTTCCGGTAAGACAGGTAAGTTACTTGCAGTTGGACACGCTAGAATACAATCGAATTAATCTAAATGTTAACAAGTTTAAATTTGTGACTATTACTTGATTATTGAAAAAAGCACCACACTATAATATGTCTTTTATTCAAAAGTATTTTTCTTTTTTACATGAAAAATGAAATTACATAAACAAATAAGGTTTATGGATAACAAAAAACAAACGCCTTATTCGATATAAATTATTTTGAAACTTTTGTAATCAGCTTTGATATGAAACTATAGATACAGTTAAGTAGGCACACTATTCCTACCATTTAGCCATCCTCCAGTAAACTTATCGTATTCCCGTAGAGCGCATTGTTTTGTTTCCATGAATGTAGCTAATCTTGTCATATGAAGATAAACCTCTTCTTGGTATGGGCTTAGAGTTGTGTCGTCTTCGTAACCAATAGCAGACAAAACATTTTCAATCGAAATATCTGGAACACAATGTTTTCAATGATTCGTAAACGTAAATATATATAAACCCTATACCAACTGAAAAAAATAGTATTTTGAAATAGAATGATTAAATTGTTAAAAAACTGTATCACCTTCTATGAATGTTTCCGGTGAGCAGTTGGGTTTTGCAATACGGTAGTCACTGACAAGTGTACTAAATTCTGGACATTCGTGTGCTTCGAAGCATATACGATACTCGAGGCTGATGGAGAACTGGTTGAAACCTTTCAAGTCTGTGACGTCGTACCTTCAACATATAATGGTTATAAAATGTATTATTAATGAAAGGTTTAACTTTATAATGTGTGTGTGCTTGTGTGCGTGT
This sequence comes from Mya arenaria, assembly GCF_026914265.1. Classification (NCBI taxonomy): domain Eukaryota; kingdom Metazoa; phylum Mollusca; class Bivalvia; order Myida; family Myidae; genus Mya; species Mya arenaria. The sequence continues at coordinate 12,364,181 of NC_069126.1, forward strand.
GTGTCTGTGTGTGTACGAGTGTTAGAGCGCGTGTGCGTGCGTGTGTGGGTGTATATGGAATATTGTTAATATTTTTTATGATTTGTATAATTATAAAAAAGCAAGGAATACTTGGAGTGGACATTAGCACATGATTTGCTATGAATTGTTTATCATCATTATCTGATGATTTATATGTACATTATACTTGAACATTAATGAGAAAAGCATGCTTATGTCTGCCATTTTAAAAATCGATTATCAAAATCGCATAACATGGAATGTAACAAACTATCGTACATAACAATGCATATTAACTACTGCTAACTTTTATTATTGTGACTTTTATCATATTTGATCATTTTGATTGTGACAAATCGTAGACTGGTTATGTCATATGATACAATTGTAAATAAATTTCAGTTTGAAATATTTGATGTCTGCTTCCTACTAAGTTTATCAAAATAATTGCGGTTTTCTAAAACGATATACATTGCATCTTCCTTTCAAATCATCAGGATATCATTAATTGTTAATAATAAATATCCGATATAACTTACCGAATTGCAAATACACCAAACAAATCAAGAACTTCCATTGTTCCAAACTTGAAATCGGAATATGTAAAGTATCTTTCATAGTTTTCAATTGCAAATTGTAACTCGAAGCTGCAATGGTCTAACTCCACTTCCGTCAAAATTGTTCTGCCAAGTTGCTCAACAAGTAGACACAAACTTATTATTAACTTTGAGCTCTTGGAATGTGTTTCAAAATCTGGAAGAATGCAAATTGAATAGCGCAATAAAATATTTTTTTCAGAATAAGACAGAAATCTGTAAATGAAAAATTTATTCCTCAAGTTGCTGAAACACAAAATACATCCAAAGTATAAAAATCTAGACCATAGTAAAAATGAATAATAATTACCGAAGTTCCTTGTTGAGTCATTGAGTTTGCAAGGCGATCGCCTGAGGTATCGATCTATTCCAAGTGCGTTGTATAATGTAGGAAATTGGATATCAGGCAAATCGACAATTTCACTGATCTTTGTCTCGTTTAACCACGACATGAGAGAAAAGTCTAAGGAAATACAAAATAATAAAACATATACACAGCTCAAAAAATGACAGCAATTAGACGGTCTACTCTTTACCGCAACACTGTGGTTTTCAATAAGATATAAGACGTTTTATGTATTTGAGCGTATGCGTCATACTACCTGCTTTTGTATTTGTATAAATATCATTCATTTTTTTTCTTTTGAATATTCATTGCGTTACTGGTTTAATAACTACTTTTGATATTATATCAGGTTGAAATACTATATATGACTCATTCAATCAGGGTGATTACCTGGTGTTTTGAATCCATTTATTGCTCCACATAGAGGTTTGGCAATTTTAACAGAGTCCATAACTGCTATATCTAGTTCACATTTCGTACTGTCAGACAAACATAGTTGAACCCTGATGTCAACAAGTATGCTGTTTTCGGTGTATATGTCTATGAGCCTGTACCTGTTTGAACACATGATTCTGTGCATTCACTTAAAACTTCATATTAAGATAAGGGTCATTTCAAATAATATACAACACTAAGCTCTAGTTACAACTACTTATCAAGCTAATCTACATTACGTATGGAGAACACTAGGATTTACCTTAATTTTGTCATTCCTTGAAATTGAAAAACCTTCCAAGACCCATATTGTGTGGTATCCAAAAGGATTGATGAGCTATAGTTTTCAATAGATACCTGCATATAGTATTCGCATGTACTTATTTGTAATGCTAATTCAAAATGTCTGTTCACAAACGGTACTCGGACACAACACACTAATGAAAGACAGTCTTCAAAGAAAACACATTTAATATCCAAAGGCAGTCCTTGTAATTCCTGGCTTGAGGAACAACCTATATAAAAGAACATTGTTAATGTTAACGGTATGTGTCATTTAATATTGTATTTGTTGTTTTTTTTTTAATTAAAACTTCTTAATCATATTCAGTACTACTCTTTAACACTTTCTGATGTTACGACATTTAATCGATAGGACAGTTGTATTGATGACAGTAAACGAACATAAAATGTGTAATCACATTATTTAACAAAAAAACATACCTTGTTTTTCTTTTATTGAATTTTTGGTGCACTGCTCATCTTTGACGTATTTCTCAATGCCATATACACTAAATAGCTGAGATAAGTACTCATCACTGATGACTTGCTCATTTTCTATTCCAAATTCGTTGAAAAACTCACTTAATTGAAAGCCTGAAAAAAAATAATATGTGATTTCTTTTCAAAGATAGTCCCTTTCTGGATACTTATAATGAAAAGGGATGTATTTAAGAGTAGCTGGGCATTTTATTTTATTTTCGACTTTAAACAGACAGGAGTTGTTATTATTTTATAAATTTACTTTATTATATTTTAAGTATAGCATGTTGTCAAACAAACAATGATACCATACCGGGTTTGTAGAAGGATGTTCCGTACAAGCATTTTAATTTTGGAATGGTCACATTTGAAAATATCTGAGCATCAATGAGGCAGGTTCCTTTTGCCTCAAAACATACTTGGATCGCAAGATTTGCTACATATTCCGTGTTGCTCGTATCAAAGAATTGAAAACTGGAAACATTCAAAAATATATTAATTGCGTTTATCGAAATCAATAACTGTTTGTTAAAGTTCTAGAATAATATATATAGAAACGATAAAAGTGCACCATCCAACAATTATTGATTTATTAATGTAAACTGTGGGATTATTGTATTAATGTGTCCTTCCCAATCGTATTTTATCGTATGGTTTGGGATTATGTTTTTCAAGTAGCATTTTGATAATATACAGTCTACTTAGTTTTCGTTTACCAAGATTGCCGCTGTAGTTTCTTTATTATTAATTTATAGACTTACTTCAATCTCACAACTCCAAACAAGTAGAGATGAAGCTCCGTACCTGTTAAACGGATATTACAACACTAATATACATTATCATAGTTCTATTATGTAATGTTATGTCGATGTATAAACAGTTCCATACAAGTACGCATTTGACTTCATCATGATATTCGTTTTCGAATTATTGTAACAAATACTGCTGTGATAAATAGTATAGTCATTCGTTTGCAGTATAAGCAGTAAACATTATTTACCAAACTCGTAGTCGATAAAAGATCTTGATACTTTCAGCTGGTCTATTTCTGCTTTAATAAGGAAATTACAGAAATCTATGTTGACCATCGTCTCAACTGTTCGTTTCAGTAACTGGATTTCGACACAACATCTGAATGTTGCACAATCCTCACTGATGGAGCATGACATTATAGGTGGTAGAGATGGTAGATTCTGCATTTCTGTACATTCTGCAACGAAAGAATAAACACGTTAAGCTTTGTTACCATATATATAAGATGTAAGTCCTTGTCGGGAATATTAAAAAAACATAATCATGGTATTGATCATGGTATCTTGGCATGTGTGTGCTGTGTTGTTGGGATATATTTATTACGATCGATAATGTATACTACTAAAACGACTTATTTAATTAGATATATCATCTGTTAAAACGATTGTTTTGTTTATATGATAGATCTATTCTACAACGTGCCAACATGACCACCGGATTTACTGTTCATCGGATATCAACATGGCATCCGGATATCGCTTAAAAGTACCAGTGACTTCATAGCGATATCCTTTGATGCATCCATAAACTAAGGGGTTTTTCAATCCTGTGTACAGTCAGCAAAACTACTAATGTCTTGATTTGTAAATGGTAAACTCTAAAATAATGGCTATTGCTAACTTATATCGTATGCAACCAGTCTGTTTGCGTTTTAACGCAAAGACGCCTTTAAACCTTTGTAAATAAAGAATAAGGAGAAACGAGATCTTCCGACGTATCTTGCATATAAAATGATAATATGTGTCGCATCACTAGATGTTTCGCTAAACGTCGTAAGCCTCCAGTAGGCCAAACTGCCCTTGATTGCACTCAAAACATATACAAAATTATCAAAAGTTATCTATAAAAATATGTCAGAAACATATTTTTGCCAAATTAAAAGTATTCGTTCTTTAAACTTAACAAATGTCTAACAAATTGACGATATATTAACAAGAAAAACGTAGTAAAAAAGACAACCAACTGTAACGTTCCCGGTGTAAACAAAAGGTTTACCTGAATTCCAGCCATGTTGAATTCGATCATATGGGACCATATCCTTTTCACAAGAAGATTCTGACAGAAAGTTTAAGATCCCGAGGTCTTTTGTAAGCTTTTTTATTTCGTCCTCGGCTATTTTGGTTACATCGTTGATATTCAATTCCGTAAGCCAATGTTCTAATGAAAAATCTGGAACAAAATTAATACACTTTCAAAATGCAATTAACTCTCATAACAATTCTATTTCTGCACTGTTTAAATGGTCAGAATAATAATTCCCAAATAGAAAAAACAGATGAGTATGTTTACCTGGCACAAGGAAAGAGCTGTTCCACTTGCACATGGGTTTAGGTATGACTTTATTTACAAATATGGGAAAATTGTAGTCACAACTGTTTTCGGTAAAGCAAACGCTTATTTCCAGATCAATACCCAACTCCCTTACTTCTGCGTAATCACGTATCATGTAACTGCAATAGATGGGTTTAGAACATTTTATGTTCGTCTTTCGTTTCAGAAAAGCAATGCTTGATATTATTGAATGCGAATAAATTATGCCAATTTTGAATGTTTCGTATGAAGTGTTTTTATTACTAAAACACAAAGAAACATACTACCGATAAGTTTACACAAAAACATCCGAATCAGTATCAAAATATAATACGTATCTTCAAAATAAACAATGTCTCCATACCTCATACGAAAGACCCCCATCAGGTAAATATATTTTTCAGTACCTACAATATAAATGCAGTTTAAATGCATATATTTAACAAGCATTTATGTAGCAATTGTGTAATAAAAGAGTGCCAGTTTCTATCAAAAATATTTTAAACTTACCGTAGCTATATTCTACAAGTGACTCATTCACCAAAAGTTTCTCTATTCCAGCAATTATTCTCATGTTACAAGTGTCAACTACTAGTTGAGCACTAACATGACGATTGATAGCATCTACGTAAATGCAGCATTCGACTCCCGTGCAGGACTGCTGAAGGTAGCATTGCACCGCGTCTGGCAGATCAGGAACGATGACTTGTAGAGGACAGTCTATGAAATTTGCAAATGTTGGTACAGAAGTTTCAAGTATGTATGAGTACATGTCGTACCGATGCTATTACGGTTTGCATTTATTAAAACAGATGTTGTCATATTCTAACAAATTATAAAAAACAGCAATTGTTATACATGTAACCATATTCAAATATCTACATAACTGTTCAACACTAAATAAATACATGTTTAAGCTGATTTGATCTTACGAGTTGATAATGATAAAGTGATATAAGACAATAACTAAAAATTCATTTTTCAAATATGCATACAATGGAATCTATGAGTGTTCCCATACAATATTTGGGAAATGTAGTATTGGTTGTCCGGTTAGCGCAGTGGTTAGCGCACTCGCTTCTCACCAAGGCGACCCAGGTTCGATTCCCGGCCTGGGCGCATGTGAGTTTGGTTAGTGGTCACCAAACCGGACAAGTGGGTTTTCTCCGGGTACTCCGGTTTCCCCCATCAACACACGACCACACTCTCGCGCAACATCGTGCCAACGAGAGTGACTTAGCATAAGCTATCATAGCTTCCTTCACAATCGTTGTAAAATATATAATGTTTAAAGTAAAAATTAGTATAGTAAATTTACCTTTCGTCCAACCCTTTTGTTGAAAAGGACTTGAATTGTGTTCGCATGTTTGATCAGTAAAATATTTAGCTATGCCAAGTGTTTCAATGAGATTTGAAACTTCAAGTTCAGTCATATCGAGTCTATCTGCAAGTCCTTGTTCTGCTAACCATTTGTCTAAAGAAAAATCTGGAAAAGAAGCAAATAATCAATTTAAATGAGTTATTGTATACTACATAATATTTGCTAAGGATCACCAGCGGATAGTTAGGTTTCAAAATACATATTTATTAAAACAAAATCCGTTTTATCTCTCTTAAGAGTTATTATCAAGTGAGCTGAAGTTACACAAAAGCGTCAACATACATATAAAACATAGATAAACAATCAAGTTTGTTTTTAATAAGATACATGCACAACAGTTGTGCGTACAAACCCTCATATTACAAACGAGTAAGTTCAGTTTTTACCTGGGAGTCTAAATCCCCGCTTGAGGTCACATAGTGGTTTTGGAACGCTGACGTCATTCAATAGGTTCAAGTCAAGAATGCAAGGTCCATTAGATTCCAAGCAAACACTTATATCAAGATCAAACCGGAAAGCAGAATTGTCCGTGTCATCCAACAACGTATGTCTAAAATATGGAATAAAAAAACTTGTTTTGCTTAAGATTTAAATGCGGTGATCCCAACATGTATTGATAAACGTATGTTGGTTAATGTTTTTTGTAAGTTGTGTGGCTCTTGACGTTCAATGTATGTTGGCCCTCAAACTTGTCTTTGTTAATTTTTGGATAATGGGCTTGTCCCTGTTGTGAACATTGTATCATTAATAGTATACATTGGTATGTATGCGTCTAGATGATGCCAGTAGTGTGTATTGTACAAAAAAACAAGAGGCAACGTTTGTAAACATTGTAGGGGTATTCGTAAATCAGACATGTTACGTACAGAAAAAATAGTTTGGCAATTATGATTAAGAGAACAAAGGTAACAAGCCCATAATCCTCATTTCTAACCAAAAACCTGTATCGAGGCCAAACAAACACCAAAACAAATAGCCAACGTCACAAGACACATTATTTGAAAGGAGTAATTGTTGCGGAATCCTCATTTGCAAGGTCAGTCAAACCTAAGCGAGTTATCACTTGGGTTTAAACCATTTTTTCAGCGCTCATCCTTAGACCATATGGGCAGACAACCAACAGTCACAAACATGATACTTCAAAATAAGAGGGAACAATGAAATACAAATGAAAAAAAAATGTCTATTTATCAATATCGGGTTACCATCTTGAAACGTTATATGCAATCACTTAGGGGTTAACTTAATGCTTAAACTGGTCTACGAGCGCACATTCGCACACATATTTAAATACAAGCAGCATTATAAATGTAAGAATTATCGGAGCCAGTATCGACAATAAAATATAAACAAATACAATCACACATATACTTCTAGCCCTCTACTTACTTTAATCGTAATACTCCTACTAAATCCGTTTCTACTGGTTTTCCTGAAAGTGTTTACACCAAAATGTACATAGCTTATATTAGTTTCCATTTCTTTATTACAACAAATAATTTATAGTCAGTTTCATACTTCTTTTCCTTCATATGTATAATTGCATCTACAAAAGAGTTGAAATGTATATGGAATGCAGTTAAGATTAAATATAAAAAGTCTGCAATAGACTGTTCGATACAGCTTATATGTATTTTTAATCAATATACACTTATTTTATATGACTATGATAAACATTTACCAAACGGATAGGAGATCAGCGAGTAATTGATCCTTAGATTTTCTATAGACGAATACAGCTCAAATTCACAGAAGTCCAAAACCAATTTCACTGAGAGCGTCCTGTCAATGATTGGAACCAACACGCAGCATGAGACATCAAAGCAATTTTCTCCAAGAACGCAGACCACACTTTCTGGCAGCGACGGTAGTGTTGTGTCAAGAGCACACTCTGCTTATTAAATCAATACGTAGTTGTTAGAAAAATATTCACCGTGTAGCGGACGATGCATACACGTTAAAAAATAAAGACTTCGTTATTACGTGCTTGTATGAATAAATGGACACTACAATGTCAACAATCATAGCACACTTGCCTTTTCTCCATCCGTTCTGAGCAAAGCCTTCCCTGTTAACTAAGCATTCTTCAGAGGATAAATATTTCGTCAAACCTAAGTCATTCAGTAACTTATCTTTGAAAACTCCTAGCACTTGATTTGCAGCGCCATCAACGTTTTGCTTTATCCAATCAGTGATAGAGAAATCTGGATTTATCAAAACTTGTTAATTAGGAAAATATTCACTTGTAAACGATTGTTTTATGTAGATATGTATGTGTTTAAAAGTTCAATAACAAAACTATATCGTATTAGCAGAGTTAATGTTTCGATTCAATGTCTAATACAACACTTTGTTGGACAAAAAACTACTTGCCTTGGAATTTAAAAGATCCATCGAAGCTGCAAAATGGTATCGGTAACAAAACGTTGTCTGCGATTGGCTGGTCGATAATACATCCACTACTTTCAAAACAAAGTTTCAAGCTGGCTGACAGTCTAAATTGTTTGTTTGCAAGCAGATGCTCTACTGTGTAACTGCAAACACACACAGGTTTGAATAAAGTAAACAAATAATATGATTTAGTGATATGAAATAGCAAGATTCAATTACAAGACACACTGTATTTGTTACGTACTGTAAATGAAATACGCCTTGAATATTTAGCACTTGTGGTGTTCCCCATTCATAGTTGAGCAACGATATTCCATGTTCATATTTCTCAAAACTCAAGGTTAGCGTAAAGTCACAAGCGTCGAGATCAATCGATGCTTTAAACGTGCGTTCCATGACGGGTATTGATATGCAGCAATCGACAGCAGTGCAGCTTTCTTGAACGTTGCATCTCATTTGGTTTGGAAGCAAAGGCATCGTGATATCTTGGTTGCAATCTGTAGAACATTTTATTGCATAACTATAATTATCAAATTACGACTTTGATGAAATTATATTGGCATAAATTTTAACAAATATACTGTCATAACTTGTAAAAGTATTTACTGTAAAATAATTTGAACAGAAGTAAAGTACCGTTTTTCCATCCATCTATTGCCGGAGTATATTTATCTGATGAGAGCGTACACGAATCGTCTCTACTCATATATTTAAGAATTCCCAGCTTTTCCAAAATTATATCCGCTGAGTAGCTTGGCAGACTGCTTATGCTAAGGTCGGTTCTAAAGTCGTCTAGTTTAAGATCTGAAATGCAGAAATATATGCAAGTAGGGACGCTGCTATTATGGCAAGTTATTGTACTCAATCTGACGAGTTTGATGTCGATGGGCGTTCAAAAAGTTCACAGCACTAATTGCTAGGTACATGAGTCACAAACAACTCATTATAATGTGTTGGAGTACTCCTTTGATTGCATTACAGCCTCATTAGCCACATTAACTAAAGTTTATTTATTTGGTTACACACTTTGAACAATTTGTAAATTACTTGGTAGATCTCCTGTCCAATCACAGCCAGGTTTAGGAAAATGTGCTTCCTTTAAGACCTCTACATTTTCCTCACATGTATCAGACTGGATACACAGTGCCATCTGTAAATCTACCACATATCTCTTTTCAGCTTCCAAATTGATGATGCGATATCTGATGAAAAATACATTTTATATATAATGTACATATTTTATAGTCGAAAACGATTTCATCAAGTGATGTCTGAATAGTTTGTTTGCGAGCCGTTTAATTTTAAATCAAAATGTATTTATAACATTACCCACAACCCACCTTTTTAAACAAAGGTATACTAGTGTGAAACTGACCGTGATTCATATACCGTTCTACAATTTCGTTAAACGAGCTACACATGTAGATATTGAAATGTAATAAAAATCTAAAGTGACGACGAATGTTTTTTTAAATATCTAATATGAACATTTTTGTTTGTTAAAACCTGATGCGGAATATCCCAACGAAGCTGAATTCTTTCCATTTTCCCCAAGGGTATGAGAGAAGTGAAATGTTCAGGGCGTAGTTTTCAATGCCGATCTCAAGCTTATAATCACACGCATTCAAAAATATGTACGCCCTCAGAGAACGTTGTATTACAGACACGTCTATACAACACTCTATCCCAGTGCAATAGTCTTCGATATGACATGACATAAAGCTCGGAAGTGTTTTTGCCTGTATGTCTTTAAGACAGTCTGAAAAATGCATATGAATATTTTTTTTTTATTTCGCTATCAAATTAAAATAAACTGAAAAATACATCTACAGTGAAATCCTGGTTAAGAAGTAAAGTAAGAACATACAATCTACGTTATTTGCTTGCACAAGCTATGGGTTTTGTTTAATAGCAGTACAATTTGTTTTTATGAAAATATGTAACAAATGCGCTATTTTGCTTAACATTACAAAACTGAAACATCCTACAACTACAAACCGATATCGAATGATATACATGTCTAGAGATCTGAGAACTAATTCTGAGAAATTTCAAAATGCAATACCATTGTTCCAAGCTTCAACAAACGGCGTTGTTCCAATGTAACACTGATTTTGTCGGAGATATTTTGCAATACCAAGGTCATGAAGAAGCTTCTCAACCACATAGGATTGAAGAACACCTCCATTCATATCCAATGAACGTTCGCTCAACCAGCCCGATAAGGTATAATCTAAACAAAGTTTACGTTTGTTGAAATAACACTTGCATTTATAACAAAATAAATGCGTTCTGCTTTTTAAATGTTAGTATATGTTATCCTAAATATATGATTACGTAGAATACTATTATCGTTTGTGTTAAACTAATGTTAAAAAGCATGACTTCACTGATCGATACATACAAATGTATAATATTCCAAATTGTCTACTTCATTTTTTATATGATTAAAGTGTTTTTCTATTTTTGTTATTGTTCCTTAAAGACGAGATGATGGTGATTGGTACCCCAAAATGTTATTGATCATTTTAGAATTTATACACAGACCAAACGTTAATAATACAAAAGAAACCAGTATCCCAACAGTATCTAAAATATAACCATGCCTTTTTTAGAGGCGCAAGGTTCAATTTCTAAGGTAACTCCCAACATGAAGCACAGATCGTCAAAGACAACAAACACATTACATATATATAATTAAAATATCGTTATGTAAAATAATTGTAGGTGTTGCCGACTTGGAACGATCAGCGATAACAGGCGCTCAAAGCTGGTTAACCCGATTTACGAGTACTCAGCCTTACATATATCCATCTATCGACATGCCCCATATTGTCTACTGGGCCTGTCAATGTAGTTTTCATATAGATTTTCACATTTGGACAAATGAATTTGATCCTTATATTTATTAAGGCGAGCTGTGCCGGATAGTTGGTATCTTACCGTTATGGAGATAGCATTGGTGCCCCTTCACATTCGATTAATGGTTATGTCAGTATTGCCTTTAAGTCAATGCTGGTCCCGATAAGCCTTATATTTTTAATTTTGCAATTATTGACGAATGTTGGGACAAGTGTGATGTAAGGTTCACATCACCTAGTTTAAGCCTTGTTTAATCTATATTTATTAGTGTTCATTTAATTTACGTGGTTCTTTGGGGTGTATTCGCCCGTGGCCATATACCCTTACATGTAAACTTTTTTTGATAAATATCGGGACATGTCTTAGGTTGTGTTTAACATACACTGGTTAAACCCTGAGTTTACGTATTTCGCTGACCGATCAAAGGCAGTGACCCCAACACTTATTAATAAATATAGTTTGATGCATGTATGATCTGTCTGTGTGGTTTGTACGTTGTGTGTCTCCTTCAGTGTCTGCTGAGCCTAAGTGTACTACTTTCTAACGGGGTCTTTGTTATTTTTTTGGCTACGCGACTTGTTCCTGTAGTTTTCATTATACTCTATTATTCATTTTTTTGTCGAATAACTATACACTATACTTATTTACATGTTTAGTTTATATCTGTTCATGTGATACGGGTGTAAATTTTTAATCAGCTCAGGTATTACTTATAGGACAACTTTGCACAAGATTCTTTAAACTTGAAGCGGATTGGTTGTATTTGATCACAACATGTCCAGTATTATTTTAGACGTCAGTGCCATAGTGATTCATAGTTTCATAAGAACTTAACGCAGTTTTGAAGAGTTGGCACTGTTGCTCCTAAGGGATTCATTCGTTTACAGGTATACCTACATCTGGTATTTAAGAACTTAATGAGAAGTTTATTGATCAGTTCATCATCATGTTATTCATCATTGTCCTTAAGTTTAAGCTGGCTCCGATTATGCTGATTTTTTTAATTTTACAATCGAGTGAGTGTTGGGAACAGTTTGAGGTTGAGTACTCACAAATAAGTTTAAAACCCCAGTTAAAGTCTGTGTTGTTTTGTACGCAGTGTGTCTCTCGATTAGTCCCTGTTAAGCGTTTGAATTATACCTTTAATCAATGTCTTCGTTAAGCTTTTCCATTGCATTATTGCAAACAGTTTGACAAAGAGGCGCTCAGTGCGCCTAGTGTTTACAAATATATATTGTTTAAATACAGTAAACATACCTTTTATGGAGTATCCTGTGTCCCAATTGCATAATGGCTTTGGTAGATAAACATTTGTAAGTAGTGGCTCGTTGATTACGCAGTAGTTTTCCTCGAAGCATACTTTTACATTCACATTCACCACAAATGTATTTTCACTCTGAAGATCTTCGATTGAATATCTAAAATAGGTATGGTTTCATACCAAGTGGTGTTATAATAACTAACTAACATCGATAACGTTAAATATCATGTGTGGCATTGCCTCAGAATTTTACACATTTAAGTTCGTTTCTCTACGCTCGTCTAATAGGTACCAATTTAAAACCGCAAATTTGCAATTATACTTCACGTTTGTCATTCAGTGAAAGGTTTTGTCTTGAGAGATTATATAAATTGAGTTAATCCATTTTCATTTTTCTTGGTTTGTGAAACAAAAAAAAACTTATTACATCACATTATTAACCAAATTGTTTTAGGCTCATAGTATGTGCTTTCTTGGCAGAAAGTTGTCCTATTATACAAACATGATACCGTAAAAGGGTTAAGCCGCCCTTTCGGTGGCCTCGTACCCGTAAAACGTTAAGCATTTATTGGCTATGAACATATGTATGACTTACAAAATTCTGATGACACCGCCAACAGTTATTTCTTCCACTTTTCCTGAAATGTAACAAAAACATAAAACACTTGTCTTGACAACTATGTAACCAATATCATTTCACTGAAATAAAAATACAAAGTGAAAGCAGAGTAATACCCCAATTGTAGGTGATGAGGGACATTTCTTCGGAAAGCTTTTCAATTCCGATCGTGAATGTTTGTTCACATGCATTTAGAATAATTTTGGCGTTGAAGGATTTACGGATAATATCGACATCAATGCAGCATTCTATACCAGTGCAAAAATCGGGAATGTGACATACGACATTTTCGGGTAAGGTAGGCAACCGTTCCAATGCATTGCATTCTACAAAATAAAAGAAACGATTCACATTATTTAAGTAGTTTAATAATATATTCAAATGTTATTGCTTTACAATCATATTGTTTGTAGGAATGATATAATACATTATGAAACAAAGTGTTTTCATACCATTTTCCCAGCCGTTAACTGCCGTAGCATATTCTTTATCATTGATTGTACATCCTGGACTAAGTAAGTATTTGTCTAAATCGAGTTCCCTCAGAAGTGTACTGATTGCTGCTGCTGATATAATTTCTTCTGGTGAAACTCCTAAGCTTTCTTTCCACTCCTTAAGGGAAAAATCTGAAGAAAATGCTGATTTATTGTAATAGTATATTTGCCACGAACACATTTGAGCATAACAGTGACATGTTCTGTTATATCATAAACATCCTGCTCTATAACAACAAAATCAACAACAGACAGTTGTTGAATACTTTCGTTAAGGGTGGGCTTTCGAAAGCACACACTGCATCTAAAGAATAGAAATGGTCGTTTCAATATGATTGAAAGATTTCATTGAACTTAATCCGGATTATATGGTTCATTGTAGGAATAGAGACTACATTACACACTAAAATACATACTGTACATATATAATTGTGATTCAATGTACTCAATCTATCTTTGGATAGATGTACCAATAATCGAGTAATAACTATATTTAACTAAACTGCGTGTCTTACTTTTCAAACTGAATCCGGAATCTTTATTACAAATCGGTATTGGCAGCATTGTATGGACAAAAATATCTTGGCTTAACTGGCATTCTTTATTGCTGTCCATGCAAACAGCAAGAGACAGGTCAACAATAAAGTGTTTTTCAGTCTTGTCAATCTTGAACCTGAAATAGCATATGGATGCATTGTTGATACAACTTGAAAATAAAAATGCATATGCCACGAAATTCAATACGTGTTTACGTCAAACACATGCATGGTTCATATGTGTCATATTTACCGAAGTATTGAAGTTCTGACATGATCATAAACTATTGTCAAATAAGTTGAGGTAAAACAATGATTTTGCAATGTAACCATACCTAAATCAGAAAAAGAAATCAAATGAGAACTTGATTCGTATATTTATTAATAAGAAACTTACTTCAGCTGAATCAGTTCAAGTATTGTTTGGACATGTTCTCTCCCTGAAAATTTTCATGCAAAAATACACGTTTGTTAGTAAACATGAAAAAGTATGCTCCATATATGCTCTTTCTATATTACAAAGGTGTTCGCGATTGTAAAAATGAATGCTTATTTGGAATGCCACGTGATTTAAATGTGTCTTTATGTATATTCCGCTTTGGAATATTGACTTAAAATGAATTGGTTAATATACAAATATTTATTTAATATTAAATATGGAACACTCATATTATTGTCCGAGGCAATAAATGGAAAAACATTGGTACAGTGCGCATCACTTCGTTGTTTACGGTACTGTTTATCACACAATTTTCAAAACAGCCGAACTGTTGTATAAGGCTGTTGGGAAAATACGGCATTTATTCCGTCACTGATTGATATGAATGTGTTTTAAAGATTATACATTAATAAGCATCTTCTTGTCCCGACAACTAGTAATGCCATCACCAATGATTTAACAATGACCTTGTTTAGATGCACACTTTCTAATCAGCATAATAATCAAACTGTAGAGTTTGCCAATGCAATACTTTGTATTTACTGCATCGACCAGAGATTTCGAAGCAATATTATACGTAATCTTAGCCTCTCACTGATAAGTCTTAATAGTCTACATAATGTGTATTTAGATACGGTCCACAAATGCTACGTACTTATGCACTCGGTAACTAGAATATCCATTGTAAATTGGGCAAGTAATCGATATATTGATTTTTTACCTTGAATTCTTACACTGTATTTGCTGCATTTAATGTCTTGATATGTTTATTATTCATTGCCCAGACAACATGAAATCGAATCATCAATAAACACAGAGCAAATTTCTTATGACTTTAATGGTTTTAACGCGTTCTGTGACGAATAATCATACCCCATTTATAATCGAATATTGGCAGTTTGAATGATAGAGTCTCAAGATTTCCATGAATCTCAAACTTGCAGAAATCAATATTCAATGCGACTTGGATAGTTCGTTTCAGGAATGGTACATAAAAGCAGCAGTCGAATGCAGTACAGGTTTTATTCAACCGACAGACGGTATTGTCAATCAGTTGGACGTTTGTTATATTTGCCGGACACTCTGAAAACAAAAAGAATAATGTTTCAGAAATAAGAGTCTAATGAAATAGTTAAAGATAACATTAATCCTCAATTAATTTTCCTTCTTTTTGTTGTCAAAATTATAAACAGGAAAGCACATTTAACTCTGAAATAGTTCACAACTGCACCGAAAAGGCATGATATCGGATTTTGTTTACAATCTTGCTTGTTAGCAGCAATGTTATATATTTAAATAACTTGATGATTTGTCACAACTTCATTGCGAATTAAATGGTTATTAACCGTTGATCCATCCTTCGCTGACAACTTCCTCATTAACAGTTGTGATGCAGGGTGAAGTCAGAAATGACTTGTCCATTCCAGTTACTTGGAAAAGAAGTTCTAACGCATCATCCCATCTTACATCCGTAAACGACATATCTCCAATCCCATTATCCGTAAGCCATTGTTCTGTAGAGAAGTCTAGAAAATGATGAAAAGTAACGGTTACTGTAGCAAAATTCTCAGACATTATTAAAGTTATACGACCTTAAAAAAGTAGAATGTTTAGTACTGGTTTGAATGGTACTATTCGAAGTACATACACTTCGTGAACCAAGGACTACAATGATAACTTTAATACAAAAACTGTTTTGAGATGTGTTTAAACAATGAACAAATGTTGACATGGATGAAGCAAGTACGAAACTCAACTGAAACAAGAACGGTTGGTACATTTACGTTATATACAAATATAACCGTCCTTTAAGCTGGAAATACTAAGGCATGATATTGACAAAATATTATCATCGAAATAATATACAATTAGATATTGACATTTAATGTGAAATATGTTTAAGTTTGATATAGTGAACATAGCCTCTTGAAGTGTAAACCTTCTATTACATAAGTGTTGCATTGAGCTTAAGGAACAGGAATTAAATAAGATACCAGTTGATAGAACTTTATATTGATTCTTGCCAAAATTGTTTACGCCAGTTAACTGATGTGTACTCAAGTTTTTAAAGGGTTTTACAGTAAATTTTACACAATGAAGACGAAAACAAATGTTGTTCTTAAATGTATACATTATGATATCAAAGCGTTGTCTAATTCATCTTTAAACTGTTGCTAAAAAGGCTAAGGTGTTTTATACAACTTGTATGTCTGATTTAGCTCTTCCATGATCAAGTTTGGCTGTTCTGTCTTTTTGACTCACATGAACACGAACAGATACAGTTTTCTGACAGTCTTACACATTTTTACGAGATTTGTTTTATTGTAGGTTCACAAAAAATCTATAACGTGGTATAAATTTAGCTTATAACAATAGTCAAGAGCTGAATCGGTGGGATGGGGGAACACCCGGCGCACGACCCTACCCCTGGTAGTATTTAATACATATATTCATATTATATGTCAGTATTAATACCTTTATAATCAATATGTTTAATGCATTTTTACACCAAAGAATATTGGCATTTTATTTGAAAAAGTATTTTTCTCAATGCCATATACAGGCGTTTAAAAAAAAACTCATTGGGCAAATCTGGTCATATAAACGCACCATAAACTGTGAGTCGTTAGTAAGCTTATTTAATCTGAATTTAGACATACATGCGTCAATTTCATTTTCAATTCGACCTCAATGATCTTCCGGCATAATGCAATACTTACTTTTAAAGTCAAATTCCAAATCGCACCCAAGCTGAGGAACTTCACTGTTTTCTAGCAAATTTCTCTCAAACAAGCAGTTTCCGCTGTTATCCAAACATACTGCAGCTTTTAAATTGATCAGGAATTTCTTTTCATTGTCAATTTTCTTGATTGAATAGCTGGATAATGAAGGAATGTTTTTAAACATTTTTAACACAACATGCATGTATATTACGAAGGAAGAAACAACATCACAATTTAGTCATTCTTAAGTCTAACAAATAAAATATCTTTACAATAAAAATGCATTTACAGTTATAAACAATGCATATTTCCTTGTATTATTAAGAAAAAATAAAAAGATATAATGTACACATGTACGCATTGAACATTGCCGAACTAGTCCAAAGTAATTCACATCTAGTTGCTTATTCAAAACCTTAACTAAACGGTTTATACGGATAAAGTCTTAATCCTAAATTGCCTCAGTGTCATATGTTGCCGTCTCCCATGGACTTTTAATGATATGTATCTAATAATTAGCGTAGATATGTATTCATTTTAAAGCAGCACTCTCTGTTCATGCACGTATGATTGTGTATATGTACAAATACAAAAACAAATAGCAGGTTGAGAAAGAAATTTCGCCATAGTTTAAATTATTTTGATATGTTACCTATAAACCTCTAATTATATCTGTGTACTGTGGTGTAATGGATATGGACCCCGACTGCGGACCTAGAGTACCCGGCGGAATACGTTTCTTGTTTTGTGTGTGTGTTTTATTTGTAGCTCATGTTTGCTTTTATTTTAGTATATTGATAAAATAAGTTTAAGACCAGTATATGTTTGCTTTCTAATATTTTAGAAAGTCGTTATATTTCATCACATAAAAACAGACGACAATGCGTCTTTAAGATCGTACTTGTATTAAATTGAAATTTTGAAGTCGAACATGAATTGTTTTACACAAGCAAAGAAATGTAAAATATTCTTAAAGAAACATGTAAAATAGGAAAAGTAGTGTTCGTGTTTCCTTATACATTAAAGTGAGAACGTATTATATTACCAAATACATTTGGCACTCAACGCATATACTTAATTGTATTGATCGGCACTGATTGTTTTGCATGATCAGTAATGTTTTTGATCCTGCTAATACTCACGTCAGGCGTAGAAAGTTCAATATCGACACTGATTCGAATTTACCTAAGAATAAAATATTTTTAATTTAAAAGAAACTGCCCTTACAAACAGAATAGTATATGTTTATAATAAACGGAAGATATTTTTCCCGATCATTATTTAGCTCTCGAATAAACAGACAAGCCTCTAAGTCATTGTAAAATGTGAAATATAATAAAACAGGTCAAAGAACCATTTTATATATGGAAACAACTGTAATGGAAATATGGTATCATTTATGCGGATCAAATGTGTTTTTGTACATCATTATGGTTATTATACCACTCAGAATGTACCACTTACCCCATTCATAATTGAACAACGCGAATTCAAACGTATGTTTTTCTATGCCACCAGTTACGACATAATTGCACATATCGATGTCAAAGAAAACGTTCAGTGATAACCCAATGGAGGGGATCCTCATACAGCAATCAATTCCAGTGCAATAACTCGGGATATGGCATGACACGTGGTCATCAGGGAGAACTGGTAGGCGCTCGAAGGTCAAAGGACACACTGTGGACAATTGAATTAATTCATCAATAACAATCAAATAGAGAAACTCAGTAAAATCAATTCATTTGGTCAATTCTCAATTCTGCCAAATTTCTATTATTGCTATGCATTGCCCTCACTTTATTTGTTACTTTTTTATTTGATGCAATGCTCATGTTTCATATACTATTAGTTTATATAAATACTGGTTAAACCAAATGTAAAACATGTGATTGCAATGCAATACTGATTTTGTTCCTGTCATATTTAGTAGAAAGTACTATGTTCTTACGGTTGCTCCATCCGTTGATCGACGGCATGTACGGTTCTCTGCTGCGATCACAAGGAGGCGACTTAAGGAACTCTGAAATACCAAGCTTTTGGAAAAGGGCTTGGGCTCCAGCTTCAGAAAGTTCAGATGATATATCGGAACCCTTTTCTTGAAGCCAATCGTCTAACGAAAAATCTGTCAAAAAATAATAAAATGGACCACGTAAAGCCAACTAGCATTTCTTGATTTACATACAATGCTTATGTGAAATCTACAGGAAATTCGTATTTCGAAGCATTATTGTTAAAAAACATTTACTTAGAAACATAATACTGACAAATGCTAAACTACTGGTTTGATGTCGTCGACTTTCATCTGCATTAAAAGCGTGATCGAGATAAAGACAGAAATTCACAAGCGTTATATAATTTATTCTATCAGACATAGCTTGTGTCAATACTGTGGATATTTGCGCTTAATTAGAAAAGGCTAATTAGTTTTTTTTTATAATTTTACATTGTTAAATGTATTTTTCCAAACTAAAACAACTTAATATACCAATATACAGTTTCATGTATAACGCATGTTGATGAAAATGTATGAGATAGTTCATGCAATGTATTTGACTTGCCCGTAAAGTTAGCCAACGCCGCCAAATTGCATGCGGGTAGTTTTTCGTTGTCCAGAATACTTAAACCTTTTTCGGGGATACAGAACTTTTCGTCATCAATTGGGATGCAGATTGTTAGGTCAAGATTGAGGATGAATCCGTCTTCGTATTTCCCCACAGAATACCTGAGTACATTCATGTAATTATATATAAGCTATCTTTCAAATGTAAGAATTGTACAAGCAATTCTTTTTTTGATACGTAGTAAGGTTATATAGAGGTATATATACACATTGTTATTTAAAAGCAACACATGAAAACCTGTTTATACATGTACTTACGTTATTTCTATTGGTGAATGCTCTGGTTTACCAACATGTATTGTAGTAGGTGTTTCTGTTGAGTAAAACACATATATATTTAACTCCACAATGATGGTCTGATATTGTGATATTCTTTTAAATGCATAAAAGAAGTAGAGAATCGTTTCATAGGAATGAATTTATATATTTTATTTTGATATTATTAGAATAGTGTTAATATGATTTTTATTCAATATTTTGAAAACATACCCCAGTTATATCGCAGGAGTTGTTCACTAAATTTTAGATCCGCTATGCCAGCCTGAACGGTGAACTCACAAGGATCCATGCCAAACCATATAGGAATTTCAACCGTTAGTTGAACAGAACTTAATGGAATTTGAAATGTCAAGTCTATGCAGCACCGTATTCCAAAACAGTCATCACTCAGTTGGCACCTTAAGATATTTTTCAATGAGTCCGGGACAACATTTGAAATATCAAGCGTGGGAGGACAACCTGAAAAAAGTATATATTAGTTTTTAATTATCATGTACTGTCGATATTGAGTGTAAAAAGAAAAAAAAAGAAACAAACTTATAAAATCTTCTAAAAATCTAAGTTCTTTTTCTTAACTTATATAGGACCAAAATTCTCCTCAATTTACCTGTTGGTGGCTCCGGTAGAATACACTTGCCATGTAATAGTATATCCTTAATTCCTAATTGCTTAAGTAACAGCTCAAAGGCCTGTCTGCTAAGTTCTCCTCCAAGAGCATTCGCTAGGTCGTTCAAATTACCTGTTTTACATTTAAAAGGACAATGTATAGTTGAATATGTTCTACACTCTAGCAGAATTTTGTAATTACATGAAGTCAATAGGAATTAAATATGTACCAATTATACAATATGAACTAAAGGGAAAAGCACATTATGCAAAGGTTATAACTGAGCAGAATTTAGTATGTTGTATAACATGTAGTACATACCCGGCAATGTGAAGTTGTTATTACAAATGGGTATTCCTACTTTGAAGTCTTTCAAAATGTTTTGGTTGATGTAATCATCAAATTTTATCCCAAAGTCAATTAAAAACACCTTTTCGTCATCACGTTTATCTATGCTGAACCTAAATGAAAGGAACAGAATTCGAGACATGTTCATCAATCTTCAAAACTGAAGAAATGAAATTTCAATACACATTTAATGTCAAACTTATTTAATTGTATATGCAGTACAATACAATAGCAATTTTCTTAAGTATGTTTCTTGGTCAAACTTGAGATTAGTAGTACTTTTTTCGTGTTTTCTAGTAACAGAAATATAAACTCAATACGTACGTGAGATACAAAGACTCAGCCAATTTAACTATTTCATCTTTGCCTGAAATAATTTAATTCATATCAGATAATACAAAAGTTAAAGTCAATACAACAAGCTAACGTCAGCAACGAAGAAATGGTTGTCAAGCTCAAAACAACTAATTAATGATCGATGGAAGGGTTTAGTTTTAAATTCCATACGTTATTATGCCGTAAACATACGTAAACTACTTCTTGATAATTACTTTCCGAATACAAGAAAAAGAACACTATATAAACAGCACCTTGTTTCAGTTATCACTTAATCTGTAAACGTTGTACAATTTTACAAAATCTAAAAGGTAAACATTTAGCGAAGGACAGGCAAGCATGGCATATACGCTAATAAAGTAATCATTAAGTGAATACATTTCATTCTGTATCATTATTTATGTACATTTATAACGTACAATTAAAATATCGACAATAACCATTATTATACTGTTGGTAAATTGTAATAGTTTGATTTCAATCTTTTATATTGTTCGGAAATGTTCGATTTTAACTAGTATGTATTTAGTCGTGTTAGTAAGGTTGCAAACAAAATGCATAAATCGAGAGTGAAATGAAAAATGACATTAAGAAATATATCACTTAAAAGGACAATGAGCTTTCTAACTCAATAATACAATGCAAACCACGTTAAAGGGACATTTAGACCAGTCACACATTAAACCATGACATATTTTAAAGACACACGTTTCAAGTCAAAACAAGCACTTGACGACCACAATTAAGTCACAAGACAAACAAGAGGGACAAAATGGCCCTATATCGACAAATTGATAAAAAAATACCAACAAGTCAGTAATTGCTTTTTGCTAAGGAAGTAAGTGGTTGCCAAGTATTTTGATGGTTGATAAGGGGGTTGGTTCTTGTAGAGGGAAAATAATAGTTTTGCTAGGGAATTCAAGACATTGTCAGCTGATTGTTCCCAGAGACATGGATGTGATGGCAATGGAAGCCGACTGTTGCTATGGACGTCGGTGATTACTAAGGAACTCATTGGTTGCTATAAATAAAGGTGGTTGAGACAGGTTGCTTAAAATGAAATTGGTTGCTTAGGAAGCCATTGGTTACTAAGCAAGTAAGTGGATGTCAGGGAGATATCTGGTTGCTAAGGAGGTCATTTTTTGCTAAGGAAGTCATTGGATGCCAAGAAATACTTTGGTTGCTAAGGAGGTCATTGGTTGCTAAGGAAAAAAGTGATTGCTTAGAAAGTCATAGGTGGCTAAGGAAGTAAGTGGTTGTTAAGGAAGTAATTTGTGGCCAAAGGTAGTCAATAGTTGCTTTGGAAGTCGTTGGTTGAAAAGAAGTCATGGTTGCTATATATGAAGGTTGTTGATACGGTAATAATTTGTTTCTAAGGAAGTCATCAGTTCCAAAGGAAGTCATTGGTTGATAGGGATGGCGAAAGTCGGTAAGGAAGTCATTGGTTGCTAAGAAAGTTCTTGGATGCTAAGGTAGTAAGAGATTGCTAAAGAAGTCATTGGTTGCTTAGGAAGTCGGTGGTTGCTATGTATGTAGGACGTTGCTTAAAAAGGAAGGTGTTCCTAAGTAAGTCAATGTTTACTCAAGAAGTCATTAGCTACGAAGGAATTAAGTGGATGCTCGGAAATTATCTAATTGCAAAGGAAGTCATTGGTTGATAAAGAATTTATTGATTGCTACGAATTTAGTAAGTTGCAAAGGTGTCCATTGGCAGCTAAAGAAATTATTGGCCGCTAAGAAAAGTATTGGTTGTTATGGATGTATGTAGTTACAAAGGAAGTAAGTGGTTTCTAAGAAGGTAATAGGTTGCTAAGGCGGTATGTTCCAGTTTTGAGCCCAGGGACATAATTTAAACAGTTTTGGGACACGGCCACTTCATGTGGCTACATACCAATCATCAAAAGTACTGGCAGATATTACAATATAAATAAACATAACACCTGTGACCCCTTGGCTGGGGCCAGCTTCGATCCCGAGACAAAATCTAAGCAAATTGGTAAAGAACCCCTACATGAGGCAACATACCAAATATCAAAGGTCTGGGATTTACGGTGTCAGAGATCAAAAATTTCTAAGATTTTTAAATATAACTATATAGAATACATGAAACCCACGAGGCGGCGCCAACTTTGACCCTAGGAGCGTTATTTGAACAATTAAGGTAAAGTACAACTACATAAGGCTACATATCAAATATCAAAGGACTGCGTCATGCGGTTTCAGAGAAAGAAAATACAAAATAATACTGAAAGCAGAGATCCTGGGACCCGCTGGGTGGGGCCAGCTTTGAGCCAAAGGTAATAATGGGAATATTATAGGTAAATGTCCTCTTCATGAGACTTCATTCCAGTAATCAAAAGTCTTGTCCTTGCGGTTTCAGAGAAGACGAATTTCAAATATTTAACTAAACAAGTTAACAGAGAACCTGGGACCCCAAGGGCGGGGCGGACTTCGACCCCTTGGACGTAATTTGAACAAATTAGTGAAGGACCATTACATGATACTACATACCAAATATCAAACGTCTGGGAGATACGGTTTCACGGAAGACGATTTTCAAAGATATAATTAAATAAATATATATAAACCTGAAACCCCTGGGGCGGGACCATTTTTAACCCCAGAGGCATAATTTGAATTATCTTGGTATAGAACTACAACATTAGGCTGCATACCTAATATCAAGGGTATGTGCCTTTCTGTTTCAGAGAAGACGATTTTCAAACTGTTTTACTATATAAGTTAAGGGAAAACTTGTGACTCCTGGGAGGGCATCTTTTGACCGCAGTGACATAACTTGAACAATCTCGGTAAAGGACCACTACAAAAGATATCAAGGTCTTGGCCTTTAGGTCTCAGACAAGAAGAGTTTTAAAGTTTTAAATTGTGGACGACCGACGACCGACGCCGATCATAGCTCACATTGAGCACTTCCTCCTTAGTCGAGCTAAAAAGTATTATTTTAGTATTTTAGTTTACGACAGTAATTCCAGAAATGAGTTTGGATAAGACTAACGGAGAGCACATATCTATGTCTGCTTACTTCAACCTGCAGTCTGCTGATATCTGCATATTACAGAAATGACTCATTGACAAGGGAACCAATTCACTTCGAAATTTAAGAAACTATTCACCTACCCCATTCGTAATCAAAAATAATGATTTCCGTAGACCACTTCTCAAATGACGCTGTCAGGACATAATTACATGGATCCAAACTGATAAATGCTCTAAACGACTTTGTATATTCAGTCAACGGAATTTCAATGTCAATGCACGCTTCAATTCGCATACAATCATTTTGAATATAGTTATACAGGAGTTCGTTGTTGACGTTCGGAAGTATAACTGTTTCATTGTAGACACTGCATGCTGTAAACATAAAGAAAGAATAATTACGTTTATCTTCAATGCGGGTGAATTAACCAGGAGACGGACACAGTAATCAAGACAAAATTTCGTTTGAAAAGTTAATGAAACATTTTTAAAATTTGTATGTGAGACAGTCTTTATGCATTAATTGATTTAAAAGAAATCCTGATTCACTGAACGTGTAACATGCTAAATTAAATGATAACTATGTTGTGAATGTTTGTTACTGGTTAGGCCTTATTTTATTTATGTTCATTCAAATCAACGCTAATTCATAGTGTATGCTTAAGAAAAGATTTCGAACTACAATGGTCAAGAATGATGCAAGTAGATTAAACGTTTGTTCAACACAATAAGAAGCATATCCCTTTTTAGCGAATTAAGACATACTTAAGTCGTCTTGCTCTAAGCGTTTTTCCAAATCGTGTCGTGTCCCGACCGTAGAAAGTTGTCGACTTTGGAGCTCTAAAAAGAGTTCATTATCTTCAAACCTTTCAGGGCGTCTACAAAGTGGTCCATTCGTCAAGAGTTCCTTAAAGCCAAAACATTGTAAACAAAGTAAAGGGAAAAAGGAATGTATGCCTTAAATCAAAAATACAGTTAAACCAAAATAATTGTATTGATTACCGGGTCAATGTTGAGCGCTTCTAAGAGTTTATCTACTGCAACGTCAATAGCCTGTTCTACAATATTTTCTACGGAATCTTCGAAAAGCTCTTGAGTGTCTTTAAATATCTCGTTCCAGTCAACTGAAAGAAAGTATATCAGTGACATGTATCGCAGAAAAGTATTATTAAAGTAAATATCCCATTAACACCGATACTACTAACCTTGCATTCAATGAAACAATGGAATCTACATTGATAAGCAAAACTTTCTAACGCTTTTCTTACGAAGACATTTTTTTTCAAACATGTTTTTATGCAGATGTTATGTAGTTTTGGAATATCCTCTTAGCATATATGAGTCCTGTGACTGGAAACAATGACAATAAATCCACAGTCAATAACTTTATGATTTCGTCGATCTTTCTCACCAGTGCGATCATCATCAAGGCGTGCATAAGTGATTTACAACGGTATTGGAAACAGATGAAAATAGCTTAATTAAAATACCCATTTCTTTTCTATTTAAGGCGTCATATTAGCAATTCACCCATCAGTAGAAAGGTAAGATAAATTTCCCCATATCAAGTCAAAAGTGTAAATTTCCTTTGAGCAGTGACATATTTAAAAACATTAAACAGTCAATAAACACATGAAACATTTTTAATGGCGAACTCCACAGTTTTGCCCGACTATCAACAATCAGAATATGTGGTTGAAATTACAGATCACGAACTATTCGGGCGTGTTTTCTTTCTTTTTTCAACTTGACATTATCCGCTACCTTTTAAAACTGCATATTAATTTAAAGGAACTATTATTACCTCTCAAAGTTTGTATAGATTGATTACACAACGAGTTGGGTTTATTTTAGTGAAGATACGTGGACCTTAAGCCGAAACAGCGCCGCATTAAACTATTAATGAATATGGATCGCACCAGTAATGTTTAAATCGACGACACCATTGTTTGGGGATGTTTGATCCGTGGCTAATCCCGATAATAAATAACCTCAAATTTGACAATACGCCGCTTACTTTCGGGAAATGTAATTGTGCCGTTTGCATGAACAGTCGGGTAAGGAATTATAGCATCTTTTAACACATAAAAGAACGCAAAACAATCCTCCGTGTCGTCGGGATTACACATGCCAGCACCAAATGTAACTTGGAGGTTCTTTTGCCTTAATTTAAATGCATATCTGAAATAAAAATAAACATCTATTTTTACTATTTTACTATACTTTTATATATATTTTCCAAACATGCAGTCAGTGTTATTGTCGATTTGTAGTTTTTTTATGATAAAAGTCTTCTACAAACACAACAAACATCAATTTCTTTTTCCCGTAAATAAGCTAAACATGTAATGACAAGATTTATTTTACGTCGCAATGATGGACTCGTATCATAACGACCATGACGAAAACATGTACATAAAGTGAGAAACAGAATACAATGAGAACCTGTTTTAACAAAGTAAGGAAGTCATTATATAATTCAATTCAGTTAAATGACATTGAAAGCAAACGTCACAAAAACACTTTCAGGACAATCATAAAGCATGTTAAATATATAAATATGTACATGAAGCACCATTATGTATACAATAATGCAAGACAAACAGCTCATGTTTCTTCGAACCAACTGTAATGGTTATGATAATTATATCTGACATTTGTATTGAAACACATACTCATGTTTATACAGCTATCTTAATGAGTGTCTTTCAAAAACCAAATACGGCTGGTTAGACAGTATACTACCGATGGGTGTTCTCGTAGTATTTGCTCAAATCAAAACAACTTACTTGATAATGAGATTGTTTTCCTCCAGGAAATCAAACTTTATATCGGTTTTAACAGTTTGCTCGTCGTCTGAAACAACATGAAATTTTGATGAACGCAGATAAATAGAAGTTCGATTCATTTAAAGATGCAAATACTCTCATTCTCACAGTTTTTATTAATATTAATCTGTATTGCACAATAGTAGCTACTTATTTGAATCTTTCAAATTTGCCAAACAGCATTAAACATTATCAATTGAGACCATAGGCTTCCGAATTGTATTGTTCTACTTGACGTTAACATTAAGTTGACGAGCATTGTTATGTGTTGTCAGGAGAAGAAAACAGACGTGTTTTTTATTGTGAATAAGTTTTCTAAACCGATACATTTATGTGCTGAATTACCTCCTCCTAAAGCAGGTCCTGCTATTTCGTATATCCAGTCTTCAAACCCGAAGGTAAGTAAAGGGACGTCAGGGTCATATCTCATAAACGCTTTGAACGTTTTCGCCAGAATATCAAACACTTCAATTGTCATGCAACATTCGATCCCGAGACACATATCGTCCATTGTACAATACAGCATTTTCGAATCAGGCATCGAGAGCGTCATCAATGGGCATTCTATGAAAAAAACATTTCATTACACTCATTATATTTTTAAACTATCTATACATTTCTCGATATAAATACATATATATATATATCTCCTTTTTATGTCCTGAATATAAAGATATGACAGCATAATTCCTGAATATGTAAAGTGTTAAAGTAAATTCCTGTTTCTTTAATTACATGACACGCTTTAAATACGATGGTATTCAAAGTGTTCTAGAATTTAAATTATCGAATATAATTAATATTAGTTTTGTCATAGTACTTTTGTTATGATTAATTCAAAAGATTATATGAGGTGTTTGCAACCATTTGTCATAAACTACATTAACAATAATTTCGAACATGCATATATAATGTAATATGAGAACTTCTGACAGTGTCTAAATAACACGTTCACGAAACTTCGTCGAAAGACACTTCGTCAAATACGACAGGTATTTGTTTATTATATATTTTACTTTAATAAGGGTGAGAAAACAAACGTTAAAGAAGATGAAAAAAGATCGTCGGAGATTTTGACAATCGCACCGCTCTGGAATTCTTGAAGGGTGTCGCATACAACATCAGATATTGACAATATAAAGTATTATAAGCGTGATGTGCAACCTTCAATCAATTACCGTATCCTGTGATGTAAATAAAGTGTATGCTCATGTTTAACATCGTTGCCTTATTCAATAAAATGTGGCCAAAGCTGTAGCGAGTTTAAGACAGGTTTCGACAGGTTTTCTTATTTCCATTTAGACATACAGTTGTAACTAGCCCCGCCCTGGCAACTATTTTATTTATGAATCAATATGGGTTGCAGGAATTTGACAAAGGGTTACCTTAGGAACACATCTGTGAAATTATTTTGAAATTCGGCTAATAGTTTTTGTAGGGCAGATTTTCTGTTTTCCATAAAGATATATAGTGAAAAGATGCGCCGCCCACATGTTGTTTTACGAATCAACATGGGTGAAGGAATTTTATAAAGTGTCACCTAAGGATAATTTCTGTGAAATTATTTTTAAACGGTCCAGCGGATTCTGAGGAGAAGATTTCAAGTTTTCCATATAAACATATATAGTGAAAAGAAACCCCTCCCCCGGGCGGCCATGTTTTTTACGACTAACATGGGGTTAAGGACTTCGATACAGAGTCTCCTAAGGATCATTTCTGAGAAATTATGATGAAATCGTGTGTGCGGTTTCTGGGAAGAAGAAGTTATTTCTTTCCATCCAGCTTCCATGCCAACCAGATTCTGCATGGAACCTCTTTTATTGAATGAATCTGGAAGTAAACTACCCAAAGAACATTCCTGTGAGGTTTGGTTGAAATTGTCCAAGTTGATTAGGAGTAGAAGTTAATTAAAGGAAAATGTTGACGACGGACGACGGACGGATGACGACGGACGACGGATAACCATCCAATCACAATAGCTCACCTTGAACACTTTGTGCTCAGTTGGGCAAAATACGACAGGGACTAGACTTGTAAGACAACTAAAAGAATAAAACCACATGATAACGAGTCAAACACACCAGTCACACTTGAAACAAATGCGTATATGTACTAATCTAAAGGTTCATACTAGTATCGGGTTGCTTTAGCTGTTGTATCATTTCTTCTCGACTCTGCGTTGGCTGAAGACCTCTGTTTTGTAGCTCTGCTTCAAGCTCATCGTCAGTCAGGAACTCGGGATTGTTGCATCGATCATTGTCTAGGGCATTCTGCAATTATATTAATGTAGAAATAAAGTTGAAATCTTTATGGACTTCGCGGTTTTAAAAGTCAGTAAGCATCTCAGTGTCACCAGAAGTAGTGAGACTACTTCATGTACTGTCCCCATAAGATGTGATATTGCTTTATATTATGTCACTAGAAAAAGTTATACTGCTCCATGTCATGTTCCCAGAAAGAGTAGGACTGCTTTATGTAATGTTCCAAGAAGATGTGAGGCTGCTTCAGTAGAAGTCAGACTGATTTGTGTAATGTTCCCAGATAAAATGAGTTTGTTTCATGTGATTTTCCAAGAAGAAATAAGACTGCTACATATAATATTCCTAGAAGAAGTGAAACTGCTTCATGTAATGTTCCCAGAAGAATTTGTAACGCTTCATGTAATGTTCATAAAATAAGTGAGAATGCTTTATGTAATATTCCCAGAAGAAATTATACTGCTTCATGTAATGTTCCCAGAATAAGTGAGACTGCTTCATGTATTAAATAAGTTGCATATTAAAACAAATGATAGCAGTATTGAGTGATATACCATATTACAAGTTTACAATCATAAAAACTGAACATATCATAGTAAAATAAAAAAGTTAAATCGTTTTTACTTAAAGTTAAACGACTTTGAGTCTGTGTTTCTGCATTACCTTGACAGTTTTCATCAGATTTGCTAATCCCTGTTTGGTTTTGTCGAGTCCTAACACATCAAGAAAGTCAATAATGTCGCCCATTTTCATTTGCCGTATCTTCAATTTCTTCAAAAAAACCTTTATATTTTCCAACATCGTTTTGAACGAAGAACCTGAAAAAGTGAATATAATAAAAATTGGCTACTTTTAGATGTATAACATTGTTATTATGTATACAATTTTTAATATGTTAAATGTAAGAGTTTAGGTCCCCTCTAAACTCTTCACGACAGTAACTTTTGTTAATAATCATTACTGACAGTTACATGTAGTTATTAAGTACATTCGCATCATATCATTACGTAAAGTACGATCAATTTACCTATGCTCTTTAAAAAGCGTTTAGGTCTGCGACCTCCTTTTTTTGTTGCGCTGTATATGCTGTTAGGGTCCCCTGAAAATAATACTTTTAAATAACTTACATATTAAAGTTCGTGATTTTCCCAGAACCGATATGAGTTTTCTCGGTTTAAGTGAATTTATGTATTGGCAGCAATGATGTGTACACTGCTGCAAGCACCAGTTCCATGTACTCTTCATCAACTAGAAGGGCGACCGCTAGAAAATCACGGATCAACTAGGCCCAATAACTAGATCTGCCTGGACCATTTCGGCCCACTTATTTATATGACGACAGATTGAAAGACATGGTATGGTCTATTTTGGCCCCCGTTTGTTATTTCATATTCCGACTGATGTGAAAGAGGTTACTTCAATCCTTCACACCTGCTTTTCAACAGTGAAAGCGTCTAAGAAAGATTTTTGGCAGGTGAGAAATTTCAAAGAAAGTCAATGATATTTAAAATTTCATCAGTAAGTAATAATTATTATTCAAAAATGAATACGCGAAGATATAGCTGGATGATGTAATAACTAGTTACAGCATACACGGACTATGCAATGTGACTCTTCCGTAAGTAAGTCGTTTGTAGAAATTCAGTAGAAACATCCCTTATTCAGGTCAGTTCACGATACGCTAAGCGAGGCAGCAGTGGAGGACAGGGGCATTTGGTTCTCGTATCAGTGTGTTTGAGATGTACTTGACAAACTTTGACTTACATTCATTTTCTAACTTTTATCATATATATATTATGTTGTTGTTGTCATATGCATGTGAATAAAGATGCTAAAATCAGTTATTTCTTTTTTGTTCTTAGCCCAGAATCGTTCATTAAATATCCCCGTTGCAAACTAGATATAGGTCCGTATGAGCGTATGGTCGTATGATTTGAATAATAGCAAGAGCTAACTAATCGTGTTTTTCTTGAGTCGTGTCACCATAAAACAAGAATTTAACTCAAAGTTATTCATACCATCAACATTTATTACTACCGATCATAATACAAACGTAGGCCGATATGGTCAATGCCGAAACACTCCAGGCCGAATTCGTAACAGGGACGAGGTGGTCCAGGTCGAAGTGGTAACTAGGCCAAATTGACCAGGATTTTGGTCATATACTAGATTCAGTTCCATCGGTATGTACTCAGTCTGCAAGACCAAGCCGGTGTCTTGTTTTGACTCGTACCAGGGAATTTCTTGGCAAGAGAGGCACATACCTACACCATAACACCACCTCTAGTTCATCGCACTGGCATTAGTTATGGTACCACAACCCATAGAAAATAAACGCAATATTCATAAAGAACTGTGTCAAGCAGACACCATGCAAGCATTTACCAACATGTACATGCATTTATAATTTCCATTAAACAATCGGTCAAACCAGATTGAAAAAAAACTTAAAAATAGTTCTTGGTCGTCAAACCGCTTATTTCCCTGTTTTATAGTAAGCTTAAAGGTGAATATGTAGTTTTATTAAAAATAGTGCTAATAATTTCAAAGCACGCTTGTATGGGTATCAATGGGTCATTTGAACTCGATTTAATTAAAATATCATTTTCCTGTTCTTTTAGTAAACAATATTTTCAGAAAATTTCAGATAATTATAATTCTCAAAATGTTGTCCGATAACATTCTGTTCCTAATCAGTAAGCATGACTATAATTATTATATGGTGACACAACGGCGAGAATATCATTTTCTGTCAAGCAATTCATGCATCATCGGTCTTTTTCGTGATAAGTTTGTCGATGGTTGCCTGTATCTAATAAGTTGTATATTAATCTATAGCTAATGTTTAATGGCAATATTAATTTTTAAAATAAGTAAAAATACTGCGGTATTTACTTTGCCTTTGCTGCTGCTTTAATATGAGGTGTGTTTCAGAAGGATCTTTCTTTTCGAATGTATAATCAAGCCATTATAAGTATAATACACAGCAAGCATAAAGTTTAACTAAAGCCTGGAGTCAATAAAATAAATTGATTACCCTTCATATCGTCAATATCTGCTCCGGGCCGCTGTGTTTCCGCCAAACCCTGGGGTGGATCCGTGCCGTCTGTTGGAACTGTTTGACTTGTATCTTCATTCCTTCTTCCGTTAATTCCAACAATGAATCCTGCTTTGATAATTCTGTCCTGTAACGAGAGTACAAGCATGAGCTTGATTAAACTACTAATACATGCACTGTGGTAAGAAACCTAGATCTACCAAGGTTTTTTTGACAAAAACAACACCATATATCAGTGGCAATTTTATCTGAAATCA
The DNA here is from genome assembly GCF_026914265.1 of Mya arenaria. Lineage (NCBI taxonomy): Eukaryota > Metazoa > Mollusca > Bivalvia > Myida > Myidae > Mya > Mya arenaria. The sequence goes on from NC_069126.1 coordinate 12,396,960, forward strand.
CTTGTTTTCGAAAGTATATTGATTTATTTTAAGACTCTAAAATAATATATATCATTGAGCAATCAGATTGAGTAAACAGATTACCAAGATAATCCAAAATGCACAAAAACATTACAGTATGATAATAACAATATGTTTCCCATGAAGATAAAAGGAATTTAAAACAAACAAACACCAATTATTGGATACAAACATGGGTCCGCTAAAAAGCAGTATTTGTCTGATAAATCATGTAGATTTATCACTAGACATTTCCTTTTGATATTTCCAGATAAGCTTATACGTACAATATAAGTAAATAACCACGCAAACATCAAACACGAGACACAATGCTACAAGACAATAAGTATTCAGCACATATCAAACCATCGTCATTGGTAAATGTTGTACTAAGCAAGAACTCACTGGGGGTAAACACGTTTAAGCATAAAAAAATTCTTCCGTAACGTATGTAAATATTTATGCAAAAAGCTATATTTATGCAAAAAGCTGCAGAAATAAGCTCAGCAGCAATAAGTTTAAACATAAACCCGGTTTAAGACTAGCTAAATTTAATATGGAAAAACACCTTGCAAATACCTTGTAAACGAGTTTGTAATCATCACATATTTGAGTCCATTTTGGTAACTGAAGTATGCGAGACTCTAATAAATCACTGGGGTCTACTAGCCCGCCATCCCTTTTCAAGGACATATGAATGTGGTTGAATCCTTTACAGGGAGAGCTAGTTGCAATACCGATAGTATCTCCTCCTGCCACCTATTAAAACAATTGCATCAAAACTAAATAAACAACTGCATGGGCAAGCTCAATAGATCCTGTTCAAATGCACAAGGATCAAGGCCTAATAAACAAGCCACAGATTTTGCTGCATGTAAGTATTCAATAAATTTAATACGATCTTCCTATTGTGTATATAAGATACCTTTAAAATGCTGATGCTTGATATGATATATTTTATTCACACCGCATTGTTTTAACAATCTTGTTATGGAAATTTTAAACTGTTCTATTCAGGGCATAGACTTACGTAGGTCTCGAAATAATCTTCATTCGACGGTTGTTTGATAAAATCCGACGGGTTCACGTTTGTAATGATTATTTCAGAATTTGAAGGCAGTGATCCAATTTTTGACAGTATCACTTCATTTTCGTCCTCAGACAGATATACCTTAGCAGCAAATGGCGCAACGACCTAACATCAAGTGAAGAAACACGTAATATAGTGCAGCTTAATATAAAAATAGGATAAAATCATAGCAACACTAATTAATAAAACAGCAATATGAGATAGTCCATTCTTAGAGGCAACATACCGGTAATGTTAGTTACTATCATCATCAATAGGTCTAGATAATCCCTGTAGTTACATGTTTACTTTAATCGTTTATCTAATAAACATTTGTTGATTTATACATGTGCATTCAAGACGGTGTATATATGTGTTAAATTAAGTTTCCCAAATCAAGGCATTCAAAATAAAATCATAACACTTATGATAGAAATTGGCATATTTTCATAGGCAGATACCAATATAAATGTTGGGTCTAGCAATACAAAACAAAAGCACACAATCATTACCGAACACTTACATTGTTGTTTTCATCTATGAGAATATCGATACCATCATTTGTGTATTCTGGCCCACCATTCCTAAGTCTAGCCGGATAAAATCCGTCCCCGTTACATCCACCACCGCTTACCCGTTTGGTTTTGGGAAAGGCAGGGTGACAGTTAGTCCCCAATATGCGAGCCACCAGGGATTTCGCATCCTCGTATCTTTAGGCAGAAAATTGAATTAAAGAAAATGTTAAGGCGCATATGCACGAATACATTTACTTGGTCTTGGTAACGTTGACAATCTTACTTTTAAAAGGTAAATATACGCACAGTTTTGATCATTTTTATGCATTTTGTGCTTTAAAACTCAATTTTCGAAATATATATATAGGACATTTTAATGGGAAGCTTCTGACATCCTGTACCGCGTCAAGTTCGGTGATAAGACACGTGCTGTCAAGTCGGATGCAAGATAATACCCATACCGAGACGATATGCAGGTCGCCAGATTAGCGTCCTATTGTAATATTCCTTTGATTATATGCCTCCTGTGTTTATTTATATGTTTTCATGTACTTTTGTGTTTCAAACCAAAGTACGACATTTCCGGGAATTTCCAATCCGGAAATGATGTAAAAACACAATCACTTTATGGATGTTTAGCTTTGTTTTGAATATAAACGAAATAAAACAGTTATTTAGGAACTGTTTCTTTACATGTTTCGGTATGTTACTGATATTCATCTTTATTCCTTCATCAATAAATTAATTGAAATTTTAATTCGCTGCAGTGTGTTAAAGCTGCACTCTCACAGATTGAATGTTATGACAACTTTTTTATGCTTTGTCTTGGATCGAGCCAATGTTTGCAAAAACCATGGACACCAGTTGTATAAGACTGCTGACAAAAAAATAAATCACATATGTTTTTATTAAAGTTCAAAAACGGATGTTTTATGCATTTTTCTTAAACCGTTAGTAAGCCATATAACATTAATTTTCGAACGGAAATATCAAAATATGCGATCTGATCTTTTGTCAGCAATCTTTTATCATTGGTTTGCAGATATTTACGCAAAAATTTGCTCTTTCTAAGACAAGAAATAAAAAATGTTGTATTTACATTAAATCTGTGAGAGTGCAGCTTTAAAGGCAGCACTCATCACATGGCACCAACATGAAATTTAACAAAACATAACAGAAATGTGATATGGCGGGTTGTATTTTTCACTATATGATATGGATAAGGATATGGATTGGCATATTCTTATTTCCATTAGTCTCTGATGTTGTATTGATACACACCTGATTTATGCATTGCTACTACTATAAACAAAATTTATTATACGCATTTAATCTAACTTAGTAAAATGTAATTGAATGTAATAAACTAACACAATTCGCTTCTTTAATGTTTGACTATGTGTTTTGTTAATTTTATTCGAAGAAAAAAATATATCTAAGACATATTATAAGAAGTATAACGTCTAATTTCATACCCTTGTTTTAGTTCCTCATATGCACTTTTGATTGTAGTATAGCTCTCATATAAATCGATGAAATTTTCAAGAAAACTCCCGCCGATGTCAAGCAAGCTGTTAAGAGGTTCATACACATCATTTATTGCGTTTTTAAGTTCCAAAACAATACGCTGCCGGAGCTTCCCCTAAAAGGAGATATAACATTGACATTTTAACAATTCATTACTGCAACGGGATTGGGAGACGGAGCATAATGGCCAATTGTTTCCCTCCTCAAATACAAATCGCACTGAAATTGTGTTTTCTTCCTTATCTACTGAAAACAGTGCAATAATAGGATTCACTGATAGATGCGCAAATTCAAAAGTCATTAATGCGGCAAACTTGTGTTTCGCCAATGAAAGCTCTTGATTGATTAACGTATTTTAAAATCAAACTATTACATTTGTACATTGACAAATTAAAATAATATATATGAATAGGGTATTAAATAAGATGATCAGTGAATGGAAAACTGCAGCTCAATAATCAGTTCTTGATACAACATCGCGATTTATCTTTAAGCTATCTCAACTTATCTCGACACGGTTTTGCTTACTGTCATCTCATTGCCTCTTTTTAGGTTTTTTCGCTATACATATGTATGCGGAAAGTTAATAACATTATCTGAATTATAAGTTGGTTGACACAAACTTAAAATGAACCATGTTGTGTTACCATTGTGTATGTCCCGTTTGTAAACGTTGCAATTAAATCATTTCCTTCAATTTCTTCGTTTATCCAGTCTTCCGTTTGATAAATAAGAACATTCGATGCATTTTTGAACATATCGAAAAGTACACCAATGTCTTGATTCAGATCGAAAAAGTATTGCTTCATACCTGTAACATATAATATAGCATAACAATGTTAAATATGTAGGGATTACATATTATATGTCGAACTAGGGTTATAAATTAGTATCTACACGTAGTATAAAAAACTGTTTTATAGTGTATATGATTCTCTATAAATTCAAACGAAGCGATGTTTATAATTTTCATAAAAATAATGTTGTGTGTTTTATAATAAAGGAATATTACGCTTAACTTTGTATGAACATAATGCACGTAAATATGAACTTCCTGAAATTATAACTTAAACAGTGAATTTAACAGCACTTAACAATTTATATTACCTCCTGATATGAATGTATGAGATTTCACTTCTTGTAATGTTTCGTTTAGTTCCTTGACATTGATCCAAATGCTGAAAGCAAAAAAAAAAAACTAAAATAAACAAAACACAACGCGTTTCAAATTTTGAACTGAACTAAGGACAGTCCCAAATTAGACGAGTAATCTTAAGTCCCTTAAAACAGAAAGAAACTAAACAAACGATTTTTGTTATGGTATACGACGTCTTATGTTCTGCTTTTGAAGAGTTTTGAGACTTTTAAAGGTAATAACATTATTTAAGATAATCGATATAAACTATATTTTGTTTTGTAAAACGAAGTTTGAAACATTTAGCTAAATGAAATATGATACTTAACGGTTATTTCAAAAAATAGTGACCAATCTCCTTATGGTTAGCTCACATAAGGGCAAAGAGCTCAATGCGAATTATCAGTATCGCCTCTTGTCTGATGTTAGTTGTTTAGTCGTTATTCAATCCATTAGTCAGTACAGTTTACATTCAAATGTCTAAACATTTACATAAACAATATAGCTAAAATTTGGAAAAAAGTGTTCTTAAAATAAATAAAATAAAACGCACATTAGAACTCCGACTGTTATGTAGACAGGATCTCTGAGTTTTATGGAGAAGTATTTCGTTCGTTTTACTAATACCTAATACAATTAATACCAACAAGTTAAGTCCCGTTGGTTAATTCGTGTCGGTTCGTGATGCGAACGTACATTCTAAAATAATTATCATGGAAGACACTTACAGTAAACATAATTAATACTACTCACATAATTACACCTTTTCCGATGTTAAACAAAGACGTTTTAACATCGATGAAAATGTTCATAAATCCTTTAATTATTCCCTGGATTGCTTCAAAAATTTGTTCTGCAGCTTGTGGAATTTTAATCTTGATGGTGTCTGCTATCATCTGCAAAAACAGTCGTGCCATTTTAGGCTTACGTTGTATTACATGCGATGTTAAGACTTGACAAGATCTTTGATTTTTAAAACGACTTAATCATAATGTCTTTTTTTATATAACATGAAGCTCAACTAATGCGTGGGTCATGACTGTTAAAAAGCTCCAATAAGTTTGAGGTAACGTGATTAAATATCAGGATTTTCTTCAGTAAAAAGAAAAATCCTTTTCACTGCAATACAATTATCCATTAACTGAATTAGGACAATGCTCTTCATGTGAATGGTTAATGTTATATTAAGCTGTAAAATACTTGTCCCTTTACATCCGATACTGCTGGTCATGGATTATTGCCTTTGTTGTAATTCCCTCTAAACACAATTATTTTATGACATGCATGTATTGCTTAGTCGTCAATGTTATAAAAATATACAACCTTCATATATTTATCATTTTTCCAGAATAAAATATGACCGACATTTGTTTAAGTACCTTACATGAGGGAGGTTTCTAACTATCAAAATGTCCGGATTTAAAATGCAATATTAATAACTAATGTATTATATAACCTACTTGTGAAATTATATTTACATTCAATTATTCATTTTAATGGCGCACTATTTCGTTATATGACGTCATTATAACAGTGCGCTATGATACTTGTTATAATATGACGTCAGCTGAGTGGAATATGGCCGTTTCAAACTTGGTGAAACATTGACAAATGCATTGTAAGATATGTATTATAATCGCCGTCAGACGTATGTCATGTATGAAATTACAGTTGTGATGCTATCTTTGGTATGTTTTAACATTGGTAGAGAGGTTGTCAGATGACAATAATAGAGATAGTAAATGTAGAAATGTGATATTATTGTAAATACACCCGCGAGCGTAACAGAACGTGACGACACTCACGCTGTACGATATATGAAACAAACGATAGGAACTTTGATTAACGTCAATGATGTCAATTCGTGAGCATTGCGTTTAAGGGCGTATTGAATGAAATATTGTGTAAAAGGAGTTTTAAGAAGATAATTAAAAAATCATGATGATAAAACACTTACAGATAGATGGTATCGGTATTAATCCGACCTGAGTTATCACATTATAGTGTCCATAAAACGGGAAATACACCTCATCATTCTGCACAAACTCGTACAGTATGATTTACATATTCATTTATCCATCATAACCTTACATATTTTAGCAATCTATTGCTTTGAGAATTTACAATTAACTTAAAACTGATGCACCGCAATTGAAAGAGATGCCTTTCGACACAAAGTGTGTTTTTTAACTTTGTTTATGTATGAAAAGTTAAATTTACACTTTTCTCAACAATATACCTTAACACCCTATACACCAAACTTACATTGTAAAACGTCATAACGTCACTTCGTACTTTCTCGTACAACTTCACCGATTCATCAACAAACTGTTTTACAGGGATAATAAATGCCGGCAGTTTTTTTGCATTAACCACTGATATTTTTCTGATGACAACTTGAATTCGATCGCCAAACGAGGACACCTAAAACAAAAAGTAGCACAAAGGCTGAAATTGCAGCTACATTCATACATGGAAATGTTGACAATATATCCACATTTTATCTAGTAAACGTGATTATGGAAAAAATGGTAATTCCAATGATAATGGTTTAATGCATGTCTCACTTTATCAGGGAGTTCTTCTAATGCGTCAACAAATCTCTCAACGACATCTTTAATTGAACCATCTGAATTCAATATTTTTTCGAATGCCGTGACGCCCTTTCGAATAGCGGATATAACATTTTTCACAGTTGCAGCAAACTTTTTAAACCTCTGGAAGACGTTTTCTATATCCTGCAATTAAAATCATCAAATCAATCAATATGTTGATGTTTTGCTATCGATAGTAAATTTCCCTTCGACGCAGCTTTTTTGTTTATAAAATCATCATGATTTCGTGAATGTCACCTCGAACAGTAACATTAAAATGTTGTTGGATTAAGTGGTTTGCCCTTAAACAGGATATGGGCTTATCCCTGTAGTTTCCATTGTTTTATTATAAAAATTTCAAAGATGTAAGCAACAGTTAATACAAAAATTGAGTTAGGTATGGATCTTTGTGTTATTGATAGTATTATGAATAATATCCATTTACATATAACTATAAGGATTTCAAACCTTTAAGATGTTCAGATTGTATTTGGCTCCACCTTTGAAGCATACCCGAGCGACAAAGAATTCAAAGTTCAAACCGAGAAATCCTAGATGGACTATGCCGTAAGCTTCATCGTGCACTCTGATATCTATACTCCCCTTGAGCAGTGCTTGAAAAGATAAGTGTTTATTTCTTTCATATAATAACCGTGTCAGTATGTATTATTAATTTATAGCTTTAACTATATATTTACATTACCACTAAACTGCGATCTTTATACTTAACAAGACAAAGAGAAGTGTCCGAGCAGAAAACTCACAGACTTGAAGGTCAAGAAGATTTTCAATGATAAGTCCAAACGAAGCGCCAATAGTTTTCGAGCCAATCTCTTTTTTCCAGTTTACCCCAGGGGTTTCCAATTTAAACGCTAATGATTTGTCAAATATGGACCTCTTTGATACATCATGAGTAACAACATTCGTGGTGTCCCTGCAATTACATGTACATATATTGTATTTACCCTAACATGTATATTGATGACTTCTTGCAATTGTGGCCTGTCTGTTATTTGCGTTGTTTGTCTGTAAGGCCTTAGCTTTTCTTTTGAAACGAAGTCTTTGTTAAATGAACGGCTACTTGTATTTGTAGTTTCCATTGTACTATTCAAAAAGAATAGCACTTACGATGGTGCTAGGGAGTGTTTCATTGGTGTTAATTAACAACTTTAAATATATAATGGCATCTGTTAATCATGTGCTTGCGAAAGATGTCCCTTCAGGAATGGATTTAAATGTCGTATTTGTTGTTTATCTTTTATGTTCATGTTTATTATTATTATGTTTATTAAGTGTGCGCTCATATAAAGCCCCTCTGACAGTCCAATTGCAAGATTTGTTCTTGCCTGTTATTAGGTTTAATAAACGTTCCGTATATACAGCACGCCATTCTACAGATGATCGCAGATGGCTAAAACTGAAACGAAAACTTCCTCAAAGAGCATCATCATATATCTTTGAAGGATGTTTCTATATTTGAAAATCGGTGTGTGCATTAATTTATCTGAGATGTGTCTATTTGTTTTAAATTGCGAGGATATTATATTTATTATATCAAAATCCAAAGAATGAACAAGTAGAAAATCTTACATCGATTTAACGGCAAGCGGGTGGGATTGGTACTGTTGCACTGCCTCATATCTCACAACTTCTTCGTCATCGCTGATGGCAACTTTGTGAAGCGTGTCCAGAGTCTGCAAATGTACAATCATTTTAAACAATTCCATGAATAATCCAATAATAAGTAATTAGTGTGTATCATTTAAAAATGATAACTTTACAAAGCGGTCATATAATGCAATGGAATGTGTGTTAAACATGATATTAAACTAATGTCCAAACATACGTACAAGCGCGCTGTTTCATTGTCCTTTGCAAGTTATTAGCTTTAACGAGGCAGTAGCATTACTATACTACTGGTTGCGTACCTGTTTATCGTGATAACGTCTTAGGGCAAAAATACCAGCTCGTTTCACCCACTGAGAATTAGTGGAATTTATGTGAGATGCAATGTATTCATATGAGCTCGAGAGTCCAGCATTCCCCAACGTCTCTAACAGAACCACCTTTTCTAGATCATGTTCGATGCACTCGCTCTCTGACATAAATGACCTCTTTCTTCTATATTCCCATGGATCTAGAAACAAAACCGTTAAATGCATAACATATAACATTTAGCAAATTCTGAATTTATTATTACAGTTATTTATTACAGATGAGTTGACTACAAAAAAAACATAATACCATGCAGCCCAAGAGCTCTGTGAACATATTGAATATGCTCGTTTGCTTCAGAATGTTGGTTATTCTGGTGAAGATTTCCAATTAGTCCACCAAAGGCGAAGCAAAAAGAATGCCGAGTTTCTTGTTCAAATCGTGTGTCTTTCTTCGTGCATTCTATTCGTAGAGCATCTAATAGTTCCTACAGTGAACAATATAAAACGATAAGTCATTAGTCAAACTTCACATTGTTATAAGGTTGAATGAGATGCATTAAAGTATTACTATGATCATTAGCGAAGAATACGAATTGTTAATGCAATACGTTTTATGAGTTCAGTTCAACTTAAGTTGTTGTTTTTTTCATAATAGCGAAGGAGGTCAGTACATTTGCAAACAAACGTTATAAACTGATTCGGTAGCTTCCCTTTAGTCGTTTAAAGAGTAAGTCTGAACAATATCACGAAAGAAAATCGTGTTTTAGAATAAAGAAATTTGCAGCTATACCAAACGCAAGGTGAGAACTGCATTTATCCAATACGAATCGGAAACAAACGATAACTAATTCTGCGTTAAGTTGCTAGTCTATTCATTTTACAACGATTGTGCAGAAAGTTATATTAACTTATGCAAAGTCAATATCCTTTGCACGATGATGAACGAGAGTGAGGTCTTGTGTTGTTTAGGAAACCGGAGAGCCCGGACAAAACCCACTTGTGCGGCTAGGTGACCACCAGCCAAACTCACATGCGCCCAGACCGGAAATCTAACCTGGGACGCCTTGGTGAGAAGCAAGTGCGCTAACTGGACAACCGCTATTTAAGTGGACGTACAACCTCAAAATCGCAATTATAACTAGCTACCAAATTAGTAAAATTCAAATGCAGTACCGAAGACGGGATAATATCTGAAGCAGTTATTGCCGTTAGAATTCGATCAATAATCCGTTCTGGCGATAAACCTCCTGTCAAAACGTTAGCGATGAGTTCAATTGAATGTTCGCTCTTTAAACTTCCTAATGCATCAGCAAAATGATTTTGATCTGCTCTTCTTGAACAATTTCTACAAAAAAACACATACATTTTATTTTATTAAATACATCAAGCTACATTATTATTGTAAGCGCTCGGAAACCATTTAAGACCTTCACAACGTTTGAGTGAACTCAAAATTTCGAAGACCCTTCTTAGGTGGTTACAAAGGCAATGCAGTTGAGTTATCATTGTAGTGTAGCATGTGCGAACTGCATTTAAGTTTGTAAATGTGGTCACATTGTACACAAAATAATGCATGATAAACGTGTGTACGTGAACCAAACAAAGGAGGACCGAATGACAAGTAGGACAATTAATCTGTGTCGAGAACAACACCAAAAGTGAACATTTTTTACCTTGAGAAAGGAAATTGCAGATAACATTCAGTAATGTTCTTCAATTCATTCCATTGCAGGCTGTCAATGACATTCACTAACGTCTTAAAGCACATGTTGGACTGATGAGATCCTGAAAACAGCCGTTTTAATGCTCTCATAATCGACAAAATCTACTGAGCGGTAAATACATAAACTACGATACGTGACATGATTTTCAAACCGAGTTAATACTTCCTTAACTCAGGACCAAATTTAATGTTTATAAAAGTCATAGTAGATGCTTAAAACAATAATAGCCTAACAGATTAGCTCATTTAATTTTCCCTATAATTTATCATGCTGATTTATGAACATATTTCTTCTCAAATCATTTAATAGACTAGACACCAAATGAAACACCTGCTAGAAAAAAAGAGAATTTTCAAAAACTTGCATAAATTTGCTGGGTTTGTCTACCACGTATATCTCAATCAATTTAAAAATAACGTCGGTATATGTATCTGTACTAATCACGTGACATTTACAATTTAAGTATTCACATTATACACTCTAAAACCATTATGCGTTATTTTTAAAAGGGTAAACTCAGCTGAGACAGCGTCAAAATATTATCTTAATCATGTAAAATGAATTATTATCGGCCTCATACTAGCTCGGATTGTCAATTCTAGTCTTGTTTCGAGGATGTACTGTATTTGCCGATTTTGGAACCATCTGGTGTCGAGTCCCTTTAAAATCTAACTCCAGTATTTAATGCTTTACCCTTCTCTGGTTCCTTCCGCAGGCATTCAAGGTTTGACATTATTGCCTCCGTAGCATTTACGCCCCAGTCCTTTTTCCTTGCATTTTTGAGAGGCATCTTGAAAACAAAGGTTATGTATTTCAGATAATAATACTTAAATCGTGAGCATTGAAACTGATCAATAATGAATTTGTTTTTATTGAGTATCCAAACATGATAAAGAGCATTGCTAACAATAACGTTAGTCCTACAGACTTGAGAAATAACCGAAACAAATTGTATTGTTTACATAAACACCTATTCAATTGTAGAACAGATCATCTCGTAGTTTGCACATATTCATATAAAAATGTAATACTAGGTCTTAAAAAATTAAAACGTGCATTGCATGATAAAACATGGAGTTATATAGTAACTAACGGTTTTTATCATTGAAAGTGACACTGATATCTGAAGTATTAGAAGGATTTTATCACTCCTTATTTGCCTTAAAATTAAGTATTAAAAGATAATTCCTTACACCCGCATCAGAGATATTTGCTTCCGTAAGGTGTGGGGGTTTTTGAACATTCTTATCGATAACTCTTTTCCCGGTAAATATTAAGTTATCTTTCGAGTGCGCTCGTATTTGTGGCATATCTGAAATTATTTGAAAATGAAAAATTATATTTTGTTAGAACATTACAACATTTGCAAACCTTTATAATTATTCTGATTAGTTTTGTTATTTAAACCCTCAGCGGAACCTACTACAAAACAGAACATTAAAAATATGTGTTAGGCTGTATCTCATGAATTTACCTCCCAGACAGCGAATACTCGCGTATTTTAAGGTATTCGATGTGCAAATAACAGTGTAATTACATCGTGCATTTGGAAATAACGTTCAAGTGTAATTCCAGGTTACCCATAATAGTTTGGTGTCATTTGTAGGGCTAGCGCTTGTAGGTCACAAATATGTAAAATAAATGACCGATAATGCTGTATAGATTATAAGTATCGTCCATGGCCGAAATTGTAAGATAGGTTCAATCCGACCCGAGCGTAGGGTGTTTTGCGGAAACGAGGTTTACCGAGTTTCCGAAAAACATCCCGCGCGAGGGTCGCGATGAACCTATCTTACACGAGCGGCTATGGTAGATGCTTTTTCTCCCACCTCAGTTAAACAAAATAAAGTAAAAATGTATTTTTGCGGGAACTCTTGTGTGCGTAGTAAAAATAATGCGTATGGATATTTGATAGTTCGTGGTTGTCATGGATATGCGCGCATTGATTCAGATTATGTTAATAGTCAAATCGGTCTTTAAATAGTCCTGATCGGAGTGGAGCATTATTTCTTGAAAGGTGCGTGAAAACTTTTTATGGCGACATTTGAAGCGAGAAATAGTTAATTAGCATTCTAAATATTGCCACAAGACAAGGTTTCTATGATGCTACAGACGACAGTCTTTAACAAGGGAGGTAATTACAATGTGGTGACCATTAAAAAAGTGTTCCATACGGGTATTTTATCTTCGCCCGTGGCAAACTTATTTAGATATATATATAAATGCCAACACATCTGTTCTTTCTTTCTGTTTCAAATTTTAAAAAGGCTTCATAAAAAAGAAGGTTTGCAATTTTGATAAATATAAAAAATTGAATGTCGTATATTTAAATATTTATTGAATAACTTAAGTGATATGTAAATAAAATCTTATGGGGGTATAATTCATTCCATGTCCGCTTTTTCTTTTCTGTTTTTGAAATGAAATAGGAAATAAGATCTGCTATCAATTTAAATTTACAAACCTAATTTGAAAACAATTAAGGAAAAAACAATTTTTCAAATTAAATTCAATTGGCGTCGCTACAAAAACACTGGTTTATCGTTACCTATACAACATGTTATAATGCAGTTGTTTATGTCTTAAGCACGTTCGTGGGGGTATAAATGATATATGAGTAGCTTTTCAATTGATACTAATACATTAATTAAGAATAATAAAGACGTAGAAAGTGTGTTATCATGTTCTCAAACAAATATCGCATAATGATTTAATCAAATGTCAAATTCGTTTATTTTACAGTTTTCTGGTCTAGTCTCATTTTAGCATTTTGCATTAATAGCATTCATTCATTAAATATTATACCGTCACTTTAACAAAAAAATGACATTTTCAATTAATGGATGGTTTCTTATTTAATACACCTTTCATACAGGTCGTTACTTATTAGATTGAAAGGTGGAGAAAATAAGAAACCATCGCATTAATAAAACATGTCATTTATTTTTTTAATAATATTTAATAAATAATTGCAATGAATGCGCATAGCCTTAAGTATTATAATTAATACTATTAATATTTCAAACCGACGTTAATAGATATAATGAACACCCTTTTATCCGGCTTAATGCAATTCATATGCACTTTTTGGCAGATCAAATATCTCGAAATGTCTAGTCCGCCTACCGTTTGATTGATAACGTGTTAAAAGGACCCTAATTGTCATTTATAACGTAAAAAAGGGGGAATATATCGCTGTATGTTTGTCCAATTTTGATTGGTACGAATTCATTCCATTGCATGGATAAGTTGTTCATTATATTGTAAAGTCATTACCGAAGTCGTTGAAAGAAGACTCGTGTACCGATGGCCTCATTCCTTTGTATGGATCAAAGCTGTAAACAAAAATGTAATTGTAGATATATTTCTGCCTTTGGTTATAAAACAAAAGTGTGCGTTTCAGATACTGCTGAATAAGAGATTCTCATTCTTCCCAGGTTATCACAATTGCCTAAGATAAAGTCATTATGTTTAATTGATCTGCAGTCATATGGCAATGGTGGAGTTAAATGCAGACAAATACAACACCAAGTTGAAAGTCTATGCTGATAGGAATTGTTTCCTTTTCCCTAAAATGGTCATGATATCCTAGTTACAACATTAATCAATACCTTGTTGCATTTTTATTTAAATTTGTATTGCTCTATTTGTAACTAATCTGGTTTTTTTTAGCTATATCGCAAAATAGTTTGAACGTTAAAAAACTTGAACTGCTGCGTTTCTATAAATAGTTGGTTACGTTTTACTATTGTTTGCAAATAAACTTAGCATTTCGAGGTACTGAAGCATAGAATGATCGTGCTTTCAATGACGACCCTTTCCAGAAAGTGAATGACAAAACGAGTGCAACATTATAACAAGATACTTGTACGTATCGCATGAAACTAACCGCGTATGAGACGGGCTCATACCACCCACCCCTGTCACATCCCGTTAAGGATTCAAACTTTAACAATCCTATTTGGTTTAATTCAACTGACTAATTAAATGGTAGCTATAAGTAACGCTCACAAATGGGACAAAGAAAACGCTTTGATGTGTTGAACTTGACTGTTTAAAGCTGCTGTTTAGGCGGTACAAATTTACCGTATTTCGGGGTAAAGTGACATTTCAATATAACTTTGTTTAACTGATTGACGAGCACTTTATGCTCAGTTTAATTGCAAATAGTAGTGTATATTTGCATAAAAAGTAAAATATGAAAAACTTTTTGTCATTTACCCATCATCATGTCTGATGTCCAATGTTAAATTTTCTTCAAGCTTGACACTCTCAATAATGGCGGACTCGGAGTGAAATGTCAAATTCTGCAAAACATAAATCGAATTGAACAATTTGCATACGGATATGAATGTTTTGCTTGAAATTAAAAAAAATGCAAGATGCAACTTGAATATTATGTGTTCAATGGGAAAAAAAACATGGTGGCATGATACGATACCAGCTGTACAAAAACATCGATAACAAAGGATATTTATGCCAAGACCCCTTCTTGGATTTAATTATGAATGCCACATAATGGGTGTCTTTGCAACAATACTTGGGCGTTAGCGTAAATCATTGCGGCGTAAGAAACAATATTATTCATGAAGTCGAAATAATTGTTCAATTGATAAATTATATTATCGAATTGCTAGCCTTTATTTAACATTGAATGGGATTTAGATGACAGGTGATGTGTCTTATGATTAAGAACCCAACGCGCGCAAAAACATTATTTATTTTAAGAAATATTGTCAAAGGCGCAATACAATTCGATCACAATGCAAATTGTATGAGATGGAAAAAAGCATTTCAAAAGCTTTATATTTAAACAAAATATAATTTTGAAAATCTGGTTTGATAACTGCATTTTAATATTTCTGTAATCTTGTGACTTTGACATATATGGTTCTCTGATGGTTTTACATTTAAAAAAGCTCATTTTAAATGTGTAACTGCTTGGCTCTACGCTGTTTACTTTAAATGAAATCATTGATATCTGGTTTTGAGACATATAATTATTATACTTACTTTTTGATAGGACGAAGATCCTCCTTTCATGGGATGTGTGTAATTCATGCGGGTCTTGTGGAAAGCATATCCTGTCTCAGTCTTGTTAACATAATAATTTGAATTATGTCGACCTGCAGAAATAAATGCTGATATCGTTATTACATTACTTTATTTTACCAGATTTTCGACTTTTCTGCCAGTACCGAATCAATTAAATCGATGCGTATGTAAACTGGTTAATGCAGCTTACAAAACAACATTTATTTAGACAGGGAAATAAAATATTACCTTCTTTCCCATTCTCCGTCGTTTGGTACATCCATCCATGTTTATGTGCTTTATGTTCAACCTATTCAAATACATTATTTAGTAAGCAGTTGAGGCTGTATCACTCAAAGTTTATGTTTGTTTCACATGTGCATGTATTGATTTTGAAAAAGAGTGTCACTTTAAGTGTTTGTTACGCCTGGAGCTTCTTAACAGGAAATGCGTTAATTCGATATTGAGCATGTCCCTTTAGCGTTCATTGTATGACTGATGTATTGTTTTGTAGTTTAATGTAGCGAGGTATATTGTAATGAGACCAGCAGACGTGTGATATAATGTAGTGGAAATGCGTTAATTCGATATTGAGCATGTCCCTTTAGCGTTCATTGTATGACTGATGTATTGTTTTGTAGTTTAATGTAGCGAGGTATATTGTAATGAGACCAGCAGACGTGTGATATAATGTAGTGTTATGTATTGTATTGTAGTAACTCTAAGTGTAAAGAAATATGGTGTCGTGTGATATAGTGTTGTGTACTAGACTATTCGGACTTTAAAGTGTAGTTGAACATAAATGAAACAATAGTTAGGAATCATTCATGCTATGTTTTATTGATGGATAAACACATTATAAGAACATATGAATTTCGTTATTAAGTTATTGATATAAAATACTTTCGACATAGTGATATTCGTATGTGTCTTGCAATCAGTAACTTGTTATATTATTACCTCGTTCATATGGTGCAGTTTGCAGCTTAACATGTCAACAAACCCCTTTTTGATTGCGAGGATGTTGCCGTCTTCCTCTCGTTCGTAGTAAATTTGTTTGATTTCCCCACGAGGCGTCAGCAAAAATGAAAACCTGTAAACAGAAATGTCGTCACGCCGTCAATACAGAGTCCCCAGACCTGTTGTTCCGCGCATCCATCAATGACAAATAGACAGTAAAGAATTGTGCTTACCATTTAGAAAAGTCTTCATGTTTACCCCCACATTCTAAAACAACAAACATTTGCATAATTTGCATCATACAAAAGCATCAATCAATTGACAGTTTAAATCGAAACATCTAGTTACACCAGAAAATATTGCATGTATATCTACTGACACTGGAATGCGTTGCGTCACATGTAAGTTTGCTGTTGTTTCTTACCCTCTGTCTTCTCTGTACAGATGACAAACTCATTGACATGCAGTTTTATTTCCTGACCACTTTCATTGCTATAGACGTTTTGAAACCCAAGCTGAAATGTACAAAATATAACCGTATTTATGACAGGTTATACACAACTGCGTGTCATAGGTATAAATAAGGACGGCACCCTAAGGTTTATATGGATGGAGACATAAGCCGAGGTCCATCTCCTTTTCGGGAATTTGGCATATACATGATATTGTAAACCTAATTATAAAATAAAGTTTTGCTTGAACAACAATTCCTTGTTTTATAGTGGCAAATAGACAATATTTCGGCATTATTAAATTTGATAGATAATAACGGTATTATTAAATAAAATAATGCCATAAAATGCGCTTTATATCTGTAATGAATATTAAGCATTCCAAAATAATTCATTAACTGGAGATAAAGTTTAAACTATAAAAGGTTACTATATCGGGCGAATGGGTGTCACAGTAAATTGTATCGTGAAACCAGTCGAACAACGATCAAGTGCGGACATTACATATAGGCGGCAAAGACGCATCAGTATTATGTTCACCTGCTTACTGGTTATACAAATCTTCTTTGTCGGTCGGATGAAAGATGAAAAAAACACGCAATTACCCCAGCACATAAGGACACACAGACAAAGATAAGGATAATGACACCCTATCATAACCAACGGACGTTGGACGTTACAGATATAGATAAAACTTAAAGCTGCAACATACTTTGTATTCCTTCACATAACACTACGAATGAAACAGTGATACAATAATTGATATTTGTCGTCAGCTTGACATCAATATTTTACGTTGGCTTGCGCCGAGTATCATGCAGAGATGTTATTAAACCGGATACCTTTTTTGAGATTTGTTTTTCGTTCACGCTTGCAGATTTAATGTATGAATGAAATAATAAAAACCCACTTTTGTTTGCCAACTTTCAGTCGTGTCGCACAACCGTTTGTTTACGATATTCTATACCACATGTCATTAATATATTTAAGTGAGATTAATCTTTAGGTATCAAATACTCAACTTCGTAAAATTCGGTTGCAAATGGATCCCATATTATTATTTGTACTTTTTCAAAGGGTGTAATTTATAGTGAACAGATTTGTAAAAGTGTACAAGTAATATTTAAATAAAGACGTTTTGGCTATCAATGATAACAAAATAGGACTTTTTACGTCCGATTTCAAATAAAATAAATGGCAAAAATACAAACGACTGTAAAATCATGTACAATATAGTGTTGGTTATATGATTAATATATAAGTGAATGGCAAACAATCTTCCTTTAATTGATATTAAACTAAACAGAGTCAAAAGTGCAAATAACGGATAATTATATTGTTTGAGGGTCGAATACCATAATATAAGTAAGTTTAAACTTATTTTATTTTACAACGATTGTGAAACAAGCTATTGCAACTTATATTAATCACTCTCGTTGGCACGATGTTGCGCGAGAATGTGGTCTTGTGTCGTGGGGGAAACCGGAGTACCCGGATAAAAACCACTTGTCCGGCTTGGTGGCCACTAACCAAACTCACATGCGCCCAGGCCGAGGTTCGAACCCGGGTTGCCTTGGTGAGAAGCGAGTGCGCTAACCACTGCGCTAACCGCAGTTATAAAGTAAACATAATCCCAAACATTATATTTACAAAACAACTTGACATATCTTGTCCATCAGACTTAAAACCTAAGGACACCATCAATAGACTTTTTTTGGTGACTATCCGTGTGCTTTTACCAGTTCGTCTTTCCACATGTTACCTAATGTTTACTTTGCACAAGTTTTCACCAACGGCAGAAAATTATATGTATACCTAAAACATATTTAGTGTCAAGATGGTTTCCATAAATGACTTTAATTTGTTTAGCTAATGCGGTTCACTTAACCGGTAAATTCGTCGAGTGTTTCTAAAGCAAATGACGCTTTAAAATAATAACGACATACGACGGCAATCGGCCACCGGATGACGGGCAACGTATGCTTGTAGGGTCACAATGTCGAACCATGCGCACTAAATTACTAAGAATTAAACAGGGATAACTTCAGATTCCATCAAAACGAACAATTTAATATATGTACTAAAATCGATTACCTTGGCAGACGTTTGAAACGTTTCTACGTCGTGTAACGTTGCGATGGAGTCTACAGCGTACAAATACTCGAAGCCCGGTTCATATCGGATGAAAGATGTTAAGCCCTCCTTCCCGAACAGTAGCAATATAAATATGTATTTCATTTTAGACATTTTGTAAAAGCCTTTATTTTATGTTCATGATTCCACATACAGTGTATTCAATCAGACATCAAATAATGTTTTAAAATTTCTTCGAGTAAGCGCTATAGTAATATATGGCTATATTTCTATTGCACTATCGGTTTCTAAACCTCGCCCAGAGGTGGTATTTAATATGAAACATAAGTCAATCTTATAGTAATTCATCATTAAATTCATTCATTGGATTGGTCCGTAATTTATACCACGCAATACGATTGGCTACATTGTTCTTAGATACAGGTATGACTTATATTGAATACCACCCCTCTGGGCTCTATCAGATTTAAATAATGTTCATTCAAACGTCTTTGATACATTTCCACTGTGCTTTTTAAGCGAAAATGGACTGATTTATAATAAACATTTGTGAAGAATGAAGCCTGTAATCTTAACTTTGTTCTATTTGACGTAAGTACTGATTTCTTATTATTTTAAAATAAATGTACTAATAAACTCTGATGCAATAGTTATGTTACACTAGTGTTGACACGAAGTAATTTAAGAAACGAGCACCATAGGCGGACATTGAAAAGAAAACAACATTACCCGTAGATTATATTATAATGATATTACAAACTATTACAAATAAATATGTAATGTAATTAAAAAAATAATCATAAAGCCAACTTTTTGTCTGGAGAACAGAATGACAATAATGTAATTTCCAAAGCAGGACTAACGACATTTACCAATGCCGATATTTTGATAGTTTTAGTTTGTTGTCTTGTAGCGTTATGTGTCTCTTGTATGTTGTTTGTTTTGCCATCATAAGTGTTCCATTATACGGGATATTTGTTAATTTTGAGACTACTGAGCAATGTAACTATGATTTCTATTGTTTTATTAATCTTACTGCGTTCTAAATAACACGCTTTTTTATGGGTGTATGTTCACGAAAGCGCATTTGCAAATAAAAACACGTAATATTTGTGTTTGAAATGTATGCTATGATATCATAGTTATATCTTAATCTCATTCTCAGTGCAAAATTTTCATACGGTACCGGTATATATGAGTACTGTCAAAATGTACTGTATCACGGGGGGGGGGGGGCAATTTTACTGTCAAAGCTACTGTCTACCGGTACGGATATATTCGGATATAACCGATGTGTTTTTGCATGCGCATTCATCGATATTTAATTTCCGATTGATTTTAATTGATTGGCTTCATGAATCTACTTCGTTACACTTTGGCTTGAATATCATTTCAATGTTGTACCTACGTCGTAACATGGAATTTGTTGAAATAAACAACATGTACGAGTATATACATTCATATCATACCGGTTTCAAACTTAAAATATATTCTGGAAAAAAATTCTTTCGGACGCGAAAATACAATTACAAACAATTGAGGTAATTTGCTCGTTTTAATTCTAGCTGAAAAAGTTGTACTTAAATTGTAAATTTTATCAAGACGATATAGGAAAATGCTCTTGGTGTCAAAAACCCAAGTAAAGGAAAAAAATGCACATAAATTATGTCAATGATATCATGTTCTACAAGATGGGTCTGAATCTTGAGAAAAATTTGAAAATGTAATACGACCCAAAATAGTTTAAATGGGGTAAACAAAATGAAAACAGTAAATAAAACTGCGATTAACTGAAATCCATCTCTAATGCAAAGAACGGTGAGCATTTGACGGGTGTACCTATTATATTCTCTAGTTTCAAAGTCAATTGATTGCATCAGAATGTTGTATTTTTATGTTTTCCTACATTTTTGGCCTAAGACGCTTTTTTATTTGAAATTAAAAAAAAATTGTCTATTGTTTTCTGTATGGAAAGCTATTGGCACACTATATCCTCATGATTAACCAGGTTTTCATCGAAGACCGGGTTATTAGAATGAGGATGTCGTTGGGCGGGCGGACAAGCGGGCGTTACACATTGGTTTCCGACAAATAACTTTAATTAGGATTGATGGATAGTGGTGAGCTTGGTGTGTACTTTATGTGAAGAGCTAGCCTGAGATAGCTTTTGAGGGGGTTATGGTCTTGGTCAAGGTCATATTTTTGGGGGGATTTTTTTTTCTTTTTTTAGTGGGGGTCAGTAAGGAGTCAATGTCAATGTTAAAAAATAGAGTATCATATCCGCCCAATAGGTTAAGTTCGGATTAATGGATAGTAATGTTACTTGGTGTGTCGGTTACGTATGTGAGCTAGCTATCGATTGCTGTTTGAGTGTTTTTGGTCAAGGTCATTGTTACTTAAAACAAAATGGTTTCCGCCTAAAAAATTAGTTAGGAGTATGATGAATAGTGATTGATGTGTATTTAGCTTATGTTAAAGGCTAGATCGGGATTGCTTTTTTGGGTGTGGGGACAAGGTTAAGGTTACTTTATATACAGTAAAGTTTTCCACCTAATAATTTAAGTAAGGATTGATGGATAGTGATGAAACTTGGTGTGTAGGTAGATTATCTGAAGACCTAGTTTGGGATTAAATTTAACGGGGATTGGGTCAAGGTCAAGGTTACTTAAAACAGAAAAAAGTTTTCCGACCAATTTTTTGAGTTAGCATTGATAAATAGTGAACAAACTTGCTGTGTATGTAGCTTATGTGAAGAGCTTGCTTGAGAGAGGTTGGGATCAAAGTCACTCTTACTAAAAATGGAAAAACGGTTTCCGACAAATAACTTAAGCAAGGATTAATTACTTAGTTAGGATTTTAATGAATAGTGATAAAACTTGGTGTCTATGTAACTTATGTTAAGGGCTAGATCGGAATTGCTTTTGTTAGGGTGGGTACAAGGTTAAGGTTACTATAAATAAAGAAATGTTTTCCGACTAATACATTAAGTAAGGATTGATGAATAGTGAATACACTTGCTGTGTATGTAGCTTAAGTGAAGATCTAGCTGGTGATAGGCTTTTGAGATGGTTGGGGTCAAAGTCACTCTTACTAAAAATAGGAAAATGGTTTCCGACATAAAACTTCAGCAATTAAGCAAAGATTGATGAATTGCGAATAAAATTGGTATGTAGGTATCGTATGTGAAGAGCTTGCAAGAGATTGCGTTTGAAGGTGGTTGTGTCAAGATCACTGTTTAAATAAAAAGGAAAATTGTTTCCACACAATACTTTAGTAAGGACTGTTGGATTATAATGAAACTGAGTTTGTAGATAGCTTATATAAAAAGCTACTTTAAATTGCTTTTGAGGGGGATGGTGTGAAGGTAAATTTCACTGTTGCTAAAAAAAGAAAAAAGGTTTCAACCCAATATATTTAGTAAGGATTGATGAATAATTAAACTTGGTGTGTATGTAGTTCATGTAAAGAGCAAGCTTGGGATTTATTTTGGGGGCAGGAGTCAAGGTCAAGCTCACTGTTTCAAAAAAAAAGGTATCCGCCTAGTAATTTAAGTAACGATTAATTGTTAGTGATGTAACTTGGTGTGCATGTGGCTCTTGTGAAGAGCTAGCTTAGGATTGCTTTTGAAGGGGTGGGGTCAAGGTCGATGTCACTGTAAATTAAGATAGAAAATTGTGTTTCCGCCCAATAACGTTAGTGAGGATTGATGGATAGTGGTGTAACTTAGTGTGTAGGTAGCCAATGTGATGAGCTAGCTTCGGATTGATTTTGAGGGCTTGAGGTTATGGTCACTTTTACTAAAAATAGAAAAATTTCCGCCAAATTACTTTAGTTAGGATTGATGGGTAATGAAGACACTTGGTGTGTAAGTAGCTTATGTTAAGAGCTAGCTCGGGATTGCTTTTGTTTGGCTGTGGTCAACGTTATGGTTACTAATTATAAAAAAATGGTGGATAGTGATTGGACTTGGTGTCAATATAGCTCATGTGAAGAGGTAGATTCGGTTTGCTTTTGACGGGTGCAAAGTCAGGGTCACTAAAATAGAAAAAAGGTTTCCCCTAATGTCTTTAGTTGGGATTATGTTAATGTTTAAACTTTTGGCTATTGAGCTTGGTGCGTAGGTAGCTTATGTGAAGGGCTAGCTCGTGATTGGCTTTTGAGGCGGTTGGAGAGGTCACTGCTTCTTAAATAGAAAATGGTTTCCGACCAATAACTTAAAGATTGATGGATAATTAGTACAATGTATATGTAGGTATGTTGTGTGAAGAGCTAGCTTGAGATTGCTATTACTGAGATGCGGTCAAGGTCAAGGTCACTGTTACTGAAAATAAAAAAGGCTTCCACTGAATAACTTTTATTTGGATTGATGAATAGAAATGAAACTCAGTGTGTAGCTTAAGATTGCCTTTGATGGCACTGGGGTTAAGGTCAAGGTCACTGTTTCTATAATTAGAAAAATGGTCTCAACCAAATATCTTTGGTTTGGATTGATGGATAGTCGTGTAAATTGGTGTGTAGGTAGCTTATGTATAGAGTTAGCTTCGGATTGCCTTCCACCCAATTACTATTGTTATAATTGATGGATAGTGATGAAACTTCAACAGGATTGCTTTTATAGGGTTGGGTTTAAGGTAAAAGTTACTTAAAATAGGAAAATAGTTTCCACTCAATAACTTCAGTCAGGAGTAATGGATTGTGATGTGTAGGTAATTTATGTTAAGAGCTAGCTTGTGATTGCTTTTGACGGGAATTGGGTCACGGTCAAGGTTACTCAAAATGTAAAAAGTGTTCCGTTCAATATCTTTAGTTCAGATTGAGGGATAGTGATACAACTTGATGTGTAGGTATTTTATGTGAAAATCCAGCTCGGGATAAGCTTTCGAGGTAGTTGGGGTCAAGGTAGGTGTTACTAAAATAGAACAAAATGATTCCGACCAATTACTTAAGGTAGGATTATTGGATGAACTTGGTATATATGTAGCTTATATGAAGAGCTATTTCGGGATTGGCTTTTGAGGTGGTAGGGGTCAAGGTTACTGTTACTTTAATAGAAAAATGGTGTAAGACCAATAGAATAGTTAACGATTGATGGATAGGAATCAAACTTGTTGTGTACGTTGTTTATGTGAAGAGGCAGCTTAGTATTGCTTTTGATAAGGTTGGGGTCAATTTAAATGTTACTAAAAATAAAAAATAAACTTTTTGCCCAATATCTTTTGTAAGGATTGATGGATACTGGTGCAATTTGGTGTTTATATAGTTTCTGTGAAGAGTTAGCTTGCGATTGCTTTTGATGGTGATGGGGTCAAGGTGAAGGTCAAGGTCATGAAATTGTATTTGAATGTTACAGCGAAAGTACATAAGATACTGTACAAGAGAAATATTCAGTTTTGTCTCTTTTTCATAAAAGTAAAGAGAAAGGCTGGTGCTTTTTACTGACTGACCGTTCCAAGGCGGTACCTAACAATTCTTGATAAACATACCTATTTTTTTATATATATAGTATGTATGCACTGTGCTGTTTGTGGAGTTTTGTGCTGTTCTTCTATGTGTCTTGTTTGTTATTTAGTGTTATATGTCTTTAGCGTTTGCCCAGTGCCACTAAACCGGATTCATGTTTAAACTGTTTGCTACTGAGCTTGTTTCTGTAGCTTTTTGCATAAATATTGATACAGGAAATAAATTGATTACAATTTCTAATTGCCCATAGGACAAACCTGGTTTCGTCGCATTGCAGCGCATCTATTTTATTATTCAAATTGAGGTATATTACATAGTTTGGATAACAATGTGAATACAATAAACGAAATTGTGAATCTCTGGAATTTGTTCGTTGACAAGCAGCGGTGAAACTTTTGAGTTTATTATTATTTTCATATCATAAAATGTTCTAACATGTCATCATCTGTAATTAAAATCCTTAGTTATGTCGCATTAATGTTGTAATTTTACTCTCTTTGTTGGCTCTTAGGCCA
The DNA here is from genome assembly GCF_026914265.1 of Mya arenaria. Classification (NCBI taxonomy): domain Eukaryota; kingdom Metazoa; phylum Mollusca; class Bivalvia; order Myida; family Myidae; genus Mya; species Mya arenaria. The sequence continues at coordinate 12,421,976 of NC_069126.1, forward strand.
CATATTGAAAAGTTTTTGACGGTGACACTTTCTGTTATGGTAAAAATAACTTCAATTTGTCTAAAGTGATATTTCTTACATTGAAATAAAGACATAACACATCCTCATTATTTTATAACTGACATTAAGAAAGAATGCCTGTTGCGGATGAACGTGTACAAAATAATAAACAAACTTTGGGGAGATCATTGTTTTGATGTCATAACGAGTTGATAAAATTTCTTAATCCGTAGTTCAAATCTCAAGAAATGCCTTTAATTGTGTTAAAAACAAAGGAAATATAGTGATTTTGGAAAACGTGATTTTTTGGTCTATACATTTTGATTCAGTTTGCTATAAAGTATGGAAAAGTATTGACACTCCGTATCCTCATTATCTTCTATTATCTTACATTAACAAAATAATGAAATAATGCTTATTTTGGATGAAACCTGAATTCAGTAAACGAAACAATCTGCAAGTTCCAGTAAGGAATTATTTGTAAAAGCGTTGATGTCATTAAATGTTCAAACATTTTATTGTAGGATAGAATATCAGTATGTACCTTTTAAATGGTCAATAGAATTAACGATAATAAGCGCTGACAAATATGATTGTGCACTGCACATATTTATCAGTCAGACATTGTAAAAAATGGATATAAATATATACATAATTTAATTCTTATACCTATTATAGGTATGTAAATAATTTTATAATTAGATCACCCTCTCTAACTCATACTGCCACCTATGGTACTACATGTGTAAGGTACAATTAGAAGAGAATCATATAGCAGAAAACAAAAGGTATATACTACAAACAAAATACTACAAACAACTTTTATAATAATTTAGAGTTCAGAAATTGGTCCAATTATCTGAAAGAGACACACACACACTAAGTGAAAAAAACACACACATACCACACATACATTTACAAATATTTATTAACGAATGTTTGGGTTTCCGCCTTGAAATGGCAGCGAGACTGAAGATCACTTGGGTTTGAAATGGAGGCAATGGTGTCTAAAATTAATTATCAACTTTCCACAATTTATAATTAACGTTTAAAGAGTATCACCAGCGAGAAGTCTGTGCTAGGTTTGTCAGGGAAATCATCAGAACATTAATTCTCTGATTTTTTGCCGAGAAGTTTGGTGACCCAAGTGTATCTTTTACATTATGTCAGATGTTGGTCTGATCCTTGGTCTACAAGTATGTTTAGGCTAAAACTACATTCATTTGAAAAAACTTGAGTAGATGACTTACTCTGATTAAAAACCCATAAGGCTTTTCCATCTTTAGGAAAATATATTGATTATTTTCTATAATTCCATGCAATGGACCATGACTGACTTAGTAGGTTATGATTTCCTGTTACGATCAGGTAAAAAAGGCAAACTTGACGACAAAAATAATACTCGTTGAGTATTAACAATGCCTCAGATAGTTTATATATAGTAATGCATTGAAATTTGAAATGGTGTAAGCATATTCTAGAAACCAGAAAAGCATTATTTTTTTTAGATTCTTGGTAGTAATTAATGCATACACTACATAAAGCGCATAATCAACCAGGTTACTTAACAAGGTATTTGATTTACTGTTTATTTTCAATTTTGAGGGTTTAAAGATAACACTTAACCTTTCTAAGCTCACAAATATACGGACCCAAGATTATATTTTAATTGTATGCGATAAAGTGCACTCAGCTGATGTTATAAACCATCTAGGCAATAGGGCTTGAAGTTCACAAATAAAAAGAAATAATTGTTATTGTTCATGTTTTACCGCAACAATTCTGATTTCGCAAATTAATATCAGTCTAAATTACCTCCATGTACAAAAACATATTATGTGCCATGAATCCATAAAAATAATTCTGTGCATTGTATTTCCCCTTATTTTGTAATAGTACTCTGAACAATTTAATATTATATATAATTAATGTTTTGCTTGCTGTTTTCAATAACAGTTTAAGAATATGCTCTGTTTTTGCAACATGGTATAAAATGATCAAATCACTTCTTCATATAACACATCTAACAGCGTGATTAATCTAATGTGTATTTTATATAAAAACAGTGGATTTAGGTGTTAAAAATGGTCGGCTGGTCAAACATGGTCAAACTAGAAAATGAATATTGTTAACTGTCTGTTCCTCACTTTACTTGATATAGAGGTGTTGGTTGATATTCAAAATTTTGTAAAATATTTCATTATTAGGTTCTTATAATATTTAATATATTTATGTTGTTTTTAATATGGGAGATATTTGTTTGCTTCTTTAAAATGCTTATGATGGACTATGCTTACTAATTATCATAACCATTTACACGTATCAGGTATTGCTGAAATACTTTCTAGTATTCTATATCATCATTTAAAGTATGCTTGTCGGACAAAACATTATCTAAAATATAGAGTTTTCAAAAAGTATCGGAGTGCACCTACAGACGAACAACGAGAAAATGTTTTGGAAAATAGATTGATAGTTTTTCGACAAGTTGCACAGGTTGATTAGTGTGATGCACTCTCTTGTTGTTTAAAGTTTATGGTTTCCGTACCTTTGTTTAGGTTGAATGCTAAGCGGATACCTGACTTTCAATTGAAAACTTACGCTCATGTTGATTCAAATATATTTACAGCGCTGTTTTTCTCGAAGACGAATGTTATGCGCAAAGTCATCATTGCTATACTACTAGAATGACAACAACGGAAACGTGCACATCCAACTATTTTTTTTTCCGAAAATGCAAATACAAGTAGGTATTCGAGTAGACGTTTTAGAGTGTTCAGATACTCCTGTCCATTATTCCATTTGATAGCATAAAATATATATTTAACACCGGTTCGAGAGATGTAAACATAATGCAAAAACCGGTCTAAACAAATCTTATAAATACAAACACCTTGCTTTGATTAGAATTAAGAACAAAATCCAATAGTGCAAATAATTTGTTTCGGCAATTTCATGCATAAATCAGGGAGTGGTAAAAAGTCCACACACACACTTCTATTCCAATACAGGTATATATATATATATATATATATATATATATATATATATATATATATAAAGGTTACAATTTCAAACATGTGCTGATTTTGTTCAAATCCGACAGTGTACGAAACGTGTTACAAAACCCTTTTTTATGAATGTTTGTAAACGTATTTCGCAAGGAAAACACACACAAAACATTTGACGGGAAATACATTTTGATGATTGGTTATATAGTTAAACTCGCACCAAATTAAGAAATTATCCAAAATATCCACTTTAGAGTTTAATCGGCAATTTTGATGTTGTCATGAATGTGGAAAACATAATGTTGATATCATGAAATCACATTGAACAGCATCCGGTATAAGTTTGCAAATCCGGTTTACTTGCAAACTTAGTTTTTTTATTATCTTAGATATCAACTTCAAAAGCGACACATAGAAAGTTTGCCCATTAAATAAGAAATATTTTAAGTAAAATTAAAAAAAAAGTTTTAAGAAATATGAAAATTTTAATTCCAAAATTGATTTCTCCCGTTGGCCACCAATTGGATTTTAGGTCCCCCGCGGGGTTTTGGCAAACTCCAAATGGAGAATTTTCCATATGAGCCGAAACGGGGGAAAAAATCAGCAATTTGAAAAAAATCAAATATTACAATTTGGAACAGAAAATTACATTTCTATGTATGTCTGTAGTACTAGATTCATAAGCATAATTAAAATCTAATAAATAATCAAAAATTATGATTTTGTAAAAACGGCTCTCCAATTGGGGAAAATTCCAATTGGAGAATTCCACAGTCAATTTCTATAGATAAAAGCCACCAATTGGATTTCACAGAAGTTGGTGATCACAGAAGTTGGAGGAATCACCAGTTGGAGACTTTCACCGTATAACATCTGCTGGGGAGAAATAAAGTTGTGATATATACATGTCATGATATTATTGCTCATTAATTTAATATTGTAGATTATTCAAGAAAATAACATTGCAAGATGTTACCTGATTTCGAGTATTACATCGGTGTTTTCACTTGTGACGTTGTGTGCAATCTAAAACAGTGATCTTAAATACAACTGCGTCAGATTTGCGAATTATTTATCCTTTTCTGAAGCCTTCTGGTCCTAGATGCTCGAAAATATTAAATACTTTTAAAAAGAATAACTTACTAATTTTCATTTCCTGGTGGGCTCAATTTGTGTCTTTCAGTTAATCGAATAGGTTAGAGAACACCATCTTATATTGTCAGTAGGTACATTAAACTATGTTGACTTAGTGACAAACTTAATTTGATCACTCCAATTTAAAGAAAAAAACCTTTCGATGTGTATCTTTTATCCTATGCAAAAGTGGCTTCTTTTTATTATTTCGTTTCCATCACTCACGGTATGTTATTTTTCTTGTCATATGAAATGGGTACATATATGTATGATAGCACTATCACGAACCTATTACCAGTATAGGTTAAACAATTATTTATAAGTCAGTGATATTATTTATAAATGTTCTATAACATTGTGTATTGACTTAATACTTCGTAAAAAATAAGCTCAACAATCATTCTTTGTTTCAGAATTCATCCATTTCAAATGATTCTTTGAAAAGGAGCCATTATCTCGGTTCACTTATTGTCAGGGTTTAGGAGCTGTAGCTAAAAGCAGTGACGAAATTCGTTTACACTCTTAAATTGTGCTCAGTTACATTGAACACCTGTCGTAACTGAATGATAGCTTTACATTGATAAATAAGAAGTAAATATATCCAAATACTATTGCAAGGGGTATTTTTTTGCAAAAGTGTATAGCCCTTCACGCAATTCATGATAGTTTAAAAACTCATGTCTTGAATGTCATTATCTTTGATCAAGTATACGTTCTAAGCATTAGGAATGATATTGTTCATATTGTTTCATCCTGCTACCTGTTTGCATGTTTTTGTTCGTTTATCAAATATACGCATGTACTTTGCTTATCAATATCATGTCCACGTGTTTGTGAATGGAGGATAAAGATACTGTAATAATGTTTCAAAGATGAATATCGTTAAACACGTTGATTAAATATTAACATATTTTTAAATCACATTTATGAGAGTTAGGCGAAGATTTTGTGATGGATTTTATATTTGCTACTGTACAATAGGGGAGGTTACTGCGTAGGAGACGAACATTTTCTTAAACCGGTTTATAATCAAATCAAGTAGGACCTACTCCGGTGACCTCAGACGAACATTCGTGTAAAAAATGGATTGAAATGGACAATCATAAAATTTTGGGCTATGGACTTATTGAAGACAACTGTATGGTAAGTCTAAATGCCGTTTGTTTTCATGATGGTTTAAATGATAAGAATTGTTTGTTATTTTTGATCACGCACCCCCCACATAGTGACATTACTCCGCAAAGCTTTGTCTGCTTTTTCCCCGCAAAATTTCTTCGGGAATGGGCGTAACCTAGGTTCCCTTTGGTGCGAGGACATTTTACCATCAGTTCATTCCTGCAGGGAAGGAATTTAAGCGGGGGTTAGTCCACCTAAATGGCCTTCAGTCTTTTGAAGATTTTTAGACTATGGCAGACTCGAGACAGGGATACATAATGTAGTTAGTGTCGGTTAGAACCAGCCACCCACCCGGGTAGCCCAGTTGGTTAGAGCACCATGCTAGTGTTCCGGCGGTCGTGGGTTCGAGCCCCACACCGGGCGCACTTTTCCTCCCAAGTTAACTTTAATAACAAATGTCAAAATAATAAAAAAAAGTATCCCTGATTGCTAATTATTGTAGCTTTATAAAGCCGGGGTTGGCTGAACCGAAAATCCCACTATTCCCCGGACCTGGGGAGGCCATGGTTACAATTGACTGCAATCATTTTTTTGAAAAAAAAAAAGGTAAAAAAGTGTTAAAAAAGTGTTATTGTTTATCCTTCAAACTAAATTCAATTGACGCCAAGTCTATTGCTAACGGGTCCCTAGACTTACCGAAATACGATTATTTACCGAAAGACAGATAAAATTACCGAAATACGCATGAAAGTTACCGAAAGACGCCTTCTAATGCATTTATTTTTAAATAATCTTGTATATATAATGCAGGGCCCTCACTCTATTTCGGGGGAAGGGGCCCACAGCCGTTTTGAGGGGGAATTTTCGTGTCGTTTTCCCAAAATAGGGGAATTTGTATTATAGGGGAATTTGTATTAATAGTTAACTACAAAGGTTTCAAACAAACATAATACATTTAAAACAATCTTTAATCACTGAGTAACATTGCAAACAACTTCACATCAATTCAATCACTTGAACAGTCAACTTAGAATTTAACCATTCTATCTTTTTTTCTACCGAAGTAGGCAATGGCTTCGTTCAATTGTTCATCAGTCAAACATTCCTCTCCAATGCTGACGACCCTCATAAGCTCTTCAATCGTCTTCTGGGACATGGAAGCCCTAAGTGGCGTACACAGCCTATTCATTAACGAGAAAACTCTCTCGACCACTGCTGTTGAGGTCGGGATCAAAGCCCCGACCAACATTAGATATCCCATGGCTGGGTAGTCCTGCTTGATTCCTGCGTGCTGCCTCAAAAGAACGTCAATCTTCTTACATGAAAACGCCGTTTGTTTCGTTAACTTTTATCGATATGATTTCGAATTGTGCAACATTTTTCACAAACAGAAGTAAACAACGGAATGAATTAGTGCGCATGCGCATTGGCAAGGGAACTAACACCGTTAGATACAACGCTACTTATTATTCGAGTTACTTCCCCTAGCGTACAATGGCGCGTAGTTTAAAAAAATTGACAATGTTTTTGCATTTTTTAAACCAATTTTTAGGGGGAATTTTCAGCTCTGAAGGGGGAAAAAAAGATACTTTTTCGAGGGGGGACGGCAGCCGAATTTCGGCGGTAATTTTGGACGATCGAGGGCCCTGTAATGATTATACGCATTGTAGCCAAAAATTATAAAATAATATTTAGAAATAATGACTTTATTGACAAAAGAATTCCCCTTTTTTAGTCAAATAGAGTTATCTCCCGTCGTCAACCGAAATACGACGATTATGGATACAGTATGGTTAAACTGGAGTAAACATGATAGAAATTTACCGAAAGACGCTTGCTATTGTATTTATTTTTAATATTCATATATATTTGATGATTTTACACATTGTAGCCAAAAATTATAAAATAATATCTAGAAATAATGAGTTTTTTTACAAAAGAATTTCCTTTATTTAGCCAATAAGAGTATTCTCCTGTTCTCAACCGAAATACGATTTATTGATATGTTTAAGGTGAAGTAAGAACATGACAAATATATACAGTTAACTTAATACTAAATTTTTATTTTATTTTTCATCATTTCTCTACATACATGACACATACATTTGATTAACATCGAACATGGAAGGCTGCATAAAACATAAGTCATACACATACTAAAATTACATGAAATATTGAACGCTGCAAATACAAAATAAAATGATTAACTTACAATATGTATTTAGATCATTGACAAAGACATATACATGTTAATGACAAAAGCTATGGTAAATGTACATTGAAAATTCACCTTGTGTTACAAACAAATGTGTCAGACATACAAACAATAATGTTTTATTATTATGTGCATTATTTATTATTAACTATGTACATGTCTTCATCGTTGAAATCAAACAGTTAATGTTAAAATACTTTATTTTTTTATGGTTTAGCATGGTGCATTAGAAATAATAGCCTGCATTTCCAGTATCTGCAATGGATTTGGACTAGTCTTCTGACGTACATATCCCTACAATGGCAGACATTAACTCTTTGAATTGACCTTCAACTGCTCATTGGACAGGTGAACAAACTTTGTGAATGGTTGTGACCTCCAATCCACAGTTTGTTTTAGGACATGGTTAATGGACTCGCAATTGTTGTTTGTCCAGTTTGGGGGAATTGCCTCATTCCTTACAGGGTCGTTAAATCTGGGAAACTAGTTCAATAGCCTTGACCAAGGCCTTTTCATCGTCAGTTCCAATGACCAATATGAGCATCAGGTGATGAAAAAGGTGACTATATGTTTCAAAATCACTGTGGTCGTGTATGAACATGGGGCCTAAGAAAATTGGGGGGTCACCAGTGCAGCGGCGATTGACGGACAGTTGTTTGTAACAAGTAACTGTCACGTGTTTACAAATTCAAACTCAGTGATTTGGCTATCATTTACTAAAGGTACAAAATGGTTTGGTACAAAGTTGCTTATGTCAACAGACATCATCGTCAACATGACGGAAAATTGGGGTTGTGAGTTTCCGGCATCATATGATAATCCACTATATGCACACGATTTACAAACAAATTTGAGGTTTCTGGCACTCCATGACTTAAGGTCTTGCATAGCAATAACTTACCTTTTTACTCGCGATTGTTATTTATGAATCTTCAAATGAAGCCGTCAATTTGTGTGAAAATCACCCGCAATTATAAATGTACACGTAATGCGGTCCTTTAATGCGTAATTATTATGGTATTTACTCAACACGTGTCACAGAGCCGAAAAGGGTTTACCCAAATAAACACACTTTCAATAATACCAAACTGTCCCCCAAAAAACGTGCCGCTACTTTGTGGGGTGTCATATACCGGGTGATAATTATGTTGTTTTAAACATCGCCTGATTCTGTGTATTTGGTGTGGTCTGGTTATAAGTGTCCATAAGTAAGCTAATTTATCTGAAGATGAGAAATTCGCTGTTTAAAAACCTCTTTTTTTCAATTTTCATATAAACAAAAATTAAAATTTGAAAGCCCTGAACTATACTGTAGATCTAAGTTAGTTTAAAAGAAAATGATTTAAGCGACATTTTCGACCTATTTCAAAGGCAATGTTTCAAGTATATTCCAAATACTTTCAAATGCTGTTTATTGATCTAACATTTCCATAAGAATATAAATTCTATTATTTGAATCCAAATTCATAATCATTTTCATAATACAACAACTAATAAGTTATTTTTACCTGCGTTAAATCGTCTTTCGGTTGCGAAGGGAGACAACTATTTCACTGACATATTGTCTTTATTCAATTGAACAAGAAGTAAATATTTTCATGAACTTTTTCATTTTTATGAGTGTGTTTTAGTTATATGAATATTATGAGATCATCATTAATTGGAATAATTGATTATTTTGGAAGCTTTTATTTGTCTTTCGGTTGGCGAGTCGGCACGCGGAATTCGATCTCGAACACTGAAATTTCAACTGCCTATTCAGGGGTGTAGAAATGTTTTGAAGTAGCAGGGAAGATCCCAAAAGTAGGCGGGGGGGGGGTAGTCTGGGTGTCCTTCCCCAGTTAGGGGCCAATGCCCCTTGTGGGATTGAATTTAACCCCTTTTTAACCAAAATTTCTAGTGTTGAACTGTTCTGGTGCATGTTTATTTTGTAACATTTAGGAAACAGGGAAACTTCTGTACTTGAATATGATACTGAATCTGAGAACTACCCCACTGATCTGAGTTTTACCCCACCCCCACCCCCGACCCCACCTCCACCCCCGACCAGTGAGGGCCAACTAATAAACCAAATAACTGTCAAATTCAGATTCAGGATACTATTATAACATTCCAGACCGCATGCCTTGCCATTTGCTAGCAATTCCCTCCTAATCGTATGTGTACCTTCTTCTCTACCACTTATATACTTTCAGCCACTGAATCTCTGTGATCCTCTGAAAATTAAACATTTAACTTCATTTTCTGTGGTTCTAGATATCTCACCTGCAGCTAGCTAATTCCGTTTTAATAACAACCAAAAGAAATATCTGGACACTTTGTGACGTTTATTAAAAGCGTACGAAATTTCGCCAAAGGTACATGTAAAATTCATCAAAATAATGGATTATTTTTAGCAGTGACATCACCGCAAGCTTGTTTCATTTTGTTAAACATCCGGATAACACTCGTATACAAAAAGGAATGTTGCGTAAATGGTAATAGGACTAACAGAAGGACAGACACGCTCATGTTGCAAACTTACTACGCTTTTTGGTGTCTGGAAAAAAAAAATTCTTTTTTTCACCCTCTATTGCTTCGCTAATCATAAACTTCAAAACATCCCCATGGAGGATGCGACTAATGAGGTCATGTATCGAGCCAATGTTATTGTATTCGGAACGCTGGGAAACCCAAACCTAGAACTTGAAAACATCCCAGAGGGGGATGCGACTAATGACGTCACGAATCGAGCTAACGGTGCATTGTAGTCCGAACGCGTGGAAACCAAAATAAACAATACCATCAATCAGGGTTTTAAACTTATGTAAACATAAAAACATGACAAAAAATAACAGATTTTATTTTTGATGATGCGGGGATAAATAGCCGGGTGAAGATGCTAAAGTAACCGGGTTATTTTACCGGCTTCCGGCCCATTTCTACACCCCTGCCTATTACATCATTATATTTTAATATTTTTCTCTAAAATTTTGTTTGGTAATGTATTTGTATAATATTAATATAAAAACAATAAAATAAATGCACTAGAAGGCGTCTTTCGGTAACTTTCATGCGTCTTTCGGTAATTTTATGCGTCTTTCGGTAAATTATCGTATTTCGTTAAGTCTAGGGACCGTTGCTAACTATTGCACCAGTCAATTGTACATAGAAACAGTGATTCGTCACAATCATGAACATGAGAAAACTAAATTATTACATGATATAAGAAGTAAACAATACCGGTAACATTTTAAAACCACAAAAGTGTGATGTTGAGAACCAATCCTTTTGCAGTTAAATTACAAAGAAAATTTGTAATAAGGTACTGTAGTGAGCTACTGACATGATAATATGACTAGATAACACAACATAGTACCACATGAACATTTCAACATTAACATGTATTGACCTGAAACAAAATATATTTTCAAGACAATCTTTTAACTGGTAGTCGGTAGTGGTTACGTCTCTTGTTTCTATAATCGATTGTTCAAATTTCACTATCGATTGTCGCTGATGAAGGCCTTTCCGATCAATTGTCGATTATAACTGATCTTCGGCACAACACTATTGCTTATACTTCAGCGTTTTGAGATTTCATTAAGTTTCAAGTAATATTTTTCATATACTATATCAATATAATTTCCTTGTTCTTTTTTTTTAATAATGATATAGATAGACTATACTAATTAGTGATGTTCTGATGATCAATTATAATGAAAAAATAACTGGTATGTTCCTGAAATCAGTTTTTCTTCTTTCATCTTGTCAATTTTGTTCAGTTGTAATCATTAACAATATGGCTAAAGCAACAACAACATTAATAGTGGGGATTTTTGGTGAAATTTACTGCCTTACTGCCTTCTTCCCTAGTGAAAACTTGTCCATTTTTCACCATATTTTATGTTTTCCAAATTTGATAAGTGGAGATTTCATAACATTAATGAATAAAAAATCTTGAAAAGACTTACTATAAATTAACAAAATAATATATGCATAAAAATCTTTAAAACATGTAGTATATAGAATATTTTAGCACAAGCCCACAATCCTGCACTGGTGAAAATTATGTCACCGGGGCTTGTTCTAATTCTGAATTTAATATAGCAGGGCTTGAAAAAAAAAATATGCCAAGCAATAGAGTAATAATTCAGGCTTGTTCATCCCGAACTCCAATTTCGATGATATATTTTGCCATTAAAATCTAAATTAGATATTTAAGCCTGATTTTGTATTTTTCCCAATGTCAACTTTTTTCCCCAAATTGTATTGTACAGGTGGTAAAAATAATTCCATAAAATACACTAACTAGATATTTTCAATCCTTTACCTAACATAAGTAGAGTAAAGGATGATGAGTTTTTGTACAAGAATAAAATTACAAGTACGGTACCAGGTATTGTCAAAAAATATTTCTTCTATTAATAAACAGCAACGTGAGTGGAACCGATTACCAATAGTCAAACCAGTGTGTGTATACCACGTGATAAATTACGTCATATATGCTACGTCGGAAGGCAACATTTTGCTTAAAATGAACACTTAAATTAAAGATACCTTTTCCTTTACACCACCATTATAAATGAAACAAAGGGCAGTCTATGCCGCTTAAAGAGCCCCGCATTTGTTTTATTACCGACATTTGATAAAGTCATTAGTTTCATCAAACGCTTCGCCCGTTTTCAAAATCATGTTTTGACAGTGCTCCGTCTGACGGCCGTATTGTGAAAAGGTTTGTCGAAGTGTTTAAAGCAATTAAACTCGCAATCAAACTCTGGTAAATGGCCGAAAGCAAGGCTCCGTAGGTGGCGTAGACTGCGCTTTGTTTCATTTAAAATGGTGAAGAAATAGTAAAGTTATCTTTGTTTAAAGTCTTTTTAGCTCACCTGTCACTTTGTGACAAGGTGAGCTTTAGTGATCGCCTTTTGTCCGGCATGCATCGTGCGTCGTCCGTCAACAATTTACTTAAGACATTTCCTCCTTAACCGCTGGGCCAATATTAATAAAACTTCATAAGGATGTCCCTTGGGTGGTCTTCTATCAAAGTTGTTCAAAGAATTAAATTCCATGCAGAACTCTGGTTGCCATGGCAACCAAAAGGAAAAACTTTAAAAATCTTCTTCTTCCAAACCACAAAGCTTAGGCCGTTGATATTTGGTAGTTAGGATCACCAAATAGTCCTCTACCAAGATTGTTCAAATTATGGCCCTTGGGTCAAAATTGGCCACGCCCCGGGGGGTCATGGGTTTTCTCTATATGTTTATAGTGAAAACTTAAGAAATCTTCTCCTCTGAACTTACTTGGTCTAGAGATTAGATATTTGGCATGATTCATCGTCTAGTGGACATCTACAAAGTTTGTTCAAATTATGGCCCTGGGGTCAAAATTGGCCCCACCCCGGGGGGTCATGGGTATTTTCTATATGTTTATAGTTAAAACTTCAAAAATCTTCTCCTCTGAACTTACTTGGACTAGAGCTTAGATATTTGGCATGATTCATCGTCTAGTAGACCTTTACAAAAATTGTTCAAATTATGGCCTTGGGGTCAAAACTGGCCACGCCCCGGGGGGTCATGGGTTTTCTCTATATGTTTATAGTGAAAAAATCAAAAATCTCCTCTGAACTTACGTTGCTTAGAGCTTAGATATTTGGCATGATTCATCGTCTAGTTGACCTCTACAAAGTTTGTTCAAATTATGGCCCTGGGGTCAAAATTGGCCCCACCCCGGGGGGTCATGGGTATTTGCTATATGTTTATAGTTAAAACTTCAAAAATCTTCTCCTCTGAAATTACTTGGACTAGAGCTTAGATATTTGGCATGATTCATCGTCTAGTTGACCTCTACAAAGACTGTTCAAATTATGGCCTTGGGGTCAAAATTGGCCCCGCCCCGGGGGGTCATGGGTATACTCGATATGTTTATAGTTAAAACTTCAAAAATCTTCTCCTCTTAACTTACTTGGACTAGAGCTTAGATATTTGGCATGATTCATCGTCTAGTGGACCTCTACAAAGATTGTTCAAATTATGGCCTTAGGGTCAAAATTGGCCCCGCCCCGGGGGGTTAGGGTATTCTCTATATGTTTATAGTTAAAACTTCAAAAATCTTTTCCTCTGAACTTACTTGGACTAGAGCTTAGATATTTGGAATGATTCATCGTCTAGTTGACCTCTACAAAGATTGTTCAAATTATGGCCCTGAGATCAAAATTGGCCCCGCCCCCTGGGGGGTCATGGGTTTTCTCTATATGTTTATAGTGAAAACTTCAAAAATCATCTCCTCTGAACTTACGTGGCTTAGAGCTTAGATATTTGGCATAATTCATCGTCTAGTGGACCTCTACAAAGTTTGTTCAAATTATGGCCCTGGGGTCAAAATTGGCCACACCCTGGGGCTGATGGGTTTTCTCTATATGTGTTATAGTGAAAACTTAAAAAATCTGTGCAATATATGACAGGTGAGCAATTCAGGGCCATTTGGCCCTCTTGTTTTAAATCAAAATATTGCCTTCTGACGTAGCATTTATGACGCAATTTATCACGTGGTTTACACACACTGCAAACAGGAACTGATTCCCAACACTTTAGTTCTTTAAGCATTCTGTGCAACTCTCCAAACTTGCCCCAGGGTCTGAAGTAAAAAAAAAATTACCTAATAAATATTCTGCTTTGTGGCATGTTATTAACCCTTTAGCACATAGACAAGTGGCCAGATTACACCTCCCAGTCAATAGCCATCTTACTGATAAGCAGTCCTTATCTGCATAGGTACTTCTCTGGATATTTGAAAATCAGAAAATGAATACAGCAGTATGACCTTAAAATCAATGTTACTCCAAATAATTGTGTCCAAATCTTTTTTATGTGAATTCATTTTTTATAGATAATTTAATTATCTAATAAATGGTGTCAATGATGAAGTATTAAATTATTTTATTTCAGCTAAGAATGTATTTTTAAGATGGATTTGTAACATTTCTTTGAAATGTCATAATTGCATTAAATCAAAGGGTAATAAAATGCTGGGATCGATCTAATTTTTATTACCCCTATCATAAAAAAGACCCATCTGGATTAAAAAGCCGACAATTTATGTTCTTGTGTATTAATACACAGAAATATATCAGGAATATCCGGTGTCATCCAGCTGAGAGATCCAGTCCAAGGTGTCTGTTTAACTTTATTACCCCATAAAATTGTTTACAAAAAAAGAAAGCCGATAAATGATTTTCCGGTATGAATAAAAAGATCTAGATCAAACAAAGCGCTTGCACATGACCTATATTACAGCCAAAACTATGATGGACATTATATAAGCTTCACAGAAAATTTACCCATCATTTTCTCATTTACTAATTGTTTCTTTTGTTTGTAAACAAAATATTACCTTTAAGTAAATATAATCTCAATTGATTTTAATGGTAAACTGAAAACTGACGTAATATATTTAATGATTTACGCATCAATGAATTTGGGGGAAATTCCATACAGTACTTAGCTCGTGGTCTTATTACGTCACAATGGGATATCACACCTGCGATTGGGAGTATAAACACCTTCTCAATTTAGCAGACGATATTTTCAAGGGAAAATCAATACACAAAAGGTTAAACTTTAATTTTATAAACATCCGGGATATTGTTTACAAAAAGAAAGATGCAAAATTGAAATATTGAAATGACCCTATTGAAATATGCGGGCCATGCGTTTACATCCAGTAATGGATACGGTCGGCCAAATGCGTATACATCTGGTAATGAGCTATGTCGGCCTATCTCGTATACATGCGCTAAAGGGTTAAATGCTTGATCAACACATATCCACTGAATAGTATATATATCTTAAAATGTCTGACCTCATCAAATGCAAAAGAATCAGTTACTACAATTCAAAAAAAGATTTTGGTATTAATTTTCTGTCACATAGCTGAGACTTTAAAATTCTTATTAGCTCTTAAAACATGATTTAACATAAGTCATATATGCACTTGCCACTTGACCATTACAAGTTAAAAGGCCATAAATCACTGACTGTGTAAATCACTGATGGTGCAATCAATTGGAAACAAATGGAAATATTACTAGATTTTGATTGGATGCCTCCATTCAGAGTTTATTATATATCAGGATTTTGATCCAATCACATTGTGTGTTATACCTAATCTGATGACAAAACAATTTTTAGGCGGAGCTAAATTAGTCCCACCCAATCAAGAAAGGAACATTACTTTGAATTTGTGTCATTAAGAAACAAAACTCTTCCATAATTCTGTATATTTTCTAAGCATTCTCGTTCATTTAGAATGTCAAGTGTCATCTTTGATCCCATTTCTAAATGTAAATAAAATCCCATATTGCTGTTAGCATTTCTTATTACATCATCATATCATTTTATGTTTAAATAATTGCTTTGCTTATTTACTTTATAATTGGAGATTTTGGAAATGGAAATTTAAGGGGTTTGCTTTAAGAATGAAGGCAATGAAAAATAATAGATTTTACATAAAAAAGTTGTTAAAATTCAAATCTAAATCATACTCTTTACCTGAAAAAGATTTTTTTTATTTATTTTTTTATTCTTGAAGTAGAGATATATATGTCATATTTTCCATTTTAGAATTTTTAAAGAAAGTTGAAGAACTTGAGAAAAAGAAATTTTAGAAAGAAAATTTTCAGTCATATGATTAAGTGAATGTATCAGTTAGTCAGAGACCTAATGTTCTACTTTGCTTTGCAAATGCTTTGTCTTTTTAATTGTAGTGCAGTGAAAGTTGTGTTTCTTTTATGAATATATATGGTACTCTTTATAATAGGAGATTTTACTTAATCATACCCTCATTGAACAATTTCTTATAATATAAGGGAATGGTTTCTGGAAGAAAAATAATTAAAGTAATAGATTTTATAGTATCAAAAAGGCTATTGATTGAAAGTATTAAATTAAATCTTTATCAAACTCTTCACTTTGATAATAATTTAAGAATTGAATGATTCTAAAAATATCGAGCTATATGTAATAATTTAAACAAATTTGAAGAGCTTGAGAACCAGAAATTTACAACTTTTAATATTTAGTGTAGCATCTTTTCTGTACTAGGTAGTGTCAAGGTTTTTTCTGCAGTCCTACTGTGGGGAGATTTAAAAGTGTCTGACAAGTTTATGATATACACAGAATGGTGTCACTGTTTCCCACAAGGATCATAAAAACAATGAAAAGGCTTTTTTTCAAAGAACGAAGTCATTCAATACATAGGAAAAGCAATAAATAAGGCCATTTCATAGTAACTTAAATTTAGACTTAGAAAAAGAAAACTTACAAGTATGGTGGTGCCTAGAATTATACTATTTAAATGACTTATTAGTATGTGGAAAATGCAGCTATTATAATTTCAACAACTTTAAGGTTTAAATGACAGTATATTAATTATAAATTATTATTCACAAGTAGTTTTAAGGTCAATATGTTTTAAATTTTATTGGGACTTTCCTTAGTGGCGGTGGGGGACAATATTGTGCGAGTGTTCTTCAGGGTTGGAGCTGTGGAGGATGGTATATTAACGTTGACACACTTTAATAATTGTTGACACTCAAATAGGATTATCAAATATATATTTTGATATTTAAAATATCCAATCAAGTTCCATTTCTTGAAACACATATATGATATGTAAACGTGAATTAATCGCCAAATTATAATAAATTAAAGCTGCACTCTCACAGATTTACCAATATTACAACTGTTTTTTTATTTTTGTCTTGGAAAA
This sequence comes from Mya arenaria, assembly GCF_026914265.1. Lineage (NCBI taxonomy): Eukaryota > Metazoa > Mollusca > Bivalvia > Myida > Myidae > Mya > Mya arenaria. The sequence continues at coordinate 12,439,199 of NC_069126.1, forward strand.
AGCAAATTTTTGGTAAATATCTGCAAATCAATGATTGAAGATTGCTGACAAAAGCTAACATCAAAGATTGGCATATTTCGGTCAGAAATTAATAATTAATGGCTTAAGCCTTACTAACGATTTAAGAAAACTGCATAAAACATTAATATATATGTGTGGCATGTTAGTATTAAAAGTTTAGCAACTAAAAAAGAACACAAGTCATGCATTCAGTGACATATAAAACAATAAAATTGTATTGTTCAGAATTTAAGATATAAAGAAGAATATAGTAAAATTAATGTACATTTTTATTTATTTTTAATTCAATATACATAAATCACGGACCTATAAACCATAGTTTATAGGTCCATGACAATATATCATTGAAGGCTACTGACCCTGATCAAATTTTGATAAGAAATTTTTCAGTAGCAACTCTTTGACTGTTATCTTTGCCTTCATCTAAAAGCACCAAGTATTGTCATGGTAACTGTCTTTACTGTGTATAATTAAGATCTTAGTTGGTCATTTTCCTACTGATATTTATTAAATATAGTCAATTTGCCTGCTAAAAGTTTAAATGATCTTATTGACAAAATAAATTGGAATGGTTGAAAAAAGCATATCATTAAAATTTGCTGTTGGAATAAAATTATTATTCTGTGGAATAAATAATAGAATTATATAGAGATATATATAGTTAACTTAAATAAGTTTTGTTTTTAACTAAATTACATAAAAAAATGAATTGAACTGTTGTTTTTTCACACAAAAAATATTTGTTCATTCCTGGATCTTTTGATGAAAAAAATATGTTTTAGATCACCTGCATCATTGTCATAAAAAAACATTAGCCTATTCAGATCACTAAAACTCAAAACATGTTCAAGAAGTGAAAGCCCAAAATTGGCAAATACTGAGACAAATGAACTTGGTTTTGTTATATATCAGTGTGTGTATATCACATGATATGTGCAGTCACAAATGCTGCAACAGTAGGCAATATTCCTTTGAATGACTTAAAAGTTAAAACAGAAGACAACTTTTATTTTTCTTCACCATTTTGAAATAACTAAAGGACAGACTATACAGCTGCAAAGAGCCCTGTATTTGTTTTCTTACCGGTGTTGATAAGATGATTACTTTTCTCAAACACTTTAAAGCTGCACTCTCACGGATTTACCATTTTGACAAATCTTTTATTTTTTGTCTTTGAATGAGCCAATTTTTTGCCAAAATATCTGCTATAAGTGATATAAGACTGCTGACATAAGATCTGACTAAACTAATTTTAATGGCATAAAGCATTACTAACAGTTTAAGAAAAATGCACAAGTATCCATTTTTTAAATTAAAATCGGTGATCTGATTTTTTGTCAGCACTCTTATATCACTGGTTTCCATTCATTTTCGCATAAAGTGGCTCATTCCAAGATAAAAAAAAAAAACTTTTTCAAAACGATCAATCTGTGAGAGTGCAGCTTTAATATACCTGTAAAGACTTTTCATAGTGTGCCAAGAAACTAAACTCTCAATCAAACTTTGGTAAAAGATCAAATGCGGGGCTCTGTGTGTGCGGCATAGACTGTGCTAATTTTTATTTAATATGATGAAGAGCTAGTTAAGTTATCTTCATATGAAGCAAAAAAAATGTTTCAATACCCTGTATGAATTTTCTTTACCGGATATTGATTCATAAAAAAACTTGCTGTAGGGTGCAAGCTACTTTTCGCTATATGTCTAAATGGAAAAATCTTCTCCTCAGATCCTGCTGGCCTGTTTTCAAAATAATGTCACAGAAATGTTCCTAAGGTTACCATCTGTCAAATTCCTTTACCATATGTTGATCCATAAAAAATATGGTTTCAGAAGGGGGGGAGTAGTGGGTGTGGTAGTGGATCTTCACCAAAAGTGTTCAAATGTCCCTAAAGTGAAATATAGCCCTGAGTTATTTACACCCCATAAAGTAGTAGTCTTACACATTTATTTGTTCATGTTCTGTCAACAACCATGTCGTGTTATTTCAATTTTTATATAAATTATATTGTATTATGAAATATCATTGATAATATAATTATGTAGGATTTGAAAAAACAACAACTGCATACTGTTATAAATAAAATATGTATATTTTACCAATATATTATCGATGTTGGCCTGTCCAATTTGTATTTTTCCGAGAGTCAATTTTGTTCCCCAATGTGCAAGGCACAAGCGGTGAAAATAATTCCAATAAAAGTCACTAATTATTATTATTGTTATTATTATTAATAAACTATTACTGTTTCAGGAGATAAACAGAAACACAGAGGTGCTATACATTCTGATGGAAAAGACAACAAAAGCATCTCCCATCATTTTGGCGTGGCTCAGATCAAGAGGAGAAATTTAAAAAAGGTAATAACTGAGCAACTAAGAACATGCAAGTTGCACTGGTTAGAGTGTAAGACCCATCTCGCTTCATGAGAATTGATAATCATCAATGTATTAAATCAAGAAATTGAATGTAAGTGTCTTGTCTTTTGCAGTGTTTTTGAAATAGAATTTATTAAAAAAAAAACTAAATAATTTTTTAATATGATTGTGAATGTGTGATGTTTTCTTCTGATCATTCTCTCTCAAAACCAGATATAGCAAACATATTTCAAGTTGTAGATTTTTTTGTTTTACTTGTAAATATAGTTCTGAGGTTGTATTTTAGGCAAAGCCTTTTTATTCTGCTCAATACAAACTTATTTTGTAAGAATTATGGCCCTTTGTAATTTTTAAACAAATACATTTTTTTTTATGTTTTTGTAAGCCCATTATAAAGGGACATTTAATATTTTCACCAGCTGCATTATAAAGTCAGACCAAAAGTGTCCAGTAAGTGTTCAAACAATAACTAATTTAGAATCCTTTCTCAAATCTGGTGAGCAATATATATAGGGCCATCTCTGTGTTTGTCTGACAAAAAAACAATAATTTGAGTTAAATTGACAAATATTGTTGTAAAATGTTTTGTGAAGACATACAATTGGATTACTTTTGGGTTAATAGGATTATGGTTTCTGCACATAAAAATATTTAGAATAATATTTGGGTCAGTCGGTTCATGTTCAATATTACTGATAGTATAAGTGGAAGCAGTGACTTAAAATAAATTACCAAACAGTTTATGCTCAATTGCTTTGAGTTAACATACAAGATATGACACTTGGAATACTAGATCTTGGTGGCATAAATAAAAGACCTTGTTTTGTCACATTAACTTGTAATCAAGCACTAACTTCCTCTAAATTCTCTTCAGGTGATGGTTGGGCACACACAAGAAGACATAGATCACTGGCGTATAGCATATGAGTAGACAGGAGTTTCACACTCTGCCAGACTTACTTCCTCAGACGAGCAGATTTAGGCTTCTCAAGATCACGCACTGCACACTAAGACATAGTCTTTGACTACAACAAGGCCTTAGGGGATGAAAGTACAGAGAGGTCCAATTGAAATCAATTCTGTGCTGCATCATTTCTTTATTCTAGAGGTTGATGGACATGATTTATGGCATCAAGTGTGCAGTTTGTCAACTAACTATCAACACAGCAGTCTTGTTTACCAGCTCTGTGCAACTTGAGCTTTTAGCTTTATTGCTTGAAGCCACTGTATAAGAGGAGGGAAGGTGCAGACTCATCAAAAAGTCTCAAGGTTGAAACTAGGAAGAGAAGTTTGTCAAGAGTGTGAATATTTGCTTTGAAAACAATTGTTACAATGATTTGGTTTCCTTTGAAACTTGATACATACTATGTGTATGTTGAATGAATTGAGATGCTTAAATAAAGAACCACTATTCAAATATCAGGAAACTGCATTTTTCATACTAAATTGGTAAATGATGTCACGATTTCCTGTATGTATTTAAATAAGATATGTTTCCACAATTAATATTTTTAGGGACTATTTCTCAACGTAATGAAATAGATTAAATTTGTACAGCGTTATATGAGCTTAATATGTGTTTTCTGTTTCCTTAAAATTGATGAAAAATTGTCAGAAGGTAATGAGACCAGTATCCATTACTGCAATCATACAATAAAAAATACAGGGACAAGCCCACTGCTCATATAATATGATTAAACCTTGTTTAGGGGCATGAGGCAAACAGAGTTACTTTCAAATGTTAAAGATGCACTCTCACACTTTGGATGTTTATGCCCCCACAAAGTGGCGGCATATATAGGGTTGCCCTTGTCCGTACGTACGTCTGTCCGTACGTACGTACGTACGTACGTACGTCCCGAAGATTGTTTCCGATCTAATTCTTGAAAACCGTTTGTCCAATCCTCACCAAACTTTAAACACATGTTTGTGACCATAATATCTTGATCAAGTTCGATAGTCATGGAAATCGCTTTAGTCATTTAGGAGTTACGGCCCTTTTTTGCCAAAAATTCCCGAAGATTGTTTCCGATCTAATTCTTGAAAACCGTTTGTCCAATCCTCACCAAACTTTAAACACATGTTTGTGACCATAATATCTTGATCAAGTTCGATAGTCATGGAAATCGCTTCAGTCATTTAGGAGTTACGGCCCTTTTTTGCCAAAAATACTTCAAAAATATATGTTTCCAATCTAATTCTTGAAAAGTATGTGTCCAATCCTCACCAAACTTTACATACATGATTGTGACCATAATATCTTGATCAAGTTCGATAGCCATGGAAATCGCTTTTGTCATTTAGGAGTTACGGCCCTTTATTTGCAAAAAAAGACTTGAAAAATACGTCCCGAAGATTGTTTCCGATCTAATTCTTGAAAACTGTTTGTCCAATCCTCACCAAACTTTTAACACATGTTTGTGACCATAATATCTTGATCAAGTTCGATAGCCATGGAAATCGCTTTAATCATTTAGGAGTTAGGGCCCTCAGATTATCCTGAATAATCATTATGGCTTATTTTCTGTGACAAAAAAGTGGGGGCATCCGTGTCCTATGGACACATTTCTAGTTTGACAACTGTTTTCATTTTTAGCTCTACTGGCCAAAGGCCAAAAGAGCTTATGCGATGGTAATGTGTACGTAGTATGTGCGTCTGTAAACAATCCTCGTTTACATGATACAGCCTACAGTTCCTTTCGAAAACCAGCCAGATCCGCCCATGTATGCCTAGTTTATGGGCCTTGATAGTATACAAAAATCAGTGTGTCAGTAGGCAATTGCTCGTTAACATGATACAGCCTTTTTGATTGTATCTCAATGAAACTTGTACAGTATCTACATATCCATATGAGCTCGGTTCCTTTCGAAAACCAGCCAGATCCGCCCATGCATGCCAAGATTATGGGCCTTGATAATAAAAAAAAATAGTGTGTCAGTAAACAATTGCTCGGTAACACGATACAGTCTTCAGTTTTGATTGTATCTTGATGAAACTTGTCCAGTATATCCATTAGAGCTCAGTTCCTTTCAAAAACCTGATCTGCCCATGTTTCCTGGATTATTGGCCTTGAAATTATTAGATGATGGGCCTTGATAGTATAAAAAATGCTATTTTGTAATAAATGCTTGCGAATATGATACAGTCTTCAGTTTTGAGTATTCAGATACCCATAAGGGGTTGGTTCTTTTCGAAAACAGTGATGTTGACCACACAAACCCAGCCAGTAGTGCATAGGCCCTTTTGTTTGTTTTGGATTGGTACCATCCAGTCTTTGCGAAAAATGCATGGAAACCAGTAATATAAGACTACTGACAAAAAATTCAATTGCAGACTTTTTTATTTAAGTTAAAACATTGATGTTTTATGCACTTTTCTTAAATAACATTAATCTTCGAAGGAAATATGAAATCTGGGATTTGATGTTTTGTCAGCAAGCTTTTACCATTGGTTTGCTGATATTTACGCAAAAATTTGCTCATTCCAAGACAAAACAAAAGTTGTTAAAACGGTATATCTGTGAGAATGCAGCTCTAAATGTTTTGGCAAACATGTTTTTGATTTGGCAGCACAATCAATCTTGAACATTGCTTGATTTTACTGCTGTATTAGAAATTACAGGGGTAATGGGGGATTTTTTTTAGTGTTTTTATTGCTTTTTGTGATTCATACAGTCATACTTCATTCCCCAGGGCACAACTTACAAATAGACAAAACAGGAAAATGGTCATTTTAAAAGGTCAAGGACAATGCAAGTTAAACAATCATATTGTTCATGGCTTGTATTTTTGGTATATTTTGTTGCATATATGCTATAAAAAAGTTGAAAGTTAAAAATAACTTCATAGTTGAAATGATGGCTTTGAATGGTTTTGTCAGTTGAGAAACAGCACTATTAAGAAATATGTTAATGGTACTTTATTATTTTAATCAATTTTAGATATTTGTATGAAAATTATTATCTTATTTTGTACATGAGACCTTTTAAACAGTTATTTATAATTTAACAATGGGTAAATGATCAAAACTTAAAGCTGCACTTTCACAGATTGTCATTTTAGACACTTTAAAAATTTTGTCTCAAAAGCTGATTTGGTTATCATTCCTTTAATTCAGTCATATTAGATAATTCACAATAGAACCAATCAAAAATGTTTGGTAAGACTGCCGAAAAGTTCATTTACATTAAATTGTTCGTAATGCTACTATACCCATAAAACATCATTTTAGCCATAAATATGACAAAATGCAATCTGATCTTATTTCAGCAGTCTTATATCACTTAAAATTGGGTCTATGCAAAAAATGGTCTATTTATAGACCAACAATAAAAGAGTGCCGGTAGTCAAAACGATCAATTAGTGAGATTGCAGTTTTAAATACACCTTTTTAAGTCCGCTGTAAAATTCCAATGGTTTGCCTCAATCTTTAAAGCTAGCATACTGTTTAATTGACAGCCATACTTTTTGTTTAAAAGTGTCATGATATGTTTGTACAATGTGTTTATATAATTCATTAAAGAAGTCAAAACAAATTTGTTTATCTTGTAATTTGTTTTCTATTATTTAAATGACCCAGACGAAAATTGGGAACGTCAGTGCTAGTTCTTTTACTGCTAATATTCAATGAAGTTTCTATTGGTGTAGCAGCAAGGAGGTGTTACATTAAGGATGCATCATATAAACCAAATTATACATTCATATGCACAACATACAGGCGTGTAGCCACCTATACGTGAATACGCGGCTGAAAAAACATGGTTCTGAAAAAAAAACCACTGAAGTAGCAGTATGCGAATTTGACTACATGATCCAAAAACTGGTTATTTTCCAGTACAAAATAATGCACATCGAAACGCCCAGAATGCACTAGATTGCACCATGGTTTTCAAAATTTTCTGAGGGGGGGCATGCCCCCGAACCCCCCAGCACATTTATGAATCCACATGAATAGAGGGGTAGCTACGCCCCTGACATTATTGAAACCACAGTGTGGCTAAACAACACTTGTATGATTATCCTACGCAGTGATCTCCCATGGAAAATGCAATCGTCAAAGAATCTAAAGGGGATGTTTATATGGACTAGATTTGAAATACACCAAGTGTTTAAAAATGTTGATTTCAGTCACGAAGAGAATCAACCATACTCCTCACTTGTTGGAGTAAGATGAAAAGTCCACTTACCGCGGGAAAGAAAGTACATTGAAAATATTCATTTGATTCAATTGACTTTATCTTTTTATAAATATGTTGCAATACATAAAATAGATTATTTTTTTTATAATTGTTCACCCAAGTTGAATTTTATTTGGCAAATTTATTAGAGATTTATATATTAAGAAACTCAGTTTTTTAGTATGTGAATGGTTTGGACCGGCTTCCTCAGCCGCTAAAGGGATATGTTTATGACATACTTTTTTAAATCTTTCTCACTTGAGTATTTGAGTGAATTTAAGTGAAGCGTAAAGGGTTTTGAAAATGCATCTTTTACTTGGACTTTATAGCTTGTTATTACGAAATAAAGTATTGTGAATCAAACTAAGTGTTAAAGCTAAGCTATTGATGGCTGGAACCCTAAATGTTGATATGTGCTAAAATATATAGTCTTTGAAACGCGATTCAACAAAAGGCTGTTGCACAATCAATTGATTGACATAATCTTCGAGTATGTGTTATCTGCACCGGCATGGGCTTGCTCCCATCTTTTTTTTAAAAATGCAATTGAAGTATAAAAGAAAATCAACCTGGTTACTATTATTTCTGCAAATTCAGTACCAAGGAGTAAAATAAATATAAGTGTTCAGATGCATTACGAGAAAAAAATATGTCTGGTGTTAAAACATGAGAGAGTCTCTTTAAACAGAAAAGTTTTGGCAGATAGTCAGTCAGATGATCATAATTGTATAAATAATAGCTTTTAAACGTCGTCATTCCTGTTCATCAGAGGTCGGATGATAAATATAATGCATAGCATCATCGCACTGGAGTACGAGAACGTTGTATACAGAGTATGTTTAAACTGAACATGCGTCTGTTTATTTCGATGTCCTAAAACGTTTAAACTGTTTAAAGGAACTATAACATTATGAAACAACAATTCTGATTACAGAAACTCATTGTCTCAATCTTTCCACATCCGCCCCTCCTTCAGAACAGAAATTGAATATTGTATTTTCCCCGATATTGACTAAGAATGTATAAACGGACGACTGACCCCCCCCCCCCCCCCCCATCCCCACTGAATCTGCAATTGAGTACATGCATTAATACCGTCTCCGTAGCCTATTGGTTAAGGCGTAGCCTATTGAAGTCGTAGTCGTGGGTTCATTCCATGGTCCATTTAGCTCGATCCCTTTGCCGCGTGATGCCTGCCTCTCGGTACTTTAAGGATGAAAGTGGTTTAGTGGTGTAGGTTTCTGCTTCTTACCCATGACTATGTGGGTTCGATCCCTACCAGGGGTACTGTCTCATGGATGGCCTCTCAAAAATGACACAGTAACAGTTTCTAGCCAGGAAACGGACTAGAGAGTGATTTTATCAGCTAATCACCTTTAGCAAAATCGAGCTTGTTTATTTTAGTTAGATTTAACCAATGAAGGTTGTACCCCTTCTTCGGTGCTTTGAAAAATAATTAAAGGACCCTGTTTGAAGCAAGTGCTTGCGCTTTCACGGGTAATCCTTGACCGAGTGGTCTTAAGGAATACATTCAGTGTTCTCTAACCTTAAGGTCGATTAAAATTTCAATATTATAACCAAGTACCACCAGGAAGTATCTTTGGAAAATGCAAAATTAAGCAAATAGTTTGATTTTTTAGATTTATTAGTGAAATATGCATTTTGATAAAACAGTTTTCTGAAAAGGAATAATAAAACTACACATCTGACGCAGTTGTATATAATAAAACTGCTTTAGATTACACACAAGTTGAAAATGCCGATGGTATACGCGAAATCAGGTAACAACTAACATCTTGCATTTGTTATTTTCTTGAATATTCTATCAATATTAAATTAATTAGCAATTATATTATGACATGTATATATCCCAACTTTTTTTTAACCCAGCAGCTGTAATACTGTGGAAATCTCCAACTGGTGATTTCTCCAACTTCTGTGTTCTCCAACTTCTGTATTCTCCAATTGGTGAATTTTATCAATAGAAATTGACTGTGGAATTCTCCAATTGGAAATTTCTCCAATTGGAGAACCGTTTTTACAAAATCATAATTTTTGATTTTTTTTTAGATTTTAATAAAGTTAATAACTCTAGTACTCAAAACATAAATAGAAATGTAATTTTCTGTTCCAAATTGTAATATTTGATTTTTTTCAAATTGCTGATTTTTTCCCCCGTTTCGGCTCATATGGAAAATTCTCCAATTGGAGTTTGCCAAAACCCCGCGGGGGACCTAAAATCCAATTGGTGGCCAACGGGAGAAATCAATTTTGGAATTAAAATTTTCATATTTCTTAAAACTTTTTTTTTAATTTTACTTAAAATATTTCTTATTTAATGGGCAAACTTTCTATGTGTCGCTTTTGAAGTTGATATCTAAGATAATAAAAAAACTAAGTTTGCAAGTAAACCGGATTTGCAAACTTATACCGGATGCTGTTAAATTTGTTTGAATTGATAACGTCACACAATTTAACGAATACTAAATCGTACACGGAGTATTTGAAATATGGCACTCTTTTTAAAGTAGTAAATGCCTTAGTAAAATAATATGTTCCCGTCTTTAATTAACGCAATGATAGCGAAAACATACATTTTCTCGAGCTTGAACATTCGCGAACGCCACTAAAATGTGTTTATGCGCACTCGGGTATAAACGCATTCCGTCTCATGTCTCATTTGTCAATTTTGTGTATTTTGGAATTAAATGTTCGTTTTATATTTTTCAAGAAAGGTATCTACAAAAAAAAAGATATGTTGTAATGGTTACACTGGATTGAACTGTGAAACACGTAAGTTTATATATGTATTTACTCTTTTCTCTCTCTATTTTGATTGTTTACTTTATAATTGTCCGTGAAACCTTTTGGTAGTATTATGAACTAGACAGTTAGTTATAAATTATCAATCAAATGAAAATCAAGTATTACAATAAAACAAAATCTAAACTAACTATAAATTTGAAGTTGGGTAGAGATTAGCTGTTGCAGTACAGTAAAGAAATGGTCCATTACTGTGGCTCTTTGAGTCTTTAACTGCTTTTTGATAGATAGTTGATCCCGGTTAACGATGTATATACTGTTTCAGGATTAATTATATGGCAATGTATAACATCAATATTATTGCCAAAACGTCCATGCATTTACAGTCAAACGCTGTATACTAATTAATATAACTATTGTTTACTTCACAGCTATATGCGGTTCGTTGTACTATCCTAACTGTAATGTGAACAATGAAGGCATGGTTATTTACAAAAATGGAACAGTTGTGACAAATAGTGGGGGTGAATGCATATCACCCGATACATGTATACAATGTAACGAAGGATTTTACCCAAACTCTCAGGTCGGCAAATGCAAAGGTATGATGACTTTTTAAGTGAAAGGGCTTTTTCAAGTCTGAAGATTGATATTTGAGTGTAAAATATCATTAAATAATGTTCAGTATTTACATCAAATAGTACGGCCTTTTAATCTCATATTTAATTTCCGAAAGTGAAGCTCTGACATTTCTTATTCGAACAGAAATTACGATAGTATGCCTCGTAAACCATTCTAAAACAAGGTCTTCATAACTATATGGTTACTGTTCTTACTTAAACTTATACTGCAGTATATTTCTTGAAGCATAGTATTGGACTAAGACAACAGAACGACTTGATTATCGCATTGTAGCACGAAAGAGACTGGTATTACCATTAACTATTCATTGCTTTTTTTTCTTCAAAAGTCCCAAGTTCCTTAAGCATAACGGGATGATATTTAAAAGTAACGATCTTAAAATACATTTTCAAAGTTCTATTTTGACAGTTTGCCCTTACATCGAGAAATGTAATGTCCATCGATGTACAAATACGGGCGATGTCACATGCCAGTTTTGTCACCACGAGTTCAACGATAAAGAATTGGGTTGGAATGAATATACTGGACTACCTTACAAGAAGCAATGTACCCGTAAGTATTTTTTTTAAATGTTATCAAATATCCGATAGTTCATTTACAGCCCTTAGTCTTAATATTTAGCTTAGTCTAAGGAAAGTCATTTATTACATATATATATATATATATACAGTTCACATTGCTCCAAAACGCGATCGGCGACGCAAAACATAACTCATATTTCATTAATTGGGGAGTTTCCCTACTCATATTCACTGTCTATGAATAAATTCCAATTAAAACCCGTTTCATTAGTTACAGAATTACGTTAGCATGGACGTAGAACAAAGAAATTACGTCATTTAAAGAAGACTTTTATTAGTACGCATTTTGGCATTGTCGTGAACAATTATTGATTATGTTTTTTTCTTGCATGTTCATAATAAATCTGGACATTTGTTCACTGATAAAAAGACCTATTAGTCTTTGCTGCGCATCTGTCAATATGACTTTCTATCAGTGATTATCATAGCATTTTCAATTGCTGCCTAGTCAATAAATGTATATAAGTTTGGCCTTAATACATTGTTTGGCCCTAAAACCTTTCTTACCTCGTGGTAATGCAATATCAATGTCAGGAGTAAGACACCAATGTATATTACCTGAATGATGTGACAACTAGTTTTCTTACGGTATTTTTGAAGTATTGCATATCTAGAACCACATAGAATATGTCATACGAATATTACAATAAAAGTTATGCACCAGTCAATTGTAACCACGACTCCCCCAGGTCCCTGGAATAGCGGGGACTTTGACTTTCGGTCCAGCCAAGCCCGGGTAAAATATCCGCCCTGCGGGGACGAACTGAAGGTAAAATCTCCGCCAAATGACCCCGAACCCCAGGGACCCTAGGTAAGGCCCATTCCCCGCTATTTTTGACGCGAAGACAAAACTACCGCATGCTCCCGGCACTGCGGGGCAACCTGGAAGGTAAAACCACTGCCCATTCCCCCGGTTATCCCCGGTATACCCCGGACCTGAGGGGGCCGTGGTTGCAATTGACTTGTGAATTACAGGGACTAGCCCAGAAGCCAATACTGCAACGAATAAAATAACATCTTATAAACTCAATGAACAAGAGATTAATGATTTGACGTTCATAATTAAATCATTGTGGATATCAAACTGGTTGTTTTGTGTATAATTGATGGTCAAAGCCTTGATTATCAGTGTTCCATTACGTTGATCAGATGCACTGTTGCCCCTCAAGAAATGCTTGTGTTATTATACCTCAATTATATTATCACTTCAAAATTTTAACACGGTAATGGATGTCCATTGGGAGAAAGTTTTCTTTTAAAAGTACTGTATATATAGAGTTTACCGATGAGTGGGCACATACACATTAACATTTTATTCATGTACGGTGTAAAATCGCTTTTAACAGGCGATAATGGCTCGTAAACAATGTTGTACAACTGTTACAATTTATAAAGAATATAAGTAGATCCAGTAAAAGGATCCTTTAAAACAAAACGTTGGTTCAATAGGGTGTTAAATATTTAGTGATCTTTGGAACAGTCCTAGCGAATTAAACAATCTTTTTTGGTATTTCTGTGCTGCTGATCGTCAAAAGAATTGTACAAAACAGAAGAAAACATTCATTGATAGCCTGAACGCAGGATTTTTGTCGATCTAAGTTCGGTTTCACAAAGTAACTTAAGTTGTATAATTGACTTTCAAGCTATGTGATTAGATTGTTATCATTACTGTCTAATTGAATTATAGCATTTCAATTGCTTCTTGCCTTAAATTTTGTGTTAACGGCCCCGGATGGTACAGAATTAAATTTAAGGAGATATTTAAGCGATCAAAATATCACTTCTAAAAAAAGAAGTAAGCGCGCGCTATTAATTAATTAACACAGATTAGAAAACGTTCAAAATGGGAGAGACTCTGCCACTGATGTAAATATGATATGTTTGTTGCAGTATTTGTATAGGTTGTCTTGTTTTACAAATCGCTTAGGGTATTCGATGTACTAATAAGCGTGTATTTTATCAAGCCATTGGCGATAATGTTGAATTGTTATGCCTGATGACCCTATTATATGTTAGTTTCATATCAAAGAATATTGCTTGCTGATTACTTAAAACGGAAAGCACGTGATCGATATTGCAGTGTGTATTTGTGTCCTTTATGCCAACAACTGAAATTGGATGTGAAATTACCTATTTTGCAATATCTCACCCTAAGGTGTTTGTAAGAAATGTTTGAGAACGTTTTCAAATTTTAATAAATAAAACAAAATGATTAAATAAGAAACATGAACAAATGTATGTTTCACAAATGCACAGGAATCAATTGAAAGCTGCAACATAACATATTTTTTTGACACTTTTTGTAAAATTGTTGTCTCAGAATCTGATGATTTGGGCATCAATGCCTTCAATTCAGTCATATTAGATAGCTCACAATAGTACAAATCTCAATTGTTGGATTAACTGCCGAAAATTTCATTTTTCTTAAAGCGTTTGTAACGCTTATAGCCATAAAACATTTTCGTACGTAGATATGATTACTGCGATGTCATTTTTTGTCAGCAGTCTTTTATCACTGGTGTCCAGACATTTACGCAAAAATTGACTCATTCAAAGACAAAAAGTTGTCAGAACGATCAATCTGTGAGAGTGTAGCTTTAACCGGCCTGTAACTGTAATTCTCCGAAACATACAAACGAGTGTTTGTAAGTGAGTATAATTCCATAGAAACGACTTTTCAAATTCAAACAGTATCAGTTGAGATAAATATTGTTACAAACACGTATTTTGCATGCTCTACTGATAACATTATTTTGCATTGTCGACGTTTGATTTACATTCCAGGAGCCTGCTCTTGGGTATCGGGGTTTAGATGTTTTCCGGGTTCCTGCATAGATAGTTATTATCGTTATTATGACTCTAGTGGAAGGACAAACTGCAAATGTTCCACAGGATTTACTGGTACTGATTGCAAAACAGGTAATGGATTTTAAATTAATGTTATTTTGGTTTTAAGATCGGGCATTTAGTTCATACTCACTCTCCGTATTCATACACCCGGCAAGATGTAAGACTAAGTAACTTGCAACTTCAATTATTATAAAACCTACTTTCATTTTAACAACATGCTCAGCTTGAATTCGAATACTGACAACAACAAAATTAAATCTAGTTGTAACGTGTGCAATTTGTCATATGATCAGGTGACGTATACTATACTCAATCACCTGGCAAAGTGAACGTTAAGTTATTATTATATTTGTTTTGTTTCAAATCAAGAACAATACAATATTTTTATAACCGATACCATTATATTCAATGAGCGTAGTAATTTAAAAGCAAAACGTTTCATGCTTCAGGTTTCATATAGCTTTAGCAAAAAGTACTGGCAGATAACGATTTTCAACTTTTATTATTTTCGTACTAAATAAAACAGCTGTATTTGACTAAGTCACGTATATACGAACTAATTGCGTAGCATGCACCATAAAGCAAGCAATTATTTATTTGAATTGCGGGATTAAGTCATTATCCCCGATAATGACATCAATTACGCAATACATTACTTATATTTACACCAATAGTTCATTTTTTCATTTAAAAAAATGTTAAAAAAATGTGTTTCATTTAAAAAAAACTAACAGTAATTCTTTCTCAACCGTTCTGTAAATAGAACGACCCGGCCGTAGCCGACAACAGTTTTTCAAGTAACGTCACTATAACGCGGGAAAATATCAATCACTTCAAATCATTTTTAAACGTAAAATTGAAACACTAATGACAATAATACATTTAACATATCATAAATTTACACTTTCTAACATGTTGATTTTTGGGGGCCTGCTGACACAATACAAAAAAATAACAAGATAAATTATATAAATATACATGTAAATTGTTATGCAATGACTCGCGATCCGAACATATCCGAAAAAGTTTTGTTTATCGGATGGTAATCGCAATTGCCGGAAGGCAGTTTATTAAGGAATGGAAGTTAAGGTGTAAATATTACTTAGTACCACACGAAACAATCACACATAAAACTCAAAACTAGATTAATAACAAAAGCCATCTTTACCATTGCTCTTTCTCTGTTTCTGTTACAGCAACGCAAGATTACCAAATGGAACTTATTGAACAGGAGTTTGAATTTCATGAATGTTCAAATGAAATTTGTCATACTATCATTGTTTCCGGGTCGAAAAGTTGGTCAAATGCCAAGGAACGCGTATTTATTGCAATAAAAACGCTTGCAAAAGATTCCTTTGATCCCCCCAAACTACCTACGTACATCTTGACGGATACCAAAATTGGATTGTATAGTATTGCTGTATCGGTAACTGCAATACGAGGTAACATTTCATTAATGCGTCTTCATTTGAAGTGAGGTATCTATTCTTTGTTTACGTGCACGGACATTCAATCATATACATGTATTCATTATGTTGTAAGCTGGCGTAATACGAGAGTAGGAGACATGTTAATGGTGTAGTAGGCATGAGTTCAGCCTTTTTTTCCATCGCATTCAAGATGGCTGGGTGGCACTTATATTGGGTTCAGTCATCACAAGGTTTGACCGCGCGGACTTAAGTTTGATAGTTTTGCCTTAAGATCGACATGTTTCACTCAAGTATTTTTCACAGAGTAATGGCCTTGTAAGTTTTTGTATACAGAGCACATAGAGATGATTGTCTACAGGTTATCTCCAGAAAAGGATCAAATGTATTTCTCGAAATCTTCAAAACATGTAGGGGAATCATTAAAGCCGCAGCATTTTGAAATTGCTAAAGCTAAATGTTGACGACGTAAACAATCAGGATGTTCATGAAAAATGTTATCGTTTCGTGGGTTTTAGCAATTCCTTCACATATATGTAACTTTCTAATATTGACAAAAGACTGCGCCTTTATGCATTTTAGAATTTAATTTGCTATACTTGGTGCACTAGGTTCGATTTTGTGAACGTTGTTGTGCCAATGAATATATTGTGGTGCCAATGAACCGTTGTGGTGCTTATGTACTGTTTTCTCGTTTTTTGTGGGGTTTTTTTATTTACTTATTTTCAAAGCGATTACTAGGTTTCTATTTTATGATGTGTATTAATTTGGTTGGCATTAAAATTCACATAACCTCACGAGAATGAAATGTCAGATAACTGTATTTATAACGGAGCATTCAATAATTTGTTACCGTTAATTAGGACGAAATGAATAAATCTCGTATAGTAATTCAACCAGTAAAAATATGGTTTGGACTGCCCCTTGGGTTTGTAAGGTCCCGGGTTAAATTGTACTCCTTTTACTGGTGCTCGGAATACGACGACAGAACTTGGAGGTTCTCATTGCTACTTAAAAGCAAATTACACCTGTCTTCCGTGTTAATGTGCCTTACACCGATCAAGTCAAAGAATCAAGGGATGTATTCAAAAAGAGCTAGGGTCTCATTCCGTTTCTTCAACACATGTTATATAGTCGGACTTGCAACTGTAACTCATGTGCAATTTGGCATTTTGAATCTCATTAATTTGTGATGACACACGGTTAAAGTCATAACGCAACCAAAGGACGCGAAGCAGACCTTTCTTTAACCCCAAAATAAAACAAAAATAATATGTCTAGTTCCTTTAAGCAATTAAAAACATAAAGTGATAATTACTTGACCGGACTGGGCCCCGATTCCTATTCCCTCAACAGACATGCTTCTAAAACAATATAAACACATTCGTGAGTTTTTGTTGATTTAAGCGTGGTAATGAGGATGTCAAAAAAAACGTTATCAACAGTTTTCTTTCATTTTGCTCAAAGATCAAACATACGATAGTAAGGAAAAATCTAAGAAAACGTGTTGAATCGCCCTTGGAATTTGAACAATGTGTGCCTTAAAATGTCTTGAATTACAGAATATGAATTACGAAGATCATTCGCAATAAATATACAAACTTTTTAAAGCATATTTTATTGCATGAAGATACATTTACTCAATATAGATAAAGGCCACAACCGAGAAATAGACAAAATGCCATGTTACATCATTTGAGTTCATATCAAAACGGACATGCAACGGATTTGGCCACGGGATTGTCAAACATCAGTAACGGCCCTTTCCAAAAAACGTCACATAATAAGCAAAATAATTACGTTGTCACAAAAGCTTTGAAAACAAATGTCATATTTCATATAAGCACATGCATAAGAATGAGCATAAT
Organism: Mya arenaria; assembly: GCF_026914265.1. NCBI lineage: Eukaryota > Metazoa > Mollusca > Bivalvia > Myida > Myidae > Mya > Mya arenaria. The sequence goes on from NC_069126.1 coordinate 12,456,904, forward strand.
GTTTCCCAGAACTATGAAGAAGGTGCTTTTGATAAACAGAAACCGTAGTGAAATTGTATTAATCCATCAAACGAAAAAAACGATAGTTAGTCATACATCGGAAAGACCGACAGTGATATTTAATACGTTAATTGTTGAATTACTTAAGTTTTATCATATAATGTTTCCTACAAAGTTATGCATATGCATCAAGACGGGTCATTGGCCCCACAAAGTATTCATTGGTTCTATTACGTAAGACATAAGTGACCCTAGCGCACCAAATATAGCCAAAAATATTTATCTATAGTATGTGTATAAAGGCAACCTTTTGTCAATAAAACACTACAAATATGTTAGGGAATTGCTAAAACCCACGGCACTTTTCATGAACATCCAGATTGTTTACATCGTCAACATTAAGCTTAGCAAGTTATGCAAATTCCTGACAATCAGATTTTGATTATTGTTCAGAACTCAAATAGTGGTCTGGTTCGTGATATAACTGGAAATGGTTTCAACCAGATCTCCAGATTCCCATCGACAACACGTAACACACTGATAGACAATATCTAACTTTAGCCCTAGTAAAGTGAGTGATGTAATTCCTATATACCAGGTTATAATGATCTAGGATATATGGCCTGTACGGTTTGCATAGGAAAGTGCAATTTCCATGTGTTGTTAATCATCGGCTTTTTGTTTTACTTAGGCACACATGGGTACAGTTCTAACATGACAAGTGGAGGGCACAATATAAACTGTTAGCTCCATGTTGTATGGCCTGTCCATAATTATCAATTATAAACAGAACTTTCAATAAGTTATCTTAATTGTAAGGACAAGTGAAAACATTTACACCCAGCAGTTCATTTAAAACCGCCCCTACCAAGTCAATTTCAATATTGAGCAAAATTAAGTGTAAGCATTGAAATATTTTATAAATCTAGCTAAGTTGATATCAATGTATATATCCAAACTCAATCCAATTTAGTTTTTTTTAAAACCATACCATGTTGAAATTCAATCACCAACCAAAGACATTCATTTCGTTTTGAATGTTTATGACCTTATACACGCTCTAACAAAATCGTTTAACGACATTAGCAAATGACTTAAAAATCTGTGTTAGGTTAAATATGAACTAATTATTTGGGCATATTTGCTCATGTCTATACTGTTCCGCACATATTATGGTATTTGTATTATACATTTTATGCAATTATAGCGGAAATACACTTTGTGTTGGTTGTTACCATCTGCATAGGCCCTATAATGTTGTAAACCATTTACGGGGCAAAATTGTCCACTATTCACTTCAGGAAAAAATTCAGTAAAATGGACAGGTGAACATAAATGCAGCTACGCAAAGGAATGTAGATATGATAAAGATATCCGCATTTCCGCAGCTGGACTTTCTTTAATAGAAAATGGATTTTATCATGGCGATAGGTAAGTGAATCTTTACTTTTACAGTATAACATAATGTATGTTTGATGATTTCCTCCAACAGTTGAGTTGATGTTTCCCCGAATTGCATCCACATTTATGTACGCAATAGTATTCGTTTAAAAGGTTAAAACAAGATGAGGAATACGACAGGGTAAATGTAGATTGTTTTGTTTTTTTATTGCAGAGTTATTTTAAATGTTCGCATAAAAAATGGTGGACATGTACACTACCAAACAAGAGATTTGAGGGGCTTAAATCTCGTCAGAAAGTACAGCATAAACGGTATAGAAAAAACCTACGACAAGGAAATAGAGTTTGACATGGTTGCTCCAATTCATTGCAAAGAAACCAATTTATCTTGCTCCAGCCAGTCTCTAAGAACGTCTACCGACTTCTTAACTGAGGTGATTTATTTATTAGATTTAAAACACGCACATACTGGTAATAAAATCAAATTGGGCATATTCCTGGTTCAAATCAATTCATTGCTTATATGAGGTTTTGAGAAAGTATAAGTCAATTTATCAACAAAGCCTATCTATTGTGTCTTCGAACAACAATATTGCTCACAAAAGGCATTTATTAAAAAAAACTACATAATGGAATCATCACATATTTATGTTTCATCCGTACTTCTAATTACAGAACCAGTTGGTAGTGTATTGGGATGGATGGTCAGACGAAAATTCTGGTATTAGTACATTCGAAATAAATCTGTATATGATAGTGAAGGCTGGCAGCAATACTTTAAAACAGGATCATGGAACGACTGGAGAAAGTATCACAACGGACTTCTCCTCTGTAAGTTGGGTTTGAATAAAAATGTTGAATTCTTACACTGGCAAAATGGAATCAAATTCGTGCACGTTTTTACTATAAATGTTTAGAGTACAAATGTCACAAAACTCCAAAGAAATTAAATCGTTGACGTCTACAAAGAAGCGTCCAGTGTTTCATAGTTAAGGTTATTTTTATGTTATATGTTTTTTTTCAGAGCTCGGCAACACTGAATTTGGAACATCCTGGCCCATACGCTGTAGAATTAACAGCTATTGACAATGCCGGAAATAAGAAGAACGCACGAAGGCTATTTTTCTTTGACAATACCTCGGAAGTGTCATTAAACACAAACAGTTCCACAGTGGTTTCAAATGCAAATGAACGTGGATGGATAACACAGAATACGGATTCGATTGATGTTGCATGGGCATACAGGTTCCAAAATAACGATCATGACAACAATTGCTGGTTATGTCGATTTGAACCGTCACCTACGTCCGTGCCATTCGTTTTAGATGACACGTCTGGAGTTTCAGAGAGGACATGGGAAACTATTAACAATATTAAGGGCAAGCACTATATTCCTTTGCAATTGATTAGCATATGAATTCACAAATTTATACATTGTTGTTGTTTTGTTTATTTTCATGTTTGATTTTCTTATCATGTATTCTTATTAATAGTGTATGTTTAGTGCAATTTTTCCACTTGTAGGTATTGTACGTTTTGATCTGGCTTATTCTGAGACCTATGAAGCCATAACAACAGAAGAACCGTTCAATCAAACAACCCAGACAGAGTTTAATCAACAACGAGCCGAAGTTAACGGTATTTCGATTCAGGACGGTAAAAGGGTAACATTTACCGTGAGAGGATACGACATTGTTGGCGCATATGCAGAAGATAACGTCACTGTCTGGATCGACACTTCACCTCCAGTAATTGAAAACCTTTGGCTTACAAGAGGGGATATTGTCAACATCAGTGTACATAACGTAACGGAGCTGGCTGCTATGACGTAAGAACAATAATAATAATTAAACCATTATAAATTTTGTCTGTCGTGTATAATAATATTAATAATAATAATTATAATCATATTTATGATTTGTACGAGCTGACAGCTTCTTTGATTAAAGAAACTCAAGGGTTTACCTTCCGATGTGCGATATCCGTCGTTTAAAATGTTCATCTGAACAATAAAATTGACTCGGCTTAATTATGTAAAACTTAACAAAAACAACGGCATGTTTCTGCAAGAAAGTATTGCTCTTGTTCACACAATTAATAACATATACTCTTAATTTAAAGTAAACAAATGGAACCTATGGAACTGAATTTTAGTAGATAGGACATTACATTCTTTCTTTTTAGACATGTTATGTTTGTGAAGAATTGCATAGGTAATTGTACATTGCTGTTAATCTCTTTATGTTTATACGAGTAATGTACAGTTAATATTTAAAATACTAATCAGGTGTTTTCGAAAACACATTTCGTAGTCGAAATTCGTGAGCAAAATCTTAACTTCGTTACTTTACTGATATTACTGTATACGATGCAAGTTTGTACTATTTGTCGTCTCGTAGGGATATATATCTTAGTTGTTGTTTTTTCTGCATATGTTCATTTAAACAGGATCTTGGTTAAATGTTGTGTTTCTTGGCCTGTGCTTAGATTCCATTGTTTTATTAAATCTGGTATATCACTACTTTAGTATGGAGATATCATCGGCAGACATGCAAGTAATAGACTGCTTTGCACTGATTTTCAGGATCGAGTGGCACGTTTTTGATGTACATAGCGGCTTATACGAAATATCTTGGCGATTATTTGACAATTTTAGTAATACGGAGGTTTTACATGGTCATTCATACGAATCTCCCCAACTTGAATCGAAAGTATGTTTTCAGACAGTTTTGCAATAGTCGTAATATACATGTATATATATATATATTTATACATATGTATATATATATATATATATATATATATATATATATATATATATATATATATATATATATATATATATATATATATATACATATACAGTACATCGCGGACATTCGAAAATTATTTTCTCTTTCCTCTGGTTATAGTATGTTTCAATTTAGTAGCATTTCAAGAAGTAATACTAAACATTTCTTTTAGAAATAATTTAAATTACCAAATATAAATTTGGCGGTAAAGCATGCATGTTGCAATTTACAAGTCTTGTAACTGTAACGTCACAAATACACGTACGAAACATTCAAGTAAATAAAGCAATATATTTTAATATATTGCCCTTCTAAATTGTTGAGTTTACAATATGAATGTAAACTTAAAACGTGAACTGAGGTAAAACTTTTTTGATTGGTAGTCGTGCCAAAGTGTTTGCCAACTATATAATAAGTATTGTCTTGTTTGTCTGTTTTTAATTTCCATTCACTTATATTTACCTTATACTAGAAAATGCCATATTCTTTTCGTTCAGTTATGTGCAGGTTTGATAAGGTATATCTTCAATAACTTCAATATCAAATGACGATAAGTTAATTTGTCCGTCGTCACTGTATTAAAGTAAGTATGACGTATGCCTATTTCCCTTAATAGACACTGACTGAATGCGAACAAGAGTATGCGAACTATGCTAGAGGTCACAACTGTTACTGTTCGCCATACCACGGCTGCTTCCATCAACATTTCCAAGTGATTCCTCCAGTAATAGATATTAAGACAGCCGGAGGTTCCACTGAACAGATTGGTGGGATCGATGCAGATAAATCAGATGGAGTGCATGAAAGTGAATACTACATTGAGGTTACTGTAATAAACAATGCCGGTTTGACTACCGTCCGGACTCACAAGGTAGCATATTCCCTGATGTTTCCCCGAATTGAATCCACATTTAAAAGAAATATAAATGGACAAATAAATGGAATGTGTTTTGCTGAACACTTGCTTTTGGGTGTGGTTCAATGATTTGATTATAAGTCCAATTTAATTAGAATAAACCTCGTCTGTTAAAATAAATTACCCTGAAATCGTATCATGTGCAAATCCAAAACCATTTATAAGTAACTAATATTATGACAAGGGAAGTAACTGTTCTTATATACAAAAAAAGTATAGGACAGATACAGCCATAACTTAACTGCCTTAGCATCTGTTATCCAAAAATCGATAAATTGACTGGATCAATACTTAATACTGTCGTTGCAAATTCAATTTGTGTGTACAATGTCAAATGTAAGATTGAAATAAACATTATTTTGAAACATTAAGTTTTAGTGAGCGTATGCATATTTTATGCTCATGTACCTACTACTCGCACATTTTAGCGCAAACTACACACAGCGGTTACTTCCTTTTGTTTAGAGGTTCCCCCATAGGCTCTGGTGTCAAACAAGAATGTCTCGGGAAAAGAAATTTACAAAAAGCTTGAAATGCATATGAAAATATCATTTTCTATTACCACTCGTATAATAAAATACGATCTTATACCTTAATCAACAAATTTCCTCTATATATTTCGATGTAAAACACTATCAAACTGACCACCGATCTTCAACGTTGAGAACATTTACCGCCTTTCATGTGGAATCTGAAAAGTGTGCCAATCCTTGTTAACCCCAGGTCACTGATATTCTGCCGTTTGTGGATAGCAAGATAATGATATTAATAATGATTACTAAAGACACAAGACACAATATTCGTTTCTATAAAACACCAAAACGCATGTACTTAAGAAGGCTTTTTATTTTAGTTACACATTTCATTATAATTGACGTCAGGCATTTTTCAACAGATAACAGTCGACGTCTCCCCTCCTAATGCAGGCCATGTACATGATGGTACTTTAGGTTTCCCCGAGATTGACTTTCAACAGTCGCTTACTCTAACTGCACACTGGGGTGAATTTTTTGACAAAGAGAGCGGTATTAAGTTTTATAGGTATAGTTTTGCGACGAGATGTTTGTCAGCTGACGAAATGCACTACGACAAGAACCACACTGAGGTGAACTTTTTACTACAATTTTTTCACTTGATTTTGTAATACATGTTTGTAGAATGTTAATTTCATAGCTAACTTACATAAAATAGGCCGAACAATGTTTTATATAAACAGTTCAAAACCTAGTTTCCAATGTTTTAATTAGATAAGAGGATTAATTATCTTCGTAGGACAATTAATACATAGCTTTCTAATTACATAATTTAAGAAATATAGGTTATTGTCATAGTTTTGATCTTCTTATTTTAGAAACTTTAATCTTCTTTTCCATTCTGCTTCACATGAAAAGAACAATACAACTCCATTGTGTAAACTAACCTATACATTGTTAGAGTAAAAGGTTTCTTAATATAATCTCAGATTGTCCAGACATATGAAACGACTGCAAGCACTACTGTCCAATCCCAAGGGCGATATTATACGACCGTTGTTGCATACAACCATGCGTTGGGCCAAAGTGTTCCAGTGTGTTCGGATGGAGTGGTTATCGATAGCACTCCAACATTGATATCAGAAGTTGTCATTAACGGTGGCATTGTTATTCCAAGAATTATCCAAGACATTTTAACAGATGAAGTATTTGTTATGAAAAATAATAGGGTGATCCAGACGATTCAAAATCCGACAAAACTGTGCCGGTAAACCGTTCTATAACGTATTAATTACGAAAATTTAAGGAACTCCATTTAAACAGTGTTTTGTATCATTTAAATAGGCATTGGCAATAAGTTAAAGTCATTTTGAAATATCGATACCTTGGTGTCGTATGAGTAGACTTCGATAGGATAGTTTTATGAAGTTGCACCTTACATTTTGTCAGAATTAAATATTTAGACAAGTTTGCAAATAAATAAATGATGATTATTATATCGTCAGCAGATATAACGTTTTCATATTTGCAATTACCCTGAGACTATTTCTGATGGGCATAATTTTATGTTTAAACAGACAAAAGTCTTTTGATGTTCCGACTATGGACATCCAACTGATTCCAAGGCTTCGGAACATAAATGGATCGTACAGCTCGGTTGACTCAACAGTTTGTGAAAGTATCAGCAGTGTTTCAAGAAACATTGTTACGTTTATTCGCTCAGATTCTCATGTAAGTCATATATTATTGTTTTTAGAATATTTTGTGATTTTTTTGTTGTAAATTTTGTTTTAAGATTTATTGATTTATAAACATTATTCACTTTTTCAGCTGGATATTTCTTGGAACTACACTGAAGGTCCAAGTGGCGTAAACTGTTTTGAAATTGGCCTATCGTCTGACAATACCGATACTCCAGATATTATGAGTTTTCAGAGTTCAATGCACCACAGTTTTATGCGTTTAGTTCATCCCGGTATTTGGGATGGACAGGAGTTCTTTATATTGCTGAAAGTTACGTCTAAATCAGGTGTTGTTGAAACAAAGGTAACTAGTTAAAAAGGTTCAGTCAAAGCTGTTTGTCTTTCTATTAGATGCGAAGTGTTAAATCATCATAGCGAAATGTGCACAGTCTTTTAGCAATCGCAATTCCTGAAAATAGCGTTCAACGATTTTATTCTGATATTGATTCTTTTCATTAAACATGTGCCATAGGCAGTCGGACCGGTCATGGTTGTGAAATCCAAACCAGAGTTTACGGGCGCTATACACATAAACATTGAAGGGAATTTCTTAGTTGCAAGTTGGGGATCTGGTGACTTTGTTGATCATGGAGAATCGGGAGATTTGAAACTTGAATTTGCATTGGGTATGTGTATTAATTAATTAAGTTGGAACATAAAATTTATTTATTTCTGATGTGCATGAGCGAGTATTAAAAGAGTATTTTGGTTTTATCGCTTCAATTTCGTTGTAAACATGTATGATTAGAGCATTCACATTTTAAATAAATCGATACATGTTGCAGGATCATCAAAGTTTACATCAAATGTATTACCGTTTTCTGCACAAAGAAGTGGCGGGAGTTGTAACATAAATGATACAACAAGTTGTACTGCAGTCGATATGCGTAATCTGAAATGGGTCTTACACGAGAGTACAGACTATTATGGGACAGTCAAAGCTACTGATCCACTCGGATTGTTTGTCGTTGCATCTTCAGAAAAGTACACACATTACTACGAAGTGCCATCTTCTGGAGTAGTTTACGACATCGACCCAAGAGACGATCGCCCGGTATGCACCATGTACATCGACTTTGTTTTAAGCATTTTATTTCTATTTTTCGCGACTTTACACGGTTGTAGTGAAACATATACATGCTGACAAGCATAATCAATTTATAAATGTATAGCATTATACAAAAGTCACAAACAGTATCATTTGAGCACGTTTTAAATTTATTTCTTGCCTCAATGATTGTCATTGAGGCTTCTTTATTTAGTTTACTAAAAGTAAAAAATTCGTTCATCGTTGTCAGCTTTGCAATTATCATTGATCAGTGATAGATACATCGTTTACTTTTCATACTTGCGGTATAGTTGATCACTATTCCAGAAGAAATTGACATTTTAAGACTTAAAAAGGCCAATATATTTTCGATTTTTTTAACATGTTCATGTTACCTATAATGACACGCTATCATCTAAATTGTATCACTGCATGTATAGAAAAAAGGTTTGACTTTTTGTTTTCAGTTTGTTGACATTGATGACATTGACTTTCAAAGCAAAACAGATGTACTCGCTTCAAGATGGGATGGCTTTTATCATCCACACTCTAATGTTCAAATCAGAATCTGTATAAACGACCAAAATGGCATAAACGTTGTTTGTGAAACAGCTACTTCTGATTACCATCACACTTTCAATGGGATCCGTCTTCAGAGCTGTGAGGTAATGATAAATTCAATATATGTGTCTACTATAACTCTAAATGTATCTGACTTTATTCTGTTGAACATCCTGGTTTAGAGTTTCCAATCTTGGTTTGCACATTTGTTAAAATGACCGATTCTGATTTTGGAGCAGTAAGTCAAAGGTCAAGGTCATATTGACCTTAAATAAAAAAAATATTACGAGCGCTTCCGACAAAAGACACATCCTATTCGCGGATATATCTATTTTTGTAGGAAAATAGTTATCAAACTAAGCATTTCTTATTAGTTGTCATGCTATTAAACATTGTTTACGTAAAATATCAAAACACTTTAGAAATATTACCAAGAGGTTACTGCAATGAGCATCGCGGGTAATGTTACCGCATCATCTGACGGTGTGATTGTAGTCATTCCTGAGGAGGAGCACATATTTGAGATATATGATGGCATAAGATGCAACAACACAGTCACAAATGGTAATTGGCTATATATTTGAGGAAAGTTGTCGATATATATTAATTTTACCACAACAGTGTTCCAAAATAGTGTATTAACAAAACAAAAACATCTTAGTATTGTTTTCTTTAAATATTAACCGGTGCAACACTTATCTAATGTATATTCCAGAGTTCTACACAGTGTCTCACTACAAACAGGTACCAAGTAACTTTTATATTCTAATCGAAATGATATTGTTCAAGTTATTATAGTATCAGAGGGATAATTTCATTTACCTTTAATTTCAAAAACGCAAGTGTATCAACACAGATCAGTGCCTATTTGTAGTTTATCAGGCATTATCCATGACAACAAAAAAAATAAGAGATTAAAACTGCGATATTTAAGAAATGTGTTATTTATTGCAGTTTGACACCTTTAATTGTACGGAAGATATCGACTACCAGTATCAGACATCATCGCTTTATGCTTACTGGCGGTTGCCCGAAGATAAGAGGCACTTTATGCAGACCATACTTTGGAGGATAGAAGAGAGAGCTCCCATAGCAGGTATGTTGCTCGACACATAATGACAAGAGCCCTTTTTACAATGTCCGTGTTATTGTTAAAAACATTACATTCAACTCATTCCCGTAAAATGTGGATGTTTTACTTAAATACTTTTTCAGATATGTGGACTCCTTTGTCAGAATACCAGAATTTACGAAACAGAGACGTTTTACATGTTACTGGACTGCATCTGATTTCGGGGCGGAAATACCGTATATCTGTAAAAGCCTGTGCTAAACAGTTCTGCTTCAAATCAATGTCTAGTGACGGTGTCTTCATTATTCCAAATTCTCCTATAACTGGTTCCCTTTCTGTAACTTACGATATGGCAGTTAACACGGTAATTACTTATCGATGGTGTTTTTTGTGATATATAATTCATTGCATATGACATTAGATATATTTCGACATAAATTAAGTCAAGAAGCAAATAAGACTATGTTTTAATTCATCTTCCAAAAAGCATTTAAAATTGGCAAAGAAAGTTTTTCGCTTGATAATAATTATAAATGTTTACAGATAGCAGTAACCATGGATAGATTTTACGACAGTGACATTGAGGATATTAACGAAGCTCTGACAGTCATTTTGCGGTATGAATACGCCTTTACAGATGGAAAGAATGACTCTAAATTGCTCACCAAATGGGACATTATCGGCATAACATCGGGATCTGAAACAGCGGTACCGTCTGAATAAATATAATACGACAATTAGAGAAGTTTAAAACTTAGCTGATGAAAATAATTGATGAAGTACTGTTTTGGTAAGCGACTACCCATTGACTCCCTAACTTTTATGAAGCAGTGACAAATTTGTAAAAATATATAAAGATAGGTGATAATTATCTTTTTAGATTCAATTTGAGATAATTCCCCTTCAAAAGATACGATTTGTGAAATGTTGGAAACTAGCAATCAGAGGAATTACAAAGGCGGGAACATATACTACTATTTCATCCGAAATACGGAACTGTTCCAATTTACAAGAAGTAAAGCCAAGCAGTGTCATTGATGTATTCGGTAAAACCATTGGAACACAAGGTTTGGCTGCAGTGAACTTTAAAATAGTTTTTCTCTTATGAAAACCATCTTATTTTACCAGATTTATTCTCTTAAAGTTGATAGCATTTATACAATCACTAACACTTTATTGTTAAACATGCATTGACTTTTCTAACGTTTTCATGTTTGGTCAATGTCATTTAATATAACTATGTATACATGTGCATTCGGTTTACTAAAAGCTTTTCAACAAAGAGGTTATTATCTTATTTCGGTTTTTTGCTTTAAAAATTTCAAACAATTTTGCTGGCATTGAGTGTTGGCAAAACATTGAATAATAATAGAAACATAAATTACATACATGTTGTTAATTTTGCTAAACAGATGGGCATGAGATCGGTGGAGAAATATTCTTAGAAAAAAATCTTGATTGGAATGAAGACGACAAAGACTACACTTCTTACACAAATATTATATCGGCCGTATGGCCGAAATTAAGGTAATCTCATCATTTATTGGTAAAGCTGTTCTGATGCATGTGTGGTCTTTTTGGTGGGTTTGTATGTTTTGGCGTGTCTCGTACAGTGTATGTTGGCCCAGACCGTGTGCCTCTTTACAGGATTTATGTTTAAGGCTTTGCATACTGGGCTTGTTCGTGTAGTTTGCATTGCATTATTGTATTCACCTGTGTTCATTTTTCCATTTAGCACGCCAGCCGGTCTTTTTGTTTCTATTGTTTAGACTTGTAAGTTATGCGAATTGTATGTATCATGCTTGTCAAAGGCATATTTAGGACAGAGTATGATAACATGAACAACGGACCATCAAACGTCGTTTACTATTGTTTTGTTCATCATTAAAATATCAAAAACGACTGTAGAACTCCTTGCCGTTCATTTAGACAGAACGTCCATTATTCTGTATTTTGTCCCTACATGAATCAATGCAACGGAAATGAGTGAGCACACAGCCAAACGTGTACTGATTTGTTTATCTCAACTCCCTTGTTGTTTCAGATATAAACATTACAATTGGGCAGTTATTTCAATGAGCAACGAGGATCCTACGATTTTCTACGGCACAAATGACCATGTTGGCCTCCGTTTTCCATGCACGCACCCTGAAATGATTGCTTGTGGTGAAACAGGTACGTCTTATATAAAAGGTATAACAGTTTAATTAACGATATAAGTTAAATCATGTTCAACTAACTTTTTGTTGTTTTAAAGCGTTTTGCAAAGTACCTTTCAGTAGTTTCAAAGAATTTCTTTACATTGAACACTATTTGTAGATGGAGAATATATGAATGCAAAATTTGATGCTGGAGTCATTACACATGGCAAACGGTACATAGTGTGCATCCATGCCAATGAGACCTACCTATATCATGAGAAATGGACACAACATCTTGATGAGTTCATGGAATGCAGTGACGGTGTAACAGTGGATATAACCCCACCCATTGCTGGGAGGGTCTGGATTGGTCAGGACATGAATCACTTCTATCAGGCATGGTTTCCATTGTTTAAGTGCAAACTAGTATATTGGACTGGGGTCCCGTTAGTGCATTATTAAAACGAATTTCTGCTTAATTAGTGTGTTATTTAGTTCAAACAAATGTGTATGTTGCTTGCAAGTGTATCATCCTTAAATATTTTACCGAATGCTAAGACGTGCTTCAAATTATAGCATATGTCGCACAACTCAAATGGTAATACATATGACTAATGTTATGAGACAAATCCACCTGGAAATATGTTTCGAGTATTTATCATTATTTTAAACTTTTAGATGTCAACATCAGATATACTTGTGATGTGGGACTCATTCTCTGATATAGAGGAACACCAATACAATGTACACGAAGGTGGAATTGCATACTACGCAATACACATAGGTGTGTGTTTTACAGGTATCTGGAACCTGAGTTTAACTGATAGTGTTTAGTTAAACATTTCTTTAAACGATGAAAGACTTTGACTTTCTAAATATTGCTTTGTTTTACATGTTTATATTCCATAGGTTTTATAACATGTAATGCATCTGAAAGTATATGATTGAATGTACATTATTCTGCCTGCATACAGGTTCATCACCAGGTGGAAACGATGTTACTAATTTAGTCACAGTTGGATTGGTGAACCATAAAGTGTTCCATAACCTTTTTCTCCAAAACGGATTGTCCTACTATGCTACAGTGAAGGGTAAGGTAACTCGTACTTATGGGTTATGTCTTAGTGTGTTTTGAATAATACGTATATCAAAAATAGTGTATGATTGTTTTTTTATGTTTGAATGTAAAAGAATCAATATATTTCTAGGATACGACCACGTTGGACTGTCAACCAGTGAGGTATCACATTCTGTAGTTGTTGACTTTACACCACCGAAAGTTACTGGGAATTCCATCCAGATACCCAATAGGCATATATTGAATGTAACGTCGATATCTGCTTGGTACGCAAACTATTTCAGCTACGGAGCATTTTCGTTTATTCATATATACGTGGTACATTTGGACAGAGTTATATCAAATGTAGCGACAATATAACTTCAAAACATATGTTTCAACTTTTTTAAATTTCTAGCTTTCAAGATGGATGAGCGTCAATAGTTTATTGTTTAGTTACAAGCACAACTAATGTATCTCTCGTCAAAGGTGAAACGTTATTAGTTGACGCCGCTGTGTGTTTTCAGCTGGAAAAACGTGTTTGAGGACCTAGAGAGTGGAATGAACAGATACGAATGGTCTGTTGGTACAAGCCATGGGTACGAAGATGTACTCGAGTATACAAGAGTTAACGGAGATTGTGCCGAGTCTGAGCTGCATCCATCACGGACATTGAAAGATGGTCACTCGTACTTTGTAACAGTAAAGGTACGATATTCATATACATTAACGTTTTTGGTACAGCTTCAACTTTTGTAGTTGTTTATTTATTTATTTATTTATTTTTTAAATTTTGATTACAATCTTTTGGATTTTGATACACGTACGAAGAGTAGGTCCAGACGCTAGAATCCTGTTTTAGAATACATTGCGTTTATTAATATGTCCCGCATTCATAGCATCACAATATCCATATAAACATTATAATTATCGAGTACTGACATTAACAATCTAAAAGTTCTTTTTTATCTTGACATATTTCAGGCCTATAACAACGCCGGGCTATTTTCCATTGATACGTCATGGGCTTTTGTTGTTGATACAACGCCACCCGACTCTGGTTTAGTTTACGACGGTCAATATGACGGCACAAATACAGATATTGATTACATGACTTCATCAAACACAGTTCAGGCTTACTGGACTCATTTTATTGATGCACACACTCCAGTTCATGAATACTTTGTAAGCGTTGGAACGTGTAAGGAATGTGACGATGTGCTGAGGGAACAGTCAGTTGGGATTAGAAATGGTAAACAATTCGTATTATGGTTAAAAATAATTGAGAGTGTTTGGTGTTTGATTACAGTCATGTAAATGTTTAAACTCAGGCATATTTCTTTAGCAGAACAATACTTTATACCCAACATGGGATGACAGTATACACACTATTTCACTGTTTAGCTGGTATAATAAATTAAGCTATATTGGTTTGCATGGCATTTAAACTCAGTTCGAATAAAAGCCCATTCCTACATGAACACATATGCAAGTTTAAACAGTCATTGGTGTCTCCTTTGTATGTGTGTATGTATGTAATTACTATGTCGTTGTAGCAGTTAAACAACTTAGTTTGTTTTAAGCTTCACGATTTTGTTATAAAATAAACATCTCTGTTCCAGAAATGGAGATTACTGGTTTGGCACTAATGGAAGGCCGTGTTTACTACACAAGCGTGAAGGCATGCAATACGGCTATGCTTTGTTCTAGAGCATCTTCTGACGGTTTTCTAATAGACAAATCACCACCAACTAGAGGAACAGTTATTGATGGCCTCAGCGGAAGTGATATTCAATATCAGGCTTCAAGGTTTTAAAAGGCATTTTGAATACAATAAAGCTTCATTGTTTTATAATCAAAATCAGAAAGGTGTTCATAAACAAATTTATACTATTTAAAATTTAGCTTCAGTCAGGTTTTCCAATTCATTCGATAATGTTTCTTTTTAGACAGTTAATATTATGAATATATCAAAAGGACATATCTTTTTTTAGTAATACACAAAGTATCGAGCAATTCTAAAACTAAGTTTATCTATATATCATTAAGTATGGTTTCTTTACAGAACTCATGTTGGCTGTAAATGGTTTGGCTTTTCGGATCCTCAGTCTGGATTGAGTCACTACGTTTGGAGACTTGGGACAATGAAAGGTGGAGACGATATAGTATCGGCGACAAATGTACACAACCATGAAATCGCGTACATTTTTGATGTTCAATCACACGCAGGAAATCTTCTCCCTGTGGGAAAACTGGTTTATTGCACCGTTCGAGCATATAATAAAGCGGGTAAACGAACTCGAAATAGTAATGTAAATTATCAGAGATAAACATCACTTATAATAAGATAGTCGTTAGATAATTTAAGAAGACATAGCCGACATATAAATACAAATAAAACTGGAAACTTCATTTAGAAGTTAATTTGATATATCTAAATACGCCGATATAAATTAAATATGGTTATAATTACAATAACAGAAACGGTAGTCATTCGGGTATATGTTTTTCAATTATGTAGGATATTTCTCTGATATGTCTTCCAACGGATTTGTTGTTGACACAAGCCCGCCGACAATTGTCAAAGAGTTAGCATTGTCACCGTTTGGGAGGAGTAGCAGCTATGACAGAACAACACTACTAAGGTCGTCTTTAAAAGTCCATTGGGAGACCTTTGATTCAGATTCTGGAATTTCCGCCCAGTATTTATCTGTATCATCGCACATTGGAGGCGATTTCAATATATCAACTGTAAAGGTATCGTGAAATTTCTAACAGGGTATTATTTATATGTTATTGCAATGATTTAAAGATTTTTGTATCATAGTTGATAATTAATTTCTGATGGTACGCCGTCTACGGTCTTAAATAGTCATATTCTAATGTGGTACCTGTTGTGTTTCCACTAAATTGCAAAAAAGTATACAAATTACTCAAATTGACCTTTACATCTTTTCTAAAGAATATTCGCGTAAACTTCCATATTAATGTTTTCTTTGAAATGTTAACTTCATTCCTTTTTAGAACATATACACTGTATTTATGACAGATTGATGCTGTCGCAACCGATTATACTTTCTTGAAATTGGACCTCCATGATGGCAGCTATTACGACATAAAGCTTACTGTTTGCAACGGTGCCAAACAGTGCACACAATCTTTGTATGCAAATCTATTGGTCGACAGCACTCCTCCAACCATGGGTATTGTTTTCTTTATCTCGGAGATTAAATCGTTATATCTATCAAATATAACTGCCAAATTAAACGCATTGCTATATATCATTAGGATCATTTGTGTTGTAGGTACCTTTGCTATAAACACAGACCATGCATCTGAGTTAGGAAGACAGCCTGAAAACTGGATGAAATGGAATCCTATTATGTTGATTATTTCTTGGTTGGGGTTCGAGGATATTCATAGTGGGATTGACACGTATATTATAAACGTTGGAACAAGATATATGGCGAACGATCTAAACAAGGTATGTACTCATTATATGTTAACTATCATAAATAATAATACTAATAATAATAATAATAATAATAATAATAATAATAATAATAGGAATAAAAATATCATGATAATAGTAACAAAACTGCACTGACATGCACACGTACATTCCAAATCCACCTGATACTGTTTTTGTTTGCCGTGACGATAAAAACATATAATGTATTATTGTATAGATCTGTGTAAGTATAAATTTCATAAATAAGAAGCTGTGTAATTTTCACTTTTTGCAGAATAGCGATAGTTTAATAAGGGTAAAACATGTCAATATTGGATTTGAGCACCGGGAAGGATTCGTTCAAACCTACTCAGTAGAAACAAAATCGCTGTCTAATAGAAAGAGCGTATATGTCAGCGTGTATGCGATAAACACGGTAAGACATATATGTGTGTATTTATTATATAGCATTTTTATTGCATATAAACGACACACACATGTCTTGAACATTGTTTTCATTTTAGACAACCCAGTATATTTGTTTGTGCTTTAGCCAGATTCATTTGGGAAATTTCTAATCGATGTGTAATTGGATTCCTGTTCTAAATGTTATTTCTCCCCCCAACAGGTAGGACTGCATAGCCCAATACTACACGCTAAGTTTAATCTATTATTCGGAGGAATACTATCCATGGTAAGGCGTTGTGAAGCCGAAACCTGTCTCGGACATTGTGTGTGCGCTCCTGTACCGGCCAGATGTAATTACACCAGCAATTCTTGTATATCTGGCAATATTGGTAAGTATGCAACCATATATTGATGATGAGGCTTATACACTCAACGACAAAATAAAGTGTACACTGCATATATATTAGAGTTGACGTTTTTGTTCCAGTGCAGCTGCATTATCTGTTCACTGTTAATGGTGATTTATCAGCCAAAAACATTCGTGTGCATCTGGTGTAAATGTTCGGTTTTTACTTTTTAAAGTTTATATAACTGTTGTTGTTGTTTTTTTCTAGAAACTAAAATCAAAAAGATTTCGGAACCATTGAGCAACATAAATAAGGAATGATTTGCTGGTGACAATGAATTTAAGTGTAACCCGTTTATATAAAGAATATTCCCAGCATTCAAAATAATCGGAAATGTATAAACTCTTTCTTTGTTGTGTGTATATCTCAGTTTGCTCTTATTGATTAATATTGTCACGATTATAAGGTTTGGAATACATAAACTAGTTGAAGCCCCAAGTGATTTGTTTAACTGACCGTTCAGATGCCTTCTCTCCAATACTTATTGATAAAGACATTTTAATATTTATGTAATCTGTGTCTTTTGTTATGTCTTTCTGCATTGAGTGTCTGTTAGGCTTTAACCACTGTGTCTTTATATAAACTTCCTGCTAAACGATAGACTGCTGCACTCTACACTGTAGTTTCCATCGTATTCTTGACAAAATGAATGACAGAGTCAAACAGTAAACACTACAACATAGCTTTGCCCTCATTCGTTGTAATTAACCCGGATAGATGTTTGGACAAGTGTGAAGTACTGGTCTGCTGACCGTTAACTAATGTTCTAATTATATACGCTTATAAAAACAGATATGTTGATGTATGTGTACTTTATGCTTGTTGTTTTGTGAAATTGTGTATATCTCGTTATGTGTCTGTTAGGCCTTGTGTCTCAACAGGGGCTGTTTTACATTCATGGCTTACAGAAGCAAACTATTTACGTCCTGTCAATCATTGTCAATCCTATTGTATCAACTTGTGTATTGTAGAGAACGTAAATGCAGTATCGGTAAGAGACCATCTCGACTTAGATTTTATTGAGAATCAAGAAGCAGCCCAATATTCACCATTCGATTCCTTCTTAGCCGCCGTTTGGACTGTGGTAGACACTGGAAAATCAAACCCACTATGGTTTTTAATTGTATTATTGTTTAATGAATTTCATGCTCTTTAGCTGAACACAGCCAGCGAAAACGTTTAGAATTTTTGTTCTACCATTTTAGTGTCAAAGTTTATAAATTAAATGTGTTTCAATTATTCTTTAATTGTAGCTGTGATAAAAAAACAAGTGCATGTGTATATCTGAATCACTCCTTGACAGGTACGAATGGAGTGTTGGCGAATCAAAATATGAAACTCCTAAAGGAGTATTTGATGAAATTACCGACAGAGTTTGGCATGACGCAGGTTCACATATGACATGGGTGTATACGCTACCACGAGGTAAATTTATTATAATTATTTGGACTCTGTCATTTGCCGTCCAGACTATATATTTACAATTGGAACACGTTCATTTGTAGCAGAAATGTGGTAAAAAACGTAATTCTCGTAAGAAAAGGTTACGTCGATATGTGGCTGATTCACTTGTTAGTTTATATATATTGCTATATTTATAAAAATGTTATTTTACAGAACTTCTGCCCTGATAACAAACATATTATCTATTTAATAGAGCTCATCTACAATCAGGTCAATTGTATGGGGAAAAAAATAAATGTTCTGTAAGAAACAGTTCCGACCCTTTATGGTGGGATTTGTGTTGTTTTTTTATGTTTATTAATATATAACTTATAACTTTATCTTTATATTACAGGAAGTATTCTCCGAAGAAAGTTTAAATACTCGTTTTACATACGAGCTTGGTATGATGACAGTACATATTTTATCTTTAAAAGCAGCGGTTTAACTATTTTATCAAAACCACCACAAACGACAAACATCCGAGGTGTGAGTGTTAAAGAAGTTTTGTCCGACACTCTCAAAGATGTTGATTATATTTCTGATTCGAGCCATGTAATGGTAGACTGGACTGGAAAATTCCTTGGTGACACTATCAAGAAATTTCACCTTTATCTGAGTACACAACCTAACGGTATGTTGATTTTGCTGTTACTATAGACAACCAACACATATACTACAATACGAGTCTCTGTAATAACACTTTAATAAATCGGCTGTAATTGACTCTTTATCAGACAAATACAGACCATCATTTTCATAAACAGGTGATATATGTTGTCACAGTGCCTTCCTTAATACTTGTATTGATATTGAAAAAAAACAACATATTACGATGCCTCCTTAACTACAGTTTTGGAATACTCGTAGCTTACAATTTCTATTATATTATTATTAGATATATATATCTTCTTTGAATACATGAATTGGCAGTTTGTTAACTTTTTTGTGTGATATATGATATAAGTTGGTTGTTAAATGTTTGTTAAATGTTTGCTTTAACGACCACCTGATAAGTAAACATAAAGTAAATGTAACATATATCTGAACGGTCGTCATTTGCTACTTTTACTAATGCATTGTACGGGGCAATATTATATTACTTTTGTAAATATGATTGTGCGTGCAAATAAATTGTGATGCATTTTAGGAAATGATCTGCATGTTATATCCACAAATATCAATGCATCGGTGACGAAATACGATACTACTGGAGCTAAGTATAAAGAAAATACAAGATATTTCTCAGTTGTGCAAGCTTTCAACTATGCTGGACTTCACACTACTGTCAGTTCAGATGGTTTTATGCTGGATACTGAAAAACCGGACGGTGGCACGGTGAACGACGGCATAGGTATCACTTTGCGTATTGATGTGTACTCCATCGGAATAAGTTTTATGATTTATATTGAGAAAAAATACCAAGTTAAATACTTATGGGTTTTATATGTGTAAGATGCGTATTTACAGATTTAAATCTAGGAATATTTCGAATTACACCAGTTTAGGGTTATGTTCTCAACATATGAACTTTGAATGAATCTTACCGGTAAACTGATAAAGTGATCAAATGTTCCCATAGCATTTATTTATTTCAGTCTTACATGATGTCCAGTTTCTGAATTCATCGAACCAGCTTTCTTCGTTTTGGTATGGATTCAGTGATGCTATTTCTGGAATTGACCATTATGAACACTGTGTTTCGTCCCTGAAATACAAGGGTCGATGTGACAAACAACCATTGATCAATGTTGGGTTATGGACCTATCTTGAGAGAAAATCGCACGAGGAATTTATCCAAGGTATGAATACATATACATGTTTCGTCATTCCTCGTTACCTATGGGTCAAATTCAAAATAAGAATAAAAACTTATGTCGATGGCGTGACCATCAATCTACATACACGCGAAATCAATTTATGCTTGAGTTTATTCTATGTCATTGCAAAAACAAACCACGCAGGGTTTGCTCGAAATATGTCTGAAAAGAACCATAAAAAACACTTTGTTATTTTGTTATAAAGTGTTTTCATAGTCTCTCTTTTCGAACATGTCAACCAATTGTAGGTAATATTTGATACTTAAACAATGTCCCCAACCTTACCATATTTATTATTAAACAAGTCCGCCATTTAAATGTTTTCCAGGAGACGTATTGTTCAGTGAGGTTCGTGCTTACGATATGGCCGGTCAAATATCGGACTTGGTAGCGTCTGATGGTGTTATTATCGATAGAACGCCACCACTTCGGGTTACTTACGTTTTATCCGACGAAAATCTCGTACGTAATGGATCGTTTGAATATGCTGCAAACAGCTCTCTGCAGTGCGAAGATTTGCCTAATTCATTTTGGAATGGACATAACTCCTGTCTTAAAGCTATAAAAGCCCACAACCTGCCTCATGGGAACTCTTACTTGCTACTTCAGGGAAGTGTCTCTCAAGAAATAATTGTTGAACATTCCGGAAAATTTAAATTACAGTTTTTCACATCAAATATGCCAACGGAATTAGCGCAGATGTCAGTTCAAGATGGTTATGTCGTTGTCAACGAAACCAAACATGTATTTCTGATGCATAAAAGGCCATCGTCAACAGAAGCGGTAATTTGGCAAGAACACCACTATCTTTTAAACCTTCCTGTGGGAAAAACAACAGTAACGTTTGGAGCTGAAAATAAAGCCAGCTTTGGTATAGACGATATTAGTATTCGTTATTATTCCGGGAAAGCTTACCTGGAAAACAGCACCGATGTTAAACACCTGCAAGCTTTAACTATTCATGCTCACGACTGGTCATCTATTTATTCTGACTGGCACTTCGAAGATCCGGAAAGTGGAATTGTAGAATACTTCTGGGCCATTGGTAAATAACAAGTTAATAGGATTTGATTGTAGGTCAAAAGTGGTAAAAACATTGCAAATTGGCATGCATTAGAGATTATTTTGCGGATATGTATAATGTTGGTTGATAATGATAAGTGATTAAATATAGTAAGCTCTATAAGATAAAGTTGCAAAACAACGTACACAAAAATAAATATTATCTTAAAATTGACCTATATTTAAATTCATGTGCTTTAAGAAAAAATAATGTATGCATATTTTAAAAAACAACTATGGTGGCATTTAGATATTGTGGATATATATTTAATGTAGGATAGCAGTGTTATTAAGGGTCATGCGAAAATAATGTGATATATTTAGTTGTCAATTATTTTAAAGAACTGCATTTCCCTAAATCTTCTCATGATATATTAGGTACTGTTCGGGGTGGCACACAGCTACAAGAATACACCAGTGTTGGTAGAAATGAATTTGCGTCAAGCAATACCATTCAGCTACAACACAACACAGTGGTGTTTGTCAGCGTAATGGCAGTAAACGGGGCAGGCTTAAGGACGGTGAGCCATTCCGAGCAGATTTATATCGATTTGACACCACCGGAGTTTGAATACGTTTACGATGGTGATAGTTCAGGTATGATACTCCAGTGTGACAGTACTGACATTATTTGTACATTTTATTGACATATATATTGATATTATATTTATTTATTGAGCGCTTTGAGATGAGTCAAGCATAATTCAAACACTTTCCTCATCTTAAACTATCAATAAGGCTTACACACATATAGTTTGATATAAACAGCACAACACAGACATACGACCTACAAAACAACACCGACATACCACACACAAAACAACACAGACATTTGACACACACAACAACATTGACATACGACAAACAAAACAAAACCGACATACGACAAACAAAACAACACAGATATACGACATACAAAAGAACAAAGGCATACCACACACAAAACAACACAGACATACGACACACAAAACAACACAGATATACGACACACAAAACAACACAGACGTTAGACACACAAAAGAACAAAGGCATACTACACACAAAACAACACAGACATACGACACACAAAACAACACAGACATACGACACACAAAACAACACAGACATACCGCACACAAAACATCAAAGGCATACCACACACAACACAACAACGACATACCATATACAAAACAACAACGACATACGACACACAAAACAACACAGACATACCACACACAATACAATACAGACATACGACACACAAAACAACACAGACATACGACACACAAAACAACACAGACATACGACACACAAAACAACACAGAAATACGACACACAAAACAATACAGACATACGACCCACAAAACAACACAAACATACGACACACAAAACAACACAGACATACTACACACAAATCAACACAGACATACGACACACAAAACAACACAGACAAACAACACACAAAGCAACACAGACATAAGACACACAAAACAACACAGACATACGACACACAAAACAACACAGACATACGACACACAAAACAACACAGACATACGACACACAAATCAACACAGACATACGACACACAAAACAACACAGACATACGACATACAAAGCAACACAGACATACCACACATGCATTAAGTATTGTTGGGGTTACCAACTTTAAACGAACAGTGAAACAGGAGCTCACTGGTGTTTACTTTCTAGTTAACGGGTAAGCAACTTCATACATGCTCAAAAATCTATTAATAGTTGCAAATCTAAACATATAAGCCTAACGAAGGAAATGTACTCGTTTATCAAATTTGTTTTGAACTACTGCTTAACTGTATCCCCCACACACCCATTTTGTGCACTTACTGTTCCAAAGTGTCAACCTAATCATTTATTGATAGCGACTTTTTAACATAATTTAAAGAAGATTGAATATGTGGCTGTTGTCTGGTCGCGTCGTTTGTTTCGAGTATGTTGGGGTTTCGTTAATAAGCTAATTGTTAAATTGTCAGGGTGGGCTTCTCTCTGTACTTGTAATTGTATAACATAATTTAGCTTCATATTTAGAAGCTCATATTTTATTTTTGCAGATTTTGATATTCAATTTCAAATGTCACTCAACGTCAGCGTGACTTGGTCAGTGAAGGATCCAGAATCGGGAATACAGGAATGCTCCTGGGCAATAGGTAGATTTATACTTTTATGTTTGTATCTAATTACATTGATTTAAATACTATTATATATAAGTGATAAAATTATAAAGTATGTCGAATGAAAGTTTATGCTATTCAAGTGATCGATATCGTTCCAAATAAAATGATATACACGTATATTTTAGCTACTAAATACCAAACAAAACCAACTAAAGATACATGCTCAAATAAAAACATATATATAAGCAGGTACGCTTGCATTTGCTATGAACTATTGAACAACTGTGATATTCCCTCATATTCCATTGAATTCCACAAAGAAATGTTCTTATTATAATCAGTTCAGTACTATTCCAAACTTGCTCATCAATTATCAGGTACATTTGCATTACCAAAGACATATGCAAAATTATCTTGAATTATCCTGTAAATATGATCACAGTTACAGGACATTAATAAACAAGATACGCGCAAACCAGGCCCCAACATCACAAAAATACTCAAGTCAAATCTCAATCTAAATCTCAACTCATTTTTCCCCATTTTTCATTCTTTTTAAACACGTATTTTCTCTTAAACAGGTTTTGTCAATATTTCAAAGTTACTAATTCTAGAGCAAAAGTACTCAAGTACACTTTTTGGCTGTATACAAGTTTCCCCTTGACTTCTATACACCGAGGCTTTAATAAACATATTCAATAATGGAATGTGGTTTTAAAATGTGTGAAAACATACGTTATTTAGATAAAAAGTAATGTGGTAAACCGAGTTGAGACTGAGATTGAGATATGAAGTATGTTCATGATATTGGGACCATTGTGTTATGCCTTAAGACAATAACAAACTGTTTGCATAAGTTTAAGTGGTGTAGGTTTCACGTGTAAATACGTAGTTAATGCATGTATCATAATGTCATAGGCTTGTCACCAATGGATACATCGCTTCAAGATTATACACAGATAGCCATAACGGAGAATGTTGCAAGTACAGTTCTTGGTTCAACACCGTATGATCGAATATTTTCGACCGTGAGATGCACGAATGCAGCTGGACGTAAGATTTCGATGTCTACAGACGGGCTGAAAGTTTTAAACATGTCGTTGACAACAAATGACGTATACATCTCCTTAATGGCAATATCCGAGACACAATATCCAGCTATTGGAAGATACCATGGCAACAGGACTGAAATCAAGTTTCAGTGGGCGGGTTTTAGACAAGATGAAGGAATAAATAATTATTTGGTGAGTTATTACAGAATTATATTTCCTCATGCCAGCAATATTTATATACTAATTGCAAACAGTTGATACATTATAAAGAAATGTTCCATGTGCTTGCATGCTGCTGTTTTTCTGAAAAATCCGGCTAAGAAATTGGCTAGTTTTCCACTAGCTCGATTAACCTCAAAGTACAAGATTGATAGTTGAATGAGTCAAATTAAGTTTGCTGACATTTTATACCTAATAACTTATATGTAAATCACCAAACGCATATCATACATAACGTTATTACAGTATGTATATTAACTCTTTATTTCCCCATAAATCGGACATAAATAACATATTTTGCAATCGTTGAATAAAAACAACTTATTTTTATAACAGAATATTTATCGTTTTCTTTTTTTCTGCTCACAACACCTTGTCAAATGATGCCCAAATAATACAGTGTCAGCAGGCATCCATAATACATAATATATAAGAGAGTCGGATCCCTTAATTTGAGTGAGAGTGGTCGTCGCTGTGCCCTGTTGTGGAAGCTTGTTTCGGAACAAATATTTCAAGATGAATCTTCACTACGCTTACTTTTATGAATTAGTTGATAAATCAGTATCAGTAAACTACTGATACATATTCTAAACAAACGTTATTTCATTGCTTTTTAATTAATGCTAATTCAGTTTTAGGTTGATAAGCTAAAAACCATAATTTCACAATGCCTATCATAATATTACACACTTATTATAACATAAGCTATTCTGGCTTTTCTTTGATTTCAGATATCCCTAGTTGGTGTTGACACCTCGTTCTCTGAAACAGTCATCGGTAGTTCCTCTGATGTTAACTTTGCTAGTTTTACCGGATTGAACCTTGAGGATGGCCAATATAAAGTAACAGTACAGGCCGTTAACGAAATTCACATGTATAGTGAAAAGAAAACCATTGGCTTCTATCTTCTTACATCTATCCCAACTATCACGGGTACGTTATGACATACAATTCGTTAATTAAAAAACTGATTATATATGATAATAATCAAAATGGCATAGAAAATCAAACCGACAACACTCCCAGGAGTATGCCCATATTGTAGGCGCATGAGAATATTCATGTTGTATAAGTCATTGGCGGTAATTCCCAAGGCGCGGACTCTGTTTGTTATTAACTTATATAATCAACTAACAACTGTATTTGTTAGATTAACTCAAAGTGTTTACCTTAACCTTGTCTTATTTCAAGGAGGATCGGTCGTAACATCATGGGACCCGAAAACTCTTAAAGCAAAAGCAGAATGGTCAAACGTATTCGATTCCACCCATCCGCTGTATTACGAAGTGACCTTGCGTCAGGAGAATGGCGAAGGAGATTTGATACAGTGGCAGGAGACAACGAATACTGAGATAGAAGTTATGCTAAAAAAGGATGACATTTCTTCCTCGGGCAGTACGCTTAAATTCAGTATAAGGGCGATAAACCATGCTGGATATTTTGACACATTGTACGCTGACCTTTTTGTTATTGTGTGATGATTTACCAACACATTTATAACACTATTTGAATGTTGGTAGTTAAATTGCGTATATCTATTTTGTTTGCTAAATCATGCTGGATATTTTGACACTTTGTACGCTATTTTTTTGTTATTGTGTGGTGATTTACCAATATATTAATACCCTATTTAAATGCTGATAATTTAATTACGTATATACGCTTTGTTTAATATACTGAATTAAATTAAAACAATATGATGAATTGTGACAGGTCTCGTATATTGTTTTGGGCGACTATACCCCGCTTAATGTTCAATAACATATTTTAACTGCAAATTGTCAATTTAGTATTTTGGGCGGGCCTAAACGCTATTAGTATCGACACGAACCAGATATCGCTGTACCTTACTGAGTTTAAATTCAATGAGTAAAACGTGAACTGAAATGCTGGGGGCAGTGAATAATAATAAGTGGTTTGAATTAAGACACTATTAATGTTCTAATCCGCCAGCATAAAGAAATTGACGTCCAAATCGTTGAAGGAGAACTGTTAATTAAAATTGGATGTAAAAATCTGACGGGCTCACATATGTTTTAAAAATATATTTAAATGTAAAGATTATGTGTTAAACGCTTTTTGCTTTAAATAAACAATACGCAATGATTTGTATTTTTTGCCAAAAAAATAATAAATAGCTTTTTTGAGATCGATGTGAATTATATTTTGTACCCTTATAAAGATATTTCTGGGTCCGTATTACAGAAGCATTTTAAGTTGATTTTTATAGTATCCACAACTTTGACAATATTCTTACGAAAGAATGAGTTTTGATTTATGCATACCTGTACTTGTGATTTAGAATATAGAAACTCAAGTGGTTTTTTTGTGGTGGGTTTAATTAATGATAAACAACTTTAAAGAAATATAAAACAAGAAATAAAACATTTAAAGAATAACCACTTTCAAATAATATGTAAACCAACACAATTAAGTTGTTTCTGTTAGACGGACCCGCATCACAAATGTGGAAATGACTCGCACATATCAGGAAATATGCGAGTTATATGAGGGTTAGTTCAGTTGGCAGAGCGCCTGACTTGTAGACAGCTGTCCCGGCTGTGAACGGAAAGGCGGCAGTGCCTTAAACAATTGGCGCCCAAATTTGGGCCGTGGCTAGTGCCATGGGCAAGAATGGAACTGAGAATTGTGGTGAGTCGAGATAATAATACTCACCGATGAGGTAATAACACACACGTTGGATAATCTTTAATACAGGCTATATTAATGTGATTAAAAAAGAAGTTAGCTTAAACATTAAAGGTAGAAAAGAATTCTGGTTCTATTTCGAACGATTCACGGCAGGCAATATATTTGGTAACAAGATCTTATTATGTTCCGGTCTACTAGCCACCCCAAGAATGAAACTTTTGACCTTCCGGTCCCCGTAGTTCCTTGCGGCTAATGAACGTGGCAACGTCAAGAAGGGCACTGTAAGCTGCGTTATTCCGTTTGCTCAATCGTATACAGGTAGTCCCACAGTCGATCGGTGAGTTTGATTCTCTTTGCTGTATTGCCCACAGTAGAAACGAAACCGTATTTGTGTTGAAATCGTCATGAATATTACGCTTTCCAGCTTTTAAAAGCAGGTCACTGGTAACGTAATTGGTAAAATCATGTTTAGCTTCTGGTGATTTGGCAGAGTTCGGCTTAGCCCAAACTCCCGATAAAACATTTTGTTGATCTTTTCTTCCTTGAAGTAGATGAAATTTTAGGTAACGACTGCTGTGAAATATTCGATCCTTATACTTAAGTCTGTCATATATTTGAGACTCCGTAGCATATGAGTCAGCATTTAATCCTGAAATTTCTGGAATCACCTCGTTGTCAGAAATGTTATCATAGTTAGTATAAAACGATCGGAATTCTTCTTCGAAGGGCCATACCCTGTCCGCAATAAAACGCCGGTCTACGGAACGTTTTACAAAAGAGTTTCCCGAATTAGTTTGTTTCACAGGCATCATTATCATCGCATCGATAAGTTGATTAAGTCTAGTGTCTATACTATGAGCTACCCTGGCAGTCAGGAATGCGAAGAACATTCATCGAGAAAATCTCGCTTGTTCAAACATTTGTTCTGCACACATGTCGTCGCTGGAAACAGTTGGTATTGGATCTGAAGAAACGCAAATAAGACGCTATCAATACTATTTGCAAGTTATGTTTTCTGTTGAGCTACAATTCATTTATTTCCATTCGATAACATAAGTTCTAACAATATCTGATATAATGTTTGTTTGTTTTAAATGTAGTGATTTTCAAATAATTGTACATAATAAACAGTACGACGTGCGATATTATCGATAAACCGAAATAATGCAAAACAAAACAGAAGTGATACGTATTTAAATATGACATTCAGAAGATTTGTTTGAATGGTAAATATTATGCAAACCACAATATAAACATGAACCGCTTTTTTATAACCCAACAATAAATGCCCCTGTATACAGAAACATTTTATATCCCTTCAAGCGAGTGTGTAAAACCATCAGAGTAGTATGTCCTTAATATATGTTCAAGACACATTCATATATATCTTTAAAGGTCATTTCTATTATTAAATATCTGATAGTGGTGATCTAAGCATAACAACGATTTACCTTTTCATGATTTATCAATTATAATTTTTGATTGCCTCGAAAGCACATTTTGGGGACTATGACATAGGACAATTATCTACAACCTCAGATTAATTACAATAATTGAATTAATCAAAATTTATTTTGTCCTTTGTCCACAAATTACACAACCTCCTTGTATTTATTGCATTATAAATTGTCGTTTAACAGGAGTTCACACTTTCTAGGTTTTAAATCTTAGTCAGAATAACAAATTCACTCTTTCTATACACTTCAGTTACAAATGTGCTTCCAAGAACAGTTTTTAATACATTGTTTTAACTCTTGTTATCATATTACAAGTTCATGCTATCGTGACTTTACAAATGTTTATCTCATTTTGACGACGAAAGGGAGAGGTTCTTGAAAGCACCTCTGTAATTGATACTGTAAATAATCAGGAAACGCCGGAAATGGAATCACAACATTGTTTTGACAATTACAGTATTGATATACGGAAAATGTTAATTGATTCGACGAGTTTGTTAACCGACGTTATAATTGCATTATCATAATTAATGAGTTTGCTTGAAATCACATTTCAACGGTTAACTTCGTTTTGCGTTTATCGTAGAAAAATAAATAATTATTGAACAGTGTTATCTTTAGCGGTGAATAACTCCTCTCCGTGTTTCTTGTCACGTTACAATAGTATTTTCCCCTGCGAGTAATGATTGGTCAACTGACTTACCGTTGAAGTGCTGTTATCTGACTGATAGTGCCTCTTAAAATGCATTTCCTTATAAATAAGGATGACCCTGCATAATACATAATAAATGAGTTTGTTTAACTTCATTCATTGAGCGCACCTTTTGGCGCGAGTTTTGGGGCGGTAAACATTGACCTTAAATATAACGTATACAGGGTATACAATACTATTTATAATAATGTCTTCATCTATAATACATTAATTCAGTTCGTTAATTTGAGGTTTATTTAAAACGCGTTCGTTTTTACTTGGAATAAGTGCTGAAGATTTCGTTCTCAGCAATAAAACGTCGAAATAAAACATCAAAAAAATCATCTCAATGGCAAACAAGTCTCTTTCTGACTTAACCTCTCGATAAGATCTTAAACGTACAAGCTTAAGTATCTTACTTTGTTTCTTAAAATAAATAATGTAATATTTGTTTTTCAAACTAAGAAAAAAATATCATGATAATCATAAACATAATTTCATTTAATCGTCAGAATATTACACAAATGATACCGTAACAAACTTAGGGTGCTTATTCTGATTAAATATAATCATTCTGGGCTTCAGACCGTTCAATAAATTTGAACCTGGACGACCTTAAAAGTAATAATTCAGTTTAGCATTAATTAAAAGCTATTGATCAGTGTTCAGTACTCACTTAGTACTTAAAATTCCCTATTTGGTTTGTGAATTGAAATACGCTATGTACACAAAGAAGCTCGGAAATAAGTATAAATCAATTTAAACAGGTCAGTCATAAAACACTCGGTTACGACCATATACCAAGTGCAGTGAATCAAAATAAGTGCAGAAATATGATGTGTGCTGACAAAAGATACTCGGATCACTACCAGATAGATAGCTAAAACACAAAGCATATCCAACGGATCTGTTTAAAGATCAACGAAAAAGTTTTGAGCAACAAAGTATCCAGCACATGATCACTTCTGAACAAAGGATACGCCGTAGTATGACAGTCTTTAATTTTATGAAAATATTAACATTTTTTACTTTGTTACAGGTGGGTAGATAGGGAAGCATTTCCCTAAGCCCACAAGACAACAAATGGCGCTCTATTCATATCAGTGCGGAAAAATGCGATGTACTCTTTTTTCTTCGACAGTCGTAGTAAAAGGATATACGTTGCCCAGGGGCAAATCAGTGGCTGGGATTATGTTTCGGGATCGAGTAATAAAGAACTAACAAAATGTAATTCCCCAGACGTTGGATTTTCGCGAATGATATAAGTGCTGCCAAGAGGTCCGAGAAAAGTACCTCTTTTTCGACGAACTAGGGTGTATTTTAAATGCCAAATTCCTTTTATTTTCTAGACCTTGCACCATGCCACTACTTTTAATTCCTTCCTTACAAACACGTATATTTCACAAAATAGATGCAGGAGGTTATTATTTTAAACCCGTTTGACCTTTATGATTTAACCCAAAAAGCGTATGATTTGTACAGTTAAAAAAATATGCCTTAATGAATGCGTTTTTTTTTCAATTAAAAACCACGTGGTCACAACTTCTCCAGTTTAAAAGGCGCTACAATGTAATTTTAAGTGTAGAAATACGAGGTGTGATGACAATAAAGAATCGGATAACTACCAGGCTCCAATTTCTCGAAACTTCTTAAGTCCCTTATGATAGGATTAAGCTAAGCTCACTATTTTTGGTTTACAATAAATTGCGTAATATTACTTTCTTTTAGAGTTTTTATACTTTGGATAGGAATTATCATGATGAAAATCACATTAAACCATTTTTCATTTATCAAGATTCAATTTAAGTATGTATTTTGCTAATTGAAAAAAGTTACTTAAGCCTGTTAAGCTTAAGAAGTTTCGAGAAATTTGGGCCAGAAGGATAGGCTAAACCCATAGACATATTCAACGAATCGGTTTTTAGATTTTAAAGACAATATTGAGAACGGCAGTATCCAGCACCTGTTCTCTGCTGATCAAAGGAAACGCCGTAGTTTGACAGTCATCAATTTTATGAAACTATTGCCAACATATTGTACTTTGTTACAGGTGGGTAGACAGGGATGCATTTCAATGAACCCACCAGACAACAAATAGCGTAGTATTGGTATCTGTGCGGGAAAAAGGTGTACTCGTAGTAAAAAGATATACGTTGCTAAACCCCCGGGGCAAATCAGTGGCTGGGATCGAGTAATACAGAACTAACAAAGTATAATTCCCCAGACGTTGGATGTTCGCGAATGATGTAAATGCTGCCCACAGGTCCGAGAAAGTTACTAGTTTTTGTTTGTTTTTTTAGGAATAAAGAACTTAGCTAACGCGTTTGAGCTTCAAATGTCTATTAACTAAAAGAGGGATTGCTTTAAGAAGATATTGCATAAAAAGATGCGAATATGTATCTTGTTTTGTGTTGTAAGTGGTAGTTGCATTATACAGTGTACGTCTCTCGTATCCATGTTTCCTGAAACATTTGTCCTCTTAAACATGAATTTAATCACAGTTTAGCGACTTAAAGGATAGTATCAATGGTATAGTAAAATATATAAGAGAACCAATCCAAATACTTTACCTTTGCGTATAGGTTTAACGTTGACTGTATCCGTGTTTTGATATAATCCGTTTTCAATTAATATATTCCAATAGGTTTCTACACTCAACAAAACTTACTCACTTAGGCATGAAGAACTTTGAACATAAACGCGTATTGAATCACTTTTTCTTCGGTATTTATATTTAAAATATATATTAATTACGTTCGCTATATAGTAGGTAAATAATTGTTTGAACGTTGTAGATCAATAAAAATTCCATATGATATATTTCTTTTTCAAAACATGATAACTGAGAATGAAGATTCCTATATTATACAATTATTTCTAATATGGGAATATATCAGCTCATTTCCAACTCTTATATCTGTGTTAAAATTCAGGTCCTACATATATTAATCAAAACCAACTGAAGTGAATGATTTTCATATATTTTTTCAATTTTATTCGAATGGGAAGCAAACACAAAATGAGGTGCAGTCCTGAATTCATCTCGTTTATTTACCATTCCATTGTCAGTTTTGTTCTGTCCTCGGTGGCTAAGTGGAGTTGTTGACAGAGTTAATAGGCGGCATGCGTATTATTGAGAACTTTGTATTACTGGTTCGGTCTGAATGGTTCTCTTCCGTCAACGTGGGTAGTCTGGCTGTCAATCAGCAGCCCAGACCGGGTGTCTAAATACAATTATGTTAATGAAATATCTCCTTTCTTATCCAAAATATAGAGTCGGTAAGAAACACTTAAATCCATTATAGGCAATAATCACAAAGAAAGAGATAACAATACATAGACTAGAAAGCAAAGGGTATTGAATCAAGAGTGATATAATGGTACAGTTAAATGTCTCATATGTTTAAATATAGAGGTGTAATATGGAGGTGTAAGCTACGGCAATTCTTCTGACGAAATGCATGCTCCTTTTTACCGCAAATGTTCGCCACGTCGCCATATATACATATATGTTTTGTTCCTATCTAAATGCAGTTATTTAGAATATTATGCAAATATTTTTAAATGCAAAATGGGCTTTTATTTTATAATTGTACACAGTTTTATTGTTAATTATTTACACAAACTTAGCAAATCAAGCGATAAAGTGAAGGCTCACAATACATACTGAATATATATCGACCTGTGTACTTAAACTTGTTTTCGAATAATGTTTGCTATTTTTCCTTAATACGTATTAATACGTTATATACAGTTGAATATGCATTTGGGGAAACTAGTGTAACCGGCTCGACATACTATTGAATTATTGTAGCCATAGTGTTTTATTACTAAGCTTTTATGAGAAATCATTCTATACATATTTATCTCAGGATATGTGATAACGTTATAAGAAGTTATATTGTCTTTGAATATACAAAGATAATTAGTGAATACGCAATGTACTGTAAATTTCCTACAAACCCGGGGGCTATTATAGAGGTCTTTGTGATATCAAAGGTGTCAAATTGATTTTTTCGCATACAGAATCGGAGAGAAGTTAGTTTGCGATACTTGGATAAGAATAGTGTATTTAAAACATGTAATGAAAGTGTAGATTTATGTCATTAGGAAGCAATTTTGATGAATCATCTGATATGGTCAAAGGTGAAGAAGCCGCCGAATTTTCTATTTACTATAATTGTCTATTTTTCCAGGTTTGAGGACCGTCTTTTATTAGCTCGTTTACTCTACACTCAATATCTTCATAGACCCCAATCGATAATGTTCATCTGAATTGCAATGTCAGGGATAGGACGGTTGTCAGCGAGTGAGTTCGTAATCTCCAGTGACATCAGCACGCAGATATTCCTTCAACTTTAAGTTCGACGCCATCACGGATGCAAATCTGATGACAAGTTTATTAAGCTGTTGTTATACTTTACCAGAGAGTCTATGTTCGCGAGTAATCTCCTGTTTGTCGGATCCCTCACTGAGAGACAAACAATTGATGCGGAATTAGATTACATTATTTTGGAATTAGGTTTGTCGAAGTGTTTGATGAAACTAATTACCTAATCAAACTCACGTAAAAAACGAAGGTGGGACTCTTTAAGCGGCATAGACTGCCCTTTGTTTCGTTTAAATTGGTGTTGTAAAACAAAAGTTATCTTTGTTTTAAGTGTTCATTTTAAGCAAAATGTTGCCTTCCGACGTAGCATATATAACGTAATTTAGCACGTGGTATACCCACACTGGTACTTAAAAGATGAGAAATGCTAAAGCCAAATAATGTACTATTAATGATATGACTTAAAATTGTACTATGAGCAATATAGTGCACGTTCGTACTCAATCTATACAACGTACTCGTTACAATTTCATATGTAGTATGAAAACTGTATGTATGATTGATAAGCATATATTTGTCTTGGTATTGTTATCGACAAATATCTGGATTACAATGTGAATGCCCAAGCTTTTGCTCAAAGTGCTAGCTCAATGGCGCCTTGGACTTCTCATGGCTAAACGTAAACTTCCCGATGACATTTACTTAATTTAACGACTCAATTGTTTTTGTCGTTTCTAAGTTACATTGAGTCTCTTTGGAGTGTTAAACGGTTTCAGGCTCAACGCCGTTCATACCAGAGCCATGCTTTTCTTTTTGGTGGTCGGGAAATACAGACCCAGTGATGCTTTGTCAGGTGAAATGGCATGAGTACAATATTTGCGATTAGATCCATGTATGTTAGTGATTACCAAGACTCAGTATATGTGTCTGAAGCATACGTTGCAGACAAAGCCCGTGTGTTTAGAATTATTGTAAACTTAATTCCTGCAAACCATAGGTAAGCGTTCATTAAGTTAGATGTAGAGTAGCTCCAATTCGAGCTGAAACGGAGCGATATGGAGTTCTACCCTGATCAGACAATCACGTGTTGTATATTGAAGACTTTGTGACTTTATGATCAGAATGCTACTGTTCGAAAAGGCGAAAACCATCATTCAATTATTTCAATATACGTCTGTTGTTTATTCAATTAAATAGTATTTTGTCAAGACTATGTGCCAAACTTTTAATATTTTGCCGTGTTACGTAAAGCTATAAATGGGTACTAATCAGTTTATCCGCGGTATGACAACGGTGATATCTGATTGTTTACTTCTATTTCCTAATTATGCATGATAGAGCGCGTAATTTTCAGTATTCTAGTATCCTTTTTTAATTTATAGTTATACCTTATTTTGATTTAAAAAAGGATTGAAACATTTATGTATGGCAACATCAAAAGAGCTATCTCAATATAACCAGTGTATAATTGCACTATGCAGTGTACATGTTGTTGTA
Organism: Mya arenaria; assembly: GCF_026914265.1. Taxonomy (NCBI): domain Eukaryota; kingdom Metazoa; phylum Mollusca; class Bivalvia; order Myida; family Myidae; genus Mya; species Mya arenaria. The sequence continues at coordinate 12,492,725 of NC_069126.1, forward strand.
CCGTGAAACTTGTCTTGAGCAACATCAACTGGTTCGAAATTTCAATGTCGTTTTAGACAGGTTGGCGGTTAATCAGGTTCTTTTACGAAACAAAACAAAGTGAATCGACCAAAGTTCATTGTCGGTTAATGTCGTCATATTGAAGTGCCACAATGGACAAGTTTAATTGTTCGCGCAAGTAATCTTACAATGTATGATATTTAGTTGATATGGATAAAGATATATAAGTATTTTATTGTTGACATATATTTAAATATTACTTACAGTAGTGTTAATTGATAAATAATTTTGGATATGGGGTTTCGATGTGCGCGGAAATAAATTCATATATCAATAAATATTTTCAGTGCTATCTCTTACATGCCAACTTTTTGTTGTAGTAAAGTTATTGTGCCATTATCTGCCAGGAAATTGGCGGCGTTCGCATTCCTTTGCCGTGCCATTATATTCCAGGAGTTTGGCGGCGTTCGCCCTCCTTTGCTGTGCCATTATCTGCCAGGAGTTTGGCGGCGTTCGCCCTCCTTTGCTGTGCCATTATCTGCCAGGAGTTTGGCGGCGTTCGCCCTCCTTTGCTGTGCCATTATCTGCCAGGAGTTTGGCGGCGTTCTCCCTCCTTTGCCGTGCCATTATCTGCCAGGAGTTTGGCGGCGTTCGCCCTCCTTTGCTGTGCCATTATCTGCCAGGCGTTTGGCGGCGTTCGCCCTCCTTTTTCGTGCCATTATCTGCCAGGAGTTTGGCGGCGTTCGCCCTCCTTTTCCGTGCCATTATCTGCCGGGAAATTGGCGACGTTCGCCCTCCTTTTCCGTGCCATTATCTGCCAGGAGTTTGGCGGCGTTCGCCCTCCTTTTCTGTGCCATTATCTGCCAGGAGTTTTGCGGCGTTCGCCCTCCTTTTCCGTGCCATTATCTGCCAGGAGTTTTGCGGCGTTCGCCCTCCTTTTCCGTGCCATTATCTGCCAGGAGTTTTGTGGCGTTCGCCCTCCTTTTCCGTACCATTATCTGCCAGGAGTTTGGCGGCGTTCGCCCTCCTTTTCCGTGCCATTATCTGCCAGGAGTTTTGCGGCGTTCGCCTTCCTTTTCCGTGCCATTATCTGCCAGGAGTTTTGCGGCGTTCGCCCTCCTTTTCCGTGCCATTATCTGCCAGGAAATTGGCGGCGTTCGCCCTCCTTTTCCGTGCCGTTATCTGCCAGGAAATTGGCGGCGTTCGCCCTGCTTTTCCGTGCCATTATCTGCCAGGAAATTGGCGGCGTTAGCCCTCCTTTGCTTTGCCATTATCTGTCAGGAGTTTTGCGGCGTTCGCCTTCGCTGTGTCATTCTTATTATAATAAATATGCTATGCGTTTGGATTATTCGTCCATCATCTGCGCATGGACATTCTTAAACATGTTTTTACAACTTTTTCCGTGGTGTTGTAAGCTTAGTTTCCGAACGTATTAAATTGCTATTTTTTTACTAGCAAGCTAATTTCTTTCATAATTCAAGATGTACTTCTACTTGAAAGCAAAAGTGTTGTTTGTATTCGATAAATCCTAGAACAATTTTAGTTATGTTTTTCACGAGAATTTCAGTATCATCTCACATTCAAGGGCTTGATAAATCTTGATATATGTAAGGGCCGCCATCAGTCAAAAAGAAATTCAAAAAATATCAACAGTATGTTTTTTTTTCATTTACTTTTGATTGGGATTTTTTTTTCTAAAGATTGGGAAAAATATCACATATGTTGCTTTGGGAATGGGTCGTCGGACCCGTGGATACTGTAGAATAAGGCCTTCTAGGCCTTTCAGTATGACGTTACTTCTGGTTCAAAAGCCACCTTCTACCATTTGTGATCGTGTATAAAATAGAGGTACACCTCTTATTATTCCCCAACAATATTTAGTCCAATACGTATGGTGCCATATAACCGTCGTACGATAACCTGTTAACGTTCGCGAATTGTTTCGTGTTTACCACTTCATTTTCGCGATAATTATCTAGCTATCTAGTTAATATTCGCGAAACTTTTTCGGTAAGATAATATCATAAGACTAAAAACCGGCTTGAAAGTTTCCAGAACTGCCACTTATTACATTCTTTATAGGGCCATTTCACCAAGGATTGTTTTGGTCCCGAGAGTACCGGATCTCTTTTTTAGTCGATCGGCCCTTTTTTTGCAAAATAAGTCGGGAACCTGCGTGCACTAACGTGCACTAACCTATACCTTCGGGGTAAGATCTGGCGCGATCGCATTAGTCCCCCGAGGGTCGGGTTCCTAAAAAGTGATCGGCTACTGTTTTTAAAAAGTTGAAAACCAGTAGCCGATCAAAAACAGTCGGCCCGTGGTCGCCTTGGTCGCCCGAGTGTCCTCTGAAGGTCCACTTGTCTCGCCCGCCCTCTGGAGCCCTCTGGAGCCTTCTGGAGCTTTCGTTTTGCCTCTGCCGCTCTCTTCCGATGGTCGTGCGTAGTGTCGTCGGAGTGTAAGCACCCGACCATCACCAGAACATATAGAAATACTTTTAAATGTCACAAATAATTAATTGTTACTTAATAGAACAGCAACGCATATTTTACTCAAAGTAATTATAAATAATAATAAATGTACAAATTAATACCAATGCCAGAGAACTATAAAATCTTTATAATAAAAAAAAACTGCAAACTTTTCTCAGAACAGGTACTGAAACAAAACACCAGTGAAAAACCTTTAACAATTCACAACAACTTACTTCTTTTTAGCATATCTTCTCTTGACACTGTTCCTTCTCCTCAGCATACTTTCTAGTCTTGTAACATTTTGCTGTGTTATAGCAGTACAAAGTTGTAAAGCTGCAACAAGCCCCAGCACTACTTGTTGGTCCATGACCTTCACTGGCTTGTCAGAAAATGGTAAAAGGCTTCGATCTGGCTCGATATATATAGTCGGGCCACAATAACACCGATCTCTCGCCGATCTGGGCATATTTAGTCGGCCAAAGATCGTTTAAATCGTCCGAAGAACGTTTACTTTCGGGTTTCTGCGCCTAAATGCGTCAACATAAGCCTACATTCGGCCACTCTCGCGCGAAGAACGGCGTAAGAACGGCGGACATCGGCCTCGAGCCGGGATCGCCCATTTTCGGTCCCTCTCGGCCGAACAACGCGCGAACATCGCTCACTTGCACACGAGATGCGGGTCTCTACCGGGCCTTTGTCTTGTACCTGCGGGTACTTGCGCGTACTTTCGCATACTTGCGCCCCTTAAACGTGTCGATCGCTCGAGGAACGTCCGTGAATCGTTCCTCGCCGTGGTTTATTGGTCGGGATTCAATCGGCTTAAAAAAATGGGGACGATTGGAGGCGATTCAGGACGACAATCTGGCAGATCAAAAAAATAAATCATCAGGGATAATCTGGTACAGATCGGGCCGATTGGAAAAAAAAACATTCCTTGGTGAAATGGGGGCATTAGCTGTACAGTATTAACTGGTTAACTATTTAAGGCTAGATAATTACCACGAAAATTAAGCGGTTGACACGAAACAATTCGCGATCGCTATCTAAGCTGAGGTATAAAATCTTACGGCAGTAATATGCTACCATAAATTATTCCCCATCAATATTTAGTCCCATACGTGCATTTTCAGAGTTTATAAACAACTATTTTGTATAAAGCAAAACCGTATAATTACAAAATATTGCAGCATTAACATATTGCTAGCGTGGCGTAGTGGTCATAGTTGTGGAGTCACAAAACATAATTAGTGATGTTTTTGGCATCAAGTTATATTTATTTATAAAGTCGGGTTTACAACATATAGAACACAAGCTCTGAAGCTCTGAAGAATTTTAGAAGCCTATTAATGTTCCCATTCAAAGATAGGTATCACTTGTTTTTAAACGATCGTCTATGCTAACAAATTGTTGTAATATATAGTAAATAAATGTTTCTCGAAAAATAAAAGATATATTTCCAAAAACAAATGCCATATTTGGATTAGAGCAATTGACGATACAATTATATTAAGCGTGGTAAAATCATACCAAGGTGACTGCTATTCCACACTTGAAGATTATTAATACGGTATATCGTTTTGTGATATAAAGTAATTTGTTTACAAACTCTGGAAGGCCCGTATGGGACGAAATATCGTTGCCCCCCAGGTCCAAGGGGATAGCGGGGTAATGGGCCGTGTTTTTACCTTCCAGGTGGCCCCGCAGTGCCCAGTGAATGCGGTGGTTTTGTTTTCGCGCCATAAATAGTGGGGAATGGGCCTTACCAATGTATTTCGGGGTGCGGGGCATTTGGCGGGGATCTTACCACCGGTTTGTCACCGCAGGGCGGGGATGTACCCGGGATTGGCTGGACCGAAAGTCAAAGTCCCCGCTATTCCCTGGACGGGGTGTGTGTGGGGGGTGGGGGGCGTAGTTACAGTTGACTGGTGCATACCTCTTTCTAAAACTATACATACTAATACGTAAAAGTCTATGCATTTCCGCAGTTTCGACCGCTGTATGGTCGATAGTTCACGCCCCACTTATCATGGGTGTTCTATTTCTATTTTTTTACAAATCATTCTGACTTCCATCCAGGTAAAAAAATGGCACAGTATTTAGCTTAAGCCGAAACAAAATACTCCTTGCGTGAACTTGTATTCTGAATGTAGGTCGCAAGGAGTTACCAACCTATTTAAATCTTTAAATTGAGAAATGTATTTACTTTGTAACATGAAGTAAAGCTATCATTCAGTCGAGATAGTGACATGCATTTTGAAACTTAATCGTATAATTTATTCACAGTTTCCGAATGCGAATGCTTAGTCTAGGAGTATGTTACCATTTAAATTTTAAATATATGTATATGTGTGTATGGGAAATATCAGTCATTCATGTAATTTATAGTTATATCGGAAAACAACTTGAAGGTGTGTGTATAATGATCGGTTTAATTCATTTTCTTCTAGCAGCTTTGTCTAGACTGACTTTAAAAGAAAACGAAAACGAAAATTGTATTTGAATTAGAAAACAATACAAAATGTGCATTTCATATAAAATACTACAATTAACTAATAATGGTGCAGATGAATTTGTGAATATCCTGGACAATTGAACAAGTTATCGTTTAAAAGGTGGTAAAAGAACAACAAAAACGGAATTATATCCCCGCCATTGAGTGCAGTCCCTCTGTGCTTTGCAACCGGTTTCCTTCATCTCCGGAATTCGTCACATTTGGAGTAATGTCAGAAAAGCCGCCCCTCCGCGTCGAGGACATTCCCGTGACGAACCTTACCGTATACCTGCTTGACAACATCCGAAACACTGGAGATAGGGTCGCCATGGTGAGCGAATAAACGGGGAAATGCTGCTCTAAGTGGTTTTCCCTTTCTATAGTGTTACATATATATAATCCTTTAGATACATATGGAACACGGATATTTAGTTCGTAAAGCATGAACTCAAACAAGATTATTTTGTACTTATAACTTTCTATCTAAAAGTTTTTTTTACCCTTTCACAAGAACATTTTTTTTAAATATGTCTCAGAAACAAACTATGTAAAATTACAAACAAAGAGGTGTTATTTTATTCATTTAATTTGTGTATGTTTGTGTGTAGTTGTTTGTTAAGCATGTATGTACATTAGCACTATTGTGAGTGAATAAAAACAGATATTCGGTCCCTCTCAGGACGTTGAACGTATCATTTTGGTATGGCTAAAGCACGTGAAATATAATAAAACGAGTTTTCCTTTCAGTGATCAAGATAATTGTCTAATAGTTCCTTAGATGTAAGTTGCATAAACACATAAGATATGGCTTTATCCTATTTGGCAAGGTCGACTGCACAACAGAAACAACAATAACATATTCGGAGCTTATCGCGCGCATAGAACGAGCAGCTTCGGGTTTGCAGGCGTTGGGAGTGAGGAAAGATGACGTCATTGGCGTGTTGACACCAAATCATCCTGACTACCTGGTAACGTTCTACACATGCGCACTGATCGGAGCTACACTTCAGCCAATCAATCCACTGTTTACAAAAGGTGCGTTGAATACAGAATATAATTATGCTATTGATTCTTCAGCTCTATCACATACATAACGGAATACACGATTCATTGAAAGTTGGAAACGATTGGCAGAATGTGTAGCAATCGCTTTTTTTCTTTTCTGTAATTCTGTGTGTGTATACAACGTGATAAATAACATCATAAATGCTACATCGGAAGGCAACATTTTGCTTCAAATGAAGACTTAAAACAAAAATAACTTTTCTTTTACTACACCATTTTAAATAAAGCACCATATAATTTCGTAATCACCTCAATGATAGATTGTAATCGAATTGTTCACCAATATGTGTATCTATAATTATAGGTTATAGGTGGTCGTATTGGTCAGGGGGGGGGGGGGGGGTCATCCTTTACTTTAAAGCCATGTTGGCCATTTGTAAAAATATTTAAACTATTAACAGGTTGGAAACGTGTACATGTATTTTAAGCAAGTGATATTCCTTAAACAAATATTTAAGCATGCATTTAAAGAATAAGAGATAATCATCCCAACCCAGTACGGCCACCTATGGTTGGGTGTAGTAACTGGTTTATATCCTATTGTCAAGAATTATGTGCGTATATTGACATAACATTGTAATCAGAAGGCGCGTAGCTGCCTATACGCGGGAACGCGGCTGAATACACATGACTCTGACAAAAAAATATATAAAAATCAACCAAAGTTGCAGTATGCGTATTTGACTACATGATCCTAAAACTGTACATTTTCTAGTTCTAAATAAAGCACCTCAGAACGCCAAGAATGCACCAGATTGCACCATGGTTTTCCAAAAAAAATCCGAGGTGGCATGCCCCCGACCCCCTAGCACAATAATGAATCTACATGAATACAGGGCTAGCTTCGCCGTCGATCAGCATGCTATTTATCGCAAGGTAAATGCTTTGCCTACTGAAAACCGTTTTAAACACAAAGAAAAGAATCAAATATGGAAAAATCTCAACACGTACAATGTCTTATTACAGACGACTTGGCTAAAGTTATCCGACAGTGTAGCACCAAGTATTTGTTCACAGTGACTGATTTACTACCAAAAGTGGAGGAGGCGACACAAGGGTACGATAACATAAAGGTATAATGTCAATTCACATTCACCTAACGTTTTCCTACACCCTCTGTTAAACAAAGCTCCATGTCGAACGCATATTTATAGCTCGGACAATGTATTTGTAAAAGACTTGTACACCGATTACTCGTTCGTAACATTTCATTTCATGAACAAAATATTTAAAATATGTCATTGCATTTAAAGCTGCACTCTCACAGATTGAAAGTTTTGACAACTTTTTTTTTATTTTTTGTCTTGGAACCAGGCTGTTTTTGCGAAAATCCATGGAAACCAGTTAAATAAGATTGCTGACAAAAACTTAAATCACAGATTTTTATATTCAAGTTAAAAAATTGGTGTTTTATGCATTTTTCTTAAACCGTTAGTAACGGTTTAAGACATAAAACATTAATTATGGAACGGAAATATGAATATCTGAGATCTGATCCTTTGTCATGAATCTTTTATCATTGGTTTGCAGATATTTCAGCAAACTTTTGCACTTTCCAAGACAAAAAATAAAAAAGTTCTAAAAACGGTATAACTGTGAGAGTGCAGCTTTAGAAGAAAAACGCATTTACTTCTGTATAGTCAAGTTTTTATCCGATTTTCAAATTCGGTACTAATGCTTTCCACCAAGAACATTTATTTATTGTTTGAAGAGACGTTTTTTGGTGATTTCCTCACCCATTATTCGCTTATAATATCACACAGCCAGACACACACTTGAGAATGGTATGAATGCTTGGTAAATGAAACTATAAAATATAAGAAGAATCTTAACAATGACCACAGGTATTAGTTTACGGGGAAGCCAAAGGATACACGACATTTGAGTCCCTCTTGCACCCCCACCAGGCCCCCTATCAGGCCCCCGAAATGGACCCAAAGACGTCAATAGCGGCCCTCCTGTCTTCTTCCGGTACGACAGGATTCCCGAAGGCCGTCTGTGTCTCACACTACGCGATTGTCACCAACTTCGTCCAACAAAAGTGAGATATTTTGTTTCTAAGTAGAGTTTGTACTTCTCAGACACAGCTGTATGGATCATCTCTCGTACTGCGGATAGAAAAGTGTACTGGACCCAATTTCTCGAACAAGTTCTTTATTATAGGATTAAGCTTAGCTTTATTTTTGGTATTGATTTAACTTGTGTAATGTTCCTATTTTGAAGAGTTTTAAGACATTTAAAGGCATTCATTTTTATGATAATCACGATAAAAAATAATTTTATTTTTCAAAATAGAAAATAAGTAAGTATTTTGGCTAATTGAAATAAAAGACTTAAGCTTGCTATGCTTAAACTTTTTCGATAAATTAGGCTCTGGTTTCCTTCGTGGAAGTGCGTGCCCCTGGTGGGGCTAATAACCACATCCTCTTCGGTAACGGCCATTAAACGCCAGCTCCATCACTTAACGGTGGTGCAAACAAAATTTGCTGTCGACACTTCCGTGTTGCAGCTGTGCGCCGTGTTACTTCTACAAACGTGAATGTGATTTAAATGTTGTTTGATAATTTTATTGAAAGGGATATATTTCGAAAATCGGACAATGTGGTACGCTGTAAGATATTTTTACTGTAGGCTGGCTAAGATTTCGTTTCAATATTGTGCGAACTGTGGTGCCAGAAGCTTTTCTACCGAATCGGACTTATGAATTTTTTTAGTTCTGCTAGCATGCTAACAAAAATTGTTTCGACCTCTGGATGTTTAATATGTTGTTTGGTTCTAGACAATATGTTGAAAAAAACCAAGATGGACTTAAAAGTTGATACTTCTGGCTGAATGGGCTTACATGAAACTAGGCTTGTTTACCACTGGATGCGCTCAGAAATGGACATTGTATGATTGACTTGACTTTGATATATGCAAAAAAGATGAAATATAATTAAAACTGATGATTTTATTAATCTAAGGACTTTTTAGGTTATAGCGCTGTCGATATTGGTCATATTTGCATTTTGACATTGAAATGATTTGGACCTTAATTTTGAAATGCGTAACATGTTAGAAAGAGTTAAGTAGAAGAATCACTGTAAGGTTTTTTAAATAAAATGAAGCATTTTTTAACATTTATTGATTCAAAAAGAAATGAGCCCTTGGTGTAAATATAAGTAATTAATTGCTTGATTAATGTCATTATCGGGGATATGAACGCAATTGGGCTGGTTAAAGTAAGCGTGGAGTCCTTTGGACCAGATCAACTACGATCATACCCCGATAACGATATCAATTCCGCAATGCATTCCTTTAATGAAGTGCATTGTGGAACTGTTATATCATCTATTCATTACGATATCTTGCGTTTTAATGCAACGTTTGCAAATTTACATCTGGAGTATTTTTGGACGCGTTTATATGGTAATTGATAACACTGATCTTTTTTATTTAAAAATATAAGACATAATGATGAAGCTAATATTATGCACGGAAGATATCAATATCTGTATTTAATGCAACTCTTTTTTTCTAAGCGATATTATGTTGCAGTAATTTAAGATAAATAACTGTATTCCTGTCAGAAAAACATTTTAACTGCACGCATTCACGTATTTTTTCATTCTAAAAAAATAAGAATCAAGCCTATGATTTATTGTATAAGATATATTAGCATTCCATTTTGGTAGCATATGAGTCTTAAAGAATGTTCTAATAGATCAATAATCTTAAAATGAAAAAACTGATATTGAACGGAATGTGGATGTTTTCATACTCTGGCCATGAAGTTATTAATTATTATGTTACGTATTAAGTGTAATTTGCAAACCATACCTAGATAACAAGTTTCTGCAAGAAGCCAAATGTGCATTTATAGATAAATGTAAGTGGTAACACGAATCTTATCTAATTCACCAGGTGTTATGTTACTTATTACGTGGAATTCGCAAACAATAACTAGATTACCAGTTACTACAAGAAGCCAAAGGTGCATTTATAGATAAGTGGTTACACGAATCTTATCTAATTCACCAGTTATCACGCCGTAATAAACAAGCACTCCCTTGCCATCTCAGAAAAAAAGATTCCTCCCTTGCAGCATTGGAAAAACGATAGTTACTCAATGAGCATGGTTTCTTTCGTCGATAATACATGCGGAATTATCTACCCACAAAAGTGAAATCATCTAATGCAAACGAAGGATTTTTTTTCTGAGATGGCAAGGGATTGCTTGTTAATTTAGGTGATTGACTGTAAAATACCTTTTCTTGCAAATTTTGAGCTACGGAGTGATTTTTTTTCTCGACATGAATATACCCGCCCCTTTGTCCCTTTAAAGACACCCATCTGAAAATATATAAACACAATCGTTAGATATTTGCCTTATAATACCTGGAAATACAGAATTAGAATTACGACGACCATTTGCTATCAAGTATTAATTTATTAGACACTGAATTAACCTTTAAGTTCGCGAAGCTGTGTGGTAGTAGGTCATACTTTAAAAAGATCGAAAATGATATTAATTCAGTTAATTATTAATTTTCATGTCATGAAATTGCTACAGTTTTTTCACAATTCGTTTCGTACCAAAATTACTACTCATAAGCACCACAACCTATTCATCGGCACCACAACGTTCAGAAAATCGAGCGTAGTGCAGCAAGTATAACAAATAAAGTTCTAAAATTTGTAACGCGGCAACCTTTTGTCAATAAAAAAGCCACATACATGTAAAGAAAATGCTTAAACCTAAGGTACGAGAACAATTCTCACGAAAATCCAGATTTTTACGTTGTCAACACTAACGTCTAGCAAGTTATGCAAGTTCTAGACGATCAGATATTTAATTTTGTTGAGAACGTTTACCTTCAGAACAACTCATGGCCATTCCTATGTGGAACTACATTCTCCCTTTTTTTTAATTTACTCGTATAAACCTCTAAAAAGGAAAAATAAGATACCATACTCACTGTTTACATCCATAATCCACTCATTGGCACTATAACGGAAGACGCGTTGGAGCATTTTCCACACATAACAAAATGTTATGGCTCCAATGATTACCCGGCGTGATTATGTTACTTATTGAGTGGAACTTGCAAACCATACCTAGATAACAAGTTTCTGCAAGAAGCCAAATGTGCATTTATAGATACATACCTGTTTTTACACTCATCACAGCTATGTTTATAATCACTAATTAAATCGCTAGCTCAAATAACAATGTGGACCCGTTATAAGATGAAAAAAAGAATACAAAACCTTAAAACAAAAGCGTCCAATGTACATATGTGTAACTAAATGTATACATATTATATATAATTATGTTAGATACGTTTTCCTTGTTTATTGTCTTAACTTGTTTTATATTGCTCAGTGTAAGAGTACTTTACACGTTGTAAATATATTTGCATATCTTCTGTATAGGAGGAAATAAAGATTTGATTGATTGATTGCATAAATTGATGCATGACCTTCTCTAAGACATACAGCTCCAATAAACACTATTCTCGCAAATTAAGATATGTTACAAGTCAAAACCTTTATGTTACTTCGGACGCAAAACATACCCGACAGCGCCACCACTACTCGACAGCGCCATCACTAGGGCAAAAGCGCCGCCATTTTTATTATAAAGTGCATACATGTAGTTCCTCTTAAAGAAGTACTTATTGGATGTTGTTTTTTTGTGTTCCGGTGGTAGTACTCAACATATCAGTCATATTTGCATACGCCGGAATGCTCTTACAGTGTGTGTAAGCAACGAAGTGTACTTGAAATGCTAGCAGATGTCAAAATATGCACAGATCCGACTCAGGAGAAAAGCTCCTGGCACCAGAATTCGCACATTATTGAGACTAAATCGTAACCTGCCTGCAATAAGAATGCTCTTACACGCTACCACATTCTCCGATTTTCGAAATATGTCCGTTTAGTAAAATTATCACCTACAATATAAATCATACTCATGTTTGTAAAAGTATACACAAGGTACAGCTGCGCCACGGATATGTCGACAGATCATTTTCTTTGCACCACCGTTTAGTGGTGGAGCTGGCGTTAAGTGGCCGTGTAGGTCAGAGGCGAAGATCCATACCTTAAATTATGGCTTAATGTGAGTAAAGGCTTTGGAGTTTATCTAATGTTCAAGCATGTTTATTATAACAACTTTGTATGCTACTTAATGAATATTGTATGAGCTGACCGATGTTGTTATTTAATTGACATATCTCTCGTAGTTTTATATCAATCCACTGTTAAGTTTTTTTTAACTAAAGTTGTAAATTCTGACAAAGTGTAATGCTGTTGTAGTGTATCTTCCAATTTCATCTCTTGCTGGTTGGTATTACGTCACGACTGTGCTGACGTATTGTTTATTCAGATCAGACGATGTACATGAAGTGTAGATCTTGTATTTAAGAATTATTGTCGTAAATTTTGCCTATAGTAAATCAATCTCCTACGCAGTGATCTCCCCTGACAAGCAGAATTGATCAGCCAGTATAGCTGTATTTCAGCTATTATAAAAAAAGGTTTTTCTTCTCTCTTTTTTGAAAGTTCTTTTGCAATTTTATGCGCAAAATCCTTAATGAATTTCAAAGAAAGGGAGACCTATCAACCTACCATGTCGGACTTGATTTAATACCTATGTGATTTTAAGTATAAACTATGCTATACTACCTACCAATGGCTTGAATAACCGTCACAATAGCCACATGGTTTCAAATATATATATGGCATTATCAGAACAAATATACCTCCGTTTTGCAGTTGGTTTGGGCTAAGCAGTGCTGACGAAACATTTGTGACGTTCCTTCCGTTTTTCAACATTTTGGGGCTTTCTTTAGTAGCATACACGGGCCACTGTTTAGGATCCCGCCTCGTCATCATGTCGCGGTTTGATTTCGAAACCTACCTTAAGTTGATAGAGACATATAAGGTGAGAATAGGACAAGTTTAACGCTGGGTTATTTTATACCAGATGTTATCAGACAACGAAAATACCATTTCCATGTACAGGGGCGGGTCCAGGATTTGACGTAAGAGGGGACGTAAGTTAGGGGCATAAGCTTTTGAGTCAAAACCGAAATTTATCGGTTTAAAGTGTTGGCAAGGGGTCGGGGTACTCCCCATCGAATTTTTTAACAATTTCTAGTCAGAAATGGTTCATTTTGGGCGTATTTGTTTTACCTTTTTTCTCCTATATTGAAATAGAAAGTAAACTTGGAAGATTTTAGGGGATGGGGCATGTGATATGTGTTCACATTTTAAAATATTAGCGATATTGTGCTGCTTCATTAACTGGGGATCTGTAGCCACGTAGCTATTAATTTAAAAACTCCATTGATAAAGGCTAATATCCGAACTGTACACGTATCATATGCTTTTTTGTTTTGATCATTACAGTCAATTATATTGAGTTAAACATAAAAATGCAATAAAATAAAATAAAAATTGCATCAACCTGTGTGATGCCCCTTTAAACCTCATGCTTAAGTTGAATGCCAATTTCAGCCCAAAACTCTAACAATGGTTCCTCCAATCATGGTTTTGTTTGCGAAAAGTCCGAAGGTTTCCGAGTACGACCTGTCGTCTGTTACCCAGATCAGTTGCGGAGCTGCGCCCCTTAGTAAGGAAATAGAGGACGTGGTCAAGGAGAGGTTGAAACTGCCGTGCATATATCAAGGTAAGTTCTACACGAAAAGGGTCACATGGTGAAAGAGAAGATAGGCTGCTGTGAAAATACAAAAAAAGGAATGACACTTGTCTTTAAGCACTTCCCAAATGTTTACAAACTATTGTTTTGTTAAAATCTTTAAAGTTTGACGATTGTTAGGTAAATTGTCCGCAATATGTATTTTGTTACATCATTGTTGTTATATGGGTTACCCAGCATTTGATATTTAAACACATCCGAGCAGAACGTATTTAAATGTGATAACAAATGTCATAAACGTATCATTTTATGTAAACTGATATGCTAACTATACCGCGGGCTTGGACGAACTAGTGTATAAAGACATTAGATACGATTATATATGTGTACTGCTAAAGCTAGCACAATCAAAAAAAAACAGACAACTTGTTTAGATGTTAATAAATTTAAAATAAGGCTATACCAATTTAATTTTATGTTTAACGTCATCATGTTCCCATCTCACACAGGAATATCAAGTAAAATCAAATTAATGAAAACAACCCACAAATAAGCTATCTCTCTAAAATGCTAATGCCTGGTTATCCCACATAATTATGGTATCATCTTACTGTACATCTAAACCGCCTTAATGTACGATTTAATCTTAAATGGCACGTTATACACCCGCTTTGCAACCTAAAGAGGTGGCTTATATACATAAAGTAAAGTATCAATTGAGAAGAACGGGCCATGTAACTGCTATCATTGTTTTAGAGTCATCACATAACTATACACTATACATATTAGGAATGGTCCTTGCTCGGGACGGTCAGCATTGCTCCCCATACCGACCTGTATGTTAACTATCAGAAATGAAAGTTGTATTACTATCACCATTGCACCTCTAGGAAGTAACTACATTAAACCATCTTGAATAATGTCAGGCTCACTGTTGACTGCTTCTTTTATTCCTTCCATTGTGAATGTCTATACAATTATAGCATTGTTCTATTCTATTCTATACTATTCTATTCTATTATATTATATTCTATTCTATTCTATTCTATTCTATTCAATTTTGCTCTGCTCTACATAAACAGGTCTTCGTTCATTGTTTTGGCTTTTGGCTTGTCATTATAGTTTCGATTTCAATTTGGAGTTGGATAACGCCTACTTGATATTAATACCGTACATATACAACGATGTTACCTGTTGGGCCTTGCGTAACGTCAGGAGGGCTGTGTTGGACGAGGTCGCCCAGTAAGGCACGCTCTCCGCCAACACCGTAAATATCATCTTCCCGTTCTCCATCAGCATCACAGCAGCCTACAAAATACTTCTGTGCTATAAAATATAGGAAAAGCATGTAAATGAAGTATATGCCAACATTTTTGAGTGCTATTGATGTTATCTAAGGTTAGTTTTTTTCTCACTTCATATTATTCATATTTAGGCTCATCAAAATTTCAAATTGATATACAATGTAATAACTACAAATGTTTCAACGTCAGAATATATGGTTTTAGTTAAGCGTATTCAAATTCAAATTTTAATTGATGTACCACATAGTTATTACAAAAGTTTCATCATCGAACATAGTTGAATCAAGCTAATTCGAATCTAAACCTTAAATCAATCTATACATATTGACTACAAACGTGTAAATTCTTTTACGTCTATAAACTTGTAAATGTTGCAACAGATTTTACTTGTCTACTTGACAGCTAATGAAACAAAAGCGGCGACAACAGGTATGGATATATTTAAATGCTTAAGTATTCGTTTAATTTGTATCAAACAAACGCCCTATAGAAGTATGATTGGTGTATGACTTTGTACTTTGGTTCTGTTCTGTACCGATATTCGTAGACTGCTTAAGTATGTGCCATGTATTATACAAGTGAATAGGTCATTAAAGCAACAACAAGAATATATATATTCTTAACAAGGTAACACGGTTATGTATCAGTGAACAACTGAAGATTAAAATGAAGTCACTTCTTCATTCAACAAAACACAACCTATTACAAAACCTGTTGGCGCCCTGTGCAGCAGGAGTATTAGTTGATGCTAATATGTCCCAATTTATATTTAACAACCTGTTCTGTTGCATTTTGACGCCACTGCATCGCAATATTACCTGTCGACGCCCCGGTGCCGCATTATTAGATTTGGCGTAACTGTGACGCAATATTACCTATTGACGCCCCTGTGCTGTAATATTTCATTGTGTTGTCAATGTGTTGACATTTTAGCTGTTGATGCAACAGTGCCCCAATATTACCTGTTGACCCCACTGTATCGCATTATAACAGTTTGCTACCTGTATAGCAACAATACCATTAGCGCCACTGCGCCGCAGTACTACCTTTTGACTCCACTGTGTCGCAATATAGCATTTTGACACCCCTTTGTCGCAAAAGTATCTTTATTACAACCTGTGCAGAGTAATTAACTTTCGACATCCCTGTGTCGAAATAATACCTTTTGACACCACTGGTTCGCAAAATTTCCTGTCGACACCATTTAGCCGCAAAATTACCTTTTGACTCCACTGTGTCGCAATATTAGGTGTTGACGCCCCAGTGTTGCAATATTTTCTTTATTACAACCTGTGCCGCAATATTACCTTTTCACGCCCCTATGTCGCAAACCACTGGTTCGCAAAATTATCTGACGACATCACCGTGCCGCAATATTACTTTTCGACGCCACTCTGTCGTAATATTGCCTGTTGACGCACGTGTGCCGCAATATTACCTTAACACGCCTCTGTGCCGCATATTACCTGTTGACACGACTGGTTCGCAAAATTACCTGTCGACACAACTATGCCGCAATATTACCTTTTGAAGCTACTTTGTCGCAATATTGCCATTGGTCCCCTGTGCCGCAATATTACCTTTTGACTCCACTGTGTCGCAATATTAGCTGTTGACGCCCCTGTGCCGCAATATTGCCATTGGTCCCCTGTGCCGCAATATTACCTTTTGAAGCTACTTTGTCGCAATATTAGCTGTTGACGCCCCTGTGCCGCAATATTACCTTTTGACTCCACTGTGTCGCAATATTAGCTGTTGACGCCCCTGTGTCGCAATATTATCTTTATTACAACCTGTGCCGGAAAATTACCTTATTTCGCCCCTGTGCCGCAATATTACCTTTTGAAGCTACTTTGACGCAATATTAGCTGTTGACGCCCCTGTGCCGCAATATTACCTTTTGACTCCACTGTGTCGCAATATTAGCTGTTGACGCCCCTGTGTCGCAATATTATCTTTATTACAACCTGTGCCGGAAAATTACCTTATTTCGCCCCTGTGCCGCAATATTACCTTTTGACTCCACTGTGTCGCAATATTAGCTGTTGACGCCCCTGTGCCGCAATATTGCCATTGGTCCCCTGTGCCGCAATATTACCTTTTGACTCCACTGTGTCGCAATATTAGCTGTTGACGCCCCTGTGTCGCAATATTATCTTTATTAATACCTGTGCCGCAAAATTACCTTATTTCACCCCTGTGTCGAAATTTTACCTTTTGACACCACTGTGCAGCATTGTAACCTTGTGACGCCACTCGGTCGCAAAATTACCGCTTGACGACCGTGTGCTACAATATTACCTGTCGAACCCCCTGTACAGCAGTAGTATCCGTTAAACACGCTGTATCGCAATATAACATTTTGATGACCCTGTGCCGTAGTATTACTCCTTTGCGCCTTTGTTTCGCAATATTACCTTTTGACGCCCCTGTGCAGCAACTACCACTGTAAAATGATTAGTGCCTGAGTAAGGGGCAGTAAACTTTCCGGTCATCGGGTCGTAAGCTTCGTCTACATTGGTGACAACTTTGTCCATTATGAGGTCAGTATTCGCGTCTATAGGACCAAGGTTCTCCCCAAGCCCAACAAAGAATGCAACTTGATTGATTGGGGCCGCCGACTTACCTGAAAAGAGGTGCAATCAATCATGTATCAATATTATGCCATAAGGGAATTAACATTTCCTCAATCCATAATAAAACAAAGATAAACAACCGCGAACTCATGTAAAACAAAATGTACCCATTCAAGAAACAATGTTAAAATGTATTCGCCTGCTTTAAACTAAACAAGTGACTAAAGATTCATCAAATGTCCGTCAAGAGTGAAAGAGATATGAAGTGGACACATCAATGGACGCTCGCATGTGGGCCTTTGTTGGGTACCTTCCCATTACGGCCCATTATAAGAAATATTCCAAGCCAAATCCAAACTCTAACTTACCCTCCACCAAACAAGTACTACCTCATATACGGGAGGAAGGAATAAGTACCCATGTATGCCTATCTTGGTGTGTGCAATACAGTCGGGAAAACGGACGGATGGGTGGACTACGAACGGTATGCCTATTACTATCGACCTCGTCGTCACGTGGGAATAATTCGTATAAACGAAATTCATATTTTGGTTACTAAATGTTTGAATACAAAGCGGAATGTTAAATGTGAAGGTTCGACAACTGAGATGTTGACGCTATTGGGTATAAGGATTTTTTTCTTTATATTTGTGCAATTACGGATGAATCTACGTAGCAATAAAATTTATGTTGATGCATTGAATAGAGATACATTTACTTAGAAGTTACAACGATTTTAATACCAGTTGCTATTTTGCTGTTTATGGCAAACATAGTTAAAACAATAACAGTACACATAAACTCGATTATGAGCGTAAATATATTTATCAGTTGGTTGTAAAAATGGCTTTTATTTGCCATACTGTGGAGTTGTGGCTACAGTCGACAATAAGATTGTGTTTCCAAAGTACAACTTAAAGTGTTGTGGTTATAGTCGCGCAGCTACTTTTGTTTACCAAATTGTGGTGTCATGGTTATAGTCGCACAGTTACTTTTCTTTTGCCAAATTGTAGTGTCATGGTTATAGTCGCACAGTTACTTTTGTTTACCAAATTGTGGTGCCATGGTTATAGTCGCACAGTTACTTTTGTTTTGCAAAATTGTGGTGCCATGGTTGTAGTCGCACAGTTACTTTTGTTTTGCCAAATTGTGGTGTCATGGTTGTAGTCGCGCAGTTACTTTTGTTTAACAAATTGTTGTGTCATGGTTATAGTCGCGCAGCTACTTTTGTTTAACAAATTGTTGTGTCATGGTTATAGTCGCGCAGTTACTTTTGTTTTGTCAAATTGTGGTGTCATGGTTGTAGTCGCGCAGCTACTTTTGTTTTGCCAAATTGTGGTGCCATGGTTATAGTCGCGCAGTTACTTTTGTTTTGTCAAATTGTGGTGTCATGGTTATAGTCGCGCAGCTACTTTTGTTTAACAAATTGTTGTGTCATGGTTATAGTCGCGCAGTTACTTTTGTTTTGTCAAATTGTGGTGTCATGGTTATAGTCGCGCAGTTACTTTTGTTATGCCAAATTGTGGTGTCATGGTTGTAGTCGCGCAGTTACTTTTGTTTTGCCAAATTGTTGTGTCATGGTTATAGTCGCGCAGTTACTTTTGTTTTGCCAAATTGTTGTGTCATGGTTGTAGTCGCGCAGTTACTTTTGTTTTGCCAAATTGTTGTGTCATGGTTATAGTCGCGCAGTTACTTTTGTTATGCCAAATTGTGGTGTCATGGTTGTAGTCGCGCAGTTACTTTTGTTTTGCCAAATTGTTGTGTCATGGTTGTAGTCGCGCAGTTACTTTTGTTTACCAAATTGTGGTGTCATGGTTATATTCGCGCAGCTACTTTTGTTTAACAAATTGTTGTGTCATGGTTATAGTCGCGCAGTTACTTTTGTTTTGTCAAATTGTGGTGCCATGGTTGCAGTCGCGCAGTTAATTTTGTTTTGCCAAATTGTGGTGCCATGGTTGTAGTCGCGCAGTTACTTTTCTTTACCAAACTGTGGTGTCAGTATTATAGTAGCATAGTTACTATATTTGTGTATGCGACTACCTTAAATATTTCCTTGTTAAAAAGATATGATGTTTATCATATATAACATATATTTAAATTATAATAAACGCAGCTCTTCTCTACACAATTTATTGCATGAAACATATCATAAAATGTATATTTATATCAGAACAAAGACATTAATTTGTGAAATATCCAACCACTAGTTTGACCAGAGAAGCAAACAAACGAATAGTAAGGATAAATGAAACCGTGAATACTTGTTCCGTAAGTAAGATGTGTGCATATAGGATAGCCTTCGAGAGCTCAATCAGGGATTTCTTTCGAATTTACAGTAACAATTTCACAATTTTTAACATCATTGCCTATATTAAATAAACTAAATAACATGCCACTTCCTAATTGCTAAACAGCATTATATAATAGTTGAATCGATCCCAATTATGGGAGAATCCTCTTCAATCATTTGGTCTTAGACAAAGTACTGTTATATTTAGGAGACATAGTTCCAAGAACGGAAATGGTATGTTATCCAATTCATCATACATTGACATGACGGGCTTTAGCTGTTCTCAAGAAATTAGAATTAATGACAATAATAAACATTGGCGATCTCACTGGTCTAGCAAAGGTGAGGAGATACGATAAAATATCCATCGAAGAGCTGTTTGTAGATACGATCCGAACGAATTTAATTATTTTCTTAGAAACTCCACGTACTTTGACACACAACGTCTTAATGAAAAGTAAACACGTTATCAAGCCTGGGTTTTTTTTTTATTATTTTGTGACTGATATAAAAAAAAGCGAAATTGACACGCAAAATAACATTAGAAGTATATTGCGTATGTAGTTAATTCATCGTAAGTATGGCTTCAAAGAACCTTAAATCATTTACAATGTTTCACGATAACTGCTTTTACGGAGATAATATTAATGCTTGTAAACAAATCAACACTTCAATCAAAATTGCGCAGAAAACAACGTTACAGATACGATTCAATACTGGCAACAATAATAGTTAAAAGTATGAAAGCGAAACAAGTGTTACATGCTAATATCTAATGGTATTTAGATCTCTATATATTTTTCCTTCCTATATGACCTTAAGGCAAAACTTGAACTACATGCTGCATAAAGACAAACCATTTGCCTAAGGTATTGAACACATAGAAGTTCGACTTTTTGAAAGAAAGCCATATACCAACACAAGAGTTTCACTATTTGAAAAAGAAATCATTATGCTTGTCAACATCGTCAATTTTGTCTTTTTGATAAAGCATGCCAAATAAGATTTATGGATCAACTGTTTTTTGAACGTAAACGCACACAAGAAGAATGAAAACAAAGGATAGCTTCTCGAAAAACAGCCTCACTTTAATCAACATTTGGTTATCGATCGTGAAAGCAAACTTTTCCGTCATCTTAGCCTCTCAAACTCGTTAAGATACATATTTTGCACTTATTCCGACATCCGTGCATATAATTTCAAGTGTAATTGTAGAAGTCTGCAAGTAAGAATGACCCAGTTGATCACGTAAAATCAGCCCCATAAGACACCAGTCGAACGGAAGTGCTGGCGGAATGCCACGAATGCTCCAACAGTCCCTGACACGTGACATTTCGTGAAAATCTGCAATAAACATATCTCTAGCATGTAAAATTATACTATGGATCAGTGTTTGTCCTTTGGAAACGACTTATGATTCAGTTTTTTTTTTCTTTTCCGTAGTTATTTCAGATTTACATACACTGGAGAATAATTGTGTTTTTTTAAGTTTTCAGACATTGTATTTCCTTTCTTTTAACAAAGGAAACGATGCAGAATTTATGTGATGTTTATGTTAATGTGATCAAGGAATGACGGGTTCTGCCATGGTGTCTTTGTATGTATGGGTATTTTGTCTTTGTCCTTTGAAATATAAGGAAAATCATTTTTCTCCGCTTTGAATAGTAGCTTCTTAGACCGACTAAGTACAGCGTCTCAAGATGTTAACCGTAGCTTAGAATATATCAAATGTTAAAAATCGTGAGAATCGAATACGTAAAACAAGCAAGCTATTTCATGGTGATACATATATGATTTTTATTAGACGTTAGGAGTAGGACAAATGTTGGGACAAGTGTGAGGCTGTTTGTATATCACACAATCAGTGTGTGCCATTATGAACTGTTCCTTCACTGACCGTTCAAAGGCGACAATTCAAAATTAATTGATAAGCTAGTTTAAAGAACGTTTGGGGTGTCTGTGTCAATGTCTCGTTCAATATCTCGTTCAATATCTCGTTCAATATCTCATTCAGTGTCTTTTGGATTCTAGCATTGTGTTTGTAAACAAGACGTTTGCTTAAATATTTGACTATTAGGCTTGTCCCTGTTTTATTGTATTTTAAGGCATATGTGAAACTCTTTATCTAGTTTATGTATACATAAACAACTTAGAGAAAGGGTGTTTATGTTTATTCAAGAAATTGTTGAAAATGGACAGGAAACAATGGCACGTAATACAATTATTTTTTTAAAAATATGCCATATCTGTTACACAGACGTTTACTTATTACAGTTAACTTCATTTAACACTGCTAATCACACTGCAAAAGTCACCAGTTAGGCTGTGTTGCAGGTATATGATCACTCAAATACATTACGACAACAGTCACTACAGGGGCTGTCCAAGAATTGACGTTAAAGGGGCCGTAACTTAGTTGGGTGTACTTTTGGCGTGCGCACGACCTAACAAACCAAAATGTATATGGCATAACAAATTTGCACTGTATTTGTAACCCATTATTAATGTGTAAACATACCATCTTTGCATAGCTTGTTGTTTACATATCAACCGTAACCATACAGCCTATTTAACATTTTAATATGTTTTATGTTACATGTTTATGTACACCACTTAATATAACTCATGTTTTGTGCGGCCTCTAGAAACATATACTATATGAAGAGGATAAAAAGAAACATGTGAACCGGAAAAGCTTTAAGTGGTACTAAAGGGCGCTTTTGTTGAAACCAAACTAGTTTCAGTTTTAGTTTCTAGGGTTGCGGTGGTTTTGAAACCTGTTTTCAAAATTTTGCATGAAGTAACAGATGCATGAGTTTCTGCATGTAGCCATAATTTCAGAATTTCTACAACACAATGATACGGCAGATGGTCGTTCGCCTGTTTAATCTAAATGGTATTTCAACACACGTGTTGGATCATTATCCGCAATGTTGTTGTTTTTCCATAGTGAGCTAGTTTGCGTATGGAACGAACCGACGAAACCGTCACCGGAAGGGGGTTTGATTGTTTCAAACACCAGTTTTGGTTTTCGTCCAACAGACAATAAAACTGGTTTGCATTAATTTTAAACTGTAACAACAAAAACGCAGTTCGTGAAAAACGATCCAAAACTAGTTTATTACCAACAAAAATGATTTAAGTAAAATAAACGTTATATATAAGACCGCTGTTGCCTTAGGCGGTAAATGTAAAGGACATATTCGGCCGATTGTCCAGGACTTTGTTAAAGTTAACAACGTTGTTAACAGCGTCGCTATAAACCTAAAAGTGAACTACT
The DNA here is from genome assembly GCF_026914265.1 of Mya arenaria. NCBI lineage: Eukaryota > Metazoa > Mollusca > Bivalvia > Myida > Myidae > Mya > Mya arenaria. The sequence goes on from NC_069126.1 coordinate 12,515,850, forward strand.
TCATGATGAGCCTTAATATTTAATTATAAAAATCACAGCTGAATTAGTTACTTATTGTAAGAAGTATTGAAATTCACAACTGTATCCATAACACTTCGAGAGCAGTAAAGCAAACAAGTTAAAAAAAAAAGACATTAACAAGGCTGTCAACTTTAACAATGTTCTGAGCAATTGGCCCATTGTCGACCAAGTAAAAGGATGTGCTATCGTCACACAAGTATAACTTATGATTAACGTGGCGCGTCATTATGGTATGTTATCACATTTTTCCCTTCGCAGTGACTTAACTATTACAGTGTTCATTTTCATACAAAAATGCAGAGGGGGGGGGGGGGGGGGGGGTCTAATCAATTTTCGGCCAAAACCTAAGGTAATAAGATAATTCCCAGTTTGACTGTTCAAGAAAAAAACATAAAAAAATCAGAAAAGAATTGAACAAAAACGCCTATAGGTTGGAATTATTGAGGCTTTTCTTTAAAAAAAACCCCAGACTTTCTGTGTGTATATGGGAATTCCCAAATGAGGTCAAAAACAACACACGCGATGTTCTAATTAATATGCTGACAATGTACAGGATGCCCGTGTAGTCAATGTAGAGGAATGAATATATAGTTGCTTCAAATTTAGAAGCTATGATTTGATACATGCTAACGAGCAATTAAGGTAGAGTTGTAATCACGGACTTGTCTGCTGAAGCTAAATTGCGTAATTTGTTTAAATGCCTTCACTAAATGATTATGATTTGTATCCGTTTAAGAGGTGTTACAATTTGACAAAGTAAGTTTTAGGATGCAAGTGTCTTTCTTTGCAAAGTTACCTTGTTATAATTCAAAAACTACATGAACGGTCTGAACCGTTAACTGGGATCAACAATTGTGTCCAAGATGCCTTGAAAATGAGTCTTTAGATTGCCAAGCATGTTGCCGTAGTCCCCCGACTGTTCGGCCATCTTATATTTGTCCCTGGCTCTTTCATTGTTTTGGATAAATATCACCTTAATTAATTTTATAACCAGATTATTTTGAATTCGTAAAACGCCAACTTGTTTAAGCAAATCTAACACCTACTGGTGAAAGTGGCAAAACATGAAATTTATTTGATGTATTTATAGCCAGTTCTGGTAACTGCCTTAAAAAAGCATTTCGTTATTTGACTCTTTAGGCGTAAAAAATAATAAGTTTGTTCATTAGCATCACTTTTATAAGAAAACATGAAACAAATGATCAACAAATTTCTCTAGGCAATAAAAGGACCTAGGATCGGGGCAAACAAAACGTAGGTTGGGTTAACCTGAAACAATAGTAAGGTAAATGATGATGAGTTTGTTAGGGTATGTAATCATTAATGAGTCAAAACCCCAGTGAACTCGTTCTTCGCTGCCCGTTTTAATGCGGTAATCATAATATTTGTTAATAACTATGATTTCATGAATGTGTGATACCGATGTGGTGTTTGTATTTCGCATGTATGTGTTGGTTTGTAATCCTCTCGTTTAGTGTTGTTTGACCTTTGACATTGTGCCTTTATGAAGATTCGTCGTTCATTGTTTGGCTACTGTGCTAGTCCCGGCTGTGTTCATTTTTATTAATTATATATATATTTCAACAAGTACGACACAAGACGACATATCCCTACCTGGTGCTCCTGGTGTTCCGGGTATCCCAGGTTCTCCGGGGGGTCCTTTCTCACCGGGGCGTCCCGCCGGTCCCCGAGGGCCCCTTATTGGCAGTCGCACTGGTGTCCTGCTTGTGGTGTCGCCTTTACACGTTATTTCCAATTCGCAATGACCAGAAGTGACATCATCACCATCTTCGCGCACCTGTCGACGTCCTGAGTGACGCGTTTTGTCACGTCGTTGTTCATCATCACGTTTGCCATAAGTCATAGTAATGGTATAAATAAGAAAAGGCATGATAAGTAGCAAGGCCTTCATGATGTGTACTTCGACTATCTTTTCTTACTGTTCAATTGCAGGGCATTAAACCGATTCACTTTAAACTTGAATTCGTGTTTATGTTGTTTTTAATTAACACTTGATATGTCACGTTTAAGCAATTGTATATAACGCTGTAAGTCATGACAAAAACCATTTATTACACATACAAACCTTTTCGTCGTTTCACTTTCCACAAGTGTATATTTAAGCCCGTAAAGTGTTTAGATAATAAGTTCTATCTTGAGAGTGTCCAGAAGACATCTCTCCCAAGAAGGAATAAACACTCGGTTGAATAAAGTAGAATAATCAGCTGAGATTAATCATCGCCATAGTGGGTAATGGAGAGATTTCCATATAAGATATTAATTCCGGTCTGTCGCCCTGAAAATGATAGAAACTATCTTTCATATATCTATTTGCAGATCACGTAAACCTAAACACACTGACATGATATAAACTGTATTTAGCAATAATAACCGTATTTCATTTCATAAGCCAAATTTAATACGATTTTTGAAAAATCTGTCAAGATCACAACAATGATTTTTTTTTCAAACGGAATAAAATCACGGTAAAAAAGTAATTAATTTTTGTAACGCTTTTTAATCACAACGTTTCATGTTAAGTTCTATGTAATGTTCATACAAATTGTTTACATACCCCTAGGTTATGATGTTTTAAGACGCTGTCGTCCATGTGTATGCAAATGGCAAGCAGAAGTGTTTGTTGTCCTCTGCTGATGACAACGGTCTTCCACGTCGCCTGGCCGCTATATTGGTTTACAGGAATGTTCTCGAACGCAAGATGTATTCAATTGCTCTCCAAAGGAATGCGCTGTTTATTAATGGGAGATTTATTGCTTGTCGAAGGTGATGGAATGCTGTTTTTTTTTTATTTGAATAACATTTCCCGCTTCCTTGATTGCAAAAGAAGTTTTATGTGTGTGTACCATGCCACTTAAGGTTTAGTCAATGGCGAGATTGACGATTAAAATAAAAGGTTTGCGACAGAAAGGCATGGTGCAACTTTCTAAGCGATGGTTCTTTGAAAGGATATTGCAATCAATGTGCCATTTACTGACAATGAAAAGACTCCTGAAATGATACGCCCGGCTTGCATACGCACGCTATCGCAAGCATTTTCGCATAACATGTATACTTTGAATTTAATAAATGAATTTGTACTAATTTCAATTTGTGTTAGGTGTTTGGGGGGGGGGGGAACCGATTACTAATTTTTGTTTTACGATGGAGCGTTCTGGTATGTGGTTTTATTTTACTCTTATGTTTTCCATCATATTAGGGTGCAAGCCTTGATCCGCTAGCATGTGCTCATTTACAAATACAATCACGAATGTTTTGTTTTAAATCTGTGCTTTAATATGTGTAGAGACTACACAATACATTAAAATCTCAAAATGTTGTGAAATAAGTTATTTGAGAATGTTGCGGTCAATTAAGTTTCAATACATTTCTAAACAAGAAGGGAAAGCATATCTTTTATCTCTAAATTTGATTGGGTGTTTTATTCTAAAAAGACCGAAATATAAGTAATAGGTTACACATGTAAAACGGAAACTTCCGCGATTGAGACAGTGAGTGAATATATAAAGTTGTTAAATGTGTGATACATGAATGTATAACTGGCTTTACCATTAACAAGCAGGCTAGTAGATTATTGAGTATGACGCCCTGGCTATATATACATATATACATATATAATAGACTCCGTCAGGTCGACCAATAACCGAAGTACAGTGCACGCAATACTTGGTTCTGATTGGCTTGACGTTTGAATCGAGGACGTCCGAGTCGTAACGGTCACAATGGAAGATATATGTTGTACATACATGTACGGTAGAACTATAAAACCAATACTTTGAGATTTTTTTATCTTTTTTCGTTTAAATTTTGAACAATCTGACCCATGTGTGATAACTTCCAAAACAACCGCTGTGTGAATTAACTGGTTTTAAAATCTACAGATTATCCAAAATGAAAATTATTGCTTTTTAAAGGGATTGAAAATCGGACAGTTAATTAATATCGATTATCGACAAAAATCGGAGTGATCACTTCAATAATTCAATCTATTTTACAAGTATAACAAAAATTATCATGTTTTTTTAATTACTATCGATCATAAGTTTTGAAAACCAGAATCGATTATCCTCGATTTTGAAGTCAAAAAAACGATTTTCGACAATAAAAAATCGGCAAACACTATTTAGCCAATATGATTTTTTGAAGCATTGAATGTGATACAATATTAATGCTTACAAAATAAAGTATTTGTATTTGATAAATTTCTAGTCGGGAATAAAACTTGCAAAGTCGTATAAAGGTTTTTCCAAACATAGCATTTTTTCTAATCGTAAAAATAGTAGTTCCGTTTTTCATCCTTAATGACCTGACAGATTATACCAAAAAGGAAATATGTCTAGGTCAATGGAAGTATGAAAATGCTGATATGTGGAATGTTAATGGCAGAGTTTCAGTGAACCAGTTTAAATGGCACCTAATCTGTCTCTATAATATGTTTAGATTGTCCAATATCCTGTGACACGGAATTCCACTAACACTAAATACAATTAATCAGAAACCCATTGGTTACGATGAATATGCCTTAAGACGAAGTCCATATTTTCTAAGAAACTTTGTCATATTAATCATTGGTAAACAGGTAACAAAAATGACGATCATCGGAAAATAACAATGTATTGTGGCCAACGGGCATTGACTAGAACCTAATTTCTGTTCATGTTAAGGCTAACAACTTATTGGAAGCCGATAGTATCAGTGTAGTCTTAAAAGCCTATTACTGTTACTTCAGTAATTAACGTTACAAACTAGAATTAAATCAGAAATGATCAAGTGAATCTAAATCATTTTATTGTCTGCAATTGGTGTTCGCACATATTTGTGGGCCAATGACAATCGAGGATTTACCCTGTTTACTGTAGCTCCATATCATGTGGAGCAGATCTGACGGTAAATACAAACATTTATATTCGAAGATAGAAAATTTGTCAATCTAAATGGGTTTTTTAATTCGTCTATTTTTTATACATCGCTATGCCCTCTGTGCATGCGCATAGTAACAATGATTGACAGGGTGCAGTTCTTTGGAGGCAATTGAAGCTTACGCCATGAACCCAAATTTGCAAAAAATGTGAAATCAGCTTTTAAATCGTATTGACATCTATTCAGTGCACAATTAAAAACATGTGTCAATCCTGGTCAGAGTTATTCTGTTCATTTCTCATGCCGCCCTTCAATAAGATAAAAAAGCAATATGACCATTTTCCTACCTAATGTCATGTATTCAATTGTAACGTTAACATTTTTCATTACAATTTCACATGAATATTTGTCTTTATTTCAAAACAAAGTACAATCAGACATATATTCAATACTCCTTATAATAGCATTAGGACCAATCAAAAAAGGCGTTTCAGAGGCGGCTACATTATATAATCAAATAGCGTTCATAGGTGACGTAAGATTTTGTGCGAACGTATTCGAAATCATATGCCTGTCGCCAGAAAAAGTAATGGGAACAAATGGAAGATTGGAACAAATGGAAGATTTGCTTGATTATTACCATTTCAGCAACATATTTTTCAATGTTATTGTTTTCAAATAAGGAACAGTTTTGTAATTGTACTTTAGAATTGGAAACAATATGTACAATGTCTTCTGTCTTTGTTATACTGTTACATCTATAGAGTGTTGTTTTTTCTCGTTATGTGCATATTAGACCTTGAACAAAGTGTGTTTAAGTAGAGTGCACATTTAACACTGTTTGTTGTGTGTCTTGTTTATTAGAGGTTAATACTGAGCCGGGCTGTAGCGTGGGTTTTGTCCAAAGAGTCTCATACCGGCTCGAGACGTATGATCACGAGGGACAGTTATCACGCAACAATCCGGCTCCGCCATGTTAGCATTTAATTCAATAAGGAATCACTAATAGTGATACTCTTTCTTGTCATGTCTTGAATTTCAAAATCTAAATTATTAATTTTAAAACAATAATTAGAAAAACAACTGTCTTTCCTTAAATAATCAAATACCTTGTATTCTAGTTTTGTTTGCGATCTTTTTTCATTATATACACTGAAGAAACGCCTCCCTAAGGTTCAGCGCAGTTATCGATCATATCATACTTGAAAAAAGTTTAGAAAACATCAACACAATGGGATGATGTTGTTGATATGACCTCCGACGATACGAAAGATGAATTAACTTACGAACGTTCCACAGGCTGGCCGCAAGTAAAATAAACACCATTGGCCTAGGTCGCTAAACATATAATCGCTGAGTTTTGTCAATATTCTCAACAACATTGTACAATCGTGTAACTATGTATTCAATATAAATCTCACTATTGTATAATGATTTTAAAACTTGAATATCTTGAAGTTTTGGCATGAGGCCTTCATCTTTTTATATTGATACAATTAATTGTGTAGTGAATTTTACAATTGTATATGAATGGAAACCATTCTTTATAATATATTAAATGAATGGAAAGTGCAAATGCCCGAGTCAGCATGTATTGACAGCATTGATTTGTCAATTTCAACAGCCGTTTTACAATGTGTATGAGCTGAATCATAATTATAAGAATGTGAAATTTGTCTTACTAGAGGACGGCTAAGGGTTTTCGTATGTATGTTGTGCAACACTACTGTTTATAAAGGTTGCCTATGCAGAGGATGTAAAGGAGTTGCAATATGTATGCCGTATCTCAATGTGTGTATGAATGTTGTCTTCAGAAGGGACGAGGAAGCGTTGCAATGTGTATGTCATATCCGAATGTTGATATGACGGTTGTCAACGAACAGGATTGGGAAGAGATAGGATAGAAAATAGTGAGAAGTTTTTGTTTCAACTTTTTTCTTGTACACGTATAAGACTCAACACAGTACAAAAGAAAATATGTTCTAAAGTCTACAAATAAATATGTGATATTTTAAAATTGCATATTTATAATGAAACATTAAAATAATACAATTACTGTTAAAACGCCAAAGTTGATGTATTTTACTTGAAAGTTACAACGTTAGGCTAAAGGCCAATGTGAATAGTATTCAAAATAATAACACACGACAACAATGTTCAAGGTCCACACTGTACAGAGTTATTTCCTGTCTCATATTTAAGCATATTATAACGCTTTTAATCAATTAACAGTCGAAAATCGAGCATGTTAACATATCACAAAACTTTCAACTGAACAATCAATACATAACAATGCTAATCATCTACTTCAACCTCGGGTAATATGTTGCTTTTCTGTTTCGTGTTCTTCTTGGTGTTAATTTCTGTTGTCTCTACCATTTCGTTAAGCACCGGAAGTTCGTTTTCCGTCCTATTGCGAACATCCGGGTTCTCAGAGAAAAGCATGTAACCAGAAAACGAGGAATACATGTAACCATGTAGATAAGGTGCGCGCTGCAGACGAACGAGCCATACCTAAAACAATAATATAAATGGTAAGAAGTAGGTATTATATAAACAATCACTCGAGTTACATATTTATCACAAATTACAATTAGCTTCATACTGTTTACAAATGCATTTACAGAGTATAGGCTGTGTGACAGACTAGTCCATCCCCGAATTCGATTATTTACATGGGTATGTGTTTTTACTGTCAATTTCTTTAGCTTTATGGTATACATTAGGACTCTTAGGCATCGTTGAGTTGGCTTTTTGCAACGTACTTTTCATTTACAGGACTGGGTTCAGGAATACAAATGTTAAATAAACAGCCTGGTATCAAGCGATAGGGTTTTGGGTTAGGACGAATATTGTTAAGATACCGAGTTGAAGGCTTTAGGAGATTTAGATTTGAGTGTAAAATGAAAGTAATATTACAAAGCAACCGTTGTGGTTTAACAAAGTTTGGAAGTGTTTTTATTACTTTATGAAAATGAAATTTCCTAGGTGTTTAAGGACTTTGACCAGTGTTGTGATTTTGTTGAGTTAAATCAAAATTGTTTTAATAGCTAATAGTTCCTCATAAAGTTGTAAAGTCATACAAGTTGTTTACCTTCTAAATTGGACTTAATCAAAAAGTTAAAAAAATTGGACTTGATGTGTGTACTTATCAACTGAATAGTTGTGCAATTGAAGGCTGCAAGGTTTGTTCGTGTAGTTTCCATTTACCTTTTAAACACCAAAGCCCAAACACATTGTCCATGACACAAGCTATATAACTCAAAGGTGCTCGTCACATTGCCGGGATACAGTAATACATTATATTTTTTTTATTTTTTTTTTAATAATTGTTGACTCGTTGAGTAAGACGCGTATTTATCCAAATAGAACGTTTTTTGTTGCAGTATTTCTACTTTCACTTTGGATAACATTTGAATGTTTTTCCAGTTACGTCATTAAAACAAGGAAAGTCGATGGTAGCCGTCCAATGAAAAGGCTTCGTGTATTTAAGTCATAGCCGAGTGCGCGGTCAAGGTCAAAATTGCAAGAAGGTGTTTCAAGTGAAAGTAGAAATACTGCAACAAAAAACGTTCGATTTGGATAAATACGCGTCTTACTCAACGAGTTTTAACGAAAGGAATGATATTTTAAGCTTCTCTTTGTAATGCATACGGATAGTTTGCATGTCAGTCTGTTTTTAACGTGTTTTAGGGCGGAAAAATCAGTTGTGTTTCAACCTCCCGGTTCTTTCGTAATGGCGAATTTCAGCTTCTTGTCGGTGCATTTTGTTTGAATATGCCGTAAAGTTCAATCTTACTAGCATTAAAGTTATATTTTTCTTGTAGATGGGAAACTAACATTATCAAAACAGTAAAAATTATTAGATTATCTCAATTATTATAGGAACTATGCTCTATTGATTAGGTCCGTTTGGAATTGATGATTTTTTGCACATGTTTACCTTATATTTATTTATATATTATAATAATTTTCTTTCATGAAAAACTGTGGAATATTGTTTTAAATGACATGTATTCACTATCTTGACCGAAATAAATAAATAATTTAAAAAAGAATAAAAAACATAATAATAAAATAAATAAAATAAGAAAATATGAAATAGGTATGTATTACTGTATCCAGGCAATGTGACGAGCACCTGTGATATAACTGTTTTGCAGTATGTCTCGCTAATAGCTAACCTTTTGAATAAGTCAAACCAAACTGAGTTGTAAGACCTACGAAATTATTTTGCTGTTATCACATGAAGCATAATGCTGTTACCTGTTGGCTCGCTCGAAGCGTACAGACCTGTTCATTTGCCCCGGTTTTATTTGAGGTAAATTTTAATTCGCGTTGCCTATCGTGACCGTGTGATCACGACTGTACTGGACGATGTTCATTCATTACTAAGATATATGATTGATAAACGCTAAAGCGCATTGCTGTTAGCAGCATCGGCATAACATAACTAATATAGCAATACATGTTGGGCAGCTCGTAGGCTAAGAATGGATATGCAAGACGTGGTTCATTTATTACCAATACGTATGCTGTCTACGGGTCAAGATATATTTTACATATATGTAACATAGTTATAACAATGTACTTGTGTAATTGAAGATATTCGGATGTGTGGTATTTTGTGTGGTACATTGAGTACCTGTTAGGCTTTTGCTTTGCGTCTATAATCAGGTCTTAGTTTATTGTTTTGGCCTTTTGCTTGCCATTATAATTTCGATTGCATTTTTGATTTAGCTAATGCCTATTTGATATTAATACTTTACATTTACAGCGGTGCTACCTGTTGGTCCCTGTGTAACGTAAGGAGGGCTGTGTTGGACGAGGTCGCCCAGTAAGGCACGCTCTCCGCCCACACCGTCAACGTCATCTTTCCGTCCTCCATCAGCATCACAGCAGCCTACAAAATACTTTTTGTTAAAAAAATAAAGGAAAAACATGTCCATGAAGGATATGCCAAAATGTTGAATGCTATTCAGGTTAACTTTGTAAATGCGTTGAATTAGACATTCTATTTAACTCAATATTCTTTTTCATTTTTAAGCTTATTAAAATTTCAAATTGATGTATCATGTAATAACTACAATGTTTCAACCTCGGAAAATTTGATTTTTAGTTAAGCGTATTCAAATTAAAATTCAAAATGATGTATCTCATAGTTATTACAAACGTCGAACATAGATGAATTAAGCTAATTCGAATCTAAACTTAAAATCAATCTACGAATATTTACTTGAACTCTTTTTAAGACAACAAAAGTAAATGTTACAAACAAACTATACTTGTAGCCAACAGTGTCGACTTGGCAGCTGAAACAAACGCGGTTACAATAGGTATGGATTTTTAAGTGCATTAGAATCCTTTTTATTTGTATCAAACAAACGCCCAATTGAAATATGATTGATGTATGACTTTGTACTTTGGTTCTGTTCTGTTCTGTTCTACTCTGATATTCGTAGAACATCTTAATAACTATTCCGACTGTTTACTAATTTGCCATGTACAAGTATTATACAAGTGAATAACTCATTAAAGCGGCAATAAGAACAAATAATTTTATAATGGTAACACGGTAACGCATTGGTTAACAACTAAAATCATAAATGACTTCCCATGTACTTCATTCAACCAAACACAAACAATGCCGATACCTGCTGATGCCTTGTGCAGCAGGAGTATTTGTTGACGCCACTCTGTCGCAAATTACCTTTTAACAGCCTGTTCCGCAATATTACATGTTTAAGCCACTGATTCGCCATGTGACCTGTTGACGCCACTATGTCGCAATTTTGACGCCATTACTTCGAAATATTACCTGGTGACACCCCTGTATCGCATTATTACACTTGGCGTAACCGTGACGCAATAAAACTTGTTGACGCCCCTGTGTCACAATATTACATTATGACGTCACTGTGTAGTAAAATTACCTGTTGCTGCAATATTACCTGTTAACGTCATTTTATTGCATTATTATATGTTGACGCCACTGCGCCGTTCTCATTTTATTATAACGCAACTAGGTAGAAACATTACCTGTTGACGCTCCTTGTGTGGCACTATTACCTTTTGACTCCACTTTGTTGCAATATTACATGTTGACGCCCTTGTGTCGCACTATTATCTTAATTACAACCTGTGCCGCAATATTACCTGTTGACGCCCTTGTGTCGCACTATTATCTTTATTACAACTTGTGCCGCAACATTACCTTTTGACGCCCCTGTGTCGCAATATTAACTGTTGACACCACTGTGCCGCATTATTACCGTTTGACGCCAGTCTGTCATAATATTACCGCTTGACGACACTGTGCTACAATATGTCGAAGCCCTATACAGTAGTATCTGTTAAATCCTCTGTATCTCAACATTTTAACAACCTATGAAGCAATATTACCTTTTGACGCCACTGTGCCGCATTTTTACCTGTGACGCAACTGTGCCGCAACTATGTCTCAACATTTCCTTTTGATGCACCGGTGCCGTCATATTACCCATTTGCCACCCCTTTTTCGCAATATTGCCTTTTGACGCCCCGGTGCCGAAACAGTACCCATTTGACACCCCTGTGTCGCAATATTTCCCACTTGACAACCTTGTGTCGCAATATTAACTTTTATCACCCCTGTGTCGCCGTTTTACCATTTGACAACCCTGTGTCGCAATATTTCCCACTTGACAACCTTGTGTCGCAATATTACCTTTTATCACCCCTGTGTCGCCGTTTTACCATTTGACACCCCTGTGTCGCAATATTTCCCACTTGACAACCTTGTGTCGCAATATTACCTTTTATCACCCCTGTGTCGCCGTTTTACCATTTGACAACCCTGTGTCGCAATATTTCCCACTTGACAACCCTGTGTCGCATTACTACCTTTTGACACCACTCTGTCGCAATATTACGTTTGGTACCCCTGCGCAAAATTTCTCATTGGACACCGCTGAGTCGCAATATTACTTTTTGGTGCCCCTGCACAATATTACCCATTGGACACCGCTGTGTCGCAATATTACTTTTTGGCGCCCCTGCACAATATTACCCATTGGACACCGCTGTGTCGCAATATTACTTTTTGGTGTCCTTGAGCAATATTACCCATTTGACACCGCTGTGTCGCAATATTACTTTTTGGTGCCCCTGCGCAATATTACCCATTGGACACCGCTGTGTCGCAATATTACTTTTTGGTGCCCCTGCGCAATATTACCCATTGGACACCGCTGTGTCGCAATATTACTTTTTGGTGCCCCTGCACAATATTATCCATTTGACACCGCTGTGTCGCAATATTACTTTTTGGTGTCCTTGAGCAATATTACCCATTTGACACCACTGAGTCGCAATATTACTTTTTGGTGCCCCTGCGCAATATTACCCATTTGACACCGCTGTGTCGCAATATTGCTTTTTGGTGCCCCTGCGCAATATTACCCATTGGACACCGCTGTGTCGCAATATTACTTTTTGGTGTCCCTGCACAATATTACCCATATGACACCGCTGTGTCGCAATATTACTTTTTGGTGCCCCTGCGCAATATTACCCATTTGACACCACTGAGTCGCAATATTACTTTTTGGTGTCCATGCGCAATATTACCCATTTGACACCGCTGTGTCGCAATATTACTTTTTGGTGTCCCTGCGCAATATTACCCATTTGACACCGCTGTGTCGCAATATTACTTTTTGGTGCCCCTGCACAATATTACCCATTGGACACCACTGTGTCGCAATATTACTTTTTGGTGTCCTTGAGCAATATTACCCATTGGACACCGCTGTGTCGCAATATTACTTTTTGGTGCCCCTGCACAATATTACCCATTGGACACCGCTGTGTCGCAATATTACTTTTTGGTGTCCCTGCACAATATTACCCATTGGACACCGCTGTGTCGCAATATTACTTTTTGGTACCCCTGCGCAATATTACCCATATGACACCGCTGTGTCGCAATATTACTTTTTGGTGCCCCTGCACAATATTACCCATTTGACACCGCTGTGTCGCAATATTACTTTTTGGTGCCCCTGCGCAATATTACCCATTGGACACCGCTGTGTCGCAATATTACTTTTTGGTGTCCTTGCGCAATATTATCCATTTGACACCGCTGTGTCGCAATATTGCTTTTTGGTGTCCTTGAGCAATATTACCCATTTGACACCGCTGTGTCGCAATATTACTTTTTGGTGCCCCTGCGCAATATTACCCATTGGACACCGCTGTGTCGCAATATTACTTTTTGGTGTCCTTGCGCAATATTACCCATATGACACCGCTGTGTCGCAATATTACTTTTTGGTACCCTTGCGCAATATTACCCATTGGACACCGCTGTGTCGCAATATTGCTTTTTGGTGCCCCTGCACAATATTACCCATTGGACACCGCTGTGTCGCAATATTACTTTTTGGTGCCCCTGCGCAATATTACCCATTGGACACCACTGTGTCGCAATATTACTTTTTGGTGCCCCTGCACAATATTATCCATTTGACACCGCTGTGTCGCAATATTGCTTTTTGGTGTCCTTGAGCAATATTACCCATTTGACACCGCTGTGTCGCAATATTACTTTTTGGTGTCCTTGAGCAATATTACCCATTTGACACCGCTGTGTCGCAATATTACTTTTTGGTGTCCTTAAGCAATATTACCCATTGGACACCGCTGTGTCGCAATATTACTTTTTGGTGCCCCTGCGCAATATTACCCATTGGACACCGCTGTGTCGCAATATTACTTTTTGGTGCCCCTGCACAATATTATCCATTTGACACCGCTGTGTCGCAATATTGCTTTTTGGTGTCCTTGAGCAATATTACCCATTTGACACCGCTGTGTCGCAATATTACTTTTTGGTGCCCCTGCGCAATATTACCCATATGACACCGCTGTGTCGCAATATTACTTTTTGGTGCCCCTGCACAATATTACCCATTTGACACCGCTGTGTCGCAATATTGCTTTTTGGTGTCCTTGAGTAATATTACCCATTTGACATCGCTGTGTCGCAATATTGCTTTTTGGTGCCCCTGCGCAATATTACCCATTGGACACCGCTGTGTCGCAATATTACTTTTTGGTGCCCCTGCGCAATATTACCCATTGGACACCGCTGTGTCGCAATATTACTTTTTGGTGCCCCTGCACAATATTACCCATTGGACACCACTGTGTCGCAATATTACTTTTTGGTGTCCTTGCGCAATATTACCCATTTGACACCGCTGTGTCGCAATATTACTTTTTGGTGCCCCTGCACTATATTACCCATTGGACACCACTGTGTCGCAATATTACTTTTTGGTGTCCTTGCGCAATATTACCCATTTGACACCGCTGTGTCGCAATATTACTTTTTGGTGCCCCTGCGCAATATTACCCATATGACACCGCTGTGTCGCAATATTACTTTTTGGTGCCCCTGCGCAATATTACCCATATGACACCGCTGTGTCGCAATATTACTTTTTGGTGTCCTTGCGCAATATTACCCATTTGACACCGCTGTGTCGCAATATTACTTTTTGGTGTCCTTGCGCAATATTACCCATTTGACACCGCTGTGTCACAATATTACTTTTTGGTGCCCCTGCGCAATATTACCCATATGACACCGCTGTGTCGCAATATTACTTTTTGGTGCCCCTGCACAATATTACCCATTTGACACCGCTGTGTCGCAATATTACTTTTTGGTGCCCCTGCGCAATATTACCCATATGACACCGCTGTGTCGCAATATTACTTTTTGGTGTCCTTGCGCAATATTACCCATTTGACACCGCTGTGTCGCAATATTACTTTTTGGTGCCCCTGCACAATATTACCCATTGGACACCACTGTGTCGCAATATTACTTTTTGGTGTCCTTGCGCAATATTACCCATATGACACCGCTGTGTCGCAATATTACTTTTTGGTGCCCCTGCGCAATATTACCCATATGACACCGCTGTGTCGCAATATTACTTTTGGTGCCCCTGCACTATATTACCCATTTGACACCGCTGTGTCGCAATATTACTTTTTGGTGCCCCTGCGCAATATTACCCATATGACACCGCTGTGTCGCAATATTACTTTTTGGTGTCCTTGCGCAATATTACCCATTTGACACCGCTGTGTCGCAATATTACTTTTTGGTACCCCTGCGCAATATTACCCATTGGACACCACTGTGTCGCAATATTACTTTTTGGTGTCCTTGCGCAATATTACCCATATGACACCGCTGTGTCGCAATATTACTTTTTGGTGCCCCTGCGCAATATTACCCATATGACACCGCTGTGTCGCAATATTACTTTTTGGTGCCCCTGCACTATATTACCCATTTGACACCGCTGTGTCGCAATATTGCCTTTTGATGCACCCGTGTCGCAGTATTACCCTGTTGAATCCCCTTCCTCGCTATATTACCTTTTTATGCCTCTGAGTCGGAATATTACAACGCCCCTGGGTCACAATATTTTCTTTTGATGCCTTTGTGTCTCAATATCACCAATATGTCGCATTTGTGTCGCAATAATACCTTTTGACGCCCCTGAGCAGCAACTACCACTGTAAAATGATAAGTGCCTGAGAAAGGGGCTGTAAATTTTCCGGTCATCGGTTCGTAAGCGTCGCCTACGTTGGTGACAACTTTGTCCATTATGAGGTCAGTATTCGCGTCTATAGGACCAAGGTTCTCCCCAAGCCCAACAAAGAATGCAACTTGATTGTTGGCGGTCGCCGACTTACCTGAAAAGAGGTGCAATCAATCATGTATCAATATTATGCCAAAAGGAAACTTACATTTCCTCAACACCATAATTAAACAAAGATAACCACCCGGGAACTCATGTAAAAATGTAATTTTTGAATAAAACATTTTAAAATGTGTTTTCCTGCCTGAAACCAATACAGTAATCAAATGCCTTTCAAGCGTGTAAAAGATATGGAACGGATACATCAATGAAAGTACAAAAGGGTAGATGTACAACCATTTAATAAAATGCGAAACTTGTGTACAGCTATCATTTATTTTTGTCTGCGATTCAATGTCAATATAGCATCCTCGTCAAGAAAAACATCAAATTCAGCGATATACAGAAAATGCCCCTAGCATCCTTTTCTTCAAAAATTTAAATAGGTATTACTTTATACCAAGCGAATCGTGCATCGATTCGTTGATCGCAAGTCAAAGATTGCAATTCGAATCGGATCGCAATTTTAATGGCAGTACATAGCCCTATTTGTTAGGTACTTTCCATTACTGTCCATTACAAACATATGCCCAGCAAAATCCTAATCCCAACTTACCCTACACCAAACAAGTGCTACCTCCTACACGGAAGGAAAGAATAACAACCCTATGTCTACCCATCTTGGTGTGTGCAATACAGTCGGAAGAACGGACGGATGGACGGACAACGAACGAAATTCCCATAACTATCTACTTCGTCGTCACGTGGGAATAATTCGTATAACGAAATTCATATCTTGGTTACTGAATGTTTGAAAAACAAAGCGGAATGTTATAAAAGTTAAAATTTCTCAGCTGAGTTTTTTGACATTATTTGGTATAAACAAATATATCGTTTGATTATAGATTGATCAATTATAATTGAAATTACGCAGCACTTTTTGTTGATGCGTTGACTAAAATACTTTCATGACGTCATAAAGCCGACGCCCACGTGTAATTTGACAACCATTCTAACTATACAAATTGCTGGTAAAGGCATAACAGTAACAATACACATGAATACGAAAACGAGCGTAAATAGATTTGTTCTTTGTTCATAAAAAGGCAAGTATTTACAGGAGTTGCATATACCATTAGTTTAACTGTCACCTTGTTGAACATTTATGGAATATATCATATATATATATAGTATATTTGAATTATAAAAACACCGCACTACTCAACTCTATTTATTGCATAAAACAGGTCATATATCTTCTGTAACATATACAATACATATTATATTAGAGCATGAATTTGTGCATTATCCAACAAATTGTTTGACGAGGGGAACAAACAAACCAATAGTAAGGATAAATCGAACAGTGAATACTCATTTCTTAAAATGTTTTCATATTAAATAACATTCGAGAGCTAAATCAGGGATTTCTTTCGAATTTTCAGAGAACAAATTTACATTTTTTTTACATCATTGCCCACATTAATTAAACTAAAAAACATCGACTATTTGCAAATTTCTAATTGCTTAACAGCATTATATAAAAGTTAAATCGATCCCAATAAGGGGAGAATCCTCTTCAAGAGTAGTTCGGTAATTTGGTCTAAGACAAAGTACTGTTATTGTTAGGAGACATAGTTCCAAGAACAGAAATGTCCTGTTATCCAATTTATCATACATTGACTTGACGGGCTTTAGCTGTTCTCAAGAAATTAGAATTAATGACAATAATAAACACTGGCGAACTCACTGGTCTAGCAAATGTGAGAAGAGCCGATAAAAATCTCCATCGAAGGGCTGTTTGGTCTGGTACGATCCGAACGAATTTAATTATTTTCTTAGAAACTCCGCGTACTTTGACACGAAAGGTCTTAATGTAAAGTAAACAAGTTTTCAAGCCGGGGCTTTTATTTTTATTATTTTGTGACTGATACAAAAGGCGAAATTGACACGCAAATTAACATCAGTAGTATATTGTGTATGTAATGAATTCATCTAAAGTTTGGCTTAAAAATACCTAAATTCGTTATACAATGTGTAACACTGACAGCTGTTACGGAGATAAGATTTATGCTTGTAAACAAATCAACACTTCAATCAGATTTGTCTGCGTAGAAATCAACGTTACAGGTACGGTTTAATACTGGCAACAATAATAGCCAAAAGTATGAATGCTAATATTATAATTGTTGTTACAAGACAAACACTTTTCTTAAGGTACAAACACACAGTAGTTCTACTTTTTGAAATAAAGCATCGTACTTGTCAACACAATAGCTCCACCTTTTGAAAAACAAATCATTATGATTGTCAACATAGCTGGTTTTGTCGTTTTGAAGAGGCAAGCCAGATAAAATGTACTGCTCTACTGTTTTCAAACAGTAAAACATACACACGATTAATGAGAGCAATTTAATCAACGTTGGGTTATCGGTGGTGAAATTAATCATTTTTGTTTTTTTAGCCACGCCTTTTCCATACATCGTTTGCACTTATTCCGACATCCATGCATATAGTTTGAGTGCAATTGTAGAAGTCTGCAAGTAAGTAGGAACAAGTTGAACACGCAAAGCCAGCCGCATAAGACACCAGTCGAACGGAAGCGCTGGCAGACACACGAATGCTTCAACAGTCTCTGACAAGTGACATTTCGTGAAAAACTGCAGTAAACATATCTCCAGCACGTAAAATTATACTATGGATCAGTCTTTGTCCTTTTCATTCACACGAATTATCATAATGTTTTCGTTTTCTTTTCCAAAGTGATGGGAGATTTACATTAACTGGAGAATAATTGTTTTTGAAGTTTTAAGACATTGTAATTACTTCCTTTTAAGCAAGGAAATGATGCAGAAATTATGTGGCTTTAATGTTAATATGAACAAGAATGACGCGTTCTGCCATGATGTCAATGTATGATGGCTGTTTGGTCCGTGTCCTTTGAAATTCAAGGAAAATCAGTTTTCTCCGCTTTCACTCGTAGCTTCTTATACAACTTTCGTATAAAATGCAGCGTCTCCAAATGTTAAACTTGGCTAAGAATTTATTAAACGTTAAAAATCGAGAGAATCTATTACGTAAAACAAGCAAGCTATTTCATGTTGGTACATACATGATTTTTATTAAGTGAGTAGTAGTAGAATAGCTGTTGGGACAAGTGTGAGACTGCCAACGTATGGGAATTCCAAAATTAAGCAAATAAAAACACACGTGACGTTCTCATTTAGGTTAGTCAATAAAGACGAATGAATATATAGTTGCTTCAAATTCAGAAACTATGATATGGTACATTCTAGTGATCAATAAAGGTAAAGTAATCATGATCTTGTACGTTAAAGCTGAATGACGTAATTTGTTTCAATACCCTCACATAATGATTATGATTAAGGATAGGTATTAGAATTTGACAAAATAAATTTTAGTCTTTCTTTGCCAAGTAATATTGTTATAATTTAAAAACTTCTTGAACGGTCTGTACCCGTAAACTGGGACCAACAATTGTGTCTTGTCTTGTAAATGAGTCTCTAGATTGCCTTGTATGTTGCCGTAGTGTCCCGACTGTTCGACGTTCTTATATTTGTCCCTGGCTTTTTCATTGTTCATTTATCCCCTTAATTAATTTCATAACCAGATTTTTATGAAATTCGTGAAACACTAGCATGTTTAAGGCGTAAAAAATAATAAGTTTGATTATTAGCATCACTAGTATACTTAGCCAAAATACTTGATTTTTAAAAATTATAAGAAAAAATGAAACAAATAATAAAACACATTTCTCAAGGTAATAAAACGATCCAAGGTCGGGGTAAAAATCAATGTATAGAAAAACTTATTGTTTCCTCTTAGTATAAAACGTGTAATGAGAAGTCATAAAGCTAAATGATGGTAAGTTTGTTAGGATATGCAATCATTAACGATTTTAAACCCCAGTAAACCCGTTCTTCGCTGTTCGTTCCAATGTGGTAGCGAAAACATTTGTTAATAAATATGATTTCATGACTGTGTGATAACGATGTGGTGTTACGCATGTCTGTGTTCTATTGTAAGCCTCTCATTTAGTGTTGTTTGAGCTTCGACATTTGCCTGTGCGAAGATGCATCGTTCATTGTTTGTCTACTGTGCTAGTCCCTGTCGTGTTCATTTCATTTATAATACTAGTATATATTCCAAATAATATAACACAAAACTACATATCCCTACCTGGTACTCCTTGTTTGCCCGGTATCCCAGGTTCTCCGGAGGGTCCTTTCTCTCCGGGGCGTCCCGCCGGCCCCCGTGGGCCCCTAATTGGCAGTCGGACTGGTGTCCTGCTTGTGGTGTCCCCTTTACACGTTATTTCCAGTTCGCAATGACCAGAAGTGATATCATCGCCAACTTCGCTCACCTGTCGACGTCCTGAGTGACGTGTTTTGTCACGTCGTTGTTCACCATCACCTTTGCCATAAGTCATAGAAATGGCATAAATAAGAAAAAGCAGGATAAGTAGCAAGGCCTTCATGATGTGTAAATCGACTATCTTCTCTTACTGAAGTTCAAATGCAAGATATTAAACAGATAATATCACGCTCACTTTGAATTTGAATTCCTTTTTATGTTGTTTTTAAACACATTGGGAATTACGACGCAGTTAAATTATACATGCTTTGTCACATTGAAGGCATTGTTTATAAAGCTGTAAGTCATTTAATAACTATTTATTACAATTATTCGTCGTTTCACTTTCCCCAATTGTATACTTAAATCCGTAAAAATGTTTAGATAGTAAGTTTTATCTAAAGCATGTCCAGAAAAAATGTTTCATAAGAAGGAATAAGCACTCGGTTGAATAATGTAGCATTATCAGCTGAGATTAATTATCGCCAGTGTTTGTAATGGGGAGATTTCATGAGATATTCATTCTGGTTTGTCGCCCTGAAAAAGATAGAAACTATCTGTCATATGTATATTTGCAGTATTATTATTACCCAAACACACTTGCATGATACGCATTGGAATAAGTATTAATACATTAATAATATGTAATATATAATAATACATACGTTTAATAATACAACATATTAACATGAACGTTTTAATAGGAATTTGTCCCAATTACAACATTATTTTTTTTTTTCAAACGGAACAAAATTACGGTAAAATCTCATTTAATTTGTATAAAGCAATGACGCACAACGTATCATGGTAAGTTCTATTTAATGCTCACACAACATGTTAACATACCCCTAGGTTATGATGTTCCAAGATGCTGTCGTCCATGTGTATGCAAGTGGCAAATAGAAGTGTTCGTTGTCCTCTGCCGATGACAACGGTCTTCCACGTCGCCTGGCCGCTATATTGGTTTACAGCAATGATCTCAAGCACAAGACGAAATCAATTGCTCTCCAAAGGAATGCTCTGTCCATTAATGGGAGATTTATTGCTTGTCGAAGGTGATGGAATGCTATTTTCTTTTGAATTTGAATAACATTTCCCGCTTCCTAGATTGCAAAAGCAGTTTAATGTGTGTGTACCATGCCACTTAAGATTTAGTCGATGGCGGGTTTGATGATAAAAAGAAAAGGTTGGCGACAAAAAGGCATCGCACAACCATCTAAGCAATGGTTCTTTGAAAGGATATTACAATCAATGTGCCATTTACTGACAACAAAAAGACTCAGGTGAAATCTGCACAGCTCGAAAAACTTCTGAAATGATAATCCCTGCATGCAAACGCACGCTACCGCAAACATTTTTGCGATTATTTAGCTGTAACGTATTTTCGTTAATGTATAACATATATATTTCACTTCGAACTAAATAAAAAATGAGTTTGTAATAGTTTCGAATTCAACGCATTTTGATCTTTATGTAAGGTTGAACCTGACTTTGCAGAATAGGGATTTATTGCTCATGGTTATTTAGGTAATTTCGGTATAAACAGACACTGTTGTACCTCAATATTCACAAATCATATGTTTCACAAATACGTGAAATATGTTATCAGAATTATAGAAATTTATTCGTGAAACATGCTTACGGTTAACCTCAAACGGTCGCATTCCCAAGCACACTTTTTTTTCAAAAAAAAAGAAATACTGTTCATGTCTTCTGCATTTCATACTTTTGGATATGTGTTAAATAACGTAGTGAATATTGTCCGCTTGTTCATTTGCCGGCCTGTCAATCTGTATCAATTGCTTTAACGGCTTAAAATAAAGTACAAGAATGTCAAAATTGTATTTTAAAAAGACATGTTTTCTCCATTTTCTTCTCTATAAGAAACATATACCACTTACGTCCATTGAAATCAAAGTCATTTGCTCTTTCGAAATATACGTTTTTCGTTATATGTGTATCAGAAAAAATGACGCACTGATCAGTTAGCGTTCCGTTTTAATTGATTAAAAATAGACTGTGCTGATTTCTATGATATATTATTAGGCATGGCATAAAAAATACACCAACCATGTGTAAGGATTCTCGAGTTGACCGAACCTAACTTTTTTATTTTAAATTTAACGAAAGTTTTTCAATGTTTTAGATGTATACCTTATTTCCTTTATACCGGCATCCACTGTGTACGGGACTATGTCTGGGTTTTTTGCCTGCCTTCTGTCTTGTCAGATATTTAACCATATGTCTCCGTGTTTATCTGTCATAGTCCACAAAATTGAGGTAACCATGGGAAGAGCGTCTTCTTTCTCTTACACTGTTATATATCTGTTCTAAAATTTGTGTTAGGTGTTTGGGGAAGAAAACGATTACTAATTTTTGTTTACGATGGAGCGTTCTGGTATGTGGTTTTATTTTACAACATATTAGGGTGCGAGCCTTGATCCGCTAGCATGTGCTCATTAACAAATACAAACACGAATGTTTTGTTTAAATCTGTGCTTTAATATGTGTAAAGACTGCACAATACATTAAAACATCTCAAAATGTTGTGAAATAAGTTATTTGAGAATGTTGCGGTCAATTAAGTTTCAACACATTTCTAAACAAGAAGGGAAAGCATATCTGTTGAGTGAATAAATAAAGTCGTTAAATGTGTGATACATGAATGTATAACTGGCTTTACCATTACAAAGCAGCCTTGTAGATCATTGGGTCTGACATCCCGGCTAAATATATATTAATCGACTCAGTCAAGTCGACTATTATCCGAAGTACAGTGCACAAACACTAAATTCTGATTAGCTTGACCGTTGATGTTTGAATTGGTGAAGTATAAGTCTGAGTAACGGTCATAGGGAAAGTATTTGTTCATACATTAACGACAAACTATAAAACTAATACTTTGAAATTATATCATTTTTGAATATATTTTGAACAAATTGCTCCATGTTTGATAACTAACAAAATAGCCGCTGTGTTAATAAACAAGTTTCAAACCCTACAGTTTAACCCAAATGGTATTTAAAGTTCTTTAAAGGGATTGAAAATCGAACATCGATCATTATCGATTAACGACAATAATCGGAGTGATCACTTCGATCAATCATGACTTTTAGAATATAACTGAATCATGTTGATGAAATAGAATAGAACATTTAAAACGTTATTATAGAAGTACCAAATGAAATTAATGACCATTTTCGAACTTTTGAAATATGCTGGAAATTATTTGTAAAGGTAGCCATTTGTTTTTCCGATTTTCCGACTGTTTTGAAAATTTTGTGTTTCGTTTTAACCTAATAGATTTGGAATTACTAGCCTATTTAATACTTTAACCACTTTTTGATGTTTGATATTACAGTTGTATTTAACCCGTTGGTGGTTTTTACGATATTATGTGTTTGTACACCGACAAAATAGACGATGGAGGTGAAAAATTTGACGTTATGGCCAACGATTTTCGAAATTAAGACATGCTTTCCTAGACTGCACAGTGCTTCATCCTTAAGCATATGCAATGTCACTGTAAGGATGCACGTCAAAATCAGCAAAACCAATTCTAGAAAAGCAGACACCATGAATGAAAAAGTGATAAATACGGAATGTTACATTTTTAATGTTTTAACCAAAATGTTATACCATACGTAATTAATATTAGCATTGTTAATTAATAAAATACTTATTCAGTATGTGATTTCATTTTCGCCGAGTAATTTGTCCTCGGTCAGCTGTATTTGCTTTCACCCTTGTGGGCTCAGGCTAATCAGCAGCTGACCTCGGACAAATAACTGCACCAATATGAAATCAACAATTAATAAAATCATATTATTAACAAGATTCAATCTATTATGGACGTATTACAAAAAATAAATCCAGAATCGATTATCGCCTTTTTTTAAAGTCAAACTACCTATATTCGACAGTAGAGAATCGGCAAACACTATTTAGTCACAATGAAGTTGTTATGCATTATTTGTGATACACAATTAATGCTTACCACATACTACATATTCATTTGATTAATTTATTTTCGGGAACTTGCAAAGTCATATCAAGGTATTTCTTTTCTTAGCATTTTTTGTTCTAATCGTAAAAATAATAGTTTCGTTTGTTAATACTTAATGACCCGACAGGGCATACCTAAAAGGAAATAAGACTAGGTCAATGGAAGTATGAAAATGCTGATGTGTGGAATGTTGATGGCAGAGTTTCAGAGAACCCGTTTGAATGGCACCTAATCTGCCTCTTTAATATGTTTAAAGTATCCAATATCCTGTGACACGGAATTCCACTTACACTAAATACGATTACTCAGACACCTATTGATTCCGATGAATATGCCTTAAGACGAAGTCCATATTTTCTAAGAAACTTTGTCATATTAACCATTGGTAAAGAGGTAATGAAAATGACGATCATCGGGAAATTACAATGCCTTGTGGCCAACGGACGAGTAAGTCAACCTAATTTGTGTTCTTTTTTAAGCTAACAACGTATTGAAAGCCGATAATATCAATGTAGTCTTAAAAGCCTATCCCTGCTACTTCAATAATTAACGAAACAAATTAGATTTAAATCAGAAATGATCAAATGTATCATAATCAAACTATTGTCTGCAATCGGTTTTTAAATTTGGTGTTCTCACATATTTCTGGACCAATGACAATCGAGGATTAACCATATTTACTGTAGCTCCACATCATGTGAAGCAGATTTGACGGTGAATATAAACATTTATTTTCGTAGAGAGAATTTTTGTCGATCTTAATGATATGGTTAAGTCGTCTATTTTTTAAACATCGCTCTGCCCTCTGCGCATGCTCATCATAACAATGAAACAATGATTGACAGTTAAGAGTGCATTTTCTGGAGGCCGTTGAAGCTTACGTCATGACCCGAACTTAAAAGATGTGTAATCAGCTATCAAAACGTATTGGCATCTTTTCAGAGAACAATTAAAATCTTTGTGTCTTTTCTGGTCAGAGTTATTCTATTCATTTCTGACGCCGCCTGTCAATAAGATATATAAAAGCAAAATGCCCATTTTCCAACCTAGTGTCATAAATTCATTTGTAACGGTAAGATTTTTCATTACAATTTCACATGAATAATTGTCTGTCATTCAAAGCAAATTACAGGCAGACATATATTTAATAGTCCTTAGAAATTTAATAAAATTTAAAATTTAAAAGCGATAGGACCAATCAAAATAGGCGTTTCGGAGACAGCTGCATTCTATATTTAAAAAGCGTTCATCGGTTTAGTAAGTTTCTTTGCGAACGAATTTGAAAGCATATACCTTTCGCCAACAAAGATTTCTTTGATTGTAACCAATTCAGAAATATATTTCTCAATGTCATTGTTTCCAAGGAACATTTTTGAAAGCGTACTATAGAATCGAAAACAATGTGTACCATGTCATATGTATGTGTTATACTGTGACTTGTATATCGAGTTGTTTTCCTCGTTATGAGCATGTTAGACCTTGAACAAAGTGTGTTTATGTAAAGTGCATATTTAACACTGTTGTGTTGTGTGTCACCGTAATTAGGGTTAATACTTGGTTGAGCCGGGCTGTAGCGTGAGTATTGCCCCAAGAGTCTCATAACGCCTCGAGACGTATGAGCACGAGGGACAATTATCACGCAACAGCCTGGCACTGCCAAGCTTCACTTTTATAATACATTTGTTTTTCTTCCATTGTTTATTTTGTCATGTTTTAAAAGTTTAGCTCAACTTTTAATCCTATTATCTAACGATTTGATGACTACGAGATAAATTTATCCTCAGATTAAACATATATTTTTAAAACTAAGTGAAGTCGTAAAAAACAAATAACGTAGTGTTGCCAATTTTCATATTCCTCTCATTGTTAAAAACACTGTTACTGTAATTATGCAATTCCACAATATATTTCTTTTGCCTGTACGAATCACTAATAGTAAAACTCGTTCTTGTCATGTCTTGAATTTCAAAAAAATAAACTATTAATTTTAAAACAATTAGATAAAAGCAACTGTCAGTTCTTCATCAATCAAATACCTCGTCTTCTTGTTATGATAATTATACAGTGTACACACCCATTTCAAGTTAATACATTATTACATTTGCCGCTTTGTTTGCGATCTATTGTCATTATCATCACTAAAGAAAAACGCCTCCCTCCATTCAGCTCAGATATCGATCACTATCGTACTTGAGAAAAAGTTGACAAACATCAACAAAATGGGATAATGTTGTTGATATGGCCTCCGACGATACGAAAGATGAATTAACTTGACGTATACGTTTCACAGGCTAACCGCATTTTTTAAGTAATTGGCCTAGGCCGTAAAGCGTTTCATCGCTGAGTTTTACTAAAACTCGTAAACACTCTGTACACTTAATAACTTTTAAACCTTTACCTCTAAACGTTTCGCCATTAGGCCTTTATCGGTAAACACTTAATATATTTATACAAACAATTGTGTCCTGATACTAAACAATATATATGAATGCAACTGATTCTATATACGCAACATTTCATTCGTGTGCTACCATTTTACTCGAACATGCGGTTATTCGTAACTCAAGTAATAACCGAAGCATTTCTTTGAATACATTCCGATCTTCCCTCCACCATGCGATTCGGTACATTGGTAAAACTATTCAGTTTCTTTCTTCTATCGACTATAACGGTATGAGATGCTCTTGAATACAAAGGATAATACGATCTGCTCTATTTCTACCATTTTTCAATTAATGAGAACTGCTTTCCAGTTAAACTACAATGGTCAATCGAAAATGAGTGTCCCTCATTCAAGACTTAACTACGAATGCATTGTAACAACCCCAGCAAACATTTGTTTTACAAAATACAGTTGTAACTCGCTATATCGAACTATGCTATATCGACGTTATGGTTATGTATAACTTTTTCAAATGTATTGGGTTCAGTTATTCATTTTTTTGTATTTTTGTTAAATCAGTATTCGTTATCTCGAAGAATTTCACTAGTTCCTAACGACTTCGACATAGCGAGTTTTAAACTGTAGATGATAGCCCAGATTATGCAGAGGAAACATTGAAGTTATGAACCTGCCTTTTTGTTTGTCCGCTTTACAGCGACATGCCATGACAAGGGGACAAATCCTTCTTTTTGAATACACACGCCAAAAACAAGATGAATTGAACAAGTATTATCATGTCATATTTTGAAAATGCCATATCAACAGCTGTTGAATCTGAAGGCGTTACTAATACTAAGAAAGACTAAGTACATACCTCTTGAATCGACCTCATGGACTTGATAAGCGTCCCGCTCTCTCACTTCCTCCTTCCTCCTTCCTCTCCTCCCCTTACCATCTTCAACCCACCCTTTCTTCCACTTTCTTCCCCTACCTCTCTCTACTTTCCTCCCTCTCCTAAAGACGGTCACGTGATAGGTTTGAATATACGCGGTCTGATATTTCAAACCTATAATGTTATCGTTGTATATATGTTTAATTGAAAACTTAATGACGTACTGTCGAATGTTATAATTATAATTATTGAATTACGTTACTGGTTTGATTACAAATTTGGGAAATTAAGGTTTTCGTGCAAAACAATTGTAGGGGTTTTTTTTGGCGTGCATGCAAATCAAATATACAAAAGTATCTTTAAACACAACTGTTTTGTCCGATTTGCACCACGATATTCTATCTTGATACTAAAAAGGAGGCTAAACATAGAATGAGAAAAATATTAAAACATACCTTCATTTATTTTTATTTTTTGCATTTAGCTCTCAACTATTAATGACATAGGATATGCAACACATTTTAACAGATTTTACAACATTCAAAGAAAAGAAATAAGATTATTTTTACACCACAATCCATGTGAAATATACATATGTTAAACCAAGCGGCAATGAGGGGAAGCAACAAATGCTAAGTGTGATGTGAATTTCTCCGTTGATTGTTTCCCTATTGCTTGATAAGCGTACAATCTAACAAGCTTGCTAGAGTAGAAAGTTCGTTAAAGATATCGGAGTCGGAGTAATAGCTTTTAATAGGTCAATTCATATGATTAAGAAGGGCTAAGCCAGCCAAGCGAGTGAGACTTTTTGAGTCATTAATATTTGGCCAAATTTGTTACAAATATCTTAAATTATAACCTTAGGCGGAGAACCAAATTTTGACGTTATATCTATTCAGTTGTTAAACTATTCAGGGTGGTACTTATAGGTATATCAGGCGTGAGACCACAGTTATTTTTACTATATGTTTCATATAGACACTAACCTGGCTTTTGACTTTTTACACACCCCAATTGAAAAACAAGGACATGGCGTCTCTAGAACAATTCAAGACACAAAATATAATCACAAGAAAACACCATGTTGACCATTGATCCGACTGTCAAAATTGAGTTCAAATACATAACCCTTCCGCCAGGGAGTCAATCGGCTACAAAAAACTAATTTTCAGTCTTCCACAAGCTATGATTTACCCAATATTTACATTGAAAACTATCAATTTCTGCAATAGAGTGTCAAATTCAGTCAAGTGCTCTGCAAGAAGAACATTTTTTGCTTCTTTTTCATTCAATTTTAATAAATTATTGATACTTGAACGCAAGCACTCTTTTTTCTGTTTTCACATCCGGATCTTGGTCAACGGGGGGGGGGGCAGATAACTGTGGTCTTGAGCCATATAGGCTTTTTCATTGGCTGAAAATGTAGGTTATAATCTAATATTGTGTATAGGGATACCGAAACATTGGATTCAAATAAATAAATCATAATTATTAAGCAATGGCTATTTGTTTAATTCAATTTCTGAAAAAAAAAACTTATCTTAAATGATTATGTTGTGTAGTCTTATCTTATCTTATCAAGTTCTTGTCAAAGAACACAGCACACAAGAGGGTCATAACTTTTACATGAGGCATGTTATCCATCGTTTACGTTCGAATGATTTAACAGGCTATAAAGACATGACGAGAGCTGGACTATCTACTATCGGATACCTAGCATTGCATCGATTTTATAATATCCAGTTAGTTTAAGGAAATGTTACAAAGAAAACGTACCTAGCAATACAAGTATTACACTAATCAACCAATTGAATCAATTTCTAAATACGATAGAGACTTGCGCTGTAAATATGTCAAAAAGATGTCACCCCGTTTATAGCATACACATTTTTAAATCGACACCAACTATACATGTATAGCCACGTTACCACGGACGAGCTGAAGCATGTGGTGAAGTGGAAAGTATTTATTCAACTTTTCAAAATGGTATGGAACGCGACAACTGTAATATTTTGTAACAACTTATGTAATTATGCAATTGTGGCGTTCCTTAGAATGTAGTCAAGCATTTTTAAATTGTACTGATTTGATAATAAGAAAGCAGAATGTGCACTACATATGTGTAATATAACACCTTTCGTGACGTATGTTTGTACGCAGGAGTACCAAGGTACATAATGACAACATGTTTAACCTTTCCATTAGAATATTAAAATTTGGTATAAGAATAATATAACAAATAAGCATTACGGAGCTTTGAAGATCCGACTTATTATAATTATATTATGACAATAAATATGAATCCACCAGGGTACATTACTCGATAAAAACAAGGGTATTATATATTAAGTATTTATTGAATGAATGGCAATTATAATATATATGCTCAAAGTGAATAAGTTTATAATAACTGTCATCCACTCGCCATGTAATTTTCTTTATTCTTTCGAATTATGATCGTTAAAATGTGAATAACAATATCAAAGGGAGAGCAATCTAGTTGCAGATCATCTTTATCATCTTTGTGAGTGCATCCTCGTTGTTGGTAAGACTACTGAGGATCACAGCTTCGTGGAAAGAGGCGAGCTGGACCAGCTCAGCGGAGTCAATAGAATAGTGGGTGTTGTGAACACCGACAGCGATGACGTCCGCTCCTCCTTGTTTTAGAAGGCTAGCCTCGTGTACAGCCGCTTGGTGATAGGTCGCACGTCCGTCAGTCAGCAGGATGATCACGTTGTCAGCGCTGGGACGATCACCTTTGGCGAACTATTCGTAATAAATAAGTACTTCAATGGTTCTCTTCATCTATTAGAGATCAATGTCAAATAAATTTGAATGTCATTCATTTATTAAGGCATGAAAGAATGAATCCAGAATTCCAAAACAAAACGGCCACTCTATCATTTAGGTTGCAATTCAAAGTTTTTGAATATTATATTTTTTCATGCATGTAATTTTAGCATCAATCATAGCCGTTTGTGTAAAATAGGTTCATCCCAACCTTCGCGCATGCTGTTTTGTGGAAAATGGGTAAACCTCGTTTTCGAGAAACACCCTACGCTCGGGTCGGGATGAACCTATCTTACACTCTCGGTCATGTAAGATACGGTTAATCCTTAAATCCTTAATCCTTATTAAAACCCATTCGAAATCAAAAGCATATCAATTTCTATTGTCGTACAGTAATCACTGTTACCACGCATGGCACGTGGTGATAATGAAAATGTCATTAAATCGTTTTGTTTTGTTTTTATCTAAAACAAGTCTTTAAACTTTGCAAACTACGTATTTTGATGGATTGGTAATGAAATATTGCATAGATTCGTGTAAAAACTATTTATGTCCAAAGTAAACTTATATGGCTGAAATACATGTTGACAGTGATTTTTTTTGCATGTCAAGAAAAATCACAGCGTTCTAGGTTGTTTACATACCACAGTTACATTCTGGCGCACGAATCTCAGGGCGAGGTCCATACGTGACGTGCCGTTATGGTAGGGGACGTAATTCAGTGCGGACAGCATGGAGGCCTTGTTCGTGTAATCATGAAGGTACCACTGAACGTGCGGATTGATGTCATACAAGAGAAGCGCCACCTACAAATAGGCGTGTTATTTAAGATATAATTCATATGTATGCAAAGTATGAATAGCGCGATATTGCATGTACCACTGAACGTGCGGATTGATGTCATACAAGAGAAGCGCCACCTACAAATAGGCGTGTTATTTAAGATATAATTCATATATATGCAAAGTATGAATAGGGCGATATTGCATGTATTCCCATTGCAATATACCGTGATTTAGTACCAGTACCACACTGAATAAGACGTTTGTAATTTCAGAGAACTTGTAAGTATCGAAAAATGATCAAGGTGTATTTTTATGTAATAATGTAGATCAAGAGCAACCTAAAAACATAAGCAGTGTTATGACGATCATGTCATCCCTGTTCACGACTGAAGGTCATAAACGTCACATATTGTCTATATATATATATATACATGTGTATAGTATTTCAGCATCGCGTTTCTCTTATAAATTAATACCTTAATGTCGAATATATAGACAAATGAACTGAACAATTTTATTCGGATAATACATTTTCAGGAAAAAACATTTTCAAAAGAGGATCGGCGATATACGATTTTCTGATACACGAAAGTTAAAATAATTATGGATATTTATACTTGAATTATTCGCAGATTGAACATATCGATGGAAGTTTACGGTTTCGACTCAGCGTCTGGTATATTAAACTACAATGAAACTGTTTCACCCCACGCTATGCATGTAATACACAAATATATGATGTTCAACCAATCAACCAAATTTGAAGTAGAATTTCATAGTTTTACTTCGATACTGGGCCTGTGTCTGTTACTCTTTTGAAATACCTGATCGCTATGGACTCCAATGTCAAGGCGTAGGACAAGGTCTCGAATAAACTCGATCACTTTTCGGAACACCACATAGCCAATACTGCTTGATTCATCCACCACGAACACGATATCCTTGTTACAACCTGTAAAATATAACATGATTATTATTGATTTTTTTTGTATCCTCAAGGGTTTCTGAATATCAAATTAGATATTCAACAAAGATGACAACCCTATATATGCCATGTCTTTGGTATTTATAAGGTATTCATCAGATTACCAGTGGAAATCCAACGTCATGCTGAGTTTGCTAAAACACGAAGAGTAAATACGTCTACTTGATCACGAAAGTGTTTAAATAATTAACCATACAATGGAACGTACGTATAGTGAAAAGAATGGATCAAATTGTGTCAATATGACGGTAGCTTTTATAACATTAAATTTCAATGCATTTTTGTCAAATTTCGCTGCTGAAGAAGCATGTTTAGGCAAAAAAAAATACCTGTGTTTCCGGTAAACCGACCGACCCTAATTTTTCCTCGCCGACCCTAATCTTTTTTAGACATAAAAGTAAAAAAAAAATCTATCGTAAAAAAATATATATCGTTATTATTTTCACATTTGTCTTTCAACGTCCCCGGAGAATATACTTTCATTCCTGGTTATGTATTACCGAGACGGGAAAACAAAATGGCGGAGGGCGGCGAACCCTGTCCGATATCTTAAAATTGGCATGTTTACTGTCCAAACACGTGGTTGATCACCGGAGACATATTTTGCTG
The DNA here is from genome assembly GCF_026914265.1 of Mya arenaria. Classification (NCBI taxonomy): domain Eukaryota; kingdom Metazoa; phylum Mollusca; class Bivalvia; order Myida; family Myidae; genus Mya; species Mya arenaria. Next base: position 12,548,279 of record NC_069126.1, read on the forward strand.
TCTTTTTAATGAAAATATTTTGAATCATAGTTCGCGGTGATATTTATCCATATCCATGTCCAAAATAAAACTTACTTTTTTACGATTAGGCTTAGCGTATTCATGCAGGCTTCTGTCGATTAGGCTTTGCGAATTCATGCAGGCTAACTACCAGGTTCCAATACACATTTCATTAATCGTTATATTAATTTATCCGCAATAATCAATGGTTATTTATTTCGCCTTGTTTAAGTCTCATCAACTGAAATCCAAACAAAAACCTGCGAAAGTTAACAACACATTTATTGGAATGTGTCGGCTGCAGATCAAACGGTACAATTTGTGACGTCAAAGCACGAGCTGTGATAAGATCAAAGAGAGTCAGTCGGACACCGTATGATCCTATTTGATTGCCAGGATTTCGCATAGGCTGGTACGAAAATACCATACGATCGAAAAAATAATAATTAATAATCGTCGTCTGAGAATCTTAAAACAATGACCGAAATGTTTGAATTCACTATAAATATGAATGAATTTTTGATTGTAGTAATGTACGAAAATAAGATACGTAAAATAAATCCATATCCGCGTTTACTTGTTCTTTTATTAACCTACCTCCACTTGAAGGCCTAGTTTAAGGAGCTCACAGTTGACAAGAAAATCGGCGATTTCCCTCAAATTAAAATTTTAGTTGATAATTGACTGTTTGGCTAGAACATTATTACAGATTTGTTGAAATTGAAGTGCTGGATTTTTCCTAAAAACCGATCACGACTTATAAACGAGTATAGTATACAAAAAACACCAGATTTCTTTGGCAAAATTTGCGGGAAAATACGGTAGTCGAAGGTAAGGAAATGATTTCAGACATTAAACAATGGTGTTTTATCAGACTGTTGTTAATTGGGAAAATACGGTAGTCGAAGGTAAGGAAATGATTTCAGACATTAAACAATGGTGTTTTATCAGACTGTTGTTAATTGGGAAAATACGGTAGTCGAAGGTAAGGAAATGATTTCAGACATTAAACAATGGTGTTTTATCAGACTGTTGTTAATTAGGAAACGCGTAGATATAACATAATCGATATGATGCAATTGATCTGATGCAACAGAAAATTGCATATATATATATATGCAAATATGGAAAGTGTAAAAAAAAAATCCCGACCTACCGACCCTATTTTTTTTCGCCATGTTACCGGAAACACAGGTATTTTTTTTTGCCTTACCAATACTTTATACTAACTACTTAGCAAATGCAAACAGTACGTACGGTTTAAATGCATCCTCTATCAGAAAACATACCCCCGTAATGAGTTCAGGAGTAAACACTTTAAATATTAAACTTAAGCAAATGTTTGTGTACCGTGGCCCTTCGAAAACATATCACCGAAGGCAATATAATTCAACTGGTCATTCGATAAGCTTTATCACAATTGAAAAATAAGTTGTTGTTTTTAAAATGGAATCTCTGATTACTCATTAGGACCAATTTACCTTGGCATCAAAAAGGACACGTTCGCTTTATGATAGCGTTGTAATTGTTTTATCCACAGTGATGGTTTACCTTTTCCACTCTATGCTGGACAAGTGATGTACCAACATATTATGAATTTAAAATTGTAGATACATATTTCATCACATAGTTTTTGCAACCTGTCATAAAAATTCGACCATAAGCAAGACGACATTTCTAACTTAATTTATGATATCAGTTTGTGTTTGCAACTAAATTTAAAAACATGCAACCAAAATCATTGTTACCACTAAACATAAAATAACGAAAAGAGGGAAATGTAAATATAAGGGTGCATTCATATTTTGAGTCTAACTCAAACACGTGCATAATGTTTACCCAGCGAGATGCATGTGAAGCAAAGTGCCTGTATCTGAGCAAATACTTGAAGTAAGACTGAAATGGTAAGCAATGATGTGTGTTCCAAGTATAGCAAGATTATTTTGGGATGGTTTAAACTAGAGTGACGTATATTTTAGAGAATGACGTTGTATAGTTCATTTTTTACTTGACGCCGAAATAAAGAATAATAGTTGCTTGTTTGAGGTAATAAGGGCTCAACAACTTTATGACTTACAACACGAATCACGTGATGCCGACTGTAACCCTCTGAGTAAAACCGGATGGTCCGGTGCAATGTATTAATTGAATGAACACGTTCAGATAAAAACTCAATCAATTTAAACTTAAAACATAAAAAAGTGATGTCTGACCATCATATGAATCTTCTTGCTTCCGTGCACTATTTGTCCATATATGTGCGTTTAATTAACCAGCGTGAGGTTAAATTGAAGGGAGGAAATACTTACTGTGTATTGTTGGAGATGGGGTCGTGATTACCGGGGTGGTTGGCCTTGGGGTAGTCAGAAAGGGAACATTGCACAAGTCGTTGTGGCAACAGTGGAGTGTGACGTCACGTTCGGCCACCCTCCGCCCGACAATAGCACCAAAGCCTTGTCCGAATCCATTGCAAAACTGGTTTTGTGAAACATTCTTAATATTGAAAAGCAGACCTTGTGAAGACTCTATATAATGACTAAACAACAAAAACGTATATCAAAAACAAACACACACGCGACAATTTATCAATACGTAACGTATTACTAGAGGTTTGAAAGCACATGTTATAAACTATTTGCGATGTGTCATTTTAAAGCAGCTCACTTGTTGTATTGTCTGATGATGTCGTAAACATGCTGGAATGACTGTTGGGGCCATTCTATATACGTGCAAGTGTCATTGCGTATGATCAAAACAAGCACATATATAATCTCAGACAATTCTACATGCATGTACGTCTATACAGAAACTTACAAATATATCTTTTCAATTTCGAACAAACCGTTAACGGAAGGAACGTTGCATGTTGAAGCTGCCCTCTCACATATTTACCATTTTTACAAGTGTGTTTTTTTTTATTTTTTGTCTTGGAAATAGCAAATCTTTGGGTAAATATCTGCAAACCAATGATATAAGATTGCTGACAAAAAATCAGATCGTAGATTTTCTTATTTCTATTCGAAAATTAATGTTTTGTAGCCTAAACCGTTACTAACGGTTAAAGAAAAATGCATATTTTACATGATTTTATGAACTTTAATATAAAAATCTGCCATTTATTTTTGTCAGCAGGCTAATATTTCTGTTTTTTATGGATTTTCGCCAAAAATGGCTCTTTCCAAGACAAAATAGAAAAAAGATGTCAAAACGTTCAATCTGTGAGAGTGCAGCTTTAAAGGAAAATATCTAGTTTACTGTGACTGTTATAACAGACAGGATAACATTTAATGACTTGCAGTATTTAGATTTATTATCAACAACAATATTTTATATTTTTAACATATGTTATAACAAGTTTTATATAATGTACATGAATCCACCTTTGAGTTATTGCATGACATGATATACTCATACTTGTAGTGTTAAGAATTGTTCTCAACAACAATATTTTAATGATGTTATCACCATGACTAAGTTTAATATAATACACATAAAGACACCTTTGAGTCATCGCATGACATGATGTGCTCATAGTGGCCGTCATTAGCATGCAGGGTCCTGACCACACACAGCTGAAGCCAGAAAAAACGTAGGTGAGACAGACATGTCAATAGCAAAGCATTTGAATGCAATAAAACAAAAGAAATCCAGAGACTTCTTTTGTTACCATTTTTATTTATACTGAAATAAGGATATAATGAAAAGATGTGGTATTTAAAACTGAAAGCAAGTTTCCAGGAAAACCAAGCGTTATACATAAAAACACTCTAGCAATCAGCTTGCTTATAAATAAATGCATTTTAATTAAACATTAATTTACATTAATTTTTTCATTAATGCGGAAACGCTTTTCAGTATTCCTCATCACAACCTATGTTTTGCCAAAGCAGTATTTCTAGGTAAAAACTAACTCTTTACGCAACGAAAAACGCGATGTGCTTCCCTTAATACTTGAATAATTTCGTAGTTCAACACGAATATGTTTAAACCGATTAAAAGGAGGTACATCTTACTTCTCCCTGTGCGCAATACTCAGTGGTGTTACAGTGTGAGGGGTCAGATACAGCCTGTCCAGGGCAGTGATAGCACGTCAGGGCTGTAAAAAACTTGTTTCATTCTCAGACGCAGAACTTCGTTTTGACTGTATGCAATGCTAAAACATGTTACTACTAACTTTGTAATAATTCCGGAATGCAGCAAAAATTGACATTAATTGTCTGAATTCACATATAATGTTTACTAACATCCCCATTTCTATAAAATATTTATTAAACATCCCCATTTTTATAAAATATTTAGTAAACATCCCCATATAAAATATTTAGTAAACATCCCCATTTCTATGAAATATTTAGTCAACACCCCCATTTCTATATAAAAAAACGTACATGGCGATATATTTCAAGAAAAAAGACGTGCTTTTAATATAAAGGCAATTATCGTAGTTTATCAATAGATATGCGTTATTAAAGTCATATGTTTATGCTGATGTTTAGACGTTTGAACAATTCCATGAAATAACGACTAAATATTGTTTAATAGACGTTATAACCAAACCATTCAATGTATACATAGGGAAAAGTTGTGAAAAATTGTAAAACACTTACGGCACTTGTTACATGTCCTCTTACAGTAGCTGTCAGCGAGACTGTTAGTGGTGCAGAAGTCTGGACTGGCAGCGAAAAGAGCGCACCCCGTGCTGTCAAGATCCTTGCAGACGTCAACGGAGATGGCGGACCCCACTTAAAAAAGTTGTAGTCAAAGAGTCAGCGAAAAGTGATTTGTTTGTATCTGAAGTCTTACTTATATAGTACTATTACGGTCTAGGTGTCTTTGGGCCGACACCGGGAGTTCTATTTAAATAAATGTTAATGATAAAGATAAACATTTATTTTAATATCATGAAATATTTGTTTTAAACGTATTTATTTGGGCACAAATAAATATGATTAAATGAATAAGGGATAAGAATACAAGTTTGGCAATTTTTTGTAAATTCCTCTTCATGAGGTTAGAATGCAAAGGTAGCAGTATGCCTGGCAAAATTGAGTATGGCAAAAGACAGAAGTGAAAGAAAACTATTCTAATGATAGAAGAAGATAACATATATGCGAAGTTAGTGTAAAAAAAGTAATGAAAAGAAATGAGAAATACACTAAAAATGATATATAAATGAAGGAAAACATGTAAATATTTCAGTAACAAATTTAAGATTTGGGCCTAAGTAAAAGGCAACAATTCGTATAATAAAATGAGAACATCTACACAGTGTATATAGGTTAAAAATGTACCTAAATGATTATACCAGATGAGCATACTTACGAGAGTACATTTCAATATAGTTTGATGTTGTTTTCTCTAACATTGAAATATTATGCTAGTGAAAGTGTATTTGAGTCATGAAATGAAGTGCGATTTCAAGCAAACGGAATAACGTTTGTCAATACATACCCGTATTCTTACTAAGTCTGTTATCCGTAAAAACTGCTCATAGGTTTGTTTTTATAGAAAGTGATATTTTTCTTTAATCTTTTACGATGTAATATGGGGTTTTAACTGTGAAATAACACCAGTGAAAATATCAATTTGATATTTTCACTTCAAAAAGAGGAGTGAAAATATCAACTTTCAGAACTACTTTTAAATTCCTTTGTTGTTACATGTACTTGCCTTGATCAAAACAGAACACTGGACTTCAGTAAATTATGTCAAAAAATGTAAAAAAAATAAAGAAATATTTTATAAATTTAAAGAAATATATAATTGGAAATTAACAACTTACCGTTTATTACCGGTTATCCCCTGTATCAGACATTTTACTGATCTTTGAAGCTGAATGTTCGAACATTTGCTTTCATACCAAACAAATTACAGAAAAAAACAACTGTTCGAACATAAATAAAATTGTATATCATCGTTCAAATGTATATTGAACTGTTAACCGTTGTAGTACGTAAAATGAGCTTCCTGGGAATTCACACACCAATTTACAGATAGATCCGATATTTTTTACCCCACCCACATCTCAAAATGTGTCAACAAACTAGCGTGGCATTTGTCTCTGACAGTAAGAAGACTTAATATTAACTTACTATAAAAACACGCGTACATGCAGTCTTAAACTAAGAACAATTGTTAAAATCCAATGAGTATCCACATTTGTTTTGCTAACACATTTGACCTTCCAAATGTTCATTCTTTAAATAGCGGCGTAGTAATTTGGTTATGTATTCATGCCCATCTTAAAATAAAAAGTGTTTTCATTATTTTTTTGGAACATATGTGCACTAATAATACTTCATTGTTTACTGTTCATAAAAGCTTTGCAATAAAAACGAGCGAAAATTAAGCTATAAGAATGGATAGCAGAGAACTATTTCTCAGCAAACCGAAAGTTGAAAAGTTGACAGCTATAATTATGCATGAGGGGCGCCCCACGGTTAGCGGCGTAAAGCCCACCATTTTCAAAAAAAGGGGGTAATTCAGAAAAAAATAAAAAAAAAAACTGCGAAAATAAGCATAAAAGAAAAAGAAAATTTGTTTATTTCAGTGTAAGTATTTAATTTCACTCGTGATCATAAAAAAACTACATTTTCACTCGTGGCTTCGCCACTCGTGAAATAAAATACGATCTTACACTGAAATAAACAAATATCCTCTATATCATATCAAATTTAAATTTAAATAATGCGCTGTCACCTCTTATATCAATTATTGATTTCAAAATTCATAACATCTTAAAAGAGTAAAGAAAGACTTATTATGCACCAGCACTATTCTCTTTGATAGGTCAAATGACAGCTACTTAAGTATGTTTGGCAATTGAGAAGTGCTGAAGAATATAAACATATACATGCTTATCAATAAATGCCTATAACCCAAAGATAAATTTTGGTTTGATCATTAAAGATGTAAAAATGAAGTCAACGCCATTTAAATTAGGTAATTAATCATTCGAACGTGTTATTAATGTATAAGTCATGCCACACTACGGTGCCTTCACTAACACTAATGCAGTGACCGTAACGTTTATTGATAGGTAATATTTTGCAATGGGTATATGCAGTCTTGGTGAGGTCAAGTTCTTCATCCTTAATAAAAGTGTGCCCTTAAAGTACAGTCTTTGTACTGTTTTGAGTTTTGGAATTAGAAACGGGATATGACTAACAAGTGAAAATTGTGACAAGAATGTTTTAATGATTTTGTTTATAATCAGTGTGTAGAACGGACCCAAAGAGTTTGATTGTTCTCTGTAGGAGGAAAGGCTAAAAATGAGTTGTGTAAATGGCCTATGACAATGAAGCCAACTCACCGTGTAGTATAATTTTGTTAATTTAAGTGCACATATATGAGCACAATAAAAGCTTCCTTTTATATCAAAATGCGTCCAATTCCCAGGGATATATTAAATAAGGCACTCAACTAATTTTGTCGCGTTTGTTTACATTTGTAGCGCGATGCAGTGTAATAAAAATGTTACGAGATTCCATAACGGCTCCTCAACATTCACAACACATTATTTTTCAAAAAAGGTTTAATGAAGATTAAAAATAACTCATCCTGTATGGAATGTATCCAATAAAATATAAGAGTACACACATTTACAAATACGTTAAAAATCGCCTACAATATAACGTTTTATGATTTATGAGATTTTTTATCAGGAGAAAGCACAATGCTTGCTCTCGCTTTCATTAAGTTAATTTGTTCCATTAACTGGAAGCATGCCTATACATATACCGTGTGATTACACATTGATATCTGATTGTAAGGATCTTCCATAGCCGAGAGTGTAAGAATATAAGAATTTTCCATGGCCAAGAGTGCCAAAATAGGTTATTCCCAACCCGAGCGTAGGTTTTTCGAGGATGACGCAAGTAGTGCGAGGGTTGGGATGTACCTATCTTACACGAGCGGCCATGGTAAATGCATGTCAAAACAAAATATAGTGAGTTTGTAAATTTGACATACGTGTACTTTTTATTTTTGCCCGTGTTTGAGATTAGGATTTCCAGGATGGCTTAATATTTAGATCAACAGATCTGGGTTGAAGAAATAAACCTCTACCCCTTTACAGATTCCACACAATAGTTGATGACACCAAACATACTTTCAGTGCGATTGCGGACAACGGACAAAGCCCAATTCATAATTCATCAATATGCTACGCGCGTAGCCAATGAATAACTAAAGGTGTGGCCTTATCCCCTTTGCCCAAAGAAATCGCTTAAAGAGTCCCAGGAGGCCAATTGTATAAGACAATGTAACTCAAATTTCGAAGGTCAAAAATGCGTCTTGGCTTTTGTGTAATGCATAGCACTCAAACGCGCAAGACCATTGACGGTTATTCTCCAAACATATTAAGTAATTTCCTACTTGAAGTGGATTAATTTGTCAAATTAAAATAGGTGTAAATGGTTTGTGAAAAACTGTATGTTTTTTTTTTCAGAAAGTATCAAATATTTATATCAAATGACTAGTGAGAAACATTAAATACGAAAAGGACTAATGTAAGGAATAGAATAAATGTTTTTTCCCGTGTATGCTTCATAATGCGCGTTTCCATATGTAGATACCTGTACCTTTAATTGCGAATATTCTAGATAACGAGTATTTGGTTATGAATTCAACCGTCAACGAAAAGCCTATTACACATTTCTACAAGTAAACGTTTTTTCTAATATTCCAGTTAGATATGGAATAACCTTACAACACGTTTACAGAGTAATTTGAAATATTAACAAGTAAATGGATACCTTTCTATATTATTCCGAAGAAATATGACACAAACGAATAACAACTTACCTAAGAAACCAAGAAACAACAAAGATGGAATCATTGTTAAGCCTAGACAGTTGTCTATCGACCTACTTGTTGGACCTGAAAGATAAGGACGGTAGAGTATATTTGAAATTGAAGATTGCTATCATTGTGTCGGTTAATGTTTATAGATTTGCACTAGAGTCTTTTATCATTGGTATACTGTTCAAATGGCTCAAGCCTTTCTGTTTCTAAGTTTGTCATGTACATTGCCAGATAATGGTGTTTCAGTTATAGTCTATTTCGTTTTGATAACATATTTACCGCATTATGTAACATTATAACATTTCCATGCATCAATTTATATTTATCATAGTTGAAAATTGTTTGTTCACAACCATATCGTATCAGGGGCGCCCCAATACATGTTCCAGAACGCCAGGGCGTACAAATTAGTTTTTGCATCCCAGAAATGACAAATGCTTAAAACGAAATCATGAATTAAACAATAGAACGCCTATGGGTGTTTATACATGTAGCTTATTATTGGTTAGAATTCGTCGTAATTCTACTGCATTTTGGTATTTAGAATGCTTGAGACTAAACTAATGAAATGTGTGGGGATATTGATAGCTCGCTCATGTACAGTGCGTATAATGTAATGATAAAGGTACGTCCCTGCATATGTATTCTTGTTTCATGTTCAAGTATATGTCTTCATTATTGGAAGCAGTTAATCATTGAATTGAATAGTATTGCTTCTTTTCTTGATCAAAAAGTGTACAGATCAATCCTCTTCATTTCATTGACTATGAGTTTGCAAAGAAAACGTTGTTCTTCATATTTTTTTTGCATTGAAAAGAGTTATTATTTATATTTTCCTTTAATAACAAGTTTAATACAAATAATTTCACCGTTGATGCTCATGTCGTCGTCGTAGTTTTCAATGTCTACCCATCGCCGCAGTTTTTGCTCCCAACGTGATTGCTTAACTGCAGTCGGCCTAAACATCCTCTGTCGGCGTCATTTGTTACTTTGTCGATGTGGTTTGGTCTCCTGTCGCCACTCATAATCCTGTTGTATTGTTTCCATTATAATCGACGATATAACCACTCGTGTTGACATGTATTTACTTCCTGTCTGATATGCCGTCATTAATACATTCAAATGGCAGTCGATTCACAACGGTACAACGGTTCGCACAAATACTCATACCGTTGTTGGATGGCATGTTCATATAATGTTCTTAATGATCGAAAATAAGCATATTCATTGTTGTAGTAAAAAAACTAAAGAAATGTTTATCAAACAGACATTAAAGAACAGTAAAGGTTGCAGATTGATAAAAGCGCTCTTATTATCCGTTCTTCCTCGTGTCCTTCAAACCATGCGATGTCATATCATTAATTAGTTCTTACTATCACTGATACCTGCCGCCGATTATTACAACTTTAAGGATATGTTCAAACCAGACATTACTAACCTATGATCTGTATGTTTTTTCGTTCGTATGGCATTGTCGCTAAGTTGCAGTATGTGTGTCTTTACGGACTACGTTACTGATGACTGTGAAACCCCGATGCTTCATACAATACACACTGTTGGTAATTTTAAACAAATAAAACGTCGTTTTACAAACGATAGTGGATCTATCTGAGGTGTGTACCGAGTAACTGGACGGTATAGCGCCATTTCGGTACGACGTTCAACCCAACACGTATCGCGATTCACAGGGCTTGTATATATCTATACGTATAGGCCACGGTTAATATCGATCGAGTATCTTTATTCTCTGTATCGTCTCATTCCTAATATAAAATACATATATGTGAACACCGGTTCCACGGCCGATATGCATAAAACATCTTAAATTATTTCATAACTAAAGTCGAATTCCTAAACTTATCAATATTAAACCTTAAATAAGGGAAAACAATCATAACAATATGTATATCACACACAATTAATGAAAGTAAAGTGTTTTAGGTATTATTAAATTATTAAAGTATATGACCAGTGAGATAATTAAAATGTGTTATGAATACCGGCCCTGATGTCATTAAAGATACTTGACTAACGCTAGTTTTGCTACTGGACCCATATTTATTGCCAAAACCTATGAAAGTTTTATACACTCGCCTGCAGAACCACAGATGATCTTTTGGCTTGTTTGCATTCATATGTGATTTTTGATAGGCTAAAAGTAATGTTTGGATAAATATTGACCAATCAATAAGACGCATTTTAATTGAATTACATTGGCAAATTGGCGTCGAGCGTATACCCATATATATCATTTATTCCATAGTCAAAGATCATATAATTAGAATAAAAGATCAGCGAGTAATAGTACACAAACACACGCTTGCCTTAACGCTTGTCACCTACGTCATCAGTATATCGTGTATCTAACCCGTTTCGACTATTAAAACACAGATTCGCCGCCAAGAAATCAAATATCGCAGACCAGATGACGTTGGTTTGATAATGGGTTGATTTTCCAATCGACACGAGTAAATCATTCAATGTGTAATATATTTCCGTAGATTTCTTACAGGAAAAGGTCGCTTCGTGTCGCCATAAAGACATGGGGGAAATCGTGCGATATTGCTTATTCTGTCACCGGAAATGATGCTCTTTTCACAACTAAGGGGAATGGGTTCACTATAAATGTGTTCAGTACCTTTTTTAAATCCTTGTTCTAGTTAATGGGGATACATGATTTTAAAGGTCGTTTTCATACAATCAAGACCGTGTATAGACGTTGCTCTTTGTGTAGCACTTAATTCTATAGAAACAAGTACATGTACAACCACGCCTTCTGCTAACTCAATAAATTCCTCCGCATTAACAGATAAACGTTAAAATTCCACCCCAAGGAACGGTACTATCTGTATATACATAGCTCGCAAATTAGAAAATTCCTAAGTCTAAGGTTAAGCAATTGCAAACGAAATATGTTTATATATGCACCTTTACCATTATTTCTTCAAAGTAACTCTTGCAATTAACACTAAGATTGTTTTAACATTGATCAACTAGTTGTGTTTATATTTCAATTTATAAAAAAGCCATTAAATATGTTACTAAATGTTTTATAGAGGTTCAGAGTACAGAAACAATATGGTTAGTCTAGCAATTGCAACAAAGCGCATTTTTCGGAAACTTTGCACTTAAAGATGCACTATTACTCCCAAATAAGATTTACCACAATTAAAATAATTGTTTAAATATACCCGAAAGGATTAATAAATGTCGAAAACAATGGTTCTTATGAAGGATTCCGAGTTTCGTTTGAATGAGATGTGCAGAAAACACGGTATTTCTACCGTATGAGACTATAGTAGATCACTGTAAATCTCTTAGCATTCACCAATTTTTTAATATTTTGTGTTTTCAGCTATTAAATACACGGTTACCATCTTGTTATCAGCAATCAATATTTTCCATCAATGCCTTTTTTAGTAAGTAGATAAAGATTTATCACTCCAAATTTATGTTTGTTATACATGTGCATGTATTGATTTTGATTAAGAGTGTCACTTTAAATACAGTCTTCCTATAATAACTTAACTTCTTTTATCAAATTATTTATTGTGTTCATTGATATAAATTCAATGGTTTAATTTGAGATAATCAATTTGTACCTGTAACAAACGGAAACCCATAAAACAATAACATGTGTCAAAGGTAATGAATTTATTGCGGAATAATAGCAATGAAATATAAACAAGAGAATGTCTAGATGTATCAAAACGCAATCCTTCTTTTTCTACTATTCATGTCCATACAAATTTGCAAAGAGTATCAGCATGTGCAAGCTAGACACTTGATTGACCAGTTATACTGAATTGAATAGGTATCCGCACCACCACCATAATCCAGCTGACAAATCCGTATACAGCAAGGTGTGCACAATCAATAGCAATAATAGAAATAAAGTAGCATCGATCCGCCCTGAACGTGCATGCAATAAATGGAATGTATTTTTTCTGAATGCCAATGATATATAGATTAAGTATTTGCCCTACTTTGTAAGCCAATTAGAGCGCTATTTTTTTTTTAAAATATTAGGTTTCTTATTTGTGAAAAAACGTTACTTATTGCTAAATACGACTCATCACCATAAAGTAATTTGCTCTAACTGCGCATGCGCACATAGCCACGCCTACTTTTTACATATGCAAATTCGCAATTTCATTGACAACTCTGATTTTAAAGTCGACACAAAATCTTGCAGTGATTGATAGTTCTTTTTGACAGGCACACAGCTTAATTTTAAAGCTTATGCAATTTTGGAGGGGCTTTCATTTAGTCGGCTAGAATGTCAAGTATTTTTTCGTGAATGAAAAACCACCATCGCTTCGCTACGCTTCCGGTGGTAACTTATTGACAAAGAAATTACTTAATAAACTCTGACCTATATATGGTTGGTTCTTCTAGCACGTCTTTATCATTTTGCAAAGTAAAACGTTACAAAATACAATATGAACGTTAGCTGTATCATTTTGCAAAGTAAAACGTTACAAAATACAATATGAACGTTAGCTGTATCATTTTGCAAAGTAAAACGTTACAAAATACAATATGAACGTTAGTTGTATAAGACAAAAGAAAATACACCACAAGGATAGGGAAAAATCAAAATTGGTGGCTCTATTTTAACGGAAATTTCCGAGATGTACTGAGATGTTACTGTAAATAAATTGCTATAAAATAATTCATAGCCAAAAAAACAAACTGGGATGAAAATTCAATCACATTATTAATATCATGTTATTGATGTCTGATGTGTTGGAATCAAACGCCACCGTCCTCCTAATTTGTCAAGAAAGAAAAACAAAGAACAAAAGCGTATCTATAAACAATACACCTTGATGAATAATGAATGATTCCGTTAGGAACAAATGATATAGAAATGAACGTTGTTTATTAAAACTGCTCAAATTTCCAGTCTAATTTCCCATGGCGAGCATAAATATCACATAGTTCACAAAATGAGGAGTATGTGGTTTCTAGCAATACTCCATTATTCACGGTTTCTGGATGTGGCGCGGACGTTGTGACCCAAGGCTGTATAGCATCACCGTGATCTGATGATCTGTCCTTCAAGGCCCACATGATTCACATATAATGTATGGTCCTGATCACATTAAACGAGACCATCACTCATGAATTAAATTGCGTAATCTATCAGAATGTATTAAATTGTAATTCTATTTAAAATGATACCCAGTAATTTAATGAAAATTCGAGGAAGGTGATCGAGCATTAATGCCCATTTAGAAGTGACATTTCTCATTATCTTTTCAATGCCCGATAATATGTGCATCCTGATTACGTTTAAGGTTGAATAAATTGTTGTGTATTTCATGGTTGCTCTTTAGTGTTCAAGCCCACCATGCTAGCTCCTAGCGGAGGGCATAGCATGCCCAACGGTCAGGAATAATTGTGATTCCTTAATACGAGCATAGGCATGTTTTCTATTGTACATTATAATGGCTGCAGCTCATTTTCTGAAGAGGTGGTGTCTTCGTAGAACGGCGTTAATGGAGTTGAACCCAATCTTCAAATTATATTTATTGTAACAAAAAGCCTGCTTTGCGTATGACTTTGAACTTGATATTTGTAAAATACATTTGTACGTAGATGTTTGTTTATACGACTGTAAACGTACTATAATAATAATTCAGTAATTATGCCTGAACGAACGATGATTACTAAGGACGCCTTCTAGTCGCAATTACAAAATGTTTTGAAATATATTTTGAACATGTTAAATGCGAGTTTGCATAGTTTTTTAAGTATATTATATTGTATCATGCGTTTAATGTTTCACCAACGAACGCACTTCTACGAGAACGATATTGTTGGGGTTTCTTTACTATTCAACAAGAATTTAGAGTATGAAGTTATTGTTGCATCTCGTTTTTTATGCTGCAATACATTTTAAACCATAGTATTTTTTTTATATAAAAACTTTTAAAATAAAGTATACTTTCTAAATTTATTACATATAGTAGCTTGTGATTACATAGCGGAGTATGTCTGTTTATATGTCACACTTTTTGCCCGGATCAATGTCAATAAGTGAAAATGTTGTTAATAAAATTTAAAAGAAAATGTGAAGGATATTCTAATGTTAATATGCTAATATTTGAAAATGAAAGTTAATTCAAAATAATACCAGAAAATAATACAATTTATATTAAAAAGATAACAGAACATTCCTGTCATTTAAAACATAATGTTAGCGGAATCCAAATTGCTGTTAACGGAACACGCAATAACAATAAAAACTAGACTGTAACCGTCAGAATGGCGTGAATTGATTTGTGTTACGTGCGACTTTATGAATAACATAAAAAAGAAAGACAGAGAACGATGGAAGTCAGTGTGTAGTAGACACCGATTATTGTATGCTTTCCTTTTTTGATAGAGATTTATTAGCAAAATAAAAAATGTGATCTCACTGTTTCAAAATGTTAAATAACAATTTGATGTTTTTCACTGTTTTGTAAAGCAGTCTCAAATCCAAATTAAACGTCAGAGCGCACAGGGCTCAGGACACAATTCCAGCAACGTCATTTCCGAAATAAAGTTACGTTCTCATACACTTTGGTGCGCTTTTCTGAAAAATACAATCACGCCTATCATATAAAAGCTGGTTTCAGTGAAAGATCGCTTTATATTTTCACTGCCCCGTGAACACCAACAGTAAAGCCTTTGAAGCTAACTTAGTGAAATATATAACGATCTTACACTGAAACAAACACTTGCTCTCTCCTATTTGCCCATTGCCACCGGATTTTAAAGCTCAAAATATTATTTTGTTAAATAATAAAATGGTAAAATTCCAAACTAAAAACTACGATGCCAAAACTGTGAAAAAATATAAAAAAATGATTTCATGAAAATGCAATTAGTATTGTCTTTATATTTTCATTTTTTATTATTTCATTTTATTTTTTTTTAAACTCCGGTGTCAGTGGGTTTTGTCTTATTGTTAAATGTCAATGTCATACATGTAGTTAACCTAACGGTTAAAAGTTCATGTAATACACAGTTTACATAACGGTTAATTTTTCACGTAATACACAGTTTATATAACGGTTAATTTTTCACGTAATACACAGTTTATATAACGGTTACCGGTTCATGTAAATCACACAACGTTGACAAGTTATGTTATAATATACATTCCTAAAAGTATTTATTTTATCAATGTCACATACGATTCGCGTACTTCGCGGAAACTTTAACACTTTCTGCCTTCATGGTACTGTAAGTGCTCATATCAGATAATGTTCAAGTTCACCTGGTTTTTTAAGTAATGTACACGTAATCTGAGATCAGGAACTCTCAATGCTTGTCTATTGCCACCTGACCCTCGTGGTTCAACGTGGTCAAGCGTTCAAGTTGTTTATTTGTGCAAGAGCCAAAAACACATTTCGCCATGATACATATTGACAGTCGAAGTCGTGTACAAGGAAAATACTTGCAATTCAATAATAAATAGCAATGTTACTTTAAAAAATAGTAAAGCTAATGAACGACAACACAACAGTTATTAGAATATGTTTTAATTACTAGAGATACAATCTTAATTTGAATAAAAAGTAGCCATAATTTAGTTTGAATATTATTATTGAACTTATCTTGTATCTAGGTAGGTATTGGCTTAACTTAGACAATTTGAGTCGCTACGGTTTTACTTATAATGCACCAGTTAATTGTAACTACGGCCCCCACCCCCAGGTCCGGGGGTAAACCGGGGATAGCCGGGGAAATGGGCCGTGTTTTTACCTTTCAGGTGGCCCAGCAGTGCCGGGTGAATGCGGTGGTTTTGTCTTCGCGCAAAATATAGCGGGTAATGAGCGTCCCTGGGGTGCGGGGGCATCTGGCGGGGATTTTACCATCAGTTCGTCCCCGCAGGGCGGGGATTTTACCCGGGGTTGGCTGGCCCAAAGGTGAAAGTCCCCGCTATTCCCCGGACCTGTGGGGGGGGGTTACAATTGACTGGTGCATAAACCCTTTTGGATTTTGTCCGAACTGATCTATTCATCTTTCAGTCCAATCATAATCTGTCGTGTGACCGATAAGGCTAGTTATCTTTCGACCGTTCTTCGTAAAGTATTTATAGTATATTATTTATTTTGTGTATATTCAAACAGATTTAATCTACCTTTGGAGCTGTATTTTGTGTACTTTTAATGTACAACCCAAAAAGAGTTAGTTTATATCAGATGAGGACTTAACAAAGATAACAAAACTGTTATTATATACATATCACTTAAATCGATTTCTAACTTAAAGCTGCACTGTCGCAGATTGAACGTTTTGACAATTTATTTTTATTTTTTGTCTTGGAACGAGCCAGTTTTTGTGAAAATCCATGGAAACCGGTTATATAAGACTGCTGACAAAAAAGCAGAACGCAGATTTTTATATTTAAGTTCAAAAATTGATGTTTTATGCATTTTTCTTAAACCGTTAGTAACTTAAACCGTAAGTAACGGTTTAAGACATAAAACATTAATTTTCGAACGGAAATATGAAAATTTACAATCTGTTTTTTGTCACACATCTTTTATCACTGGTTTGCAGATATTTGCGCAAAAACAATGCTCTTTCCAAGACAAAAATTAAAAAGTTGTAAACATGGTATATCTGTGAGAGTGCAGCTTTAATATATCAAACACATTACATGTGCAAACGAAGCATCCGGACTTTCATAATTGATTAAAGCAAGTGTTCATTCTATGAACACCATCAACACATAAACGATGTAAGATTAGTGTGCAGACTTGTATAATTAGTAAATGTAACGGTACATTCTAATGACAACATTTACATATTGACAATGCAAGGTCAGTAAGGAGATCTTCATAAATAATAGAGGCAACTGTGTACTCTACGAGCACCATAAACGCATTAGCGATGCAAGACTAGACATCAGACTTTAATAATTAGTGAAGCAAACTATACCTTCTACGAACACCATAAACAGCCAAAGATTACACGAAATCAACGCACAATATATGATCTCTATGGTGGGTGATAAAGCATTTAACAAACATGTTTAATTTTATTACACATTACACGTGTTTTCAACAAGCTATGTAGTTAGCATGGACTTCAATTTATAATAAAAAAAATACAATTACACTATAATTGCACTACATCAGACAATAAGGGCTACTTAAAGAAGACGGGGAAGTGTTTCTACGGATTGTTGAGATAAAAATGTTGTATTGCAATCAAGGTATTATATTGTATTGTGGCTGTGATGGTAATCATAAAACCAAGTTCGCTCACTACACGATTACTCGAATGAAAAAAACAACAACATGATACTTCCAAACAATCAGTTTGTAGAACAATACAGTAAACGTACAGATGTAGCGAATACCGAGTAGAAACAGATGATCCTCGTTGATAACGTTATGCACCAGTCAATTGTAACCACGGCCCCCAGGTCCGGGGGTATACCGGGGATAGCCGGGGGAAAGGGCCGTGTTTTTACTTCCCAGGTATCCCCGCAGGGCCGGGTGACCGCGGTGGTTTTGTCATAGCGCCAAATTTAGCAGATATTGGGCCTTATATAGAGTCTCTGGGGTGCGGGGGCATTTGGTCGGGGTTTAACCATCAGTTCGTCCCCGCAGGCAGGGTGGGGATTTTACCCGGGGTTGGCTGGACCGAAAGTCAAAGTCCCGGCTATTCCCCGGACCTGGGGGCCGTGGTTACAATTGATTGGTGCATTATGTCGGCGACAACCGATGCTGTTTGTCGAAAATCGGTGTCGCTACTGTTTTCAAGCGTTTGCTGTAAACTTACCAAAAAATAAAAAATAGTATAAATCCCAATCATATCTAATCATAAGTATTTTATTTAAAACCGGCCCTTTTAAGTTGCATGCAAAATACAGTAGCTTGATTATATTAATTACAATAATTACAGGAATATTAAAAAAATTGTTCAACCGGAACATCGATCAATGTAAATTTAACTATATTTCAATATTGAATAGCTTACTTATTGGAACATGCACTAAAAAGTAGGCATATCCATTTAGACCGAAACCAAGGTTCTTTCTGGGAATTTCTATTTTCAATGAGTGTGCCGGATAGATAAAGTTTATCTGGCTCAGCGGCTGATTTTTTTTTATATTCAATGAAATTGTTTTTTTGTTGTTTTTTTGTCATTTTCAATTTCGTTCTTTTTCTATTGTGTAGTCTGACTCGCTTCTGTTGCTCAAATACTGCCCAGTAAATGCTAACAATGTATCGTAATAGCCAACGTGAGCGAGTTTGTTCCCCTATTGCAGTGTATGTGCTAAGATAAAACAGGGCTACAAAACCAAATTGTTTGCTAACGTGAGCGACTCTAACTTTAGTTAATCGAAGGGCATGGTTACAGTTAAACAGTTGTATAATTAACTGGTTTATCACCCAAAATCAATTATTCAAATGAACGCTAGTTTAATTAATATAATTCGAGGTGTATGAGGCCTGTCACACTGTCACGACACTTTACGTGACATGTCGCTATAAACGGCGAGAAAGACCTCCCCCTAAAGCGCCGGGGACAGCCTTGAGATGTCTGAACGTGTTTCACCCCTGTCACACTGTAACCACAAACAGCTGCAGTGAGCTCATGACTCGCATTTTGTCGTGTAGAAGTCGAAAGCACATCGCCATGATTCCGTTTTTACCTGAACTTTAAACAGTTTTAGTGTTAGACCCTACATTGTCAGCCAATCAGAGGAGATATATTTTATAGAATGTTTATTTCTGAATAGTTAATTATAGCTGAAGACGATTCTTAATGATTTAGTAAACTGCTATAACTGTGCTAGCGCATATAGCCATGCTAATTGGCGCAATTTCAGGTTCAGCGCTGATGTCGTCGCGATATCTTGCAGTGATTGACAGGTCTATTTTACAGGCGCACGACCTTATTCTAAAGCTGATGCAAATTGGAAGGGGGTAACAATTAAGTAATCTTTTTCGTGAACAAGAAACCACGGTCGCTTTAGTTATTCACGATAAAATACTAAATAAACTCTAACAAATACTTAAAGACTCACACACCAGAAAACTTCTATAAGAATCTCACGACTCACTCGTGCATTGTCGTACGGCGTCCGTATACATTGTCAAATATCTTCGTATAATCTTTTCTTACCACCGACATACATTTGCCAAGACAGTTGCAACAAAATGCGACACAATTTGGATATAATACAACTTTTCCGCGAGTGTATTCGACATCTTTACAACAAAGCATGATTATTCCACTCCTACCGTGTTATATTGATACTATTTAGAGGAAATTACGTAATAATATCGTTGAACAATCGCTCAAACATTTAACACTCCTTCCCCAGGTATTATACGACATCTTTGTGACTATGTGAGCCATAGAGACAAGTATTTTGCAACGTCTAGAAGGGTTACTCCGATTACTGCGATGTATATTGTTCATAATAAGGTGACGCGCGAGAATATATAGCTCTTGTACAATATGGTTCGAGTTTCTGTTGGCTTGTGCGATATTATAGGAATTTGAGAAAATGTAACTGCGTATGTGTATGATATTTAGAACGCTATATGGCGAGGTCTGATCGAAATGTTCAAGAGTTTCTCGAAACAATTCTAAAATAATTCAATATTCCAAACATAAGCAAGAAACGACGAACCTAGTTGGACTTTGTTAGTCGAACTGAGAAATATAGACGCTAGGCGAGTTAGGTACTCCAGGCAGCTCATATTCTCTGTCGTTACATTTTCACATGGGTAAAAGTGACAAAGAGGCCATCGTTTCAACGATCGAATCGTACGATCTATTTTACGAATCCATTATATTTTGTTGTTACGAGATATATTTTGAAACAAAAACTTTGGCTGAAAATGTTGTTCATGCTAATTTAGATTTAGATTTAGATTTTTTTTTTTTTTTTTATATTTCAGACACTGGCCAAGTATGTAATTAAAATTTGCGATTCTTATGTTTTGTTGTCGTTCGCTCAACGATATGTTTACGACGACGAACGTGTGAGGAGCGATATTTCAACGATATGTTTAGGATGACGAACGTGTGAGGAGCGATATTTCAACGATACTTTACGACGGTGAACGTGTGAGGAGCGATATTTCAACGATATGTATACGACGATGTACGTGTGAGGAGCGATATTTCAACGATACGTATACGACGATGAACGTGTGATGAGCGATATATCAACGATACGTATACGACGATGTACGTGTGAGGAGCGATATTTCAACGATACGTATACGACGATGTACGTGTAAGGAGCGATATTTCGACGATACGTTTACGACGGTGAACGTGTGAGGAGCGATATTTCAACGATATGTATACGACGATGTACGTGTGAGGAGCGATATTTCAACGATACGTATACGACGATGAACGTGTGAGGAGAGATATTTCAACGATACGTGTACGACGATGTACGTGTGAGGAGCGATATTTCAACGATATATTCGCGACGATGAATGAGTGAGGAGTGATATTTCAACGATACGCGTGCGACGATGAACGTGTGAGGAGCGATATTTCAACGGTACGTGTACGACGATGAACGTGTGAGGAGTGATATTTCAACGATACGCGTGCGACGATGAACATGTGAGGAGCGATATTTCAACAATACGTGTACGACGATGAACGTGTGAGGAGCGATATATCAAAGATACGTGTACGACGATGAACGTTTGAGTAGCGATATTTCAACGATACGTGAACGACGATGAACGAGTGAGGAGCGATATTTCCACGAAGCGTGTACGACAATTATCGTATGAGTAGCGATATTTCAACGATACGTATACGACGATGAACGTTTTGAGTAGCGATATTTCAACGATACGTGAACGACGATGAACGAGTGAGGAGCGATATTCCCACGAAGCGTGTACGACTATTATCGTGTGAGTAGCGATATTTCAACGATACGTATAAGACGATGAACGTTTGAGTAGCGATATTTCAACGATGCGTGTACGACGATGAACGTGTGAGTAGCGATATTTCAACGACCCGTGTACGACGATGAACGTGTGAGTAGCGATATTTCAACGACGCGTGTACGACGATGAACGTTTGAGTAGCGATATTTCAACGATACGTGAACGACGATGAACGAGTGAGGAGCGATATTTCCACGAAGCGTGTACTACAATTATCGTATGAGTAGCGATATTTCAACGATACGTATAAGACGATGAACGTTTGAGTAGCGATATTTCAACGATACGTGAACGACGATGAACGAGTGAGGAGCGATATTCCCACGAAGCGTGTACGACTATTATCGTGTGAGTAGCGATATTTCAACGATACGTTAACGACGATGAACGTTTGAGTAGCGATATTTCAACGATGCGTGTACGACGATGAACGTGTGAGTAGCGATATTTCAACGACCCGTGTACGACGATGAACGTGTGAGTAGCGATATTTCAACGACCCGTGTACGACGATGAACGTGTGAGTAGCTATATTTCAACGACCCATGTACGACGATGAACGTGTGAGTAGCGATATTTCAACGACCCGTGTACGACGATGAACGTGTGAGTAGCGATATTTCAACGACGCGTGTACGACGATGAACGTGTGAGTAGCGATATTTCAACGACCCATGTACGACGATGAACGTGTGAGTAGCTATATTTCAACGACCCATGTACGACGATGAACGTGTGAGTAGCTATATTTCAACGACCCATGTACGACGATGAACGTGTGAGTAGCGATATTTCGAACCGATATTGAACTGCGGTGATTGTTATCGTTTAGAAGGTCTCGAACGCAATTACTGACGAAGAACCTGGATTGAAACATGAAACATTTTAATTTGATAAAACTCCTATTTTTACGTAAAAACATATTCAATGGCGTTGTACAAATAAATAAAATAAATTTAAAAGCAGGTTAATAGAAGCAATGTACATTATACTGCTAAACTGGTAATACTTAAAAAAGTGAGAAGCAATCTGAATAAATTCATGACTTAAGAAAATGTAAAAAGCATCTTGGGACACATGATGCACTTATTGTGATACAAAGTAAAAAATAAAATCATTTCTGATTGAGTTCACACTACAAGTGATAACATATTATCGTCGCACCTATCCCTTGACACGAGTTTTGAATTCGTCTTACCGCAAATGGCGACAGCGTGAGGGCTGTATGAGGTCTTATGAATTACTTTTAGGGTAATCTCGTGCTTTGAATGTTAATGCCCGTGAGAAATCAAAAGAAAAAATAGCCACCTAATTTAACTATATTCTTTCAATTGAACGTTTTTATGTAGCACCTGCTTATAAATCCAAATGCTCATTTAAAACGTACATGTTTGAAGAACATAAAACCAATGCAAAACTACTAGTTCGATTTGTCAACGCAATGATCTTCTACTTTCTCACAGACCGTTTTAAGGTAGTACCTATTTTAATATTTATTTGAAGTGTTTGTTTTATAATGTGGAGCTGTGTGTTTATAAGGCGTTGGTCATCGTGCATTATCAATGTCAATTTTAAGATCCATTAAGATCTTAATCTATCGGTATCATAGTGTTGTTGAATATACACATGTTTGCGGCATTGCTTAAATGTCTATATAGTATACACATGTATATAAGGTGCGTAAACTACATAATTCCCCACCCTTTATTGCAATACAAAAAGAAAATGTTATTCAAAAAAATAGCTTCTGTTTCCCAAAACAGGCTGGTAGCGGTTGTGTCAAGTCAAATCATCCATCAAATGTGTTGTTATAAAACTCTGTTCTTGTTCGGGATTGCTTCAGTAATTGGTTATGTCAGGAAATGCTTAATGCAGACTATCTTTATACCAATAATGGCTAGAGAGGACGTCGGGTTCTATGAGATGGTTCTGTTGTTTGTCCTGAGTAAAAAACGCCCATTAGTTGTTGATGTATTAATTGTACCAAGTGTATGCAATAATTTGTAGACCCATGATAATTGAGTAATATTTAAATGTTCGCCTCCTCATATGTCATAGATCGCTTCGTCGCCAAATGTATATGGAAGAAAAAAATAAATTATACTTTTCGATTTGGTGAAATTCGAACCCATGACGAAAAATACTCTGTGACCAATAGTTCTGAGCTCTCTCGACTGAGCTTTTGTGGATTACACAATCCACCATTGAACAGTTTACTTAAATATTTGCTGAAGTCATTCCTCTAAAAACGTGCTGTGGGATAGCAAATTGAATGAAGCTCGATAAAAATTGAGCCACAAATAACTACATTTATTAAAATATCAACGTTCTACAGAAAATAGAAATCCTCAGGGGAATGGTTAGGTGTCGTTTGGGTTGTGCTCTCATTCTTGGCTATTCAATTTTCTGTAGAACATGACGAATATATATTACTATATATAAAAACCATATACAATGTATAGATTACCTACTGGTTGTGGTTGCATATACATTACAATATATAAATAAATGCTAGGTACGTTGTCGCCGTGGAAAGGTAAGCGAAACTGGATATCACGTGTTGTTTATAATAGAATATAATATAATAAAAATAGTTTATTTGGATTTAAACATACAGTTTATCATCCATCAACATAATCAGACATATATACAATAGTCAATATACCATTTAGTATTACATTTAGAATACATTACAAACATATCAAATATATACTATTGCTAAGGAGAACATGCATCAAAGCATATTATCAAAGGAAATATTATACTTGTATAAATGATAACAAATATTCAATTTATGAGCATATAGCATAGTTTTAAGTCTTATTTTTATGAAACATACATGATACAAAAAAGCATTATCAAGGAAACAACAACAACACATCAGAGTCAGTGAAGAGTCAGTGCTTGTATCCTAAGAATTTTCGTACATTTGATGCTGTACTTAACCCACAAGTACTCAAGCCTTTTTTTAGATTTAAATGTACTATGTACATCCTTAATAAACAGTTTTCAATATTATGCAATAGACATTAATTGCACGCAGTTTGTGTTCATGGACTCGACGAAAGGGACAGCTAAATAGTGGTGAAAATGTAACATAATAAAAAAAGCAGAAGTTTCTATCACTTACAAACATAATTGTGAACTGAATATTCACGGCATCTACAATATATCATGTAGTGGTATTTTTAATAAATATACAAATACAATTTTAAACATTACTTTGAATGCATTGGTATAATGGTAGTTACCAGAAAAAAATGGCTATATTTTCGAAATCCTTTCGCTGGAATCATAATTTTCTATTTTGTAATCAAGTATAAGTCCAGTTTCAGGGTCTACAAAAGGAATATTAAATTAATAATTATTACGGAATAGTTACAATTTTACTATAACTTGCAGACATCCAAAAATAATAAATGAAGACATTTAATCAAAACTGTCAGAAAAAAAAAATTCATTTCATAACTGCCAATCAGAGTGAATCCATTTAAACATGGTGAATATTCAACAGAAAGGCTTATTCGAGCGTTCACATATGAAATATTTCTATTATAAAATGATCAAAACTAGAATAAATAATATTCGCTAAAGCCATGGAAATTGTTTCATTTTGTTAATATATTTTCTCCTAGCATGCCTATTCGAGGAGAGGAAATATATAGTCGTTCCCGTACATAAATATAACATCAAAAACCAGATACTGGATGGCAATTAATTTGCGCAGCAACTATCGTAATTCTTAATGAAAACTTGTAAGGCGACGCCCGGTTCCCGATCACTTTCCAATACGACCACCAATGAATTTGATCTCACCAGTAGGCACCCGTTAGGTGAAATAGATACCTTATTGCGTCCGTCAGCTTCGCTCCTAGGTGACGAACCTAGGCACACTGTCATGTGATATCACCAATGACTCCAGTTTGTGTATTTAATCACCGACGAGCTTCTAATTAATTTTAGTTTTCTCATACAAGAGGGCTGGTTAAGTCACGCGCCCCATCGTGCAAGACAAGTTTGGACATCATCAGGAACTAGAGAGATCACGTTGAAAACATACAAATAAACTACTTCAAGGGAACATTAAATATATTTCAACGGCAGTGTGTGGTGACGTAACAAAAAAAGTACGAAACGTTCATTGAATTTCTTTGGAACAACACTCTTAATCATTATCTGGTTGACGTAATTCAAAATCAAACGAATGAATAATCCGAACTTTGTGATATATTTAACAGAAAGATAGCAAGTGTTCACTTGTATTGCTGGATTGTATAACGGCGGTTAGTTTTTGGAGGAAGCGAGAAGAAATTTGAATTATGAACAAGAAGTGTATTAGTGCTTCAGTGTGTTTAGTGATTTTATCGAACTGCTTGTTATATGAGGCTAGATCTTTGTACTTGATGGACACCTCACCAGAAGAGTTCGCGAAACGTGTGATGGACAAACGTAGCTTCATACGGAGCTTTTGCGCTAGAAGATGCAACATTGGAAAAGGCGGCAACGTTTGCAGGTGTAATGGATTTCATTTTGCTGGGAAACGGGCATATAACCCAGTGGATCCCGACACCGAACCAGTATACCGCGACAGCGACACAGGACCGTTTTATCGAGACGGCGACACGGATAGGGAGTTTCTATACAAAATTCTAGAGAAAAACGACAAGATCGCTCTGCAAAAAGACCCAAGAGATCAAGTTGGTCCGAATGAAGCTAAACTACTGACAGAAATAGAAACAATTATTCCGCAAATTTTAGATGAAGACTTTATACAGAGGTACAATAAATGATATATTTAGTTGCACAGTCAAGAGTAAAACTGGCTGCCATTTTGTTTGCTACTTAGGTGCATTGTGATAGAAATAAAAGGATGAGATTGACAGTTATTCACGTTATTAAATTGAGACTTTCCCGAATTGAAAAACGATCTTTTAATGTATATTTTGAATACATGAGTTAGAGATGGTATGTATCACATTGCAATACATATGTAAATGGATTTATAATTTGTTTAATATCTATTACGCTTGTTATTTCTTGGCGAACAATATAATAAAATCATCAGAAAAATAGTTCGTTATTTATAAACCTAGGGCATGCGTAAGATTCTGAAAAGATACATAGTACTTTGTTATTCTACATGCTTCGTCTGTATAGTCCCTGGTGTAAAAGAGTGACTGACATATATATTGGTAATATTAAAATTGTTCACGAATGTTAGCTAAACGAGCTTGTAAAAATGCTAAAAGAATTTTAGTAATTCTAACGACTCTATATTAAACACAGAACGAAACAAAGTGTTTAAAAACATTGCTGCGTATTGAAAGAGCATTATAAAATAACTTCGAAGTGTCACTATGATGTATTTATGATTACCGTTTTGAGACAGGTTTTATCATTATACATTGTATGAGCATTGTATAGACGAATTATAGTATTATACATTTTATAGAGCTTAAAACTTTAATACATTAAGTTTGGCGACGTGTCTCGTTAATAAACATAATAACAATTTTAAGTTGAATTTTAAGGATGCACTCTTACCCCAAAACAAGATTTACCATAATTAATACAATTGTTTTAATTAACCGAAAAGGATGAATTCATATCGAAAACAGTGGTGCTTATGAAGGATACCTTGCTTAATTTCAAAGAAATGTGCAAAAAACACGATATGTCTTACTTAGAAGTCGATCGTTGATCACTGTTAATCTTTTAGCACTTACCAACCATTTAATATGTGTGCGTGTTCAGCCATTAATTACACAGTTACAGTCTTGTTATCAGTAATCATTAATTAAATAATTTAATCATAAATGCATTATTTAATAAATTATAAAAGGTTGATCACTCAATAAATTTTGTTTGTTATACATACATAGATATTGATTTTAAATACGAGTGTTACTTTAAGTAAACGAACGAAACGTACCGAAATTGTCTGTTGTTAAAGACGTTTTGTATCTTTTATTCATAATTAACAATGAAAGGAACGTAAAAGTTACTACAGCACCAAATGTGCAGGATATGTGTACAATAAGCCTTATTTCGGGTGTTTATGGTTAAATCATGAAATTAAGGTTATGTATTATTATATTCGTTTATTTTTAACATTCGACCGATATTAGAAAGCATGAAGTGAGGGTGCAGCCCGATAGAGGTCTTACCTTTCTCTGTAGAACGTTAAAACTATTTATTGTGAAATTTAATAGATGCAGATAGTTGTAGAACAATAAACATTGGATTTAAATCGTAGGATAGAACTAGGGCATATTATAAAATAGACTTCAGTTGAGTTGGCTGGTGTTAAAAAATAAGCTACCTGCATTAATAGTGATGTAAACTTTTAGCGGCACATCGTGCAGAATTAACCTTTAATTCTTGCGCTGCAATTATCAAGCCTCACTTTTTTAATTTTAATTCTGTTTAAATAACAAAATAATAGAAATGAATTTATCGATTGTTTCTAATTATTATAAATGAAACGTATTATTTCGAGTACAAATGCTTGAAACAGGAATTCTGAGAAAATCACAATTACAGCAGAATATAATTCACATTTTTGTTTTATTTCAACTTTACATCAACCTAGTTTCGTGTATTTTCTTGTTTTGGCCCAATGAAAATTAAGTTTTATTTCATTTTATTCCAGTTTATACGGCGTATTACGTATTTTATTAATTTTAGTTAATCACAAATGATACCAAGAATACTACTGAATCGTTCAGAAATAATGTTTTCTTTTTCTTTCTGTGTGTGGTAACTTACTGATCATGTAATTAGTATTTCGGGTAAATGATAATATTTTATCCTGCGACATCGAGTCATAACCGACACGGAGTCATTTGCGAAAGAGTGAAGTCATAGAACAGGAAACACGTGTACGTGCTTTGACACAGACATAAGATCTGTGTCCACACGAAGTGCCATACGGATAATTATGATAGTGTATCATTTCAGGATGCCTTATGTAACACGTAATTTGTTTCTATAACAAAATGGTTGCTATAACTGACAAGAACAAACTAACTAATATATATATTATATCATTATTTTTCAAAAGTGTCCGAGATCTACTACTTTTCTATAAAGTAGGAAATCTTCACATGTCCACACTGAAGCCTGGATATGTAATACACGGGCACATCAAGGATTCCGCCCCCACCCCCTCCGCCCCCCGGCCCCGAAATAAAAAATTAAATTAAAAACACACAAAAATTTGGCTATATTGCATCATAAATTATGCCATTTATACATGTATCACACGGACGCAAACATAATGAAAGAGAAATAATGGTGTTCATGAACTATCAAGAGGCCAATACATAAGACTTAAGAAAGCATTAGTCTTTATCGAAAAAAAACAATACTAGCTATTATATCTGTAACAATCGAACAAGAAATAAAGCCTCGCAAGACTCACTGGTTCGTTAAATATCGAGTTTTCATTTACAGAAACGTTATGACTCTTTAAGGCTACAATAGATATATTTCGAACAATGTCCGAATGACACATTTAGTGCCACTATGAAACATAAAAACGTTAATCAAACGAACGCAAGTCGTTATAAACCAATCTATATCAATACTTAAACTCACTTTCAGATTAAATGTATTTTGTTATATACCAGGGGGTTTCTGTTTTTCATTTAACCATTCATTTTGTCCAGCGGACACTCTGAATTAAACGGAGGTTTGTTTTGATTTGATGTAAAAAATAAAATCTATCAATCGTGTGGGAGTAGCATTTGTAGACCTACTGGTCGGTATACAATATACGTCTTAAGTAGATCTTAAAGTAAGAAAATCAATCTTTTCAAAAAGTTTTTCTTAAGATTGCATTTACATGAAAGTCTACATTGTTTAACTATGGTCTCAATCTTCAATTCGAGGGGTGAATGCGAAAAGGTTCTAAGTGACATTAAATAAAGAAGCAGATAGAACCTTTTCGCTTTCACCCCTCGAATTTAAACTTACAAATAAGAATGCAAAGGCTCTAACTTGAACGAATTCTTCAGTTAAGAACGCAAGAATAGTGTACAATTATGTCGCGTGTTTCCACGTGTATGTAACGAAATAATTTTTACTCTATCAAGAAAGTTTTTTAAGGGTTTCATTTTATTATTATTTTTTTTAATGCAAACGTTTCCTACTCAATAACACTCACTCTGTCATCGCTTTTGTGTGTGACTTTATAGATCTAAGTTTTCGATATGTATTGCAGCGATATATGTTCAAACGATATATTTTAAAACAATACCATCAACTTTGAAGGAATGTAAGGTCTTAGAAGGATTGTGAATGCCCCTTTCTTATGAAATGCAGCCTACGCATTTATTTATTTTTGTTAGCTATTCTTTTATCGATTTTTCAAAAAGGCAGATCATGTAAAAATGCAGAGAATCGTAAAAACAAACGGAAAAAAGCCTCCTCTAATATTCGGAGTGATGAAGCGTGAAAAAAAATGTTTGTTTTAATTTACCCGACCGACCCTATTTTTCATCCCGACCATACATTTGTTTTGCCGTAATGTGGATTTGTATTCGTAATTTCCGAAAGTCTATGCATTTATTTTATTTTATTTTATTCTTATTTTTATTTTTTTTATTTATTTATTTTTTATTATTATTTTTTTTTTTTTTTGGGGGGGGGGATGTTAGAATATGGCCATGTTATAGTTAAGAGTTTCTACAATAGTGATATATCCTGATTTAAGCAGTTTTGTACAGAATCACGGTTTTCCAAAAAAAAGACGTGACCGCATTGACACATGATATACATTTTCCTTCCGGCCGATATAAACATATACGTTAAAATAGCTATAGTATTTAAATAACAATTAGTGGTTAATCTAGAAAGACTGGCACATATTGTGCAATTTTTAAACTGAATAAAGCAAATCAAAGTTATCAAAATAAGACCCTCGAAGTGAATTTCTTTATGTAAAACTTGTAACGTATTTTATTGTAGCTGGATACTGCTTTTGTTGAGGAGCAGGTGTTAAAGGGACGGTACACCAGATTGGCACCCAAAAAAGTTGTTTTTTCTGTAACGAATCTCAGGACAATTATTAAATAAAATGTTTTACTCTTTGATATCATAATTGTAAAAAAATACCAAAATGTAAAATAAAATCGAGTCGGAGACCGGGTTCGAACCGGTGTCGCCAAAAATGCAGCCAGTGCTGTATCCACTGTGCTACGTAGGCTTACACTAAACGACTGGAATATATAAGCTATATACTTAACTTGGTAATATCACGTGATAACATCGACTAGCCACTCACGCATAAGGAATTAATTATACTAGGTAGACATACCTAGTAATCTATTTTAATGGAAAAATACGAAAAAACTGCGAAAAACTAAATTAATTGTAAACTATGTGGTACTTCAGTTAGTAAGTTTCAATGCATTGTACACATCGATACTAAGTTTATGTCAGTTTTCGACAAATTTTTTTTCGCTATTTCATCATACGGAGTACAGTCCCTTTAAAATTTTGATGTTCATAAAAACAGTAACTAAAGTAGTGTTTATTATTGATAGTGTCACCCCTCTCAATTAAAGGGATTTGCTCATATTTTTGCACCATTTTTTTATGCATCTGAAAACATTTTGCGTATATTTCTTTTACCCTACCGAAATTGCAGAAAAAAAATACACTTGAAGTATGAAGCAATATTCTGTTATAAGTGTAGTGCCACTCATTACCGATACTGTCAAGGACTAAAATAGATAACTGACAAAAAAACTTCACTCCCACAAGGACTCATACAAGATCATAAAGACAACTTAACCTTTAAGCCTTTTTTTGAAATCGCGTTACTTACGCTTTTTAAAATCATGGATTTAAAGTCAATACTTGAACAAAACGTGAGCGAATTCCTTTAAGGGCCATTCCGAGAGACTTATGATCGATTAACATCTTTACACCGACCCCTGTCCTTTAAGCTAGCCGGGCACAGGAAGGCAGTCGGCACCGACTTGCAACCTCGTATTTGACCTTTTTACTTGCAACTGGGCCATCAACTTATCATATCAAAAACAGTTTCAAAAATAGATTTTTAGGAATTATAAACATGAAAAGAAATTAATAACTATGGAGCAAAATAATAATTGCACAGGAACTTGAACATACACTCTGAACAATCATGATGATATTGGTAAAATCATAAGAAAACTTGCATCTTACATCTTGTATCCCCAAATCAAATGCGTCATATTTTTAAAAAAAGGCAAAATCAAAAGTTTGGTGCTCTCAAAATACCCATAATGTTCAGTTTGTTGCTCCGTGCGTTCTTTTTACTGTAATTTGAACAACACTTCAGTTGTTATGTTCAAAATTGTTTATGAACAAAGAACATGAAATACTTAAAATGAGTTTTCGCTGGCATCTTTTTATCATCAGAGTTATTGACGCGGATTTTGCTGACTTGTTCTTAAGGTGACACTCGTATTTTAAATCAATACATACACATTTATAACAAACATAAATTTTGAGTGATAACGCTTAAACTACTTAGTTCTTACTAAATAATTTATGCAAAATATTAATTACTGATTACAAGATTGTTACCATGTATTTAATAGCTGAATACGCACAAATATTAAATGGTTGGTGATAATAAAAGATTTACAGCCATCAACTATCATCAGGTAGAAATATAGCGTTTTCTGCATTTCCTTTCAAATCCAACACGATATACTTTATAAAAACCGTATTGTTTTCGACATCTATTCATCCTTTTTGGTAAATAAAAAATTGTATTGCTTGTGGTATAACTTATTAGGGAGTTAGGGTACAACTTTAAGCATTACTATATTTAGACCAGTGATCATGCTTTAGAATAGGTTTATTCAAAGTGCTCCATGTGACGCTACATGGGTTGCACTAGTTTGCTCATTGACTTCGAAAGAGGTCGACTTAAATATCAGCCATAACATGTCATAAATAATATTTCTACATTCTGATATACTCAATTTTCTGCTAAAAATAGTTTATAAAAAATATACCCCAGTCAAAAACTTTCTGGACAGCCCTCGTTATTGGCATTGTTGATAGTTTGGTTAAACAATAACTATCATCATATAGTTTTAATGGTGCATGGCAAGGAGATAATCCAATTCTAATTCATTACAACCGAAGAAATATAGAGGATTGGAACA
Organism: Mya arenaria; assembly: GCF_026914265.1. Taxonomy (NCBI): domain Eukaryota; kingdom Metazoa; phylum Mollusca; class Bivalvia; order Myida; family Myidae; genus Mya; species Mya arenaria. Next base: position 12,581,205 of record NC_069126.1, read on the forward strand.
TTTTAGGCATGAATTATGAACGCCTACGGGAGAATAACCACAGAAAATGGCTATTAAATGGCGAATGTTGCGAGGCAAAAGATGGCAGAGTTCATAAACAGTATTTATGGACAACATTTTCTCAAATGGGAGGTGTCTTGCAAACTATTCTACTTTTACATGTTCTGGCACCTGTCAATAATCGTTAAAATCAATTAAGTGTGGGTATTACAGGAGGGCCGCCTGTCCACATACTTAGCATTTAAAATATGATTTGAGTGAAATGGGCATATTGCAAACCCGAGTCGTTCGTATCACATTTAGAATAGGGATTTTAGAGATTCCAATCCAGAAAATATTCAATGAAACTATTTTATGGTAAACAAGATAATCAAGGTAGGGATTTTGCTATCATTTTTTACCCATAGAAATGTGATAATTTGAAAATATGGTTCAAACATTGTATTTTTTTCTTATTTAAAGACTGATTGACCTGATCGAAAAAAATATAGTTTTATTAGAGAATTGGTATACATTTTCGACACAGTTTTACTTTCGGTTTGAAAACAGGTTAAACTATCAGCTTAACAGCACCTTAAAGTATGATTGAATAATTTCCAAATTGATTTATAAGAAAAATATATCTGGATAAACTAAAAAAGGGCCTATTTAAAATAAGTAGATAATGAATGATCATGGGTAACAGGTTTATAATATTTACCTAGCACATAAGCAGTAACGAAAATATGCAAGTATATCTACTATTAACGGATTTCCACTATAATGCAAACCGAAATCGATTTACCTACATTTGAATAAAAATAAAATATTTCAAATCCGGTCGATAAATTTTTAAGCTTTTGACTGTAGGGAGGAATCAAACGTTTTAAAGACAAAAAACAACATTAAAGAAATTGAATACTTATGCAGTGTGTGTATACCACGTGATATATTACGTCATATATGCTACGTCGGAAGGCAACATTTTGCTTAAAATAAAGACTTAAATGAAAGATAACTTTTCTTATACTACACCATTTTAAATAAAACAAAGGACAGTCTATGTCGTTTAAAGAGCCCCGTCTTCGTTTTATGACCGAAGTTTCATAAGGTGATTAGTTTTAGCAAACACTTCGACAAACCTGTTTCCGAAATAATGTTTTGACAGTGCTCCGTCAGACGGCCGTATTGTGAAAAGGTTTTTCGAAGTGTTTTAAGAAACTAAACTCGCAATCAAACTCTGGTAAAAGACCGAAGGCGGGGCTCCGTAAGCGGCTTAGACTGCGCTATGTTTCATTTAAAATGGTGAAAAAAATTGTGGATCTTTGTTTAAAGTCTTCTTTCGAAGCAAAATATTGCCTTCCGACGTAGCATTTATTACGCAATTTTTCACATGGTATACACACACTGTTATGCAATAACATGAGAATCAAACACCATTATTTAAACGTTTTGAATTTCATTTCATTATTAGCACCAGGAAAGAGTTATGTTTCAGAAAAGGTTTCTTTTTAAATGCATTACCATTGTTCTTTGCTGTGATCCCTCGAATTATATTTGTCACATTCTTTAATTTAGTCTGCTTGTTTGATTTTTAATTTCAGAGTCGAAAATTTAAAATACTAATGTACATTTAACACTGTTCTACTTCAATCAAAATGCTATCTTTATTGTCTCCCGAGACAGCTTTCATTTTTTGTGAATTAGACCAAAGACAATCACAAAATTACATGTAGTTCTTGTTTAACTTCGTGTGGTGTGTGGAATTCATTTCCTCTAGGAAAACAGGGTCATTTAAAGCTAAAATCATTTCCTTTTTTGGGAATAATGATTTTCTCAATCTTTGTAGGAAAACTATACTCAGCCACCAGAATGCTTAAATCTCATTGAAATCATATCGTGACCTTACACGTAGTTTACCGACAAGTGGGAACTTGATTTGTATGAGACTTTCATAATCATAGGTATTGTGGAGAGAGAGAGAGAGAGAGAGAGAGAGAGAGAGAGAGAGAGAGAGTTATTATTAGTCGATATACTAATTAATTAAGCAAAATCGCCGGTATTATGTGAGATACGTTTCTTATTGATTAGGGTCTATACCATATTTCTAAGGCGTGTTCTTGAATTACCTCAAAACTGTATTTGTGTGCAAAAAGTATTTCTGTAACGTGTACTATTAATAATAATAATAATAATAATAATAATAATAATAATAATAATAATAATAATAATAATAATAATACAAACATATAAACAAAGAACCTCATACAGAAACAAGTATGTCTCAAATGGTATATTTGATTTGTAGTTTATGTAGCAAAAACAATGCTTTTCTTATCATTTACAGACGATTGGAATAAAAGAAAATAGCATTGTGCAAATCGTTAAAAGACCTATCAGCATCGAACGATTTCAGTCATGTGTATGGGGTTGAGCGTATAATTTGCATCTTGTAACGAAGCAACCTAAAACCCCTAAGGAAATTTTATTTCAAGCACATAACGAACATGCGTAATGCATTTATGCGTTACGCGCATAAGTTACGAACCCCTAACGACAAATCCTGGAAGCGCCCTTGGTTATTTTCTGTCCTTAAGGATTTATAGCATTTAAGTTCCAATGGTTGTTGAAATATTAGAATGCTTAATTAAGTCGGTGTAAGCTGACACTTACCGTTACTGTCAATGAAAAGTATCAAACAAACCTGATTATTTATCTCCGACAATTAAACGTTTTACCTCATCTTAATCAGCATTGTTGCGTAAATTGTTGTTTTTTTTTAGACTGAAACGGACTTAATCAGAAACAGCTGTGTTATGAAAACATTTTTAAAAATCTAATATCGCTATTAATGTGCCATCATTTTTCTGTTTTTATCGGCGAACAACGCAAATACATTTCTTGTGTCGCAGTACGCTTCAGATAAGGGTTTTCGAGCTGCAACCAAACTGCAACTTATTTGAGCCGTTATATTTTCAGTGATTTACAATGAACTCCTATGGTAAAAATATAAGGCGTCCCTTGATAGTTTATTAGTGTACACAAATCACCGTGTGCCCTTTGTGTGGGGAATGCAAACAGATGATTGATGCAAGCTACCAAAACATCAGTCATGAAATGAAACTCGATTGATACCGCTTTGTTTGTTCATCGCCATTAACGACCAAGCTCGTTTTAAATAAAAATACGAAAATGGCTCAGTCATCAATATTGCATCGCCTTGTGACTACGATGGGCCATCTGGGAACAAGGAAAACACAAACATGTCTTCCAGTATTTTCAGCCTACACAATGGTTCCGTGCTAAGGATAAATATCACAGCCTAACGCATACATTGGTAGGGCTTGTCACTAATGCATTATTTACTACGCCCTTAAGGATAGAGTTGGTTGTAGAATTCACATGTGATAGATGTCATGAATGTATAGCATGTAAGATTGTGTTACTTGTATGCAGCTGGCAAAATGTAGATACGACGGACTTTTTAACTTCTTTTAAAAGTGAACCTGTCAAATTCAAAGTTATTTTATACGAGCATCAGTGTCTGTTCGCATTGTAAATGCATGATAGGGAGGTACTTTGAATTGCTATACGCGTTGAAAGAATATGAAAATATTCTCCGTAGTACTACTGATAGAAGTTCAAATTATACCCGACATACTTTACAGTTACCTGTCAAAAAATGATTTTTATAAGTAAAGGGGCACAATATTGGCAAAACATAAAACATCGCGCTTTTTAAACTTTGAACTGTGTTGCCTCGAGGCTAGTATTGAAAAGCTAATCATTTTATCTGTACACAAATCATACGCTTTGTTCTGATCATTAAAATCAATAAGTAAAACATAATAATGAATTAGAATGAAAAAGTTTTTTTTACATCAACCTACATTTTGCCATTTTAAAATAATACATTAAGTGTTCTATACAAGCCTAGATCACTATACTATCGTTAATGTACACTGTGGAAATGTTCCTCAGTATTACTAACAATATGAAATAAATGTTATATTTTAACTACATTTGCTATTTACTGAGGATAAATGGGGACAAAATTATATAGACAATTTCAAATCTCAATGTGGGCAAAAGTGCTGGAACGGGATTCATAAAACATCTTTAGTCATTTTCTTTCGTTAAGTATGTCACTTATAAAATGATATACTCACATCTTTATATCTCATTTGCTTTGTTTACATTAATTTATCCAAAATACATACTTTTCTGTAAAAAGGCTTATTATGACTATGAAAATCTAATTAAATCGACTTAAGTTAAGAAATGACATAGTATGATCTATGAATATCGCCCCAGGGCCAGATCGAATAAAATGATTTATTGGTATACATTTAACAAATATATCGTTTTTCTTATTAAGGTAATTCAATCAATTACTAACTCTCTGATATTCTCCGGAAATATGGACTTAGGGCATTTCAGTTCCAACAAATAAACAGAGCACTCTAAACTAGGATTGGAATTTTCTAGGAATCCGAGTATTTAATTGTTTCGGGAAAATAAATTTCGGTCATGATCAACAGTCGGTTCTCAACATTTTACGGCAGAAAATTTCCATGTATTTATGAAACTTTAAGTCAACACATATAAAACAAAGAGTATGGTAGATTACCTTTAAATCGTTCATTTCTGTGTCAGGGATCCCCATGGAAAGCTTTACAAATTAAGACTTAATAACAGGATCACATTTATAATGCCAAAACTATGTTTAGTCAAGTACATAAGGCAATATTTAAATGAAGGCTTATTTTCATCTATAGTACAAAAAATTTGGGATTTACAAAGCAATTGCAAAAATACAGTGAACAAATTCAGTTTCTGTAATATAAACAACACAAAATGATTTTGTATAACCAGGGACTTGGAAAGTATATTTTAATGATGCATTGTATAATAAATATCATTAAATACCAGTTTAATCTTACAAAACTGTTTTTAAATTCTGAAATAAAACAAACTGGTATGTAGATGGTAAAACTATATTAAGTAAATTAGATATACCACGATTCTATTGTACTCCTCCAAATATGAATAAAACTAAGAATTGTTGAACACAGAAAGTATTATTTTGTCAAAGAATCTTTCTATTTTCGGAAACAAAACATTTGTCAGGGAAAGACATTTATCACTCTCTAGTTAATATGTTAGTTAAACAGATACCGTTTTTTTAAACATTAATTCCGTATCATTAAATAGCTCGCAGAATCATTAAACTTCTGTAACATGTTTTACACATCACATCACGTTTCGAAACTGTCTCAGCTCAATGCCAAGCTAATTGTACAACGCATTCCATGACTCTATCATTTTTCAAACATTTATGGAATTAACTTTAAGAAGCTTGGGTAAATACTAATAATAAGGCGATGTCGATGAGTTCCGTTTCCAGTCATACAAGTCTATCTATATATTACCGTTTAAGAAATATTTTCTCAAATTTTACACACTTGCTGCGCAGTATGCAATGGTGTTTTGCCCAAAACACTTGAAGTGACAAGGTCAATTGTTTAGAGTACTTTCAATCACTTTTGGTGCATACCGTGACCACTATTCCCAATAAAACACATACAAGTAAGGTGTTTTATTGAATTTTACATATATTTTGACAAATTATTGAAATTTGTGTGAATATGACATATAAATGAATACATGTAATATGTATGGTGTGTACATAATCAAACCAGTGGTTCACTTAAGCCCGCAGAACATGCTGAGGCGGTGGGCGAGGCAAGACATATCGATATTGTGTAACTTATTGTGGAGTTGCAGTAATTGAAAAATGGGCACATTCGAAAAAAAGACATAGCTATAACATTCTAGTGTTCCGTTGTATACTTCTTTTGCAAATAACGTACCTCCTTTCATCAGTAGAACGAACATTAACTGGATTGTTGTCCATCGCCGATTTGTTCTCAGCAGAGAATGACCGGTGCATGTGCAAAAAGGGTACCGTTTCAGTAGATTTCGCAAAGAGGGTACCGATATGGATGTATACGCACCGTGAGTTTACCTTTGTTTCAACCGGTTTTATTATTGGACAATACATATGTCTTTCAGTCGAAACACTTTCTCCCAGTCCTTTGTAGATATTATAGCACAAGAAAACGCCTACAAAACTTCTTTGTATGTATATACTTCCAACTCCCAACAATATAACTTATTCTTTGTATAAAAATCATATCGCTTAAAATGCCTTCACTGTCCATTGGCATTCACAGTTCACGGCCATTCAAGCATGCATGGTTAAGTATAGACTAAAATGAGAAAACTAAGATTTTTATAACATTTTCCCTTTTGATATTTTTGTCAGCAAAAAAATCTTCTCATTATACATATATGAAAACCCCTTTACAATAATGATTTAAAATGTCTTATATCAGATAATTTTCTTCCATTTTTATATTGTTCCATATTGTTATATTCGCTGAGCAGACCATAAAGAGAAACAGATTTTTCACATTTTTGAGATGTACGTATATCACCCCAACACATGAAACCTTGAACATTAACCTTTCAAATGCGAAATTGCTACAAACATTTTTTGGGGAAAAACCTTAAGGTTTAAGCCATTTCGAAACTCATACCTATTTTTATTACACATGTATTGCCACTCCGATGGGCGGTTCCAGAATTCGGCTTAAGAGAAGATGCAATTTAGAGGACGAAAATTTGGACGTGCAGCCCTCGTATTTTATCGTTAGTACAGACAGACGGACACAAAACTTTGTTTTCGTTAGTATTTTAAAAACATATTCTTGACAAAATATAATAAGTATTAAATTATACAGAGCAGAACAGAAAAGAAATTTATTTTTGACTTAATCTATGGGACGATAGTCGTAATTTAGAAAGTATTTGTTTGTACTTAATTTTATCTAATTTACAAATATAGCTTGAAACTTCGTATATACATTTGTACGTATAATGAACTACAACTTTCCATACCCACTCTCCAGTCTGAAATACTAATATTCCGTAACCTATTTCTTATTTTTTAAGCATATATGTACAACTGCAGTCATATTTATTGTTAGTTAAGTAAAGACGCAACATCAACTAGATTTAACATTATGCTAACCTGAGCAATTGTATCATTTATAGGCTATTTATTGAAGAACTTTACCAGCTAAAGTTTTACCTGCTTGAGCAAAGGAACAATCATACGTTAGTACTATTAATTTAAAGAGTCAACTATATCAACATCAACACCGTCATATTTCAACTTGTCAGTTCTCGACAGTGTACCACCTTTTGAGGAAGATTTGTTTAGTGTTCTCAACTTAACTGTGAGTTTCCAGCGATTACAATAACTCTGCAGGCGATTTAATGATTACACTAGACATTCTTTCAACTCATATATCACTGCGGCATCGTCTGCAAAGTTGTAGCTAGATCTATGTATATAGATACATATAGTCAGTATGGTTGCAACGATGCATGGCAATATAGAGGGAAAGGAGAATGAAACGAGTAAGTTAAAGTAAAACCAAACATCCAAGAAGGTTTTAAAAAAGAAGTACATATCAAAATCAAACTTTGAGTTCAATATATAATTGATTGAATAATGAAGGGCTGTACTGGCATTGAAATGAGCTTTCATGCACTAAGTCAAAAGGGCTCAGTCACATCGTATAAATGGGCAAATTTAAAATCGTATTTTCTTTCATGGACCTTGTTAATTAACTGTAATATGCTCAAACGGTGTTTTCTTATACATCTAGTATAAAATTATGGTGTTTTATAGTAATATAATCAAATTAATTAGATTATGTAATATGAAATACTGAATTAATATCATTTTTCATTTTCGTGGAATAAATAATTGTTTTCAATCATTAATTTTAAAGCTATATTTATCATTCGTGCAATAAGTATAATACATTACCTTTATATTAAGACCTTCTGCTAAGAAAATACTGTGCGATATCGACGCACAGTTGCCGAGATTTGTGTAACCTTAAACTAAGTATTGACTGCTACCGTTGACGGTGTTACGGTCCTATTTACCTCGAAAATATTGTCCTGATATTCGCCGGATAGATGCTTTTACAATTGTTCTCAAAAAGAAGTATCGTTTCATTGCAAAACTACCGTTCCTTAGCAAAGATGGTATGTATCTTACATATCAAGGGTATAAATATCGATGTCATCTCTTTTTAAACCTTTAACCTTGAACCATCCTTATCAATTATAATTTATTCGGATGATATTGATTTCGGATAATCAACATATGGCTAGTTTAGGCGTCTTTCTAGACTCAGTAATTTTAAATTGAAAACACGCAAAAGCTTTCATTTGGTATTCTTTAATAGAAGACTAACTTCTGGAGCACATTCTTTATTGAATATGGCAGACGTGAGCATTTCAGTTTTTATTAGTCCCCCTATAGATGTTCGTGTAATGTACATTTATGATGTTGATGTGACTTTGCATTTGTTTATACATGTATTTAAGGGTTTCAGCATCATTGGGTACATTTCCAACCTTTTAAAGTATATGTTTTTGACCAATTTTGTGTCGCAATTTCCATTGGCTGAGTTTAGGGCAAGGCTTACCGTATTAACAGCTATATTTTGAGCATTTTTAGCTCGACTATTCGAAGAATAAGGAGAGCTATACTACTTACCCTGGCGTCGGCGTTGGCATTACACCTTGGTTAAGGTTTTGCATGTAAGCACCTTTAAGTCATTATCTCAGTAAATACATCAGTAATTGCATTGAAACTTTGGATATGTATTCCAAACTATCTTACATACTAAATTAATGAAGTTAGATAACAATTATTTGAATAGAATGCAAATAATAGGCCTTTATTATTTGACTTAGAAATTCTGATTAAGGTTTTGCGTGTAAGCACACATAGGTTAATATCTCAGCAACTACTTGAGGTATTGCATTGATACTTGATACAATGGTACTCAACCATCCAACCTACTAAATTAATCAAGTTAGGTAACTCTAGTTTGCATTTAATGCAAATAATTGCCCTTTATTATTTGACTTAGAAATTCTGGTTAAGGTTTTGCGTGTAAGCACACATAGGTTAATATCTCAGCAACTACTTGAGGTATTGCATTGAGACTTTATACAATGGTAGTCAACCATCAAACCTACTTAATTAACCAAGTTAGATAACTCTAGTTTGCATTTAATGCAAAATAATTGCCCTTTATTATTTGACTTAGAAATTCTGGTTAAGGTTTTGCATGTAACCACATTTAAGTCAATATCTCAGCAAATATATCATGTATTGCATTGAAACATTAGATATGTATTCCCAGATAACACTTTTTTTGAATATAATGCAAATTATGGGCCTTTATTATTTGACTTAAGACATTCTGGTTAAGGTTTTGAATGTAAGCACACATGGATTGCATTGCGACTTTATACAATGGTACTCAACCATCCAATCTACTTGAATAACCAAGTAAGATAACTCCAGTTTGCATTAAATTAAAATAATGGCCCCTTTTTGTTTATTCGACATAGAAATTCTGGCTACAGTTTTGCATGTAACCACTTTTTTAAGTCAATACCTCATGTATTGGCCACTCTACCTGAACAAAATCAATGCCCAAATGTGAAAGAAGGCCCTAAATGCGCATTATTATGGCAAGGCAAGTCTCTCATAAAAGGACATGTGTTGGGTAGTGCACCAGTCAATTGTAACCACTGCCCCCCAGGTCCGGGGACTTTGACTTTCGGTCCAGCCAACTCTGGCTAAAATCCCTGCCCTGCTGGGACGAACAGATGGTAAAATCCCCGCCAAATGCCCCCGCACCCCAGGAACCCTAGGTAAGGCCTATTCCCCGCTATATTTATTAAAGCGAAGACAAAACCACAGCATTCACCCGGCACTGCAGGGCCACCTGAAAGGTAAAAACACGGCCCATTTCCCCGGCTCTCCCCGGTATACCCCCGGACCTGGGGGGCCGTGGTTACAATTGACTGGTGCATAAGGATATCGAGAAAAATGATAGGCAAATTTAAAAAGATATTTCTGCCAGTAGTACGACACATTACCGTTTGTACCTGTTGTGTATGGTGTCTGCCAGACTAGAGGTCCTGTTCAATCATCGGACTAGGCCTAAATTTGTTCATCTAAATTGTGTAAGAAATGCCTAGAAAGATTTGATTCAATCTAGTTTCATGGTGTTATTTTCTTCCCTAGGCATCAGATGCAAAGCGTGCTAAGCTCACAGAGGAGGAGCGTACAAGCTCCCTGTCACCGCTGAAAACCACTGGCTGGACGATGGTTGAAGGCAGGGACGCGATCTACAAGGAGTTTCTCTTCAAGAATTTCAATGAGGTACATGCCAATTTTTTTTATTCAATTAAAGGCCGCCATTTTCCCAACGACCTTTGTGTAACTTCACTGAATGCCATGTGTGCTGTACAAATATTTTTATACATCTACACTGTACAGTCAGTGGATGGAAATTCACATTTATATCATTAATTCTCTCAATATTCATACACTGTTATACATGTATATTCCATATTCATATACTCTTTTATAATATTGAGATGTTTTTCATGCGATGATGCGATACAATATTTTTTTGTTTTAATTCTATAGCCAGTCATCATGTCCGATTTTTCTTGTGGGCAAAATATTTTATTTTGCTATATTGCATATTTTTTTCATATTGCTGTATTTAATAAAAAAATTATCGTTGAAAATTTAACAAAAAAATTCCATTCAATTTTCATTACTTAAAACTTATATATATATCATGTAATAAAGCATTTATTGAACAGCTTGTTGGTCAATAGTCCAAACCATTTGGCCACTGTTGGTAAAGAACAAAGTAAGCTATTAACCTTGGCCAGAAATAACCCACTTTTTCAGAGCCTGGGACAAGTAAAACTACTGTTCGGCAAATATTTTTAAATCTTGGCCACCTCAACAGAATATCTAAGTTCAGGTTAAATCAAGTTTCGTGAACTTTTTAGCTTTTATTGGAAGCTGTCACAAAAAAATGATTCAAATTATGGCCCTTTTTTATTCAACATTGAAATTCAAATGCATCATGTATTGCATTAAAACTTCATACACAGGCTCCCAGCCATTTAACCTTCTTAATTAATCAGGAAAGATAACTCTATCTTGCCTATTATATAATTTTTGCCCCTTTATTATGCGACATTATGGTTAAAGTTTTGCATGTTAGCACACATATAGGTTAATATCTCAGCAACTACTTAATGTATTGCATTGCGACTTTATACAATGGTACTCAACCACCCAACCTAATTGAATATCCAAGTTAGATAACTGTACTTTGTAAATAATGGCCCTTTATTATTGGACTTAGAAATTCTGGTTTTGATTTGGCATGTAACAACATTTATGATAATATCACAGCAAATACATCATGTATTGCATTGAAATCTAATCAAAGTTTACAGTGATCCATGTCTCGCCAAAACTTTTCAATCCTTACAGTGAAAAGCGGCGATATAGTCGAGCGCGCTGTCTCTGTGAAAGCTCTTGTTTGAAAGCTGCTTGCTCACTCGAGCAGGCCCAGCATAATAATTATGATTAGGTTTGCTTGTATTATGAATTTAGCCATAAATAAGAAAGTCCCTCAAATTCCTATTATAAATAAAGTGTTCAAAAAATATAATAGACAACTTTGTTTTTTATTTCAGGCATGGGGTTTTATGAGTCGTGTTGCCTTACAAGCCGAGAAGATGGATCATCACCCAGAATGGTTTAACGTTTATAACAAGGTCAGTCTTCTTGCTTGATATTTTCATATACAAATAATGAAAATGGCAAAAAAAATGAACCACTGCCTCAGGGTTGTATTTCATTTGTGGGGAATTGGGCAAAAAAATACTTGGAAGACAGCCTTATATAAACTTAAAATATGCTTGCGAGTCAGTTAAACAAAGCTGACAGTGCCTTTTTGCACTGAAGAGACAGTCAGTTTGTACCCCCCCCCCCCTTACCCCCCCCCCCCTCCAAAACAGCGCCCCAGTTTCATCATTTGTTAAAGCTTTCTATGCCACCATGACATTCATGTAATGCTATGTTAATATTTAAATAGCCAAGTGATGTGACACTGTTGCATACTTAGGCAAATAGCAACAGTACGTGGTTTCTTTAATCAGGCTTTAAACAGGCTATATATTAATTTTGCACTTGATCTGAATATGACGATGGAAGCTTTAAGGACAAGCTCAGTAGGGCCAAAAAAAAAAATAGGTTCGTTTCCGGTCTCCTTCCCAAAAAAAAGAGGGTAGGTAGGTAGGCATTTTTTTTTTTTTTTTTTTTTTTTTTTTTTTTGGGGGGGGGGAAGTGATCTAGAATAGAAGGCGGCTGACTTTTATTCAAAAACAACCATATTAACTGCATATGAGACAATTTTAAAAGGTACTAAAGCATAAAATGTAAATACAAGTCCATTCATTTATTAAGAACTGTATAATGTGTATTAATTATAATGTATAGATATACATTTTCTAGAATATAAATGCATGTATTGTTGAACATGTTTGTCTGTATGACAGATGTCGAAAAAGAGTGCCTCAGATTTGTCAATTTTTCATATTTACCAATTTCACATTTGTGCTATAATGCTATTCTTATATTTGATAGAATATTAAAATTCTAAAACTCTCCTGAAAACTTTGGGAGAAGTGACTTCTCCCTTCAGTCAATTTAGGGAGAAGTGGGGAGACTTTAAGGAGAAGTGATACTTTCGTAACACCTGATACAAAAACTATGCCATAACACACACCTCAGTTTATATTCACATTCAAACTGATTGCTATAACTATATAAAATGTTCATAAAAAATGTATCATTTTTGGCTCAGCAAAAGTGTATGTGTCAATGTGACATAGTTTATCTCCAAATAGCATCTAAAAATGAAACAAAAACCAAGACAGCTAAGGATTTTAAACAATCAAAATGACTAATAAATGACCTGTCAATATAGTAGGGGGACGAATCTTATTTTGGTACGTTCGGGATAGGGTACGAATGTCACATTCAGCTATGCTGTTATTTACTTGTCTCTGGCTAAATAATATGCTGACATTTAAGAACCAAATGACATTTAAATCACTGTCTTTGATGAAAACTTACCAATACATAATGGGAGGTTGAGAAATTAACTCGGAAAATTGTTCTGACAAAATGGCGATCTCGCCGATATTTTTGACATCGTAAACAGGAGAAAAATACTGTAAGTATTAAAACTCTACATAAAGCAAAAAAAATAATATGTTTTTGTGTTTACAAATCAATTTTTTATCATGAACATTTCACGAAAACCAATTAAATATTTGGTGATACGTCATGTTTTTGATTTTCTTAGCGCCACCTTGCCGATGGCCCGAGATGGCTATGACCGTCTGCTTCAAAAACATCAATGTTTAAAATGTCTGGCATTGTTTGTTCAATACATATAACAATTACTTTTTAATTTCATCAATGCTTGACACGATTTTTCATAATTATGTCGCCTTTTCTATCTCATTTTAATGAACGTATATCATATTATCAGGTTCTTCTCAATGTACATTCTGATTGGTTAACTTTCAATAGCTCCGCCTACCGGCGATGTTTTGGTAATTGGATGACACGGCCCAATTATCGGATTAGGGGATTACCCTATGGCTAATTGCGATGTTTTGACTAATGGGACAGTGGCCAAATACTCGCTGATTGACAGATTTACAATGTGTTAAAATTTCGGCGAGGTCAATGTCGCTTTGATGACACAAATGGGCGATTTATTTGTTTTATTTATCATCAAAGGCGGCTCTGTCAATGAAAAGGGCACAGCGGGGCGTTTGAAAAGGCAGCAGGGCGCCATAAAAGGGCAGCGGGGCGCCCCGCCACGCTAATTATGCTTAGCTGGAGCACTGTGACCAAAGAAAAGAAAATTAACGGAAATAAAGTACCGAAAAGTACTAAATATGCGCGCAGTTAACTTTTACACCAATAAAAAGTATAGGGTCGGCGCGGAAATAAGAGGGTCGGTCGGGCGACCGGAAACAGACCTATTTTTTTTTTTGGCCTAGCCTCAAATTTTAGATCCAATTTTTAAGGCAAACAATCACTCAGAACTATATTGAAGTGATTAATGACATGGTTGTTAAAGCTGCACTCTCACATATTGAACGTTTTGACAACTTTTTTATTTTTTGTCTTGGAACAAGCCAATTTTTTGCGAAAATCTGTGGAAACCAGTTAAATAAGACTGCTAACAAAAAAATAGATCGCAGATTTTTATATTTAAGTTCAAAAATTTATGTTTTATGCATTTTTTTTAAACCGTTAGTAACGGTTTAAGCCATAAAACATTAATAATGGTAATATGAAAATCTACGATCTGATTTTTTGTCAGCAATCTTAAATCATTAGTTTGCAGATATTTAAGCAAAAATTTGCTCTTTCCAAGACAAAAAAAAAAGTTGTAAAATGGTAAATCTGTGAGAGTGCAGCTTTAACTTTCAGACATGAAATATTTGATTATGTGCTAAGATATTAAAAAAAAAACATGTACAGCTGTTACAGTTGACTCTTGTGAGGAGCTCTGCAGATCACAAGTGTATCCATTTAACTTCCAGAGCAGTAAAGATTTGAAAGTTAACAATTATGACATTATCAATGTAGTTAATTTGAACAAAGTTCTGAACAGTCAGCCCCTTGTCAAACAATTCGAAACTGAGAGACCCACTACAGTAACAATACAACAATCATTATAAAAATGTCAAAATGTTATTATCTCTAAATGCTTCAATAACTTGAAATGCTCATTGTTCATTTGCATACAGTAGTAATATTATATACAACACTGCAACAGTGTGTGTTTACTGTACTATGTACAATAATCCTGTTTTTCAACCCTATTGTTTGGTAAGACGTAAAAAGAAATTGTTCATATCCACTATTATAAACCTGCCTTAAAACCCATTTTTTTCTCCCGATCCTACACTTTCTGTTTGCCATATTGTGGATTCTTTTCCTTAGTTCATAAAAAATGTGCATTAATTTGAGTGAATATGTCAAAATTTGACAATTTTATATCTTAAGTTGTCTACAATAGTTATATACCTTAATATAGGTTGGTTTGGAACAGAATCATGGTTCTCCAAAAAAAAAAAAAACAACAACAGTTGAAAGCCTATCTTCCTATCTTATTTTTTTTAGTAGAAACAAGGGAAAAAAATGATGGATGAATTGGACTTTTTTTTGCTAAGACTTTGCTGTATATAAAATTACGCATTAAGCATTGTTTATTTGGTGCTGAAGCTAACATTTGATAATACAGAAAAAAGGACATATAAACTACTACTACAAGTTTGTGTATTACAGTATATGCATTATAATAATGATTTTTACTTATTTTATGTCTGCAGGTTCAAATCACCCTGAGCACCCATGATTGTGGAGGTTTGTCCCAGCGCGATGTCAAACTGGCGACATTTATAGAGTCTGCCGCTGCTGCTACCAAGTCTTCCTAAGCTCTCTCAGGCTACACTCAACCATATATGCATTTATGGCCACACACCACCATTCTAAATGCATTTACAATTTTACATGTACATAAACATTCCAGTTTGTAATACATTTTTTGGTTAAAAAGTGTGATAAAAAATGAATGAAGTTCTTTTTGAGGATTATTTTATTTCCAAATTTACAAAGTTTTCTTAATAATATGCAACCAAAGCATACATGTTTTTATCTGTAATCATAAGCATGTTTCTAGCAATACAATACATATGACAAGCAAGAATGCATGTACATGTAGTCTTTAAAGAGAGCATTGTATGTATCAATATTGTTCAAGCAAGTATATATCTTGTCTTATTGTTGGTGGTAGTTACACTTTTTTTTAACTTTTTGCGACATTTACTCTGGGGCCATTCTGAATTCCTCAGCCTTTTTGCATCAAAAACAACCTTGAATGTATGCCCGTACATCAGTAGAAGCATACATGCCATATCTCCCGGCGGGGGGAAAAATCCCCCGGAATTTCGACCCATCCCTTGGTCCCCCGCCGGGGGATCCATATCCCCTGGAATTTAAAAAAAAAACAAACAGTGGAAAGCATCAATAATATTATGAGTGTGAAATTCCATGAAGGACCATGATGACTAAGTCCAAAAATTATTGTAATTTGAGTGTATTTCTGTATTTATTCTTATATTATAAATGCAGATATTGTGCAAATTTTCGTCGCATAAAAATCCCCTGGTGTAATATCAAAATCCCCTGGAATTCAGACCAAAATCCCCTGGGAAGCCTCTCAGAAATATGGCATGTATGTAGAAGTAGTTTGGAAAATTTTAAATAAAAGTTTTAATTAATTGAAGTGTTTTAATGTGTATCATATATATATGCCTAAGTTTAAAGTGATTGTAAGTGAAGTGTTTAAGTGCATAAATAATTAAGATTTCCTGAGTAAAGTCCTTAGGTTTAACTGCTTAATTGAAATTACTAGGGATCTACTGCAATGTAGTTAAATATAAAGATTTCTGAAATTGTAAACCATCCATAAACATCTGAGATCATGTTCGCTGGAAAATGGCCGAGGAGTTCCGAATGCTCTAGGGCTAAATTTGATATCAAAAATAAGATTTAACTTAAATTTATGATCAAGTGCTATGATTGGACAGTAAAACTAGTTGACCAATAGACTGAATGTAATTGCATGGTCATCTTTAAGGATAAGGATTAGAAATGTATTGAATATGGGTTCTTGCCTCAAAGCTAATTTTAATCAAATTGTCATTAAAATCACATTTTTTTTTTGGAAACATATATTTGCTATTTTGTTTATTCATTTGCTGGATATCATTGTGTAATAGTAAACCAATCATAAATTTTATTATGATTTGATAATGTTCCTTATGATATGCATTTGTTAGTACTTTTTTTATGAAAGTAGTGTGACATTTTTCAAATCTGAAAGTTCATACATATATATTTCGCTACATAAATTGCATACATGGAAATGTTCTGTACTTTGTTAACACAAGTTGAAAAGACTATTGGTTGCCCGTAGCTTGTATTAATTAAACATCTTAAGTCATTTCCTATCTTAAGTCATTTTCGTAAATTAAGTATATCATTGTTCAAATGACATTATGATGTAATAATTTCCTTAATACTTTATTTTCATAGAATTAATAGTAAAAACACCTTTTTATGTTAAAAACACTTCTACTTTTCTTTTAATTTGACAGGCTATGACAATTTTAGGAAATCCACTTAATTAAGGTAAATACTTAAATTGTTTTATGAGTACAGGGCAGGCTTTCTAAAGTCTGTAAAGTAGTGGACAAATTTCAATCTGTTTCACTTTTATAATTTATAGATAGTGTTGTGTATAATGAATCTCATAGCTTGAATTATATATGTGCTAAAATTTAAACTGAAGACTCAATATTAATGTTTGCATCAGGAACAGACAAAACGTTGGAAAATATGAGTTTTGTTATAATTATTACCTACTATTAAGACCAGTGTTGACCAAAGCTAGGGCTTTTGCTGTGTCATAATTTAACAATTTCTCCATTTTTGACGACATACCTATCCACTTTTTGTTCTAGTCACACAATATCGCATTTCTGTGTTACAGAAGCAAAATCAGATATGTATTCGAAATACATTGTAGCATTAGAACTCATTCAATATAGCTTAGTGCTTATTCTATATAAGCTTTAGTGCGTTTATCTGCTGATTATTAGAAATACTCAAATATAAATATATTGATATTGCAAGAATGAATGTTAGAAATTAACTGGAATAACTTAAAAAATCCATATACATAAACATATGATATACCTTGGACACTGTGACACTCTTGTGTTTCGCCTTTATTTCAAATGTTTCTTATTTCTAAATGATAAAAATCATGAAATAACATAAATAGACATTGAATTGACCACTACAGTATAAGTTAATTTAACACTTGATAGTTCTTTTAAGCTTGACAAAATGTTTTTGTAAAAAATAGACTACTTTAATAACTATAAAAGTTTGGCTGCCTTTTACTATTCATAGTTTTTTATACAAATGTTTATTGCATAAAATGTCAACACAGCTATGTCCATTACAGAAGTCTTTCGATCTCCCAGGGCTGCCTTTATACATTTAAGCCAAATTTGATGTTATACACATATTTTGAGGATGGGTTATTGTTGTGATTATATATACCAAAATAAAAGTTAGATGGTAGAGTGTTGTGTTTTATCAGTTCCCTCCATAAGGTTCGGATTAATTTATTTCCCCCCCGCATTGCCAACTTTGGAGAAATCCAATGTAGCCAACGTGCCTATAGAGTTAGACAGGGCGACAGGTGCTATTGCGTAACAGATGTTCACAATTTTAAAATTACCGAAATATAGTTTATATAACGTTTTGAATTGATTTTTTTTTCTTTTAAAATGTTAATGTTTCAAGTTTAATTTGACAATAAATATGGGCTATGAAACATGATACATGATAATAGGGTATTGAAAGATATTAATTTGCATGACTGCATCGAGTCACCAAATAATTCTATCTATCTCTGTTTAATGTCAACTCCTCTTCCGAGTGTTACTGACATGAACGGTGCGCGCCGGCTTGTTAGTGAAAAAATAAAACACTGATGCGGCAAATCACATCAGAAAAGTGAGAACTAGGGTATGAAAGAGAACACAATTATAAATGATAAAAAGTGATTGGTGAACTGGTAGAAGGATAAAAACACTGCTCGCTTATCTAATGCTTAATGGTTGCCACAGCCCCCTTGAATGTGTCAGGGGTGGGGATAGTGACAATATGATTTGGCAAACTGTTCCAAAGTACAACCGAGTGAGGATAGAATGAAAATTTGTGATAGTCAGTTTTTACTTGAATTTGTCTGAAACATAGTGGGTGCATTAGTCTGGTAAATCTTATTGGTGTTTGAATATAAGATGGCAGCGTAATAGCAACATGATGATGGTATATGTTGTAAAACAGTACAAGTCGGGAATCTAGTCTACGTTGTTCAAGTGAGCGCCAACCAAGACTTTCCTGCATGTTTGTAACACTGGAGAGAGGAGAGAAGTCATGTTTAATTAGTTATGCACAAGTTCTACTTCTTAATTGTATACACTTTGGTTCAGTTTTCTTTTGCACCCAACTCAACATTGATTGTTTTCGGCTTGTCATATAGAAGATATCCTCTTTCATGCATTCGTTGTAGTTAACGTTCTCACGTTTTTTTCAACATAAATGGCATTTAAATTGTCCTAAAAGACCGGTACTAAATAATAGCAACAGCAGATTATAGTTTATTTTATCTCTCTTTTCCGAAATATCACACCCTATTTTGTTTTACACTTCTGAAGAAATATCAAACTCTTTTTAGAATGGTGTGAAAATGGCTTTAATGTAATGTCTAGTAAACTAATTAGATATGATTTGAGATTTCAGTCCTGTAGCAAGTCAAAGTCAAGTCATTCAAACAACGTTTCCTCTGCAAATTAGCTGCCTCTACTCAATTATGGCTAATACTAAAAGTTCTATCGAAACGTATATTATAAGCTATGAAGACTGGTCAACTTAATGACCCCCTTAAATTCTATATTGCTTATCTGCCTTAATCTAGCCATGCGTCCAACAGATTAATAATTGCTCAACTCGCTAATATCTACGCTACCATTGCACTGAGAGGAGAAATCGATATAGATCGCCGTTAGCCTGATAAGCTCCAGTGTTGGCAACGCCGACTACAGGCAAAAAGGAAATGGTAGGCGTGTGTATGTGTCCAGGCAATGTTGTCTGGAGCTTAACTTGAAAACGTTTTTGAGGTTTTGACTTCAACGTTCATATCTAGATCGATCTCATGTAGAAGAAGTACAGTGCAAAGGAACCATAACGCTTTGTGCAGTATTTCAATTATTGTCCTTTTGTTAATTATTATACATGTACTTCATATGTGTTGAAGTTGCTTTTCCCTTTGTTAACTATGTCCTTGTTATCGGAGAGTGTCGGGATATTTTCATAGGTTCCGAAATCTTGTTCCCTGCTTACTGATATTTCATACAAATACGCCCCGATAACGATAATGCTAGGGGAAGGAACTCCACATTATAGGGTCCGTTCCGTCGTCGTGCGAAATATTCTGGCCAGAGCTCAAAAACCATTAAACCCCTCATAAAGAGGCGTCAATTTTTAACCAAATGACATGTCTAAGATTAACGGTATAAGCGGAAAATACAAATAATCTAAGTTTCATCTTATCCTATGAACAGGGAGGGGTTCACGCTCTCGTTATACTAGTGTAACGTGCGTGACCAACAAGCCCAACAGATCCCTTCACAGAAAAGCATGCACGACCTAGAAGGGGTCGTATATACAGTAAATTTTCAATCCACACAGAGCCCGTCCATTACTAATTTGCATATTACTAACCAAGTAAAGATACGTACTATGAACATACTTCCGTCTATTACGAGAAGAGTCGTCCCGAGTCTAGGCCTCCGAAACTCCTGGTCAAGGCAACTCCAATTCGGCAGTTGTCAACATCCCACCACTGCCGACATTAAGTAACGTGCGAGACCAACAAGCCCTACAGATCCCTTCAGAGAAAAGCATGCTCGACCTAGAAGGGTCGACTGGTCTTTATATACAGTAAATTCTCAATCCACACAGAATCCGTGCTTTGCTAATTTGCATATTACCAGCCAAGCAAACATACGTACCATGAACATACTTCCGTCTATAACGAAATGTTATACTACGAACGCACATCCACCTCCTACAGTGGACCGTTACATTAGCTCGCGTCTGTTACCAGTGGAAAATGTTTTGTGGTACCCAGCGTACTCCTGGCGAACACCATGAACGCGAACCGTGTAATCAACTATTACATTTTTATCAGGATTCCTTTGTTTTAGCATTGATGAAAATTTACGGGTACACAAGTGCATAGTTGTGCTTTACTTACATTGACAAATTACGAATAAAGAGTTAAACTGTCGATGCATTATGTACGTATATTGCTTTATGCAATCCACCTCTCTATGATCCTCATGTGTATTCTAAAGACAAAGTTGTTTCGTTCATTTTTGATTTCATTGAAAGATTTTATTCAATGACCAATCTACTTTAAAATGAAATAATGCCAAAAGAGTTTTTTTTTGTTTCCAGTAAAATCTAAACAAAAATAGGTAAGGTATGTAGGCATAACTTTTTCTGTTTTATTTTTTTTATTTTGGAGAACCGGGACCCTTAACCAAACCGACCTACATCGGGGTAATTCACTTTTGTAGATTTTATAAAGATATAAAATGGTCACATTTTACACATGCTCACTCAATAAATGTTCACCTATTAGGAAATAACGAAAAAAAAAAAAACGCACAACGGCAAACAAGTGTAATGAGGGGAAGGTAAAGTAGGATCGTTCTATAAGTGTATTTCGGTTATATCATATAAAAAGAATTGTTATGAAATCTTTTATGTTAAAGATTACAGTGACATTAAAAAATGATATGACTTTCCACCTTGTGTGAGAGGTATTTTTCAACATGCTTGACAGTTTAATAGCAAGGATCAAACTGGAAATGCTTACACACCGCCCTTCCCCATGAAAACTCTGTGTTAGGAAAGTGGAAAATAAACACCGACTGGCAGATTTTTTCAAAAATTTCATTTTATTGATTTTTAAAGTTCAAGTATTACTGATAACTTTTTTAATTTTAAACATGTACACATTTGTACTCGCTTAGTTCGCTTCAAATCCAGGTCAAGCTATACGAATGGTCACATCAGTTTGGAAACCAGGTCAAATTCGGTCAAAACGTTCCATGTGAATTAATCCTTTGCAACTTTAAATGTTGTTACAATATGTGTTTGTTTTTGTTAATCGATTTATAGCATACCGTTTTGAAACAAACTATGACACGCAGTGAAACATCGTACCTAAGAAGCTAAAGGGACTGTGCACCAACTCGTTATGTACCATGTTAATTTAGAACGTTATTGGTACAGTAAGAACATGTTCATCAAGTTTGCAGTTCTTGTTAACTTGATTCAATTTAGCAAAGTCACAAAAGCTAGCAATATATAGGGTGTTCATGAATGACCTCTTGTATCTTAACGACGTATTCACATATTGGGCTGACTGTTCAGAACTTCGTTGACAACTTTGTTAACACTATGGTGAAATAGTTTGTGATATGCTTAAATGTTTAAATGAAACATGCATAACTGAAACGGTCGTCACGAACTTTGTTATAATAACTGTAGATTACAAGTGTGTCCAATAAAGTTCCTGGGGCCGTATTAATAAGCATCTTAGTGAATATTTTTAACTTAGCGAGAATTTCGTACTTTTTGACATCAAATATTTTAAATACCCCGTACTTTCATATATTGTTTAGACCATGTTCTTGCTTATTTTCAATTTTTGTGTGTACAAACATTGTTCGTTTTCTTAAAATTAAAATTAGAAAAAAGGCATTTTTTTCACTAAGTTGAAAATTGTTACTAAGATGCTTATTGAATACGGCGCCTGGCGATTGATAACGTTAAAAACGTTGTCAACTTTAACAAAGTCCTGAGCAATCGGCCCATTGTGTTCTGTTTCATACCAGATAAACACAGAAAGTTACAAGCAGCAATGAGTCTAATTGCGTCAATCATTATATTCACAAGAATATTTAACTAATCTAGTGTGTGGTTTTGCAAACGCTTTGTCGTGGTTGAACTGTCTTTTGCGGACAGTATGATCCGCATGTTCTTATTATAACATCTGTATTGGAATTACAACGATAAATCATACATCACATCAGTCTACATGACCATAGAACTTCATTTATTCAAACACCTCGTCATGCAGTTCACCATCGAACGACAACCTGCTCTCTAAAGTTCGGTCCATGTACGGTATATCCGATTCCAAACTAGTGCTTTTAACCACAATACCACATTTGGGGTCAACGGCCACATTCTCGTAACGCACAGCCGAAGATGAGGTCCGAGTCTTTTTTCTCAAAGGTTTCTTAGGCAACTGTCCAGATTTTGAACCACCGGAAGTTGGTCTATTATCAACACTACTTGATACGCTGGTTCCCCCATGTATGTTGGAAATTTCGAACTCTGCAGTACTGTCTATAACACCACGCTGGGAAACAGTGCTAAATCCACGTAGAAACAGTCGTCTCGAACTGGATCTTCTGTCTCCGCCATACCGAATGTGAAGCCTGTATTTTATTAGGAATAAAATTGTTTGAGCAAAAATCCTTTTACGGAAAAGGTTTCACAATGTTCAGTTCAGAGAACGCTTCGTTATTCTAAATTAAGCTGACATCGCTACGTACGTTTTGACAAACATAATCTACGTATAAGAAATTGTCATATAAATCAAAATAAAATTTCACTACCTTTCATAAACATGCGCTACAAATGTGATCTCTGTAATGTTAACGAAGTTTTCTAACAGTTTGACCATATTTTTTGCCGAACTTGTTTGTTTGATTTGTGAGCGTGTTGTACCTCAAGTCTTTAGACATAAACTTTCTGATAAAAGATCATTAGATTTGAAAGAAATGATATTTAGACTGTTTACAAAATTATTCGAATATTTGACCTAGTAGCTTATTTTATGACAAAGTATTATGAATACTATAACTTGAGCCACTACATGTCACAGAGGCTTACATTCTTAACAGTTCTAATGAACATTGGTTAAAAGAAAAGCCATAATAATATATAACTGTTGTTTTATCATTTGACCTAATGACCTCCCTGTTGTCGGTTTTAAATCAACCATCCTCGGCGCCCCAGCGAATATATCATACAAAAAGTCGAACCCCGTTGGCTCGATCTCCCAGGGACCGGCGAAAATACCTCAAGCCTCGGAAAGTTCAAGCAAAACGGGATTGTTTGCCTTCAGTTTAAAATAAAATCAGTCCTTTACATCAAGTTCGTGCCAACGAGGATTTCGAGGCAAGCGAGTTCGACTGTATATGAAAGGAAGCTCTTAACGTTGGGGTGCCGAGGATGTATATTTACGAGCGTATGCCAAAAAGAAACGTAAGATCAAGAATTACATTCAATCGAGTGTCACAAATTAAATTGAAATAAACTGTCCCATAACGGACCAATAAAGCTCTTAGATTCTAAATACATATGTATATATTATAACTTCTCAGAAAAGAAAACAATTCGAAAAAGTGATCGTACTATAAGTGCTTTGATAAGATTGCCCCATTAACCGTAAGTGAATGTGGCATTGACTACACTACATTCTCACACTTAAATTAAGGACGAAAGGGCAGAAGTTGCAACTGTTAAGAGCGTTAACAACTTCACATGCAGCATTTTGAAGTAGTTCGATACACTAAAGACATCAGACTACAAACACATTTTTGGGGGGTCCTGGTGAGCTCAATCAAGTCGGCGTGTTCATACAAATATCATTTATGATATATTTGCTGTTCTATTTATTCTGGCCTGTTGATATGTACCTGCGTTTGTAACAGACGATGGCGAGAATAATGATGAGGCAGACTGCAATCCCAGCACCCACGCTGACACCGATATAGAGGGTTACTGAAACACGCAGACGGAAAGTAAATTGTGTATATTGGCAAAACAGTTTCATAACAACAAATAAGTAAATATGTTTAGCAAAATAGCTTTTTGGCATGAGTTAACGATATGAATTATTATATTGAAAGTTAGCCTTTGCGTTATACGGACATGAGAGTGTCATCCCTTCCTCCTGTAGAATCCGGAATACCGTTTACTTTTGGCCGCAATACGGTTTAGTTGTGGGTTGGAATACGGAATAGTGTTTACTTTTGTCCGGGATCTAAGGAATGGCAGGAAGGTCGAATTAAAAATCCGCGTATTAATTAAGTTTATACTGCTGTCGGGCATTTCTTTGTGCGAAAAATGTGTTTTTATTTGCTATATGTCAGAAAACCGCGCCTCAATGATAACCTGATCAAACTTGAATACCGTTCACTTTTGGGCCAGATTCCAGAATACCGATGACATTTGGGTCCGAATCTGGAATACTATTTACATTTGGACCGGAGTCCGCAATACTGGTTACTTTTGGGCCGGATTCTGCAATACCGCTTTTAGGTCGGAATCTCCGCAACCCCGTTTACTTTTGGGTCGGAATCAGGAATGTCGCTAATTCTAGAACTGGAATATGGTATACCTTTTAATAGCACTCACTAATACAACGCCCTGATGAATTTCGTATTGTTTACTTTAATAATGGCTTCTTAGGTCAATTTAGTGGCAATTCACTTAAAGGCTACATATAACTATACCAAAGGGACAAGGAAATTTAAGTGTTATTCGTTAAAAGGCCGCATGCAATTTATTTTAAGAGCTGTTTATACCACGTACTCAATCTAACCGATAAATATTGTTGAAAATGATATATTGTTCTGAATTATTTACGCTATTCCAATAACAGAATTACTTCCATACTGCATCAATGTCACTAGCGGCGGTTCCTGGAAATCACGGTTGGGCTAAAGAAGAACTCGGAGCATGCTCTTCGTATGAACTATATAAGTGTGTAAATGTCCTATATCCAAAAAGTTTTTGTATACATCTCTAGAAATGGTTGCAAGATTAACGAACTATTTGTAAATTCATTTGTATGACTGTTATTTTTGTTTGATAGTATTCATATGGAATCAGATTCCAGTTGCTATATACTCATAGTGGAATCCGGCGTACTTTACCTCGACGTCCGGAATACCGGACAAAAATGGTCTGCATTCAGCTTACCGAAATTCGGGTGACACCCTCAGACATGCCGTTATAAGTGTTTGTTTTTTACGAAAAAAAATACCGTTTGTATGAATTTCATTATGATTTTAAAAGATTTAATTCATATAGTCAGTTAATTATACCGATCAGAATTTGTAACCAAAACTACGACGAAATGAAATGGATTACAATTCATAGAGTGGGTTCATACACTTTAGTTCATTTTTTATTGCAAAACATTGAAAGCGATGCTTACAGTGGTGATACATCTCAGGGACCACCTCCGTTGTGTTTTCGGTGGCTGTAAGAAAAGAAAACTACTGATTTCCAATACAATCTACTTAAAAATGCACTTTTACTCCCAAATTAGATTTACCACAATAAATGCAATTGTTTTGATATACCGAAAAGGATGAATAAATGTTGAAAACGATGATTCTTATGAAGGATGCCGCGTTCTATTTGAAGGAAAGGTGCAGAAAACAAGGTACATGTGTATTTCTACCCTATGAGACGATAGTAGATCACAGTTAATGTTTTAGCACTCACTCATCATTAAATATGTTTGCATTTCAGCTATTAAATACACGGTTACAATCTTGTTATCAGTAATTGATAATATCCATAGATGCATTATTTAGTAAGTAATTAAATTATGTTTGTTATACATGTGTATGTATTGATTTTGAATAAGAGTGTCACATCAAGTAAATGTGCTTAGTATATTAAAGGGCACACTTGATAGACGCACTTTTGATTTGAATTTAAGTGGAATTCGCAAACCATAACTAGTTAACCTGTTAATGTTGTACAACTAAAAAAGGTAAGACGTGGCAGTCCTGGGCAAATTTAAGTTTGTTTTTAGTCTTATGGTATTTATCTTACAGAGAGAGTTTCGCGAATATTAACTAGATAACTAGATACTTATCGCGAAAATTAAGTAGTTAAAACGAAACAATTCGCGAACATATTATCTTACGGCAGTTATATGCCGCCATACGACAGTTATATGCCGCCATAGTATACAAAATAAAATTTTAAGTCAATACTCGATAAAATGAAGAAGGACAACATAAAATGCCAAGTAAATGTTTGTCAACTCCCTGTGTTTTCGTACAATGTTAAACTGGGGACATTGAATGGAGATAACAACGTGGATTGACTTTCTTGCTGCCATCCAGTACGATGAGGCCATAGTTATAGTCATAGTCATAGAAATTACTTAAGTTCTTACTCGATAACTAATTCAATTTATTTTATCGTCTTACTGTCTTGTATGGTTCAAAATACTTATTGTTTTCTTCTATACATTATATTGGTAATGCTAAAAAAGTTGTTATAGAGCAACTTTTTGAGTAACTTTACTCAAAAAAGGTTGTCCTTAACTGGTGTTTACGTGTTCAGTGCATGTATAAGGACGCTAACGCAAACAATTTGGTTAAAATATTTAAACAAAATATAAAAATATATTTGTTTATAAAAGAACAAGAATTGATTTTTTTTATTTACAAAATGTACGTTAAATAGAATGTGCACTCGGTTAAACAAGAACATGAGAACTAAAAAATGCATATTGTTTTCGAAGACTTATTCCGATTATGCTCATAGAATTATTTAATGGCGTTATATTAAGTATAACGCTATAATTTTAAAAGCATAATGAAAAAAAATCGTTTAGCCCGCTCTCACTTCAAAATGAAACGTCAGCGCACAAATGGCTTGGATACGATTCCAGCGACCGATACAACGTTATTTTTAAACGTTTTCAAAAAAAGTTCAATTAACAGTAATTTGATATTCTTTTAAAGCATTCAATAAAATATAAAGTGGGTCAGTGTAATATCGCAATAACTTTCACCTCGTGAACACCAAAAGAAACATTTCACTACTGGTTACGCTACTCGTGAAATATGGATTTTGGTGAGCACTCAGTGAAATATGCATATATAGCGATCTTACTATGAAACAAACAATTACTTCTATAGCATACATCTATGAACCAAGATATCCTATATACGACAGATTCTTCAGAGAATAAAACATAACACAAACATTTAAATAAACGCATTATATACAAACAAAAATCAAGTGTAGCATACACATAACTAGTTCAACATAATCAACAGACAGATAAAAAAAACAAATTGCAGTTACCATTTTCTTCAACTGTCTCATTATTTAACCCAGCCATTTTATAACATGTTCCTTCTATTGTTGTTGGCGGCCTTGTTGGAAAAAAATTTAGTCCTAGATTTTCCGAGGTAGTTTGTGTCTTTCACACCACTAAACTGTTCAAAAACAGGCTTTAAAAATACATGTGAACGGTATGCATAAAAACATGTCACTGAATTGTGTGACACTTATTGGTGTTAAAGGAAGTCGCCTGTATTTACACTCGAAATTAGTTTTAATAGCTGTACATAAACTTATGTATAACTATATGTATTAAGACGATGTACAATTGTATAAGTCTAATAAAATATCTGTTCTGTTCTGTTCTGTTCATAAAGTGTCGCAATATTATATGTTATAAATTGATTGTCATACTAGGCCTAAAAAAATACATTTGGTTCGGGTTATCCGACCCTACCTACGGAATAGGCGCCGACCCTACCGTTTTTATAGTCAGTTTGAAAAAAAATGAAAAACTAAAACAAATAATTTGTTTTTGCTTTTCAATATGTAGTTTAAAACCTTAAATGCTTATAAAGACGATAACTTTAACACTATTATCCAATGATGAAAATGACATTCTTATATAAAGCCTAATAAAAAAAATAATTAAAAAAAATAAAAAGCCTACCTACCCTACCTATTTTTGAAAAGAATGTAACCCTAACCAAACAATTTTTTTAGGCCCTAGTACTGCCCAAATAACATGCAAAAATAAAAAAATAATACTCCACGAAGTCAGTTCATACAAAACAGTGTGTTTTGAAAACGCAGTTTTGACAAAATAGTAACTGACATTTAATGTATGAGTTTCCATTAGTTGGCTGCAATTGCTATCAGGGGTGATATTTTGAACCCAGTTGAAAATGTGATAAAATTCAACGTTTGTTTACCATAATTCCATGTTTCTAAACAGCTACATCTTAGACCAAAATGGAACAAGTATCTCTCTTGAAAGACCATTGATATATCAAGAGGCTCTTTACCATGTACAAAAACAACAAAAATGTGTCCCCTTATAGCGAGATGAAGGCCTAATTTAACCCTCCCATAAGTGGCAACTCGCACCCCATCTCCCGCAAATAAATCTGAGATATAACGCAATGTCGATTATTGGACCTAATATCTTTTGTCCTCTGTTGTCTGTTGGCATGTTGGTGGATGGTCAGCTGAGGATAAAAAAGCTGGTCAGTTTGTTTGCACACTCAGCCACGCTCTGATAATGGAATCTCAGGTATGCATACAATTTGAGAGAGGTACAATTACAGTAGAATAACATAAACGAGGCCTTTAAAAGAAGAATATGTCTCAAAAACTAGGAGTCTTAAATACTAAATACGTTTTTTACAGTTTCAAGTTTCTGTATGAACATAGAAAACCTGTATTTAGCTCTTAGTAATACATAAAAATATGTTGTTCTGCTAAAATAGAATATGATGGTGGCATTTAATTAGGTGATAGACCAACTGTAACAACAGTGCATGGCAAACATGTTAAATTAGCAAATACTTTCTGAGAGTACCTGCGAAAGCACTTTGTTAACACAAGTAAGAAAAGTTTAGTATCGTAGACAGCGAAGGGTACAAACGCTATATACAGCCTCTATCACCAGCTACAGCTACACTAAACGATATTCTATTTTAAAGAATTAATACGAGTAAAATATGCCAAAAATGCATCCGCATTGTATCAGAATAAAACAGAGGTGCAGCTTTAATAAAGAAGTGCATTTTTATTGTAAGGTATGAACAAAAATGTGCACCAGCGCATCTCGGATTCTGTTTGACTATATTAGTACAGTTAGACTTTTGCCCCAAAGTGTAAGTCATATAATAACACAATAACGCAAAGTATGAGAGACAATGAAATGTAATAATAAAACAATGTTATGAAACACAACATGACGTACATTTGATGTATTTGTTGTAATTGCGTACGTACTATGATTATTATGTTTTTAACTTTAAACTATAAACAAGCGCCTTTAATGCAATGAGTCAGCGTCTCCAACTCTTATTCAAGAGCTTTATTCATTTCCTAAATAATTGAACAAACATCAGTAAGTGCCAGCTTCCTGAAACGCATCCTTTAGTAAATTGTTACGCACTCAGGCAGTAGTGATCTAAGTTTCAGTTCAAGTTTTATCACAAAAAGCTATTTTTGATTTTCCCTATTTCCTTGTAGGCTTTCGACTTTATAAAAAATATTTTTTCTAAGAAATGTGTATGTTTAAATGACAAAAAAACATATTGGGCCGTAAATCAATGTTATTGCAAACGTTTTAGGACAACGTCTCTCTTTCAAGTCTAAAACAATCAAATTCATGAGTATCTATCATGCGTTTCCGGTACGGATAGAGAAATCCGACCCGAGGGCACGTGCGTAAGCCGATAACGCAGCGTGACTAACTTTTGTCCAATTACACCAAAAAAAACGCGTGCGACGTTGTTTACCGACGTCATAGAGCGCAGTAATTCTGAATAACTAAAAATAGTGTTTTTTAACGATTATTTATGTTCAATTTTAATTAGGCAAACATATATACTTGATTGCGCCTTTATTGGAATGGCATAATATATTTTTCATAAACCATACAATAAATGAAATAAGAAGTGGCGCGTTGTTACGCGTGACTCATCTTACATGTAAGATGGGTTTTTCCAGCACTGGTCACATGACCGAAAACACACGTCAGGTATGCAAGAATATTTCCAATCCCGAAATATGTTATTCAGCATTCATCTAAGATTTCAACATTTATAAACACGTTTCGATATGGTTGTCTTCAGTACCTGTTAAACCCAGGAAAGTTGTGTTTCGTATCGATGCTTTGCGAACCATGCGGTCTTGTCTCAAAGATAAACAAAGATATATGTATTTAATTTTTCTGCTGTTTTTTTTGTGATTCTTGTTTGTTATGTCTTGTTTTGTGTCGGTATAATAGTTCGTCTTTGTACATAAATATTGGGACAACTGTAAGGTTGAGCGCAAACACAGTGTGTGTATATACCACGTGATAAATGACGTCATACATGCTACGTCGGAAGGCAAAATTTTGCTTAAAATGAAGACTTAAATCAACGATAACTTTTCTTATACAACACCATTTTAAATGAAACAAAGGGCAGTCTTAAAAAGCCCCGCATTTGTTTTATTACCAAAATTTGATGAGGTCATTAGTTTCATCAAACACTTCGACAAACCTGTTTCCAAAATAATGTTTTGACAGTGCTCCGTCAGACGGCCTTATTGTGAAAAGGTTTGTCGAAGTGTCTTAAGAAACTAAACTCTCGATCAAATTCTGGTAAAAGACCGAAGGTGGGGCTCCGTAAGCAGCGTAGACTGCGCTATGTTTCATTTAAAATGGTGAAGAAATAGTAGTTAAGGACATATTTTGGTAGAATTGTGCACTTTGGGTTAAAAGCATGAAACTTGGCACACATATAAAACATCCCCTACTGATTAGTTTTACATATTGACCCAAGTCAGCAGCGCCCCCTGGTGACCGTGGCGGCCATTTTTCAAAATGGCCGCCGAAATGGCCGACCATTTCTTCAAATGCTAATATCTTTGTAACTATATGTCATAGACTCATGTTATTGGTGTCTACATATACAGATTTTAGGCCAAGGAAGCCGTTGGGCACACACATAATTTGATATATAAAGTATTTACATTTTAAAAACATTTTTTAATTAAAGATGGAAATTTTATACAACCTGTGAATCATTGTAAGTTGTAAAAATAAAAACGACGGTTTGAATTGTGCCAACCAATCAACCCACATATGTATACTATGTTATAAAAACTTATAACAATTAAAGGACTTGTATTACCACAGCAAATAACAGTGCGGAATTAATACTATACATGTCCAGTACGAGCGACATTACAAGTTATTGTATGAAAACATTAATACTAAGGGTTTTCATACAAACGGCCATCCTCGGCACCCCAGCGTATCCTATATGACAGTATATAGGTTATGATACGGTGGGGTGCCGAGGATGACATACGGCATTCGTCGCTTATTGTACATCTCGCATGAGAATCATGAATAAAGGTTTATATCACTATTAAAACTACCCATTTATAGTCACTCCTGGTAAAAGTTGCCTTTGCAATGACAAAGGGCTTTAAACTGATGGCTAGCCTTGCTGCATTTGCACAAACTTCCGCATGCCTTGCGACAGTTTCAGTGTATTAGTACATTACACATGTATTGTGCTTGACCAGTGGTGGTCCACATCTGTGTCCACGAACCATCACTTTGGTGACATCCCAATTTACAGGACTTGTTATATGGGTAATGTTTGTAGTGATTGACCCAGACATGCCGTGCGTGTTAGGCTGTTCGTAATTTATGCGGTTTCCGGGCTGCCTGTGTTGGAGGAATATTTTCCAATGCTCTTGATTGATGTGTAAAGAGATGCTGCCTTGCTTCGATTACCTCAGTCTGTTGACTTGTTTTATCGTGCAAGAGAACACATTGTGCTGACAAATAAATTTAGAGGGGCAGCAGGGACTAACGAGAATGCATAATCCGGAAATACATCCCATGTTTCCATGCTGTCTTCTTGCTGAGGCCTAAAATGATGGACATTGCGTAACTTCCCGTGAACACATGCATTAGGTCAATGCTGGTTCTCGAGGTGGGCCTAAAGTAGTTGTAATAGTATGTGCTGCAATTTATCTTTCTAAGTTTCTCCCTACACCAAACGATATAAAGACTTCACGTGGCATTGGAATGCTTGCTTGTTTGGACAGAATGTTCACGACTACATCAGAGTCGCAGGTCCATATCGTGACCAGTTATGTACCACTCTGTCGCGCATTTGTGTGCATTGTTTTAATCTGCAAATCTGCATATCTCAACTCCTTGGTGCTGAAAGCAGGTTGTCCCAGTACGTGCTGAAGACTTGTTTTTTTATGTGGAAGGTCTCTGCCTGAAGCTTCTTCTGTCAACAACAGGTGAAACTATTCAGTCTTGCTCTCATTAACACGAAGAAAGCTGAACGATTACTTGTTAACAAAGTGAAAATAGAAAATTGCGTGACTTGAAACTGTGTTTGTTTGTCAAAGTGCACCATTCTTAAGCTTGTACCTATTTTAGCAATTTTTTGTTATTAAGTACTTTTTACCATTCGTGATAAATAACGTGTTCTCTGCAACACGATTGTATCAATTTCAGTGGCATGATTTGCATCTAAATAGAGACGCAAGCATTTAAATCAGCGACGCTGTATCGTTCTCAAGTGAAAAGCAATGCCATTGATTTAGCACAATGTTATTTCTGTACAAAGGCCGCGTGACACTACTGACCTATACTCTGTTCATAAGTCTGTGGTGGCACATATGCGAGACGGTTTAAGGAATAGCATTTGAAAAAAATATGCATGCAAACATTATATAATCTAGCTGGTACAATGAATCTACGTTTTGCCAAAGAGAAAATGTTCTAATAACAAGAAATGAATGAATTCGGTAGAAAATCGCGAATAATGTAAAAATTATTTCGTCTAATATTTAATTGAATATGAAAACGCCTTATACAGTAAAACAATACGAACAAGAGATATTTGTCAAACATTATGCCCCCCCCCCCCCTGAGTGCCATGTTGTCAGGATTATTTGGACAATTAAATGAAATATGCATGGACCTACAAGTCAAATTTTAGGGCCATGGGTGCAGGCAGTGTCAAGATATCACACAGATAAGCTTTTTGCGTTCAAGGTCACTGTGACCTTGACCTTTGACTCCTAAAATTAAAAGGGGTCATCTACAGGTCAGGCCCAACCACCTAGTCAAGTTTGATGATCATAGGTCCAGGTTTTGTTGAGAAATCACTGGGAGAAGCTTTGTTAACTTTTTCGTGTTAAAGGTCACTGTGACCATGACCTTTGACCCGATGAAACCCAAAATCAATAGTGGCCATCTACTGGTCAGGCCCAACCTTCATGTCAAGTTTAATGACCGTAGGTCCAGGAATTGTCGAGTTTGCCTTCAAGGTCACTGTGATCTTGACCTTTGACCTGATGACCCCCAAAATAAATAGGGGTCATTAACTGGTCAAGCCCAATCTACAAGGCAAGTTTGAAGGCCATGGGTGCAGGCATTCTCGAGTAATCACTCGGACAAGCTTTTATTATTCAAGGTCAATGTGACCTTGACCTTTGGCCCGATGACCCAAGAATCAAAAGGGGTCATCTACTGGTCAGGCCGAACCTCCAAGTCAAGTTTGAGGGCCATGGGTGAAGGCATTGTGGAGTTATCACTTGGACAACGTTTTATCATTCAAGGTCAATGTGACCTTGACCTTTAGCCCTATGAACCCCAAAATCAATATGGGTCATCTACTGGTTAGACCAAACCTACAAGTCAAGATTAAGGGCCATGGGTGCAGGCATTGTCAAATTACCAATCAGACAACCATTTATCATTTAAGGTCACTGTGACCTTGACCTTTTACATGATGACCCCTAAAATCAATAGGGGTCATCTACTGGTCAGGCCCTATCTTTATGTCAAGTTTGATGACCATACGTCAAGGAATTGTTGAGTTATCACTCGGACAAGCTTTGGTCTACCGACAGACTGACCAACCGACCTACCCACATGTGCAAAGCAATATACCCCTCTTCCTCGAAGGGGGGCATAAGAAACAATAAACACAGTTAATAGTGATAAGTGGCTTTGTGTACTCAAACCCTAAATCCAAGATTGAACGAATTAAATTTCGAGAACATCAATGGATGTAAAAGTATCAAGTGACAAACCCGCTTAATTGAACTGCCACACTCCACTAAAATTTAGGGCATTTGGCTCCGACACTTAAATGATTGACAGCCAGCAACAGACAGAACTACAAATACGAACGCATTGGGGTGACTTTAAACGCATCTTCAAACCAGTTTGAAACGATGGGTGTGACTGATCCTGTTTTGGCTGTACATTTGTATAAACAGGGAGTAGGATTTATTGGTCCCGGATGAAACATAATGTCGTCATTTATCTGAGTGACATCAAAAACGAACATTTTTTGTTTGCAAAAAGTAGTAATATGATTTATTGTAAACCATAGCAACAAGGCAAGGTACTAGTAAAATAAACACAGCACTTGACAAAAGTTAAACAGTATTTGCCGGTCAACTGCACTGTTTATTTCCCAATAGTAAATACTATTACAAATCATTTTTTTTAGATACAATTGGTCGCTTCGGACAAACAGAGCCAATATCAGATAATATCAGCAAACATTGTTGCAAAATTTAGGTAAAGCTATGCCAAATTTCCATTTGGAGTGACTACATGCACCTGGCCGTGTATTATGCGCATATCAAGGGTAACGGAGACTAGTAGCTTCTTAGTTTAGTGGCCAATTTTGACTAGTAGCGGGCCAATAACTTCGGCTGGCTATTATTTCCAAATACTAAACCATTCTTTGCTTCTCATAATTTTTCAAAAATGTGGATATCATGCAGTCTATTTGGTTGGTGCCTTATTACGCTCCTATACAATGCAAATTGTACAAGGAAATAAGGTATAACAATTCACATACCTACGTAAACTGTGTCTGTCATCTTGTGTGTCTCTAGATGATTGTTTGTTCAATTTTCAGATAATGATAATAATACGATGAAAACTTCAGGGACAAGCCCAGTAGTCAACGATTCAAAAATAATCCCT
Organism: Mya arenaria; assembly: GCF_026914265.1. Classification (NCBI taxonomy): domain Eukaryota; kingdom Metazoa; phylum Mollusca; class Bivalvia; order Myida; family Myidae; genus Mya; species Mya arenaria. The sequence goes on from NC_069126.1 coordinate 12,616,808, forward strand.
GTCTATAGGCACAATCTTGGGGCTATTATGTCATGAAACAAGACCACACAACATTTTGGCTTCCGTGTGTGTATCTTTTTCACAATAAGTCGACCTTTTTGCGCAAAACAACAACAACAGATAAGCTATATGTCCCTAACACAACAATTGTCAAAAACGATATGAAACGAAAAATATATAAAACCAGTATGTACAGCCATGATGTTTGATTTATATATCACACATCAATGATGATCATGAACATTTGATACACTTGTTTTTGACTACCCATGTAAAATTAAGAATAAAAATAAATTCATATTTAAAATAAAAAATCCATCAATGACTTTGTTCCTCACAAAACTTATTATATCGAGTGACAATGTTCTCCACAATCTTGGTCTCGATCTCAACTCCAGCAGTGATCTCCCCTGAATTTAGTTGTATACTCTCCTCCCCATTCTGTGTAACCATAACCACAGAGTGTTTACGCGTGGTAAGTATGTTGCCAATGACGAGCTGATGGCCATATTTGTTGAGGGCCTGTCTGGCTTTTCCAATAAGAAGGTCTGGGTTTGTTTCAAGCTGTAATCAGAAATGGTTTTACTAACAGGGCCGGTATTGATAAGACATAAAACATTTCTCAACTAAGGTCAATTTCATAATTTTCATAGCCAAATTTAAAGAAATAATGTTCAAGTGTTTTTAACACTAGTAAACATATTTATATTAAATACAATCTGGGAGTAGGATTTGTTATTGGTCCCAGATACAACAAATGAAAATTAAGTATTTTATATGACCACTAAGATATCACTGCTTAGAAAAATGACTTCAACTAGGAAATGACTTATTAATCACAATAGATTTTATAAGGGTCGTGCAAAGTTACTTAAGTGCATCGTATTCACAAATAGTAATAGTAAACTAGTAAAAACAGCGTAATTTAATGCAAACAAAGGTCAAGGTCAAGTTTTGCTCAGTTTCAGGGTTACATGATGTCGATTTATTTTTAATAATTTCCAGCTTTTTATGCAACAAATGAGCCCAGCTTTAGTACATGTATAAATTTAAAGCATATTTGGCACCTTTTTGAAAGTATGCATTTAAAAGGTACATTTTACAAAGAAATAGTTATTTCCTTTTTGTGGCGTTTTTTAAGACAACCAATAAAACTAACCACTAGCCACAACAGAAAAATTGCAGGCTTCTGCAGTTTGTTGTAGTTATTTTATGCCTTAACAAATTGTAAAACTTTATAATCCATAATCTCACATACTATAATTGATCATTACCATAGATGAGACAAAAAAGGTTCCAATTTATAACGTTTTTTTTTGCTTAAAGGCCTAGTTTAATCCTTCTACAAGTGCCCCCCCCCCCCCCCCAAAAAAAAATATCCTGCTGAGCAGTTTTGGAGGTTTTATTAAAGAAATGGACCCTAAATGGCTCTGAGCCAATAAACAAATACACAGGAAATTAGCCCCTACTGTGACATCAATGCAATTAGCAGGAGATGCACAGCAGGTGATTGTCTTGCCAAACATTCCTTAAACTAGGCCTTTAAACCAAACAACCCAAAAGAGAAAAAAACAAACAACAAACACTTTAACATGGTATAGTCAATTACCTTGAAGGAGACAATGTATGCCTCCTGAAGCCAGTGTTTTACAAGGGCCTCCAACATTTTTGGTACAAGCTCCAGTGACAGTTGTAGAGGACCATTGCTTGATTGAATCTTGTGCTCAGGCTGTCCATAGAGTACATGAGACATAAACATATAAATGCCATGATTATGTTATTGATAAGAGCGGAAAAACATTCATAAATATAATAAAAGTATCTTTGGTCATTTTTTAAGAATCTTCAGATTCCATTTGTATAAAGGTACATAATTGTTGTTTTTAAAGCGGTGTTTGTAAACATAAGACTTATTCATTCAATCTTGATTGTGAAGACAGCTGGAAGCTGACATGAATAACGCTGGAGTACATTCCCTGGGCAGAAACCTTTTTGAGAGGCAATGAGAAAGTACCCATGGTTGAGATGGAACACACAACCTCTAAGGTGAGAGGTGGACACTAGAACACTCTCATCCTTTAAACTGATTTGTATTGATGCATACTATTCTCTGTGGTGTAACAAAAACTAACATCTTTTCCCAGTGTTTAAATTTTCGAACAAGAGCATCACAGGCAATTTTCAAAAAAAAATCATTTTTTTTCAGTCTATGAAGGGTGGTAACTCAATAATTATAAAAGCCAGAGTTATACAATTGCATACAGCCACTGGTAACATACGGTATGTTTTTAGTGTCATGTAAAATTCTTGAATGGTTTGAGCTATTATCATAGTTACAATGTTTTTTGTCTCTACCAACACAACAAAGGCAATGACCATACCTATACCGTGAAATGCTCTTACTCCAAGATAAGATTTACCACAATTATTAATATAGTTTTAATATTCCAATAAATGTCGAAAACAATGGTTCTTAATGCAGTCAAAGCCTACCATCTTATCAACAGGAATATAAAAGTCAGACACAGCAGCTGCCAGATACAGAATAGCCCTTTTTCCAAGGGGATTAAGAATTCGTGATGTGGCCCTCAGTAAGTGGAGGTAATCCCCAAGTGATGTGAAATCCACCAGGAGTAGTCTCCCTTCCCTCATGACAGAATGGTATCTCTCTACAACTTTGGCAATCTTTTGGCTTTCTTCTTCTCGAACTGAATTTGAAAACAGTCTAAGAAAATGATTATGTATCAGTTTAAATTAAATAATTATTTCATAATATAAATATTTGTATAACAAAGTGTCCACATTATATTCTTGCAGCAAAAAATATTGTTTGAAATAGCTTACTAGTATCACAATGTTAGACATTTTCTCCCACCTCAGATAAGTAGATCCAATAATTTAACCATGCTAGAAATTCTTATCTTGCCCACGGCAAAGATAAAATGCCCGTATGGAACTCCTTTTTAATGGTCATCACATTGCAATTCCCTCCCTTGTTGAACACTTTTGTCTGTAGCATCATGGAAATCTTGTAATTTGGCAATATTTAGAACGCTCATTAAGTATTTCTCGCTTCAAATGTCACCATAAAACAGTTTCACGCACCTTTCAAGAAATAATGCTTCACTCTCCTTGGAACTATTTAAAGACCGATTTGACTAGTAACATAAACATAATCACTGCGCGTATGTCCATGACAACCACAAATAATCGCATATCCATACGCAATTCTTTTTACTAAGCACAAAAGAGTTCCAGCAAAATATACATTTTTACTTAATTTTGTTTAAATGAGGTGGGAGAAAAAGCATCGACCATAGACGCTCGTGTAAGATAGGTTCATCCTGACCCTCGCTCAGGATGTTTTGTGGAAACTCTGTAAACCTCGTTTCCGATAAACACCCTTCGCTCGAGTCGGAATGAACCTATCTTACACTGTCGGCCATGGAAGATACTTATCTTCTTGGTTAAAGCTACAAGATATTTTTCTGATTATTTGAGCAAGAATGAGAAATATTAAATGTAAAATCAATGAAAATGATTTTACACATTTACATGTACTATGAAGAAACATTTCATTACAACATTAATATTCATATTGGATACTTTCCAAATAGTACAAATGTGTATTCTAATTTGGACAAATTAAAATTACGTCAGAGATGAATTTGAATATATTACCTTGGAGACATCCATCTGGCTGAATCTGTAGAATGTCTAAGAGATGAGTTTGAGGAAGATGTCGGGCAAAAGGCTGCAATGACCGAGCTCGGTGCAGGAATATCACAGCATAACCTTGGTCCAGGAAATATCTAGCTTAAGTTAAAGAAACTTTTACCAATAGAAAGTTTTAAAAAATATGCCATTATTTTGTCTCAATATCCAATTTGTCATGATAACCAGGCACAAATTAATGAACAATTTTAAAGGGTCTGTACTCCGTATTATGAAATAACGAAACAAAAGAAAATTATCGAAAACTGACATAAACTTGGTGTCGATGGGTATAATGCATTGAAACTTACTAACTGAAGTACCACATAATTTACCATTAATTTATTTTCGCAGTTTTTTTTGTATTTTTCCATTAAAAAAAGATTACTAGGTATGTCTACCCAGTAGAATTCATTCCTTATGCGTGATTGGCTAGTCAAAGTTATCACGTGATATTACCAAATTAGGTATATAGCTTAAATATTCCAAGCGTTTACCGTTAGCCTACGCACCACAGTAGATAAAACACTGGACTGCAATTTTGGCGACACCGATTCGAACCTGGTCTCCGACTCAATTATTTTTTTACATTTTGGCTTGTTCTTTTCACAATTTTAATATCAAAGAGTAAAACATTTTATTAAATAATTGTCCTAAGATTCGTTTCAGAAAAACGTTTTTGGTGCCAATCTGGTGTACAGTCCCTTTAAGTCCCTTGTAACTTAATTTACTCACTGTAGCAAGTGTCATAAACAGTGTATTGTAGATGACAGATAGCAGGAGACGATGTTTGGTGAATAGGCAGGACATATAGGATCACAATGAAATTATTAAGAAGATCAACCTTGATCAACCTTGAAATGTATGAGGAATTGCACACACAAGAATTTCCTAACAGATTGATTGAGTGAAGGATGCCCAGTGCCATTACATAATATGTATGACCTTTCGGATCAAAAATATGATTAACCAATCTATCCTGTAATTGTCACACTGTGTGTATAATCTATTCAGGATGCTCACCCAGATTTACGATATAATCTATTTAATCAATATTAAAACATCTTTAAAGGGGCTAGACAGCAGATGGTCCCAAAATTGGCAAATACATTATTTCCATAAGGCAAGCCTATAATTGTCAATACTACCTAGTATGAGGCTTATAACACATTATTTTACATGGTCAAAAAAATATTTTGTCACTGTCCAAGATGAGTTTACTCGTTTATATTTAGGGCATAATGGTTTTCCCGTTTAAAGTGTGTGAATTTAGCATGTGGGAGTCATATGATTAGTACAGATACATATAACGATGCTATTTTTAAATTAACTTGGATTTACATGGCAGACAACCCCAGTAAATTTCGATTTGGAAAAATATGCAAAAACTTGTAAATATACATGTGTCGAAAGCAATGTGATATATCAGTAAGATTCAAGGTGTTGTACACAACGATATCAATTTTATGTAAGTTTTTGAAAATTTTCTTTTTTTCTTGTATTTGAATCATCTGGTGTCTAGTCCCTTTAACAAATTCTTTTAGGATGATGTTGATCTTGGTAAGATATTTCCAGTATTCCAGCAAAATATGCCCAGTGATTGTGATATTATCTTCATCTGTTCTAATATCAGAGCATTAATTAAAGAAGTATTGACAATTGTGCATGTGTGGCCATATCTATCATTATCAAATCGCATTCTTAAAGCAGTTCAAAGCCAACAACTTCAAAGACATGATTTTCACAATTAATATCATTTCTTACATGGCGTTTGAGCTATATTTTTTACTTTATTAGTAAAATTATTTCCAATACAAATACTATAACTTGCATTCAGGCCAGGGGAATGTTTTTCCTATTTGCTAATTGCCAATTTATAAGAGGAAAACGATGTGCATCAGAATGAGGGAAGTGCTAAAAAAATAGATCATTATTGACAATAAAAGTAAAACGCTGTACGTGCATTAGTAAAAGCAAAATGATTGACAGGAGAGCAAAGGAGCAACGCTTATGCTTGTCTGTTGTTCTTTTAAGTCCAAAAAAGGCGCATAATTTGACAATTATTTTAAGCAGAGCTATACATGTATGTTTTGTCTCAGGCTACATGTATATTTCTTAGTATTGAATATTTTTAAATTATTAAGGTTTTGAGTTATGACCAATGTTAACGAATGAAAAACAGATGAACAAAAAAGTCTTGTAACATAACCAAAGGATACTCTGCGGATGCAGATCCCCGAGTGCCAATGCTGAAGTTGTCTATGAATCTGACAGTGTTGCCTTCTAGTGGGACAGTTGTTCCGCCAGACTTAAACAATAAAACAAACTTTTCTTTGAATAATCTATAAAGGTTAAATACGATAAGATAAGTCGACAAAAACATACATTGTACACTGTACTCAATAACTTGTAATAAATTAAAACAAAGACTATGTTCTTATATCTAAGAAAATAGGTTGTTCCGGGATATAGTAATAAATTTCTGTCCGAAATATAGCATATCCGAAGTAATTTCCTGTTAAAAACTAAAAACGGTTGTTCTCAATTCATTTTCAATGACAAGCCACGAAATTAAGCTTACTGTTACAAGGACTATTGGTATATCTCTGCAAGTCCTATGGTCACGACAAAACTCATTAATTTTATCACATTTTACTTGAAATCCAGGTGGTTCACTTGTTTTGTTAAAGAAATCCACTGCTTCCGCCATATTGTAAACAAAAACCTCCAGAAAGAGAGAACTTCCGGTTGAAATTGCCCTTGCATTTTTGACACAATTTAAGATAACAAATTAGCGGCTACTAAACGATCATAGGTATAAATTATCTTTGCATACATTTACTACAGTATAGCATCTATTTATAATATGGCATTCTAGATTTTGACATGACACCCGCTAATATATCTGCTGGACGAAGTTGATAATTTGTAAATTGGCCACTAGCATTAGAAATATGTTTTTCAGTAAATGAGTATCTTTGTTTAAAAGAGCGATAGACTGTAAACAGTACTTCGTTTGTTAACATATCTTGTTTGTTAATTTAAGATTAAAACAACACATGTAAATGCTTAATCATAATGGGTAAATAAAACGAAATTGTATACATGTACATTTTTCTGTTTTCTGTAGAACTGTTCTGGTTTATACCAGCTGGTCTGTAGATTTGGTAATGTATTTGATTGAGCTATGCTCTATGTATCTATGGCAGATTGTTTCATTTTTTTCAAACGTATTGTTGTCAATTATTTGCATACATGTACGTATATTAATTTTGAAGTACTTCATGTACATTTTGATAATGCCGATTACATGTATGCAAACAAAGGTTTAAGCTATTTAAAGAGTTATAGGAGAATGCTGCACCCTGACCCTTTTTGGTGGCATCCCCTAACAGAGGCCAGCATAGGCACTGTTATTTCTTCTGAGAATTGACTGCTTTAGATAAACAAATGTTTTCTTTTGTTATAGGGTTTTAATCTATATTGTTAAACTTAATACATGTACTTTAAGCATTCAAATTGGCGAATGAAAAATTGGAACCATTATTTCTATTTACAACTTGTAAGCTTGGGCAATAGTCATTTGCAATATTCAAATTTTACTTGCAATTTGCAGACATCACGAAAGTTCAGAAAAAGTTTCCGATATTTTGTCGGTTCGAGAGAAAATTTGCCGGTTTGACAATATTTGTTTGAAAACTTGCTTTTTCACAGCCTTTGTTGCTTATATATATATATAACATTGACAAGGAATAAAAAGGTATTAAGATTTTGCCATTCATGCTCAATCGTAATGAAAATTTAGAATGGTTGATTTGTTTGGCAATTTTTTACATCTGGATGTGAACACTATCTGTCAGAGGGACAGATCCAATTTCAAATTTAGTCGTCAAACTTTTCCTATCAGGTCACATTCAGACGGACGATTTTCTCAATGTCTGAATTTGCGAGTATGGGTGTCCAAATTTGAACCCTTCCCATCTTTATGATCAGTGAAATTTGAAGGAGTTGACATTATATAAATAATTTCAAAATCAATCGGGTTTTTGCATAAACTTATCATAAACATTCATGCACATGTGTAGTGATTATTCATCTTGAGTGATTAATTTATTGATTCTTTATGCTTTTGCTTAAAATGTTGATTTGGGGCCCCTTTTTGAGCTAAAACCTCCATTTTTAGCTCAACTATTCAAAGAATAAGGAGAGCTATATACTACTCACCCAAGCGTCTGCGTCACCCCTTGGTTAAGGTTTTGCGTGCAAGCACACATAGGTAAATATCTCAGCAACTACGTGAGGTATTGCATTGAGACTTTATACAATGGTACTCAACCATCCAACCTTCTTAATTAACCAAGTTAGATAACTCTAGTTTGCATTTAATGCCAATAATAGGCCTTTATTATATGATTTAGAAATTCTGGTTAAGGTTTTGCGTGCAAGCACACATAGGTTAATATCTCAGCAACTACTAGAGGTATTGAATTGAGACTTGATACAATGGTACTCAACCATCCAACCTACTTAATTAACCAAGTTAGATAACTATAGTTTGCATTTAATGCAAACAAATGGCCTTTATTATTTTACTTAGAAATTGTGGTTTACGTTTTGCGTGCAAGCACCCATAGATTTATATCTCAGCAACTGCTTGACGTATTGCATTGAGACTTGATGCAATGGTACTCAACCATCCAACCTACTTAATAAACCAAGTAAGATAACTCTAGTTTGCATTTTATGCAAAAAATTGCCCTTTATTATTCCACTTAGAAATTCTGGTTAAGGTTTTGCATGTAAGCACACATAGGTTAATATCTCAGCAACTACTTGAGGTATTGCATTGAGACTTTATTCAATGGTACCCAACCATCCAACCTACTCAATTAATCAAGTTACATAACTCTAGTTTGCATTTAATGCAAAATAATTGCCATTTATTATTAGACTTAGAAATTCTGGTTGCATTGAAACTTTACACACAGGCTCCCAACCATATAACCTTCTTATTTAATCAAGTAAGATAACTCTTACATATTATATAATTTTTGCCCCTTTATTATGCGACTTAAATATTCTGGTTAAGGTCTTGCATGTTAGCACACATAGGATAATATCTCAGCAACTACTTGTTGTATTGCATTGAGACTTAATACAATGGTATTCAACCACCCAACATAATTGAATAACCAAGTTAGGTAACTGTATTTTGCAAATAATGGCTCTTTATTATTACACTTAAAAATTCTGGTTAAATTTTGCATGTAACCACATTTATGTTAATATCTCAGCACATCATGTATTGCATTGAAATCTAATTTAACAGTGATCCATGCATGTTTCGCCAAAACTTTTCAATCCTTACACTGAAAAGCGGCGGAATAGTCGAGCGCGCTGTCTCTGTGACAGCTCTTGTTTCTTCAACAACTTGTTAAATAATCAAAACTTTCAAATGAATTTTATAGGGAAATATTTTAGGCCCCTGATCTAAAAATCAGTATGATAAGATTTATGATGAATGCTTATTATAAGAATGAACTCACATGCCAAACTTACTCCGTAATGTCCACTGAAATGACATTGTACGGTGCCAATAATTTGCTCAGACTTTTGAAATTGTAATCATTTGAAAATTCTCAAAAGAATGTTTCTGACTGACAATGAAGGAATTAATATTTCTTTCTATTTTCCATAAAATTTAGCAGGTTGCTGTGTTTTAATAAGTTTTTAGGGTTGAAATATTTTCCACTTCGTTGAAATATGGCGCAACCTGTTGCAATTTCAATATATCTGGTAAACTGCAATTATAATGTATCTTCATTTGAACACAAAATATCATCTTTTAAGAAAAACAACCATACAAGAATTGCTAGAGAAGAATTTCACAGGGCTGCTGCTGGTGTATAATTGGTAAAGGTGAATAAGTTGTCTGTGGTCCCTAACTAGAACTGTGTTCAATAAGATTTATTTTTGCTTTTAAGGTGTTTTTTTTTTATGAAAATAAATGATAATGTGTTGTACAATCTTTGATAAATCTACATCTCACAAGCTATCATCTACTGTAACAGCTAGTAGACATATCTAACCATGATTATATTTACTATGAAAGGACATTTGAACATTTCAGATCCATGTGAGAAAGAGACTGTGGAAAACAAAGACACAATGCTGTTAAGGCCAGTGAGAAGACTGTGTGTTATGATGAACCATGCGGTATGTGTGATTAAAGCTTATTCACCAGTCAATTGTAACCACAGCCCACCTACCCCAGATCAGGGGGTATACCTGGGATAGCCGGGGAAATGGGCTGTGTTTTTTTCAGGTGGCCCTGTGGTGCCGATGAATGCCGTGGCTTTGTCTTCGCGCCAAAAACAGCGGGGAATGGGCCTTACCTAGGGCCCCTGAGGTTAGGGGGCATTTGGCGGGGATTTTACCAGCAGGTTTCTCAGCATGGCGGGGAATTTTCCCGGGCTTGGCTGGACCAAAATTCAAAGTCCCCACTACTCCCTGGACCTGGAGGAGGGGGGGGGGGCGTGGTTACAATTGACTGGTGCATTACATTTAAGTGTTTTTGTCATGTCTTATACAGTAATCAAAATAAGCACTTAAGTCCTGCAAGCCCTATTGTCAAATGCTTACAGAGCTTGCTCGAATTCTGAATTATACATAGCAGGGCTAATGTTGAATATGTTTTAATGCCAAGCAAGTAAGAACATGGGATGGTTCGTCCAAAAGTTTAATTTGATGACTGATTTATATAATATATATCATAATGCTAAAAAATTGACAGTATAAAGGATTTTGTCCCAGCAAGAATTGTGAGGTTGTAACACCTCCCTGCTAGTGTACTGGTCTTGTTTCTGCCTGAATCTGGCTTACCAAACTTGATTTCTAACCAAATTGAGAGTCTGTTAATCAAAAAGTATATTTCGATCTGCTATGTATTCAAAAATCAACTATTATGTACATGGAGTAAACCATAGTGAGTTAGTCATATATTTCAGTGTGTGTGTGTTTTTTCAACAATTCTGGACCAAAATTTGGCGCCATCTCATATGTTATAACATAAACTTTTTTCTAAATGTGCAAAATAAAATGACCAGATTATGGTTTGAAAAAAACAACATTGGACCCATAACAGTTGTTGTATCGCAGGGTTGGTGTTTTTCTAACTACGGTAAACAAACTTTATAACATTCTTTTAAATCTTCTATCTTTTTTAAAAACTTTTTGTGTATATCTTGGTAAAATTGGTATTCCCACAGAAAGGCACCAGACCCTTTTCCAAAATGGTTGTAAAAAACACTGGATTTATACATAAACTGATAGAAGGTTAACTGAGGTAGACCACAATATTTCACTGTATGTGCTTTAGTACAATTCTGCTATTACTATTATTTTTTTATTACATTTACAATTATTTACCTAATAACAGAGGCTGGCAGCACCGTATTCAACCTCCTCCAGCATTGACGATGAAGTGATTGTTCAGCGTATCAAAAACTCTGGTGTGCTGACGTTAAACAGACCAAAGTCACTTAACGCATTGAACCTCCGCATGATTCGGAAGATGATGCCAGTATTAACAGTAGGTCTCCTAAATGCTATAAAGAGAGCTTTTAGTAGGTGTATGATGATTGTGTTTAGAAGGACATGTTGGTTTATTAAATGTCAACTTTATAATGTATTCCTAGATCAGAATGATAAAAGATTTATTTTCTTAACTATAGGCAAAGTTTAATTTTGATACCTTAATGTGTACAATACTGCCTCGATTGCTCAGTAGTAGAGCGGTTGCTTCAGGTGTGGAAGATCGGATCAAACCCTTGCAGCATCAAACCGAAAGATCTTAAAATATGTTAGTAGCTCCCTTGCCTATTGGTTTGTAGGGTAGTACTGGGAAAATGGTGTACTCAGTATGGGTTAAAGCCAGAAAAATTGTATCCCGTGTATCAGTGATATACAGACCGTGTATCAGTGATATACAGACCATGTATCAGTGATATACAGACCGTGTATCAGTGATATACAGACCGTGTATCAGTGATATACAGACCGTGTATCAGTGATATACAGACCGTGTATCAGTGATATACAGACCGTGTATCAGTGATATATAGACCGTGTATCAGTGATATACAGACCGTGTATCAGTGATATACAGACCGTGTATCAGTGATATACAGAGCAGTAACAGAACCAAGATAACTCATCGCGAAGAGCTAGGGTATTGCACCCTTATCTCTTGATATCACTCTGTTTCTTCAAGTCTTCCAATCCCTGGATTTTTCTGCGAATCGCTGTCACTTCTATCTCATGTCACTTTTGGCATTTAAACACAACATAAGTTGTGATGGCGTCACTGTGGGGTCGAGTAAGAATTCAGGGAATTGGCTCGGGCAGAACTTGATAACTCAATGAATAATGTGATAATGTTATTGTGTCATTAAGTCACAAAATTGACAAACATTGAAATACCAGCAGCAGAGTTCATAGATGATGTAGCATCATTCTTTCATTGCATCGCATATACTAATAATTTTCTCAGCTCATTCATCACCTGTTATTTAACTAGTATCCTTCAACATCAATAATGGGTTTGAAGAAAAACACACTTTTAGTGTAATTAATTTATTAATGTGATATATGTTTATACAAGTCACATGAACTCAGATATTACATGTGGTTTGTATTTGTTGTCAATACAAATCCTGTATCTGGTATTTCGGACTCGGCTACAGTTTCAGTCGTATGAATGATGTCACATGACGTTGTTGGTCTTACCTGTATGACACTTGCCTTGAAATAATTAAAATGCCGGTGGTAAAGAGAGAAGTCAACTCTGATGTCAGTGGGTTGTTAGCTTAAATAGAAAAAACACTGTTGTGAAAAACACCTAGAGTTCGTCAATGAATGACAATGCATTTTTCAAGGGCTTTTGAAAAGTCTGATTTTAACATTATATTTAACCTTTTAAAGTAAAATCCTATAAAGAGTTAGACTTAGCAAATTGCAAAGACCTGCAGAAATGTTTATATCATTAAAAACAATATTGATAAGAGCTAATTTTGATCTACTTTGCCCCTTAGTTAACATCTGTATTCACGGAGCATTCCAACTTGGTAGCCCAAAAATTTCTTGTTAACTATTTTTCAATATTGGTGTAATATGGGTCCATGTCGCAGAACAAATGTCAAACATATCTTAGAATTTAAATGCTCAAAACATGTTATCTTCATTCTTTAAATATATTTATGATCAATGGGAAAGGATAGATTGTTGTTAGCTAACCCCCAGTATTATGTGTGTATTTTGCAGGACTGGGAAAATGATCCACATATGGATATGGTCATTATGAAGGGGACCGGAAGCAAGGCTTTCTGTGCGGGAGGTGACATTTTAGGTATGCCACTTGATAAAGGGCTTTATATAAATAAGCTATGAACTTTATTACATAAAATCTGAAAACATGCTGCATTTTTTTTCTGGAAGGTGGTTTGTTTTCAATTGTACAAAATCAATCACTGTCCATACAATTTATCATAAATGACATTGTGCCAATAATGGCTTGACAAATGTTTAGTATCTGATGAATGACGGTGTATTTATAATATCAGAAAAAACACACTATATTTATTAAAAGCAATGTTTGTCTCAATGAGTGTATGTTGTCTCAATGAGTGTATGTTGTCTCAATGAGTGTATGTTGTCTCAATGAGTGTATGTTGTCTCAATGAGTGTATGTTGTCTCAATGAGTGTATGTTGTCTCAATGAGTGTATGTTGTCTCAATGAGTGTATGTTGTCTCAATGAGTGTATGTTGTCTCAATGAGTGCCGTTGTGTGTCTTGTTGAGTGTCTCATTGAGTGTCAGTTGTCTTCAGTCATTGTGTGTCTCATTGTGTGTCAGTTGTCTTCAGTCATTGTGTGTCTCATTGTGTGTCAGTTGTCTTCAGTCATTGTGTGTCTCATTGTGTGTCAGTTGTCTTCAGTCATTGTGTGTCTCATTGTGTGTCAGTTGTCTTCAGTCATTGTGTGTCTCATTGTGTGTCAGTTGTCTTCAGTCATTGTGTGTCTCATTGAGTGTCAGTTGTCTTCAGTCATTGTGTGTCTCATTGAGTGTCAGTTGTCTTCAGTCATTGTGTGTCTCATTGTGTGTCAGTTGTCTTCAGTCATTGTGTGTCTCATTGAGTGTCAGTTGTCTTCAGTCATTGTGTGTCTGATTGTGTGTCAGTTGTCTTCAGTCATTGTGTGTCTGATTGAGTGTCAGTTGTCTTCAGTCATTGTGTGAGTCATTGTGTGTCAGTTGTCTTCAGTCATTGTGTGAGTCATTGTGTGTCAGTTGTCTTCAGTCATTGTGTGTCTGATTGAGTGTCAGTTGTCTTCAGTCATTGTGTGTCTGATTGAGTGTCAGTTGTCTTCAGTCATTGTGTGTCTGATTGTGTGTCAGTTGTCTTCAGTCATTGTGTGTCTCATTGTGTGTCAGTTGTCTTCAGTCATTGTGTGTCTGATTGAGTGTCAGTTGCCTTCAGTCATTGTGTGTCTGATTGTGTGTCAGTTGTCTTCAGTCATTGTGTGAGTCATTGTGTGTCAGTTGTCTTCAGTCATTGTGTGTCTGATTGAGTGTCAGTTGTCTTCAGTCATTGTGTGTCTCATTGAGTTTTCGTCTCGTATGTCTTCTATAACTATAGCTTTTTAACTTTCTGATGGTTAAAATCTTGTCTGCTAAAGATTTTCTCAGTTCTGTAGTATATATTGTATAACTATCTATATTTCTATGTGACAGCTGTGACAGAGGCAGGGAAGGTGGGAGGAGATCTAGCCAGGGACTTCTTCAAGGAGGAATACATTCTCAACAATAAAATAGGTGGGCGAATAATTAATTAGTTTTCTATAATATATAAAAGTCAAAAGAAATTAATGAAATAATATTTGCTAGTTACTTCATATTTTTAATGACTTTTCAAATGTCACCCTAGTAATGAATAAGTTTAAATCCAATGTTATAATTATTTATCATCATTTGGCTTACTTCTGCATTCAATATGAAATGTTTTGTTTTTTTTCTTCTTTGAAAAAAAGGGGCATTGAGGTTTGTAAATGGCTGTCTGTTGGTATGTCATTCAGTCTTGTCCTCACAAAAACTTGAGAACCATTCGACATAGGTCTATAAAACTTGAGCTGTAGGCTGCCCTTGACCGATAGATAACCCTATTGTTTTGGGGTCAGTAGGTCAATGGTCAAGGTAACAGTGTACAGTCTTATGAAAACTTTGTCCTCACAATAACTAATCAAAAGTTAGACCAAGGACCATGGAACTTTAGTGGTAGGTTGCCTTTGACCCATAAACAACCCTTATTGTTCTTTGGGGTCAGTAGGTCATAGGTCATTTACTGTCATGGTCAATGGTCCTAAAATACTTAGTCCACACAATAACTTGAGTACAGCTAGATGGAGGACCATAAAACTTCAATGGTAGGTTGTCCTTGATCAGTAGGTGACCTGTTTTGTTTTGAAGGTCATGGTCAACAGACATATGAAAACGGTCTGCAGACTTTCTTTTGAAAAACCCTTTATTTAGTCTTTCAAATTTTTCTTTCAAAGGAAATGATATGTTTCTTGCATGGCTACATTTAGGTTGAATAATGTTTAACATGTTTATCTGTTTATAAAACATTGTAATGTGACAGATTTGTCACTTGTATTGGTGGCTCTTACAGCTTAATTTATTGTGTATTTTGTGGAAAATAACATTGATAGGTCTAGCTAATATGAAGGAAATGTTCATGCACCAAAAAAATGTTGCCTAGAGTATTATATAAAAGACAAATTGCAGGTACATATCTGCTTCCCTATGTGGCCATTATAGATGGAATCACTATGGGAGGGGTAAGTTGTTTCCTATCATACTTCTTTAGTTTTGTTGTAATGAAGTCATCATTTATACTTTAATTAAACTTGTGCATTAAATGCTCGAACAGGACTGGTGTTTCTCCGTTCACATGTAATATTATAAACAAGACTGACATTTTTTAATATATTGAAGGTTTGGGTGTGTAACCGTTTAAAAATAACTCCTAAATGACTAAAGCGATTTCCATGACTATCGAACTTGATCAAGATATTATGGTCACAAACATGTGTTTAAAGTTTGGTGAGGATTGGACAAACAGTTTTCAAGAATTAGATCGGAAACAATCTTCGGGACGTATTTTTCAAGTCTTTTTTTGCAAATAAAGGGCCGTAACTCCTAAATGACAAAAGCGATTTCCATGGCTATCGAACTTGATCAAGATATTATGGTCACAATCATGTATGTAAAGTTTGGTGAGGATTGGACACATACTTTTCAAGAATTAGATTGGAAACATATATTTTTTAGTGTTTATATATATATGTTTAAAGTTTGGTGAGGATTGGACAAACGGTTTTCAAGAATTAGATCGGAAACAATCTTCGGGACGTACGTACGTACGTACGTACGTACGGACAGACGTACGTACGGACAAGGGCAACCCTATATGCCGCCACTTTGTGGGGGCATAAAAAAACAAAACTTCTAGGTTGTTAAACAACCTTGTGAAGACCAAAAGATACTACAGCACACAGGGAAAGCAACTACTCACTTTGGTTTCAATTTTTAATGTCTTTAAGTATGACGTGATCCGGGTTTGAACCCAGGACCTTTTGCATCTAAAACAGATACCTTACCAATTTGCTATAGCTAGTACTAGTAATATTTTGTTGAGAAATAAATTGAATGAAAATGCATACCTCTTAAATCATTGCTAAGGGATGCTGACAGTGTTGCATATACCATGATCACTGTCAATAGGCAGTCTCGATCAAACTGAGACTGCCAGTTTCATTCTTTGTTGGTTTAAACTTAATTATTTTAGCTCAATGGTGAAGACAGCTTAAAATTGATATGAATCACTCTCGGGTCTGTTTCTTGGTTAGAAACCAGAACTGTGGCCTTTTTGAGAAGCTATGAGAAGGTATTCCTGGTGGAGACCGAACGCAAATCCTCTTTGGTGAGAGTTGGACCCCTTAAGCACTAGACCACTCTCACCTCCTTTATTCTATGTTGTGAAACATAATATGATTTTTATGCCCCCACAAAGTGGCTGCATATAGGGTTGCCCTTGTCTGTACGTACGTCTGTCTGTCTGTCCGTACGTACGTACGTACGTACGTACGTACGTCCCGAAGATTGTTTCCGATCTAATTCTTGAAAACCGTTTGTCCAATCCTCACCAAACTTTAAACACATGTTTGTGACCATAATATCTTGATCAAGTTCGATAGTCATGGAAATCGCTTTAGTCATTTAGGAGTTACGGCCCTTTTTTGCCAAAAATACTTCAAAAATATATGTTTCCAATCTAATTCTTGAAAAGTATGTGTCCAATCCTCACCAAACTTTACATACATGATTGTGACCATAATATCTTGATCAAGTTCGATAGCCATGGAAATCGCTTTTGTCATTTAGGAGTTACGGCCCTTTATTTGCAAAAAAAGACTTGAAAAATACGTCCCGAAGATTGTTTCCGATCTAATTCTTGAAAACTGTTTGTCCAATCCTCACCAAACTTTAAACACATGTTTGTGACCATAATATCTTGATCAAGTTCGATAGTCATGGAAATCGCTTTAGTCATTTAGGAGTTACGGCCCTTTTTTGCCAAAAATACTTCAAAAATCATTATGGCTTATTTTCTGTGACAAAAAACCGAAGTGGGGGCATCCGTGTCCTATGGACACATTTCTAGTTTAGGATGGAAGTTACATTGTCTATCTTGATTGTTGTTCTAGGGTGTTGGCCTGTCTGTACATGGAGCATTCCGGGTGGCCACTGAGAGAACTGTTTTTGCCATGCCAGAAACTGCAATAGGTGAGTGTATAAGGTGTATTTGCCATTGAATTATTATTTTTAGCTCATCTATTCAAAGAATAAGGAGAGCTATACTACTCACCCTAGCTTCCGCATCGGCGTCACACCTTGGACAAGGTTTTGCATGTAATCACATATAAGTCATTATTTTAGTAAATACATCATTTATTGCAATGAAACTTTGGACATATATTCCCAACTATCTAACCTACTAGATTAATGAAGTTAGATAACACTAAATATGAATATAATGCAAATAATGGGGCTTTATTATTTGACTTAGCAATTCTTGTTAAGGTTTTGCATGTAAGCACACATAGGTTAATATCTCAGCAACTACTAGATGTATTGCATTGAGACTTGATACAATGGTACTCAACCATCCAATCTACTTAAATAACCAAGTAAGATAACTCTAGTTTGCATTAAATTCAAATAATTGCCCTTTATTATTCAACATAGAAATTCTGGTTAAAGTTTTGCATGTAACCACTTTTAAGTCAATATCTCATGTATTGCATTAAAACTTTATACACAGGCTCCCAACCATTCACTTTCTTAATTAATCTAATAAGATAAATCTATCTTGCATACTATATAATTTTTGCCCCTTTTTTATGCGACTTAGAAATTCTGGTTAAGGTATTGCATGTTAGCACACATAGGATAATATCTCAGCAACTACTTGTTGTATTGCATTGAGACTTTATACAATGGTATTCAACCACCCAACATAATTGATTAACCAAGTTAGGTAACTGTATTTTGCAAATAATGGCTCTTTATTATTACACTTAAAAATTCTGGTTAAAATTTTGCATGTAACCACATTTATGTTAATATCTCAGCACATCATGTATTGCATTGAAATCTAATTTAACAGTTTAATTAGATTTCAATACAATAAATGATGTTTTGCATGAGAGCCATGGGTGCAGGCATTGTCTAGTTATCACTCGGACAACCGTTTTACATTCAAGGTCACTGTGACCTTGACCCTTGGCCCGATGACCCCCAAAAACTATAGGGGTCATCTACTGGTCAGGCCCAATTTCCATATCAAGTTTGATGACAATAGGTCTAGGCATTGTTGAGTTATCACTCGGACAAGCTTTATAATTATTTTACCATTAAAGGTCACTGTGACCTTGACCTTTGACCCAATGAGCCCTAAAATCAATAGGGGTCATTTACTGGTCAGGCCCAACCTTCATGTTAAGGTTTTGTGATAATTGGACAATGCCTGCATCCATGGCCCTCAAACTTGACTTGGAGTTGTGTCTGACCAGTAGATGACCCCTTATGATTATAGGGGTGATCGGGTCAAAGGTCAAGGTTACAGTGACCTTGAATGAAAAAAGCTTGTCTGTGTGATAACTTGTCAATGCCTGCACCCATGGCCCTCAAACTTAACATTTAGAATTTTGGTGACCAGCTGAAGACTCCTATGGATTTTGAGGTCATAGAGTCAAAGGTCATGGTCATAACACACTCTATCCTCAAACTTTGAATGGTCATAATCTTAAAACTGCCTCAACGGCATCCAATGTCAGCGACAAATCAGCTGTCATTTCGGTCCATGCATATTTCATTCAATTGTCCATATAATCCTGACAACATGGCGCTCAGGGGGGGCATAATGTTTGACAAACATCCCTTGTTTTTTAGGCCTTTTCCCTGATGTTGGAGGTGGCTACTTCCTACCCCGGTTGGGCGGGCGACTGGGCGTGTATCTAGCTCTAACTGGGTTCAGGCTGAAGGGCAGGGACATCCACAAAGCTGGCATTGCAACACACTTTGTACAGTCTAGTAAGGTAGAGGAACCTTATCTGTTAGTTTTAAAAACACATTTGTATAATATATCTTTGGCAAGTTGTATCATTCTTGTGATGTTAAGCCATTCTTCTTTTGATAAGGTTGCAAATCAGTTTAAGGTTCAACATAGCTGATGGCATGACAATCTAATTAAAATCATATCATGATACACGTTTTGCCATTAGAATCTGAGTTTCACCATTAAAAGGTCATCTTCAGGCAAGCTTTTCGTCAGTCAATCAGAGGTCTACTTACGATAGTTTTTCATCCTCGATGAAGTTATATTTAGGTGATATGTTAATTGGGTTCCATATAATAATTGTATTAAAGACTTATCAGCTGTATTACTCACAAGCTTAAATAGCTAAGTCGGTAGAGCAGAGAAGTTTAAATAGAAGTCAGATATGAATCTCTATGGTGAAGGTTAAAATTAGACTGATGATCGCTTTTTTATATTTTTTTTAGAATAAATCTTTTAAATGTCTTGTCAGTCAATTCATGTATTAGTTAAAAAATGTGTAACATTGGTGCTGCCTATGTTCTAGTTTAAATGAGGAGTTAACTACAAATGAAACAAACTGTTAGATTATAAGACAGTTAAAAATTTGAATAGGATTTTAAAAAATTATGTTTTTCTGTTCTTTTTTTTTTAAGATACCGGTGTTCAAAATTTCTTTTATCGGAAACTGTTTCAATATCTATTACTTTCTATGGCTAAATTTGATCCACATTTGAGGTTACGATTGTTTCATGTTTAAAAAAATAGCTGCCATATTGATATATTTACACTCCCAATGCCCTTTCTTAGATGAACGCGTATCTTTGCAATTGCAGTTATTGTGTTATAAGCCGATAAACACAACGTCTTTGGAATACCTTTGTTATAACAAAATTGTGCTTGTGATTGGCCAAATATTAAATGTAACATGGATGAAACAAGTGATGTCATTGACGCTATCGAGGTTCAAATGTCTTGGAAGTAATTTCAGCTATGTACAAGGGTTGTCCAGAAAGTTTTGAGACTGTGTCTATATTTCAAAACGTTTTTAATATAAATCAACAAACAATATACAGCTGTGAATATAGACTGTTCACGAGTTTCCTTTTGAAAAATAGAATTTAATAATCTCATAATAAGGAAGGAAATGGTTGTCAAGACAACTCATCTAGCGCTTCATAGAGCACTTTGAAATTGACGTTTTCTAAAAATTGTTCACAATTCATATATACTACTCTGTCTGAACAATAGACTCCAAAACGTCACGTCAAAGCATATGACGACAGTATGACATCAGCTGTATTACTGCGCAAATTATTGACGCAATTTAACTGTAGACATGGTTGTAACATTCAGCAGAAGTAGAGAGGTATTTCGAAGATGTCGGAAAATAATCCAACGTTGACGTCACACAAGGAGCAGGGCGCTATGATCAAACACTGTGTTTGCAGCGGGATAACTCCTACAAATACTTATACGTTTCTACCTCGGGATAAATCAAAGCCAACATGTTCAAGGGCTTTGGTATTTCGCTGGCATGGACGTTTCAGTGATGGGTATGGAAATGTGTACAATTTAAAAAGGAGTTGCAGACTGTCAGTTATGAGTGAAAGTGACGTAAATTCAGTTCGGGGCATGTTACAAGAAGACCGGCGGAGGACAGTGAGGGAAATTGACAAATCTGTTCGGCTAAAAAGGACAGTTGTTCATAATATCATAAAAGAGTGGTATGGACAGATACTCAAGCAATGGGTTGATTGTCACCGTAAGTGTGTTCGTGCAGAAGGAGCTTATTTTGAAAAACTGATAATGACGTGACGCAATGAGAAAACGAAGTGCTCTTTGGCTTGTAACCTGTACTTTTTGTAATGTTTGTTGTATACATTCATTTCATAGTATATTGTTGAAACTTTCAGGATTTGTTTATATTAGATACAATTGACAGCTGGTAAAATTTTAAATGCATCGTATGAGTGGTAAGTTTTTTATGAATGCAGTCTCAAAACTTTCCAGACAACCCTCGTAGTTGGATTATATCAGAGAATAAAAATGAAAATGATGTGTGAAAATATTAAAAAAAAAGAAATGTGATTTATCTTTGTATGAAAATATTTGGTCTGTGCACAGATAATTGTGAATTTCCAATTCTTTGATATTTGTTTCTTCTATATTTTTTAGATTCAAGCTCTGGAAGAGGCCCTACTGAAACTTCACGACCCGGAGGCCCTGGACATAGCGCACACTCTGGACAAATTCCAGGAAGAGGTTTGTAGTCCAATAACCGAAATCAATGGATTAACAAATTCCAGGAAGAGGTTTGTTAGCACACTATATAATCTATAATACATAGTAGCAAGTTTACAACCTGTGTTTCACTTTTAATAGCCTGCCAGCTGTGAAGTTCTTAAAGACCCATAAGCTGTGGTATTGAAAAAAATTAGTTAAAAGACTTTTTCGAACATTTTAAATACTTTCACAAGACTAAAGGCAATAGATTTTAAGGATATGAATAATCAAAGAAAAAGCAAACAAAGGAAATAAAAAAGAAGTTTGAATCGGCAGCAGAACTCAAAACAGGGACCCTGGATTGCTTATCATGGTCGTTACCACTGAAATACTGTAAAAACAATTCATGATTATACCTGATTTGTCAACAATGCATTGAAAATTGTCAACATTTAGATATTTATTTTGACAAGGGATGAGTTCCGATAATTTATCAGTGAAACGAAAACAAATATTGCACTGTTTCCAACAGTAAAGTAACAATTTGCTATATTTCACTGTTATGAAGTTTAAGCCATCAATTTGCCTTATGCAACCAGTATTCGTTTGTTTCTTGATGCGTAAATAGAAAGAAACATATTGACAAAAGCAAGTTTCAAAGTTTGGTTTTAACTTTAATAAAACTTTGCCAATTTCCTGGTTGATTTATTAAGCAGTATAAAGTATGACTGCAAATTGTCTAAAACTTGTACGATTTATGTGCAACTTCGACTACGATATGATACAATAAGTTTATTGCATTATACAATGTTCATAGCATATAACATACATGGTACAATGAATGAAGAAAGTACTTAAACAAAGTTTTCTGGAGCAATAAAACATAATATATAACATCCTATTGTTGATATTAAAAATATATATTGAAAAAGCTAGATCTAGATTAATATACATACATTTACATTTTAACATTATATCAAGATCGACATTATATTTACAGAGCACAGATGTACTGGACAACGAGTTTGTTCTGGCTGACCACATGGAAGACATTAACAGGCTGTTTGCTGGTAACACAGTGGAAGAAATCATAGAAAATCTCAGGAAAGATGGCTCACCTTGGGCTGCTGCACAGCTGGAGATTCTCAGCAAAATGGTTAACTGCTTTTATATTGTAATCTTCAGGGGCGTAGCCAGCGTTACGCACTTATGCATGTGCGTAACATCAATTTGAAAAATAAAAAAATAAATATGGCCAAAAATGGCATCAAAGTCGAGGGCTTAGCTAAATATTGATATCAGAATAAAGGAAAGATTAGCTATAGTAAGCATTGTTTTTCTGTGCTAGATGGCTTACTGAGCCTAAATCAATCACTTGGTAACTACGAAGTCGGTGGCCTCGAACCTGTAAATCCCTCCAAATCACATCAGCGCTCAGCATGTTAGTTCCATTTTACTTTCTTTTCCCCTGGGGAGGTCCCCCCGAACCCCCCTCCGTCTACAGGGATATTCCCCCTCCCACACCCTCCCCCTTTCGTGCGTAACATTTAGTAAAGCCTGGCTACACCCCTGATCTTAATTGAATAATGTACAATGTATCATTCATGGAGAGGTCCTTAAGAATGAGAAAAATCCTGAGATAAGTATTGAGACTTTAAAATCATATAAATGACTTTGAAAACAATTTCAAAAAAAATCTAAGTACATTTTCCCTGCTCTGGGCATGAATCCCTCATATTCAAACGGACCCCTGCTATTTTTCAGGATTGACAATACTTATCTGCTGTTAGAACCTCTGACACATAAAGTTTATTGATATGGTTTATGCAAAACAATTAAAAGAACTAATATCAATTATAATGGTAATTAATATTCTTAACTGTCATGTTTCCCTATTGTTTTAGTGTATAGAACATTAGTATGTTACATTGCATGTTGCATTAAGTATTGCCCTAGCCATTTATCATGTGTGTATCCACGTTCAAAGGATGAAGTAGAAGGGTAAAAGCAGGGGCAGATCTATGATTTGGCACAAAGGGGGCACTCTTGGGTTGCCTCTTTGAACATGCATCTCCTTTCCAAAACCTAAAATGTCATGATATGAATGTGGGTATGGGGTCCTCCCTGACGAAATGTTTCCCTGTTGTTAAGTCCCAAATAGTGATACTGGAGCTCAATCACGATTTTCTGCAATATTGACATAAGTAGAGATTCCCTGGACAAGTTTAATCCTCTATTGCGTAGGATAGATGTACACCCTTGAAAGCATCATATACAGGACAGTGCTCCAGCTACTAGGCCTAAATAGCAGGCTGGGGCACCCCACTGCCCTTTTCTGGTCCCCAACTGCCTTTTTATTACATCTCGCTGTGCCCTTTTGTTTGACAGAGTTAATTTTTAGAAATAAGTATTAAAATTAATAATACATACACATAATTTTGACACTGAAGTAAAAATAACAGCTAAGGTATTTATAACAAACTATTAGTTTTGAAAATATTGAAAGTAGTTACAACACAATCATAATATGAATTTCACATTTGCCCTTGCAAGTGCCCCATTAAGGCTCATGCAATGCGCGTCAAAAGTGGCCTTTCTAACCTAGCACCCTGCTCTTTTCAAATCAGCACTGCAGAAGTTGAAAGTATATAATCCTACAAGGTTTTTAGCTCGACTATTCGAAGAATAAGGAGGGCTATACTACTCGCACCAGCGTCTGCGTCAGTGTCTGGTTAAAGTTTTAGGGCAAGTTGGGATTTTCACTTATAAGTCCAATACCCTTTATTCAATTGACTTAATACACAGTTGTTCAGGACCATCACATAATGAGGTTAAATAACTCCATATTATCCTTTATACAAATAATGGCCCCTGATTGACTAAGGAACTAAGTTTAAGGTTACGGGCAGGTTGGGATATTTATTAATAACTTCTATACCCTTCGTTCAATTAACTTAATACTTCACACAGTTGTTTAGGACCGTCACACAATGAGGTTACACAACTCCATATTATCCTTTATACAAGTTATGGCCCCTGATTGACTTCGGTTAGAGTTTTAGGGCAGGTTAAAGTCTTAGGGCAAGTTGGGATTTTCACTTATAAGTCCAATATCCTTCATTTAATTGACTAAATACTTTACACAGTTGTTCAGGGCCATCACATAATGAGGTTAGATAACTCCATATTATCTTTTATACAAATTATGGCCCCTGATTGACTATTGAACTTAGGTTAAAGTTTTAGGGCAGGTTGGGATATTTATTGATAACTTCTATACCCTTCATTTAATTGACTTAATACTTCACACAATTGTTCAGGACCATCACACAATAAGGTTACATAACTCCATATTATCCTTAATACAAGTTTTGGCCCCTGATTGACTTCGGTTAAAGTTTTAGGGCAAGTTGGGATTTTAATAAAAAAACTTCTATACCCTTCATTCAATACACTTTATACTACGCAGAATTATTGACGACCATCTAACAACAAGGAACATACCTCCATACAAATAATGGCCCTTTAATGATTTTTTTTTTTTTAATTTTACTTTTAATTTCTTTTGAAAGGCACATTTTTATATTCTTAACCACATTTTCATAAAGGGAAAACAAGTTATTTGAATGACTTGCGTCAATGTTCGGGCAGGCTGGTGGGAGGGCAGCGTCAAAGTCACCTTATGTATCGAATAATTTTAGCTAGGTTTGACATAAAGAGACCAAACTAGGTATATACGAAGAGTTTATGCAGACCTTTTATTGGAATGCGTATGAGACCCCTAGGATCAAGGTCAAGGTTACTATTAATAGAAAAAGGGTTGGTATTGAATAACTTAAGTAAGGGTCTACATATTGTGACCAAACTTGGTATATAGGAGGAGTTTATAGAGACCTTTCCTGAGATTGTGTTTTGGGCCCCCAGAGTTATGGTCTAGGTCAAGGTCACTGTTGCTAAAAATAGAAATATGCTTAGTACTGAATAACTCAAGTAAGGGTTGACATAGTGTGACCAAACTTGGTGTATAGGACAAGTTTATGCAGAGCTTTCATGGATTGCCTTTTGGCCCCCTAGGGTCAAGGTCACTGTTTCGAAAAATAGATTACTGTTTCAGTTATGGTTGACATACTGTGACCAAACTTGATATGTAGGAAGAGTTTATGGAGGACTTCCATGGGATTGTGTTTGAGGCCCCTTAGGATCAAGGTCACTGTTACAAAAAATAGAAGAAAGCAGTTGAAACTGAATCTATTCTGCCAATCATTCAAAACCTGGTTTTGTCACATCGCGATTCTTGTTCACTTTTTAATTTGATTGTTTTATTGCTTTTGACAGGCACATATTACATCATTATTGTATTCACTTCTAAGTCAATGCGCCATATTCGAGCGTGCTGTCTTAAGACAGCTCTTGTTATGCTATATGCTCATTGTCTCTCCACAGTCTCCAGTGTCTATGAAGATCACCTTGCGACTGTTGATTGAGGGTGAACAAAGAAGTTTCCAGGATAACTTTCAGGTGGAATACAGGCTTAGTCAGCGATGTATTGAGGACAACGATTTCTATGAGGGGGTCCGAGCAGGTAGAGAGAATGTTTGCTTAAGGGTTAATTATGCCTCCCATTAAAATTAAGTTCCTCGTGTTTGTCCAACCGAGTGAGTTGAACTCCTCTTACAATGTTGACAGGATTTGCTTAAGTTTTTTACAGATAATCAGTTGACTGTAAAGAAATGGTTTTATGATCAAACTAATTGCCATTTTTGTGTTCTGTTTATGAACTTCTGTACATTACTTTCCACTGACTATTGCACAACTTAATTGTAAAGCTTTGTTCATGTGCAAATAAATAATTGTTAGGCATCCGTTTCCGTGTGCATTCCATGTCTACTGGACACAATGCCTACCAAAGTTGTGGTACACATTAAATGAGGGTCAACTTATGTAACTAATAACATCCATGAGAGTCAATATATGCATAATTTCTTTTGGTACTCGCATTTAATAACTATAAAATACAGGTCAAATTTGACGTTGGTTACAATCCACCAATGTTTGACAGAGTTATGGCTCCTTTTCAAAGAAATTGTTTACCATTCCTGTGTCCAGGTTTGGGCCTGAATGTATTTGTCACTTTTGTGACAGCTCTTGTTAATATTGAGTTGGCTAAAGTCAGAACATTACTGATAATGACAAAATTTTAGCCAAACTGTCTAGTTAATGGTAAAAATGATAATACACATATTTTAATTAACATAACTTAATGGATGTTTGAAAAGTGAGAATAATATTAACAGGTCATATTGCTACTGGTAGTAATGAACAGGACAGCTTGTGAGAACCTCGCTTGGCCTGGACAGTGCAGGACAACTTTCATTTCATGTATATTCATCTGAAACACCATGGCTCCAGTCAATATGTACACTTTACTAATATTGTATTAAAGCTGCAGTCTCACAGATTGACCGTTTTTACAAAAAAAAAAATTGTCTCAAAATCAGCTGATTTGTGCATCAATCCCTTCAATTCAGTCATATAAGATATCTGACAATAAGTCAGATCTCATTGTCGGATAAACTGCCAAATTAGAATATTTCATTTTTCTTAAAGCATTTGTTACACTTATAGCAATAAAACATCAATTTTCCAAGTAAATATAAAAAACTTATATCTGATCTCTTGTCAGTAGTCTTATTTTACTCGTTTCCAGACATTTACGCAAAAAATGGCTCATTCGAAGACAATTTTTTTTTAAAACGTCCAATCTGTGAAAGTGCAGCTTTAAAGCTGCACTCTAACAGATATACCGTTTTTACAACTTCTTTATTTCTTGTCTTGGAAAGAGCAAATTCTTGGGTTAATATCCGCAAACCAATGATAAAAGACTGCTGGCAAAAGATCAGATCGCAGATTTTTATATTTTCGTCCGAAAAATAATGTTTTATGGCTTAACCGTTACTAACGGTTTAAGAAAAATGCATAAAACATCAATTTTTGAACTTAAATATAAAAAACTTTGATCTAATTTTTTGTCAGCAGTCTTATATAACTGGTTTCCATGCATTTTCAATCTGTGAGAGTGCAGTTTGAGGGTAGATGCATTTATATATGTCACTTTTTTGTTTTCAGTATTAATTGACAAGGACCAGAAACCAAAATGGAAACCTGCCACACTTGAAGAGGTGACAAAAGAACATGTAGACTGGTATTTCTCTCCACTACCTCAGGACAGGGAACTTGAGCTTTAAGAAAACCAGTCAATTAAGTTTACTCTTAAAGTAACAGGGCAACTTACATGTACAACCAGTTAAACCAATTGGAGCATGTATCAATTTCTAGCATTCAACCAATCAGATTCAGAGTAGAGTTGAACTACCAGTCAAATCTAGGACACTATTAAAACAATCAGATGAAGTGAAGTGTTTAACCTTGATCTTATCTACAGCACAGCTCAACAAATCTGTTCAACTGTACAGTTCAGAAAACCAACTGCACTGTATAACTATTTATGACAAAAGTATTGATGTTATTTCCCCACTTGGTGCAAAGTATTTTATTGTTTAACCTTTATCTTATCCACAGCACAGCTCAACAAATCTGTTCAACTATACAGTTCTGAAAACCTACTGCACTGTTCAACAGTCTGTTTTATGTCAAAGAGGATTTTTTTTTCCCCATTTTTATTGCCACATGTCTCTTGGTGCAACATAATATGAGGCATAAATTTCGTGAATAAAAACCATATTAACAGTATCATAAGTTTTGCTAGTATTGTTTTAGGTGTTTATTCTCAGATAATGCCCAAAACTACAATTTTTTAATCATGTTACTATATTTTGACTTTGTAATAAACAATATTTAAGACTTGATATTAGATTTATTTATGTTTGGATTTTCGGACGTGACATAGTTTTTAGAGATTGTTAAACTTACAATTTGATATGTTGTAACTATTGCTTAACAGGTCCAGAAGAAGTATCAATTGAGTAAACTATTTACATTCTGTGTATATTGTCAACCGAAAGAAAATGAATTCTGATCCTTTCATAAATTGATTATTTCTTAATATTTTTACCAATTTATGTGTATCAAAATTTCTATATAAAGTCGTTATGTATGCAAGAAAACAGTTAAGCATAACTAAAACAATGGAATAATTATTTGAGTATATTTCATGGTATCAATTTTTTTTGCAACTTTTTGACCAAAAATCTATATCAATATAATTTTTCAATGAAATATGATTCTGACAGTGTAAGCAACAACAAAAAAATTATAGGGTGTAAAATTGTCAAATAAGTTGAAGTAATTTATAATCGATTACTGAAGAATTTGTCAAGAAACTAGTGTGTAGTGATTTGTTTTAATTTCAGATTAACAAATATCACATTGTGAAATGTACATAAAATTTTAATATCAAACATAGTCATATTGAACAGGGCATTATCATATCTGTTCAGTGTTGCACCCCTGCCATTATAACCACTACAGGGCATTATTTCAGCCTGTATTGGGGCCAGAATTTAGCCCCACCCACCCTCGAAAAGTATGTAATTTTCTCCCAAGACAGCCAATATTCTTCTTACTAAATAAACATCAACTAAATTGAAAAAAATAATCGATCTTTGTTAAACAGGTATCTACACGTGTACATGCACTTCAAAGATTTTTTCTATTGAAAGATGTTAAAGAATGTTACATTTTTAAATCCTGTGTTAAAATAATAAATTTCAAAGTTCTCCCTAAAAGGGAAAATCTCGAAAAACTCCCTCTTCACAAGGGTGCTTGTACCCGTCCCCCGAGACTGGAAAAATGCCCCGAACTATGTCATAATGTTGTTTGTACCATGTTTACTTTTTTGTCTATATGTCAACTCCCAGTTGAAATCAATAACAATGACACAAGCCTTAACAATTTAGTAACTATCATGCAGTTAAACTACAACGCAATTCCACTTATACGACATGCTAGTTATTGAACATTGTCCTTGACAACATGATACCAAACAGGTCACTTCACCCATAGTGGTAGTGCTATAGTGCTCTTGTATAATTTCATTAACTCAGGTTGTGGTAGCATTTACTATTATATATGTTATCGCTTTCATGTGTCAAATTGGCATGTTGGTTGTTTTTTTGAGTGCAAGTTATGGATGGAGAGTATCAGCATTAACTCATTAATGAGCAGTTTTGTTGATGAATGCTCATAATTTACTACATGTACTTTATTTTCAAACATAATTATAAAAGGAAAGAACACCACACTGTATTTGTCAACGCCTCAGTGTCGTCATTTTTATAAATGAAATGTGATGTTTAAGGATGTACTCTCACAGATTGACCATTATGACTGTCTTTGAATGAGCCATTTTTTTGTGTGAATGAGTCGACCCCAGAGATCTAAGACTGCTGACAATATATAAGATCACAGTTTGTCATATTTACTGTTGAAAATGGACGTTTTATGGCTTAAAGCGTTAGTAACTCTTTCAGAAATATAAAAAATGAGATAAGAAATTTAAGAGCTTTTCTATGGTGAGTTATGAATAGAAGAAGGCATTGATGCCAAAATAGGTTTTAAGAAATTTAAAAAAAAATGTCAAAACTGTCCTTCTGTGAGATTGCAGCTTTAATCACATTGACATTTCTATGAGAATAATGTTCCAGTATTTGTTGCCGCTTTTGTTTCTCTTTTATCTTATTTTCTAAATTGTTTTTCATCTTTAAAACAAGCTTACTCATGCATAAAATGTACTTGCATTACTGCTGAGAAAATCATTATGTAATATCTAAGAAAACTATTGTGAATTAATCAAATACATGTTTTGTTGATCGCTGTGTTCCCAATAAATGCAACATTCTAACACCCGACGTTCAAATAACCTTATTCCACGATGGCCTTATGTACCTTAATGTAAAATAATAATTTACAATATATTCTTTTCCCATTTCCGGCATTGGCGCATGTGAGTTTGGTTGGTAGTCACCAAGTCGGACAAGTGTTCGGGTTCTCCTGTGTCCACCACAACACAAGACCACACCCTCGCGCAACATCGTGCAAACGAGAGTGACTTAGTAAAAGTTAATCATTGTGGCAAAAAAATCACATTTTCTTTCGCACACAACACTTCAAAATGATACAAAAATAACATTGGATCACCTGGCGTCCACAATTCACAAATGTATTGATCAGACTACTTAAATGTATGTAATAACAAGAACATCATCCAGTCAACTGATAAAACGCATGGTTATTTGCAGTTTCTCTTGATTTTTAGCTCACCTTAGCCGTAGGCTGAGGGTGAGCTATTAGGGTCGATGAACGTCCGTCGTCTGTCGTCCGTCTAGTGGTCAAATTTTTGCCTCAATTGTCACGAAACTTGGTCTGGATGTTTGTCCCAGTAGTTATTCGGACAAGTTCAATCATTGGTCATCTGGGATAAAAAAAAAACTAGGTCACATGACCCATAAATAGAAAAGCCTTGTTAAAACTCTAGAGGCTACTTTTTCAGTCCAAATACCGTGGAAATTTGTCAGAAAGGTTGTTTTGTTTATTTCTAGCTCATGTTCGAATATGGGTCATCTGGGGTCAAAACCTAGGTCACAGAGCCCAAATATGGAAAAACGTTAACATTCTAGAGGTAACATTTTCAGCCTAAATATTCTGGAAATTTGTCAGAAATGTTGTTTCGTTGATTTCTAGCTTAGTTCGAATATGGGTCATCTGGGGCCAAAAACTAGGTCACAGAGCCCAAATATAGAAAAACCTTGTTAACACTCGAGAGGTAACATTTTCAGCCCAAATATCCTGGAATTTTTTTGAAAGGTTGTTTTGATTATTTTTAAGTCAAGTTCGAATATGGGTCATCTGGGGTCAAAAACTAAGTCACAGAGCCCAAATATGAAAAAAACCTTGTAAACACTCTAGAGGTAACATTTTCAGTCCAAATATCCGAGAAATTTGTCAGAAAGGTTGTATTGATATTTTTTAGGTCAAGTTCGAATATGGGTCATCTGGGGTCAAAAACTAGGTCACAGAGCCCAAATATGGAAGAAAACTTGTTAACTCTCTAGAGGTTACATTTTCAGCCCAAATATTCTGGAAATTTGTTACAAAGGTTGTTTTGATTATTTCTATGTCTGGTCCGATTATGGGTCATTTGGGGTCAAAAACTAGGTCACAGGGCCCTAGTATTGAAAAGCCTTGTAAACTATTTAGAGGCTACATTTTCACCGCAAATATCCTGGAAATTTGTCAGAAAGGTTTGGGTTTTTTTATAATTTTTTGGTCAAGTTCAAATATGGGTCATTTAGGGTCAAAAAGTAGGTCACAGATTTCAGTTCTCACTATTCAGTATTAATTTCATGTTCGTCAAGGATGGCACTGGGATGTAAGGATAAAGCATCTGATTCCTCATCTGTTGGGCATGTTGATATAATCCTATTTGCGGTTGTTTGCACGTACTGCAGTTTTGCAGATTCTGTTGGATCTGTGCCAAATGAGGGTCGAATTGGCCCTTCAGATCGAAAACGGTCTGTGTCATAGACCGTTTTACAGGTAAGCGATCTAGGGCCATCATGGCCCTCTTGTTTAAGTTGACGATCTTTCCTTAAACCTCCAATAAACGCCACTTATCACGTAAGCTGTGCGAATATTAAAGCTTTCTAGCATACTATGATCCATTAAACACAATTTTGGGAAATGAAATACCAGTAACTTTTTTATTGAACATGCAGATATCAAAATTTATTAAGCGTACCCGCATACACCTGACTTGTGGAGTCTATACAATGCATGTATGAACTTGCCTATATCTGGGACAAATAACAAGTCCTACTTCCAGCCTATAGTTACGAGCTTAGGTTTTGGCCCTGCAAAATCTTTGGTGTCCTAAAGTGTTTTCAGTCCGTTCGTCTGACCGTTCACATGTTGTTTGATGTTATCCCCCCCGTCCGCCAAGATTTGCATATTAAAATCGCACCGTGTGTCTGACCGGTTTTCCGTGTCAAGACTGACTTTGTTATGCAAGAAGGGACTTTTAAATTACTTGGTACATGTGTTCGGTAGACTTAATGTCGGTAGACATAATGTCGCATGCAAGACCCATGTCCCTACCCCAACTGTCAAGGTCACACTTGCAGTATAAATATAGTTGTTTGTGTACGGGTTTTAACTTTGTCATGCACGGGGAGATTTTAAAATAAAAAGGCGCATATGTTCTGTACAAACCGTCCCTACTTCTAACTGCATCAACCCCCCCCCCCCCCCCCCCACACACACACCCATCACTCAACATTTCAGGTCAACCACCATTGGGTCTGACATATGTTTATAGTTTATGATAGCACTTCTTGAATGTAGGCATATTAGTCATTGTATAATCTTACGTACTGGATTGCACTTGTGAGGCATTCGTCACAAACTTAAAACTGTTAAAGACATAAGCTTTGATCCACATTAATCAGCGCACAGTAATAATACGCACTTTTACTACAATACATGTTGCTCAAACTTGAATCAAGTCAGATTTTGGACCCTTAATTAACGATATAAACACGTCAGCGAATCGATTTACTTTCACAAAACTTAAACACAGTATGATGTAAAAAAAATGGAAATTTAAAACAAATTATATATATCAATCGTGCAGATCGCAAGAACTATAACTCTGTGGCCCATTGTTCCCATATTGTCTATTGTGAAATGGTGTTTAAGGAATTAAATAGTTTTTTTTAACTTGGACAATTCCGATTTAGTAAATAATAAAGAAGTAATTAGATAACAATGCGATAATATCTTAATTATTTAATTATTTTCAAAAAAGAAAATTAGTCGTAAATGTTGTCAATCATTAGTTCATGGCTTAAAAAAAATGGGAACGTGGTTGGGAAGGGGCAGAGATAAGAAACAACCTCAAATTATTTTAGAGGATACCTTGGGGGTTTATATTATAAAACGTCCCAAGAGGCCGGGCATTTAAATATGTCTTTTTACTTAAAACTACCTCTAAATTTTTTTAAAAAGTAAGTCACGTCTCTCAGTCTTTGACAAACTGATAGTTCGATAAACATTATGTTTCATAAGAATGGAGTTTTTTCGAAAGCCGATGCATCTGAAAAAAAAATCCCTCCATTTCTAAAAATAAATATGTTAGACTTAAAACTTTCAATACATCATTATTTGATATTTGGACAAGAAAAGGTTGAATTCCATTATTTGTTCATCGCCTGTTATCGGTTGAGAATAGCAATGACAAAGAAAGAACATTAGCGGTCACAAGCTATGGCTGACATACACTCTATTTGCAAACTTATTTCATGTTCACTATGAACTAATAAAGTCGCGATATTGCGGTAGCCTTTATAGCAACGTAGTAGAGTGTTGGCCCGCAAAGGTGAAAGTATCTGTAGAATCACCAGGCAATTGGTAAATGCATAATCATATCGCAATTCGTTCTGTATGTCATATTTATTTCTGCTAATCCAAGGTTCAATTTGTGCGATCGATGGACAATAGAGCAGGCGTACCTCGGCCGCAGGTACATGTATGTCGCAAAAGTCGTATTTTTGTCGCTCATAAATGGCAGCTGTTATCGCACACCGAGAATAGGGGACGATGAACGACATGAGGCCACAACAAGTTCTATAGAGCACGAGTGGATAAAACAAATTTTGACGGCGAGAATGGTAACATTTTGAAATTATCGTCGGCCGTTCCCGACACTGTTTGCTAAATGACGTCATGCTTTCAACTTCAGACGATGTTGTTAATGAAATCATCTCATTGTTATCCCATCGACATAAGACATGTTTTTAACCATGAACAAATGATTACTCAACGTGAGCGATACTAGTTCACTATAGTATTATTCAAATTCCGGAATTATCCAACCGTAATATTTTCACTTTCATCACACTTGCATGAAAAGTACACGTTTACGGACAAAAGTGGTTGACTGGCAGTATAACGTTACGCTTGAATTCTCCAAATGAATTTTTGCAACTGATAACGAAATAATTTTCTAGAGTAAACAAATTACCGTGTAATTTGGGGGGTTAAAACGAATAATGATTTCACGTCTCCCGTTCAAAGCAAATCGTTTAAAGAAATGCTTTTAAACTTTTTTTCCTGTACTTTTTATTGTCAAACTTTTAAAATAATGATATGACATTATTTGTGCGTAAAATAAAATTAAACGTGGTAATACCCATTAAGACGTTAATATAATAAAAAGTAAAACACAATGTATATCTTTACACAGTTTTTATTACAACTTGATTTTTAGTTTTTATTTAACATTAATACAATCATTTGCCCATCAATGGTTAATATGGCTCACTTGTGATCCAATAAAGATATTTAAGTAAATGATGTTATCCCATCGCCATAAGGCAAGTTTTTTAACTTTCAACAAATGATTACTCAACGTGAGCGATACTAGTTCACTATAGTATTATTCAAATTCCGAAATTATCCAACCGTAGTATTTTCACTTTCATCACACTTCGGACAAAAGTGGTTGTTTGTCAGTATAACCTCACGATTGAATTCTTCAAACGTATTTTGCAAATAATAATGTAATAATTTACTAGCTATTATAGGTAAATGAATAACGTTGTAATTTTGAAGGTTAAAATGAATTTCGATTTCAAGTCTGTTCAAAGCAAATCGTTTGAAGCAATGCTGTCCTTTTTATTGACAAACTATACAGTAATGATATTAAATAACTTGTGCGTAAAATAAACTTAAACATGATTATACCCATTAAAACGTTAATATAATAAAAAGTAAAACAAAATTACATTTTTACACAGTTTTTATTGCAACTTGATTGTAGTATTTCTTTAACATTAACGCAATAATTTACCCATCAGTGGTTATAAAGGCTTACTTGTCATCCAATATATATATATATATATATATTTGAGTTAAAGCAGGCTGAAATATTGAGCCTAACTATTGTCTCTGAAAATATTTTATGGATTATTTTCTTAATCCCTTTCACTTAAAAGCTTTATTGGAATGAATTCGCTCAAGTTCAGTATATGCACTCCCCCTCATGGAAGTCGATATTTCAAATCTTTTCTATTGTGAGTTACCTTACATGACTGAATTGAAGGCATTGAGTCCAAAATAATTGTATTATAAACCATTTTTTTTAAATGTCAACACTGTCTTTCTGTGAGAGTGCAGCTTTAAACACCTTGACATTGACAATGCTATGAGATGAATTTTCCAGTTTTTGTAGCCACTTTTGTTTCTCTTTGTTTTGTTTTCTGATTTGTTTTTCATCTTTAAAA
This sequence comes from Mya arenaria, assembly GCF_026914265.1. NCBI lineage: Eukaryota > Metazoa > Mollusca > Bivalvia > Myida > Myidae > Mya > Mya arenaria. The sequence goes on from NC_069126.1 coordinate 12,652,757, forward strand.
CGAGCTTACTGCCGTATTTGGTACTTCCATTAATGCTGAGAGAATCATTATGTAATAATTTAGAATAATAATTGTAATCTATCAAAATGTATACATGTTTTGTTGATCGCTGTTTTCCAAATATATGTAATTTTCAAACACCCGACACACAAATATCCTGGATGGACCAATTTACCATTAATGTGAAATAATAATTTACATATTTTTTCTTCCTATCACCGGCTTGGTGCACGCGAGTTTGGTTGGTAGTTACCAAGCCGTACAAGTGTTCGCGTTCTCCTGTGTCCACCAAACACAAGACGCCCCCCACCCCCGCGCAACATCGTGCAAACGAGAGTGACATAACTTAAGTTTAAACCAATATTTTAATGTAATGCACGGTGACCCTATAAAATTTGGTATCATTCGAAAGGTATTTGCTTACTGACGCCCAATATTTAAAAATAGACGATTAAGATACATGATACAAGAATCTTTATTTGAGGTCAGGTATATGTTAACAAGAAATATAAGCTCAATCAGCTATTTTCCGACATGAATAACAAACATACATGAACTATTAAAAAACAATAAATATGGACTGAAATGACATCATATATAACGTTATTACTGTAAGTTAACATGCTCTTTATTTTTAAAGGAAATCGGAAATAAATGACATATTTTGCAATCATTGTGGCAAAAAAATCACATTTTCTTCTTCCGCTCACAACACTTTTCGAATGATACAAAATGAACGTCGGATCACCAGGCGTCCAGAATTCACACATGTTTTGGTCGGACTACTTAAAAGGCATTTATTTAATAATATTTTTTGTGACGATTTGCATCAGATGCTTCCTTCGGAAAAAATGGCAATGTCATGCAGTGAGACACACATTTAATAAAAAATGAAACACGATGTTTGCTTAAACCTCTCTTAAACGCCACTTGTCACGTAATCTGTGTGAGCACTAATGCTTTTTAGCATAATATGATCCATTAAACACATTTTCGGGTAATAAATTACCAGTAACTATTTGATTGAACAGACAGATTTAAAAATGCATTAAGCGTACCTGCTTGCAGCTGACTTTGACTTGCGGAGTCTAAACTGTGCACAGGACCAATAAGAAATCCTACTTCCAGCCTAAAGTGATGTGCTAGTCTTGGCCGCCGTCCGACTGACCGTTCACATGTTGTTTGGTTTCCACCCCCGGGTACCCCTCCCCTCTGTAGAATAATTCGCATGCAATACCCACGTCCCTACCTCAACTGTCAAGGTCACACTTGCAGTATAAGAATAGTTGTTCATGTGTGGGTTTTAACCTTGTCATGTAATTGGGTATTTTAAACTAAATAGGCGTATATGTTCTTTATAGAAGGGTGATATGTCACGTGATAATCCCACGTCCCTACTTTTAATTGCATCTACCCTCCCCCACCTTCACTCAACATTTGAGGTCAACCATCATTGGGTCTATCATATGCCATGTATGCTTAGAGTTTCTGATAGCTCTTCCTGAATGTAGGCATATTAGTTATTGCATAATCTTATGTAAATGAACTAGAATGAACTTGTGAGGCATTTGTCACTTACTTAAAAGTGTTAAAGACATAAGACATAGTTGACTCGTGCAGATCGCAAGAACCATAAACTTGTGCCCTGCTCGGTGCCGTCTCCATTGAAAAGTGATTAAGGAATTGAAGTTACTTTGTAGAACTAGAACAATTCCAATTAAAAAAACTCATAAGAAGTCAATGTGATAACTAAAAAGTATTGACAAAGATGAAAATAAGTCGTAAATGTTTTCAACCATAAGTTTATGGTTTAAAAAATGGGGACGGGGTGGGAGGGAGGAGAGATAAGTAACAACCTCAAGTTAGTTACTTTTAACTTTTTAAATCCCATCTATTGCTTAATATACAAAGTTAGACTTTAAACATTCAACACATCATAATTTGATATTTGAATAAAACGTAGAATTCCATTATATGTTCGCCCTTTGTAATTGGTTGACCAAGAAACATACATATAACTGAACTTTCATTAACATAAGAGATAAAGCATATGGACAACCACTGGTACCAAAATGAGACTCACTTTATTTGTTATACTCTATAATACAGTAGTTTAGGTAAGAAAGTTTGGACGTCTAAAAGTTTACCCCCTACCCCTTCACCCATGTCCCCAGTTTTCAGGCCATTTTGGGCGGTATTACGGATGCCGAGGTTTGTTGCGCCAGATTCCACTTAAAAATCAAACCGGATTCGGATTCCATAAGAAAAAGTTAACATAAAAAACAGGAAGAAATTAACTGCAATTTGCTCATGAATTAAGAACGTCTTCTATGGTTTACAACCGTTCGACTCTCAACCTCAAGTACACGAACTGCTGCTAGTCACGTATAGTTGACATGGAAGTTAAATCTGATAATAAATAAATCAAAATATTACGCGGAATAATGCTATAATACGTTACGAACAGACCAATAAATATAACTAATTGTTGTAAAAAATGACCAGAAAAGCCAAAATATTAATAAAATATACGAAAATCAAGCAATATTGAACAGTTTTAAGAAATATGGATACTCGATTATACTCCGGGAACCCATACCATGAAAATACTGGTGATAAATTGAGTTTGGATTGAGATTTGACTTGAGTATTTTTGTGATATTGGGGCCCGATTTACGGTCCAAACTTTAGCGGTATTCCAGATTCCAAGAGGAGAGGGTGACACCCTCAAAAGCATTGAACATTGAAGCAAAGCATGAACAACTTTCGAACAAAATGGTTGAACTACAGTTTGGGAAATTCACTTTAAAAAACCCCGTCGTCGTTAGCATTTAACATTGGAGAAAAACATAAACTTTCGAACAAAATGGTTGATGGTTGAACCACAGTCTGGGAGAGACACTTTCGTAAAAGTCGGCGTCTTGTAAGGATTGACTCAAATGAAAACAGTCGAAACTAAAATGTTTGCATTGGCGACTTGTGGTTTAACATTTCGACAAACCCTCATTTAACAACTGACTCCTTACGCAAACGTCACATTGACAAGCCCTATTGCGCATTCTGATGCGCATTTTATGTGTTCATGTGGTGTAGCTATTATAAATCATATTTCATGACGAAGTGTCTAGGTACTGATAAACTGTATTTTATTAAAACTGTGGTAATTTCGACATTATATCTTACACTACGGTCTATGATCAAAATGAAAAAAATAACAATAAATGTTTTGAATGTTTACACGCTTGAAACGTTTTAGCAAAGCATGACGATAAAGTGCGCGAACAAATGATAATTTTCAAAATAATTGTACAATTATTGAGATCAAAACTAAGCACTTAGTCTGAATATACTTGCAGTTATTGAACCTTGCAATTATTGTTAATCTACACATGTACTAGCATGATTCGCATCCTTTTCCATTTTTGCTTCGTAACTAGTCGTGATTTCTTTCGTCACTGACTTTTCCATGAAATAAATTATGCGTGTGCGCAACCCACACACACATATCAATGTAGTATATCAGGCTCGGTTATGACTCTCATATCCATAACTAGTAAGTAATCAACAAACGACCAGATAAGTTTTTTAAATGGTCATTCATTTAATGCCGTAAAAGCAATATCCATCAGTTATATAACAAGGTAGAGGTTGATGATATTTATAATGAGAAGAAAAGATCGAAATTATTTATTGCTCATAGCTATTTGAGAAATCAATGGTCCGACAACAAACACTAGGATGTCTGCATGTGACATATAATTAATGAAGAGAACAACAAATACAATAAATATTTAAAATGTAGATTAACTGACACAATTTTTATCAACGAAACATTCTGAAAAAAGCTTAAAAGCATCATCGCAAACAATCTCTATGAAATGAAGCTCACTAAGAAAAATCGTAGATAAAAAATCCTATCGGTAACTGTTTTATGTTCGCGAACAATCACACATTGCATAATTCGTTCCTTGCTTGATTTGTTCTATACGGACACAGAAGAATATCACGTGTTCTTATCAACTCCTCTATGGGATTCCTTCCGATCGATCACAAGCTTTGACTGACTTATACCCTATTTTCAAACTTACTTCATTTGAATATGTACTTATATGATAGTACATGATATGGTAGTATGATATTGAGGTAGCTTTTCAAGCGACGTAGTAGAGTGTCGGTAATCGGTATCTGCAGAATCATTCCGCAATTCGTCTTGTATGTCACATTTGTTTCTGCTAACCCAAAGGATCACGTTAAAGGTATCCCTAAGTTCAATTTGTGCGATCGATGGAAATAGAGCAGGCGTACCTCAGCCGCAGGTATGTCGCAAAAGTCGTACTTTACTCGTCTAGCGTCGTATTTTGTCGATCTGACACGGCCGATGTTATCGCACGCCGAGAACAGGCGACGATGAACGGCATGAGGCCGCAACGGGTCCTATAACGCACGAGTGGATAAGGCTAATTCTGCAATAATACTGTTGACGGCGAGAATGGTAACATTTTGAAATTGCTGCTAAATGACGTCATGCGTGCAGCGTCAGATCGTACTGTTAATTGACATAATGCAAGTTTTTAACTTTGAACAAATGTTTATTTGTTCAAAGTTAAAAACTAATGTACTCTAATATTATTCAAATTCCGAATTATCCAAGCGTAATATTTTTACTTTCACACTTGAATGAAAAGTACAGGTTAACGGACACAAGTGGTTGAACGTCACGCTTGAATTCTCCAAATGTATTTTTGCGAATGATAATGTTCTAATTTTCTAGAGACTTTAAATAAATAAATAACCGTGTAATTTGGAAGGTTAAAACGAATTTTGATAGTCTTCGAAAATTTTGTTTAGATTATTCAGATATTGCTATATTTTTGCAATATTTTTGACTTGAAAGCTTTGATCGAAAGTATTCGCTCAAGTTCAAAAGATGCACTTCCCCTCGAGGAAGTCGATATTTCTATAGTATAAATTGTCCGACAATTTAATGATTCTGCTTGTCGTTTATGTTTCTTATTTGTATGAGAATGTTTAGTGTGGTAATTTGATCGTTTGCAATCGATCAAGACCATAACAGTGAATGTGTCCGGCCTTTCCTTGATCATTTGCAATCAAAGTAAATGATAACAATGAGTGTGCTTAGAAGGTCTTTCATCATTTGCAATTAAACTAGAATATAACAGTGGGTGTGTCTGGTATGTCCTAGATCATTTGCAATTTAACTTATTCATAACAGTTGGCGTGACTCGTATCTGCATGATCATTTGCAATTTAACTTGGTCATAGCAGTGAGTGTGTATGGTATGTCATTGATTTTTTTGCAATCACACAAGACCAAAACAGTGAGTGTGTCTGGTATGCCCTTGACCATTTGCAATTAAACAATATTATAACATTGGATAGGTTTTTAAGTTTATTATCAGATAGAAAAGTGCTAGTATGCATTAGCAAACTTTTTGAACATCATCGCATCAACTGTGCTATTGAAACGGGATGATATACAAACACAACACAATGAAAGTCTGTGTAAACTATGTAATATAAATTGAATTGAAACAGAATATATTTTTTCTGTAAGTATGTGAACATCACAGAGAACTAAAAAACAAAACTGTGCTATTGAAACGGAATGATATACAAACACAACACATTGAAAGTCTGTGTAAACCATGTAATATAAATTGAATTGAAACAGAATATATTTTTTCTGTAAGTATGTGAACATCACAGAGAACTAAAAAACAAATGTTTAAAAACATATGTTTGTCATTTGCCATAAATTAACAAAGTTGACATTTCTTTAGTTCAACTTCAAATAAAAATCTTAATAATATTTCAAAACTTACATATTTTGCAAATCAAACCAGAATCTCATAAATGTTATGTCTTAAAAAAAGCATTTGAATGCAATCCAATCATTCTATGCTCTTGTTAATTCAATGGGCTTATCCATTTCATATGTATGTATTGATGTTTTGCTATAAACAGTGTGCTGTTTTTCTACAATAAAAGTATGGAATGGAATGAATGATATGTCTTTGACCATTTATAACCAAACAAGACCTAGCAGTGAGTGTGTTTTTTTGTGTCCTTGATCATTTGCAAGCACACATTATCATAACAATGGGTGATTTTGGCATGTGTTTACAACACACATCCACTGTCATATGCATGTGTTATTGCAAATGATTAATGATATGCCAGACTCACCCATTGTTATGATCATGTGAAAATTCATTTGCAATCAATGAAGACCATTTTAGTGAGTGTGTTTTCCCTGTCCGTGTTCATTTGCAATCAAACATGAATATACCAGTGGGTTTATTTGGTATGCCCTTGATCATTGTTATTCAAACAGTGAATATGTCTGGCCTGTCCATCATCATAACAATGGGAGCGTTTCCCCTCCCCTTGATCATTTAGAATCAAAGTTGAAGATAACGGTGGATGCGTTTTGTATGTCCTTGATCATTTTCAATCAATCAAGAACATATAAGTGTGTGTGTTTGGCCTTTCCTTGATAATAACACAGGGTGAGTGCGGTATATACATGATCATTTGAAATAAAACAGTTCCACAGCAGTGAGTGTATCTGGCCTGTTATTTCATCTGCAGTAATTGAAATAAAAGGTCAAGTCAGCAGACACAACACTCACTATCAAATTTAAGCAGACAACCAACAAAGCACTCATTTATTTGATGAAAATGCGATTATGGCATACGGTTTCAAATCATTACGTGACCTTTTTATTATTGCGGGTAGATCGCTTCTCTAAAGTTTAAACATGATTTGAATCTTTAGATGTAACTGCATTGCATATTTTCATGGACATTTCAGTATCCTTATACAGCCAGTGATTGCCACTTCAACTGTTCAAAATGCCAATCAAATTAATTGATGGATTTGCATCCATTTATATTCATCTTAACATTTTATTTGTTATATTTATGTTTCCTAAATGACTGTGTCACCGTAGATTGTGTGTTTAAGCTCTTTCTTATTGCATAAAGGACCATAAACATTTGTTTTTAAACCACGAACACCATCGTAACAAATTTCTTTTTTATATGCGAATGTTTGTATCGGCGCCGGCTGGTATGAATAAACGCCGTTCCCGTACCGATACGCAAATACAGACTCCAGTTCAACATTTTTTATTTGAGTCTACAAAATTTAAGGGGTGGCGACAAAAGAGGAGACAGGTGGGGATACAAATCTAGCAATTAATTTTAAGTTGCGTAATTGTACGGCTATCAGCCTTATCGGTACACAAGAATGTTCTTCAAAAGTCATATTGAAATAAGCTTGTTTTCTTTATTCTGATTCCTTTAGTAAAACGTACTAAAATTTATTGAACTATAACATAAATGTAGTATCATGAATGTCAAATTCTTGTTTTTGTCTGATAATGGATTAAGAGAGGTATTTGTATTAAATAAGTATATTTTATGCACATTTTATGGTGCGATAATATGATTATTGTTTGTACAAAGCAATTAACTGATTCGATTTAGATTACTTATGAAATATGAATACGTAAACACACATCCACTTGTGTTTCAATATAATATTATATTAAGATATTTTTTAAAACTTTTAGATATATTTATGTGGTAAAAAACTATAAAATTAAAAAAATAACTTATATGACTTGCCATCATACTTTTAGTTTTATTACGTCTTAAATCGTGTTAATTTTGACGAAACTTTTATCACTATGTAAATATGTGCATAGATATTCTGTCTGCCTGCATTTTGAGTATCACGTTTAATTTAAAAGTGTTACTCATACACCTGGAACCTTTCCAGATGCCATGGAACGTTTTCGGTAAATGACAAGTCGCAATGTAAATATGGTACCAATAGTTTTCTTTTATATGAAATATACATCAATCTTATTCCGGACATAATAACAGTATGGTAAAAACTTGAAACCGGCATATCTTTATGCGTCAATGGTTAATTAACAACCGCTTGGTCTAATCTTCTCACATGTGACCTAGCTGTCTTAGAAATAACCTGTTTATAAGGATATGGTTCCATTAGTTTTTTACATGAAGAATTCATCCCAGTTTAGTAGGCATAACCACAAAAAAGTAATATCTAAAATAATAACGCTAAAATTTATGTTTGGTTAAACCAGTATTTATATTGATAATAGAACACGTTCAAAACACATATAATAGCAATTAGACAGGTAATCACAAAGCAATAATGATAGTCAATATTTGTATGAGATAGCAAAATTAAGCCCTACTAGCAATTAAAGTACACATTTACAGAATTGAGAAGAAAGCATAAACGTTTCATAGTTGTGTATTAATAATGTAACGGGTACTGAGATTTTCAGACAATACCATTATCTGGTTAGAAATAAATGGATATGTTAAAGAAAATGGAAAGTGTCATCTGTCGCTCCACACACGTGTACACATAGTACTTTCTACGATATTCTTAGATAAGAGAAAAGATGCAATGCATTTTTAGGTAGATGCTGTTGACCCTTGACTCTTGGTAATAGTGAGCAGGTACTCCACGAGCATGTTTCTTTAACGCCGAGCGAAATGACTGCAGTGATGTGGATTCCATTGTGGATGTTGGAAACGCGTTCGATAAAGATATTTTGACGGTAAAAACGATTGAGATACACAACCATTTCACCAGTTCGAAATTGCTCAGACTTTTTTGTACTTTTACACTACAATTGGCAGAAACTGAAAATACCCATACGAAGTCTATAGACTAATTATCTACATTCATATGATTGCTGTGTGATGAAGAACATAGTGTGTTTCATCTCTGAGGGCTAAGTGACGAGAGCAAAACGAATAAGATAAGTAAAGAGAAAGAAATGACAAGAAGTAAGACAAGTACGCATGTTTGATAGAAGGAAGAATGAAAATAGGTTGTTCCGACAAGCCTTAGGGTTGATTTAAAATGGTGCGGATGGTGGGGACATGCGTGAAAAAGGTTGGGCTAACGAATGAATAAAGCAGAGAAAATGAAGCAACATTTAGTATCAAGGTGAGGTGGGGGAGGTATCCTATACGTTGATTTACATATGATCGATCACAATGGCGAGATATATAGTAGTATGATAGGAACCTTAATTCGAGTAATAAAAAGTTGAATAGCACAAGAGAATGTGGTGTGGAGGTAATGTGTACATGTAGGACCATAATTATTAACAGGGTTAGATTCAACATATATGCATCATTTTAATATCCCAGCAAACACCAGATGTTAGAATAACGTTGTATCAAAGTTGGATTTACATCACGATGTCGGCGACCATAATCCAACATCGGATTAACATCTTAGCCCCGATATTAAACCAACGTAATGATCTGACGTTATATTAACAATAGATTTTGGTCAGACATGACGTATTCGTTCGTTTTTTTGCCGTATATAATGGCTTCCATTTTTTTCTCAATGGTTTTATATTGCGATCAAAAAATTTAAAAGTTAATTAGATGAAGTATGTTTTTGATTATTTAATTATTATATCATTTTTTTTTTCGTTATGGCAATTATCATATTGTGTGATTATGTTATAAGATTGTTTGGAAAATATATAAATCACTATAAACTAAAACAACAGAGTACTATTGGTGGGTATACAATGACAATTCATTTAAATGCATTATGTCTGTTATAAATATGTCATAAGGGTTTAGAATTTGTAACGAGTTTGAACAAGCAGTTTTCATTTTAGTAAAGGAACATCAAACGGAGATTTACAAAAGCTCATCGCTCTGAAGTATGTTTTGATATTGAGCATTAAAACCATACACGTGCAAGCGATCAATAGCAAAAAAGATGGACGTAAAGTAAAGTCCCTATTATGAAACTACGACTTATTTATGTTTGAAACATTAAACATTTTAAAAGGGTTTACCAATCATAAAATTGTACGCACCATTAGCTACAAAAGTTTATGTAAGTAATAATGATTAATGGGTTTTACTTGATAAACCAGATACGGTTATGATATTTAAACATTTTTGAAGGATAATCAGTCTTATCCAATCGATATTTAATTGGAAAATCATTCCTGCATAATATATCATATAACTAATTCTTTATATTATGTGATGGTTTTATTTTCTAGGCATCACGAAATTTCATCATATAAAGTATTTTATAATACTGATATGTATTCGATTTTAGTTATGGACTACAAATGATAAAATGTTGAATAGAACTGTTAATATTTAACAGGACAAGTTTGTCATGCAGTAACATTTTGATTCCCTTTATTTAAGATATTCTGCAAGTTTTGATGTTTTACACTAGCATGAAATATATAAAACTGCAATTTAAATCCGCTACAGTAGTGCAAGTATCTTTAAACAAACGGAAAAAGAACAGATACAAATATTTTGAGAGTTTTAAATATTTTATTGCGTACACCGGTTAAAGCCTTTAATGGACTTTGTTCTTCACTGACCATTCGCACACCGGCTGAAAACTCCAACGAACTATATTCTTCAGGAAACATTCGTACATCGGTTAAAGCCACTGGCACCGGAATTTCAAACTCAATTATTTTTTAAAAAATAAAAAACCCTTTAAATTCCGTACTAAAAATTATAATACCGAAAATGAGAAAAAATATTGAAAACTATTTTTTTTTATATAAATATGCACTCTGTACTGTATAATATAATTGAGTTTTAAAATCCGGTGCCAGTGGTTTAGGCCTACAATGAACACTGTTCTTCATATACCATTCGTAAACCGGAAAAGTATTTTTCGAAGAGAGTATCAAATTGCAATATTGACAAGTCTATTAATAGACCGGAAACAGTTAACCATATGACATTATATTAACTCTTGAAAAATCACTTTAAACGTGTATTTTTTTAGATTTTTAAAAAAAATAATTCAGTTTGAAAATCCGGTGCCAGTGCGACCGCAACATCATTATTGACCGAGGCTTTTGCCTTGGTAAATAATGATATTTAGGTCGATATGACACAGTTAATATGTTAATAGTTGTATTATATTACATTAGTGTAATATGACTTAATATAGAATGGTATTAAGGAAAGAATTACAATATGCATTATCACATGTCGTATTGTATGACGGCAATTGCGTTCCGCATGCTGACATTCCAATCCTGTTTAGAGCTGTTACAATTACATCATCATGTACTAACTTCACTTTATTTAAATGCATGTGAACATCATTTAATTATAACGAATGTATCTTTTGTTACAATCTACATAACTTCCTTATTTTTATCATAAAACTCGAAATTTTACAAGACCGAATAAAAAAAAACAAGTACGCACAATGCAACAATCACCAAGCATTATAGAACTGTCAGAATAAAACAGTCCAAATTATACGAGCTGAATGATGCAACCCAAATGAACTAACCATAATGCGGTTGCCAAGAAACAGGCATAACGAATTATGACAACAGGAGGCACTGTATGCATATTCATTTGTTTCCGTACATATTCGGAGTGATGGTTCGTTACCTTTATTCTAAATCCGTCATAACAATTAGTTGTTGTGATTTGTGTACGCTGTTTATTTATATATTCAAAACTTAAATGAGACGCATTTTCTGTATCTACTGAAAGCATTTCATTCTAACCTACGAGCATTTCATTCTAACCTACGAGCATTGCACTCTAACCTACGATCATTGCATTCTAACCTACGAGCATTGCATTCTAACCTACGAGCATTGCATTCTAACCTTCACTTATAACACTGTCGTAAATGAATCAACAGTAAATCCCAGAAATTCTGCCGATGACAGATGAGACAAGGGACATGATTTTGCAGCGTATTATTTCGAATTACCGCATGGAAAATACCTTGTAGAAAACGATTTTAAGGCTATACAGTAATGTCCGTTCTGACCCAGCTGTCTTATCACGTTGATGTGCCATCCGTTTTGGACAGAGTCAAAGATGCCTTCGACGCTATTACAATGGGTGCTAACAACCACAGGCATCATTCTTTAAAATGTTTAATTAATATATATATATATTTGGTACTTATAATGAGATAAACAACACATATCAATACATACGATGCCTTTGATATAAGAAAGAAACAAAGAAAGAAGCAGTAATCAGAATGGAACATACAATTTTAACAAGCAGAATGGAGTGGTCATAAGGTAAAATACAAATGTCGTCAAGCAAAATTCAATGTTAATCTTCATACCTTAACATTTCCTCATAACTTTAAATTTACCTTATTTCGCCTTACTAATTTAGCGTCGAAATTGTCATCGAAAAATGAATATTTAGACTAAGAACATTTCATGTAATAAAAAAGAACCTTAACTTCCTTGCCATTTAATAGAAGATGTTTTGAAATTTGTTGTTATAAAATTGCTTCAGAACTTAGTCTTTTCCTAAACACGTTTCATAAATTTTGTAACAAGTGGCAACTGACGTAAGACTCAATACTTAGGTTATGAAATTATTATATAAAAACTAATGTTCTGCTTTGTTATCTCTAAAGTACAAAGCATTTAGTATGTAGCAATTTAAACAAATTGCTATTCTAACCTGCGCGCGCACATCATAAAACCTACCCCGTAAACCATTAATATCAATCCCATTTAAAAGCAAAGCATCGTCGCGCGAGTTAACTAATTGAGATAAGTTCTTCGAATGTAACATGTTTCGTCTATGAAGGAATTATTTTTATATAACAAGAGGTTAGTATGATTATCTTTTGGGATTAGAAAATGAAACAATAAAAAAACACATATACCGAAAGTGATGCTAGCGTAAGTTAAGGATTTCATTTTCTAAAATATCGTTTTTATCTGTATTTATTTCATAACATTATGTCGCTTGTTTTGAGTTTATTATATACAATCATAACCTATTTTCTTATATTTTGTTAGTGTAATATAACTTGTCATTGATGCCATACCGCCTTATTTATTTAACTTTTTCCGGAACATTGATATGATATTTGGCGACGTATGTTTCATGTGTTAAAAGGACCTTACATTTGTTACCATTTAATATGAAAACTTATGAAACTCTTGACGGAGAAGATTTTTATTCTCAGAACTTTAGGGAAATGACCTCTTCCCTTATTTAAAAATTTTGTAAGTTAAATGTTCATATTCTATTTGTTATTATATATGTGTGGGTTTTTATAACTTCAACAAATGGAAACAACACATTTTTGAACATATTTTCTTCCATTGAAAAACAGTAATGAAATGTTTGTATTCAACATTTGAAAAAAACAACCACATTCTTCTTGGCAATGGGATTAAAGCCCAATATCGGCTCTAAAATGTTGTAATATTTTTCTTATAAACAGATGCGAATGTTAGATCCCATTTATATTTCATTAGATTGGACTGTTTCACTTGTCTCGCTTTTGTTTGTCTTTGGTAGAATTTATGAATTAAATAAATGTTTTTATAAATACTTGAATTATCTACAATAATATATTCCAAATACACCAATTGTTTTGAAACTACTGGTAACTAGTAACAGTTAGACAAGATGGCGATAAAATGACAACTACGTTTCACTTACGAACAATTTTCGGCAACTATTTGAGGCGCTGAGAGACCGGTCTAGGAAATATCGCAAACCCTTTTACAATGAATTTATGAATCACAGTCCTTCAAATGAGTAATTTCCCAAAAGCCATAATGTTAAGTGTTGATGCCCGCTAACCTGATTTGGTGTTCCACATATTTGTGAGCCATTTACCGTTTTACAGTAGCTTGATATCGTGAAGGGGAGATTTGACGGTGAATAACAAAATTTGTATTCGTAGAGAGTATCTTGTCGATCTACACGATTTTGTAAAGATTGCCTTGCCCTTTGCGCATGTTCGAAATGAATATGATTGGCTTATGAAGTTTATACCATGAACCCAAATTTGAAAATAGATGTGCAATCAGCTATCACATCGTATTGACATCTCTTCAGTGCATAATTAAAATATTTATGTGACAATACTCAAATACAAATATCTTTTACTTTCATCCTTCTATATGTTCTTTATATTACATAATAAATTATGCAAATTCAGTACCAAAATATGCAATCTTGTGTTGATTATTTTCAGTATAAAACTGAATGAGGTCATCCCAGTTAAGTTTTGTACTATAGAAACATACCTAGGTAATCCTAATAACCTAAATATCAATATATTGTTAATTATAAACGAAAAGTATTATATATAATATTCGTTTATGTTTGGATGCGTTTACATATTTTGTATTAACATCAATCACTTTTATTTTCTAATAACATTTTCAAAAATCTCTACAATTAACCATAGCCCGAGGCGGTTTAACTTTCGCGCCAAAATGCAACGTCACTACATAAAAGGAGGGCAAGTGGCGCGTCAAATAAGTGTAACACCAAACAAACGATGCGAGCTTTTCGGCTTGCGGCCTCTCTGCGCTCGCTCAATTTTCTGTAGATCGCCAAAATGAACTCTGGCATATACATAAGAACTAGAAACAAACATCGCTAAAATACTTCAGTCAATCTTCAACCTCAATCTCAATGTCACAATACCAAATTTCCGCATAACATGGTTCATTTGTATATATGTTTCCTGTTTTTAATGTGAACTATCACATAAATTATCTTTACAATCAAAACCAAAGAATGTGCTAGAGTCAGGTTTACTTTTTGTATATATCATTTTATTTTGTGCTCTAGAAATAGGTGTCGACAGACCATTTGGCAATGATGTTTGTCAATATAATGCACTAGAAAATATCACAGCAATTGTTATTTTTGTCATTCTGTGCTTTGGAAAAATCAGTTAAGCTTGACGTTTGACCCAAGTACTATTTCATATTGTAACCTGTAAATAAATTATCTGGACCAAGTTCGTCGCGATGACTTACAGTACTCCTTAAATTGGAATGATAGCCAGTTGTTAAACATTTGGATGAGTTGTCCACAAGTTGTTACCTTAAGGTGACATTGCATATTTAAATTATTTGATTGGTTAATCATTTGTATTTGATAAATATTGACCAATCAGTATACATTTTGAGTAATTTTGAAAAAAGCGCATAAAAGCAGTTAAATTGGCTGCAGATAATTGACCACTGTGTTTCTGTATAAAGCATGTCCAATATCATTACTGTATATTTCAAGGTATTTATCTGTTTTATTCATGTAAATGTTATTGTATCACTGCATTACACAACTATATTTAATTAGAATTATGGCTGAAAAGTTAACAATACTCTCTTGATCTTTAGATTACGATAAAACGGCTCCAAAATGAGATACCTCGTCGCCGTGTTTGTTCTGATGAAGTTGTGTGTGTTGGTGTATGGCAGATTCGAAGGTAAGTCTTGTTTGTACGGTTGTCAGCGGAGTACCAAGCGTTACGCAAATATTCGAGCGCGTACTTCTGAAAAAAAACACACACTTGAAAAAACGTTTTAATTGCGAAATTTGATGTAAAACCCCAACCCTTACCCGGTTAAGGCACAATGATACCCATAATAGTAACATGTAAAGCGAATGTTACAGTTGATGACAAGAAGTAATGGTTGAAAAAGGCCGCAATGTTTTATCGTTGTTTGAATTTTACATGTGCTTTGTGTAAAATATTAGCGTTTTATGCACAAAAAAGTCGTGAAACATGCGCCGAATTGCACCGTTTAAAAGAACATCCCGGGGAGAATGCCCTCGAACCGCCTACAAACTGGTTGCGAGTTCATGCTAAATGTTTCTAGATACGCCCCTGATTGTAATGACAATGTAAGTAATTATGTCGATTAAAATAAAATTCGGTAGCGTATAAGTATCTTCCATGGCCGAGAGTGTAAGATAGGTTCATTCCGACCCGAGCGTAGGGTGTTTTGCGGAAACGAGGTTTACCGAGTTTCCGCAAAACACCCTGCACGAGGGTCGGGATGAAACTATCTTACACGAGCGGCTATGGTAGATGCTTTTTCTCCCACCTCCATACCTCCATACGGGCATTTTATCTTCGCCTGTAGGCAAGATAAGAATATCTAGCATGGTTAAATTATTGGATCTACTCTGAGGTGGGAGAATTAAGGTTCTCGCGAGGACCATCTGCGATTTCAGTGTAAAGCGTTAAGTCGTTGTTGCATTAATGCACCAGTCATTTGTAACCACGCCCCCCCCCCCCCACGTCCGGGGAATAGCGGGAACTTTGACTTTCGGTCCAGCTAAGCCCGGGCAAAATCTCCGCCCTGCGGGGACGATCTGCTGGTAAAACCCCCGCCAAATGCCCTCGCACCCAAGGGACCCTAGATAATGCCAATTTCCCGCTATATTTGGCGCGAAGATAAAGCCGCCGCAGTCATCCGGCACTGAGGGGCCACCTGGAAGGTAAAGACACGGCCCATTTCCCCGGCTACCCCCGGTATACCCCCGGCCCTGGGGGGCCGTGGTTACAATTGACTGGTGCATAAATCACATACATTTGCTGATTTCCTTTTCCCAGTGGTTCAATACACCCTTATAAAATATGTTTATTTATTATGAGCTTTTCGATGATTTATCAGTGATAAAAATAAGAATTTTGGCGGCTATTTTGAACGAAATTGAAGTTAGTCCCCGGAGCCGTATTCATTAAGCATCTTAGTGAAAAAGTCAACTTAGAAGTGAAAAAATGCTTCTTTTCTATTTTAATTTGAAGAAAACTACCGTTGTTTTATACCCAAAATATGAAAATAAGTGGGAAAAAGGTTCAGATAAAACGAGAATCAACAAATTTCATGAGCAATAAAAAAATATTTTTTCTTTTATTGAAAGATGCCCTGTGTTCAGTTAAGGCTGACAGTCGGCCATGTTTTGTCATAGCGAATACACTGCAAGCGAGCAACCAAATCGCAAACGTTAGTGACTGTTAGCCTTAACACTACCCAGGTCAGGTATGTGTGAAATATGACGTAGGCGTATTAGGTCAAGTTTAACCTAATACAGCTGATGGTAATTATTATTTTAAGGCATAATTGTTGGATGTTTGTACTAATTATACCCACAATATTGGTGTTGGCTATATAGCAATCGCCTAGTACCGTCCGCCCGTCCGTATGGCCATCCGTCCGTTCGTCCTGGAACATCTGGACAAGTCTAAGTCTACCCTTTTCCATTCTTCAATATGTCTTTGAGGTTTTGTGACTTCATTAACATATTGACTGTGGATACGTGCTGTGCACAGAAAAAATGAGTATGTTTTTTTTTAAGACTTATTGCCCTTGCTATACTTTTTTTTCTCTCCAAGTGACAATCTTGTCCGGAGTTGAATTTGGAAAGTCTATGAGCTTGTGTCTGCAAACTCCTTCTTCAGTTAGATCTCATTGAGGAGAAGTGCAGTGCATCAACACCATTAATCTGACTGCGGATTTGTTTTTATTTATTGCCCTTTGCTAATTTTCCTACTTAAATTTTGATAAGAGCGTAACTAAAAAGTTAATGAGGTATTAAATTCAAATCAAAACACAGATATATCTCATTAAGGAGAGGTTGAGTGCACACAAACCATTACTCTGGTTGCAGTTTTTTTGCTTTTTGTCAATTTTTATAGTTATTATTTTTCCGGAGCAAATGAGGTTTTGACTCATAAACATATATATGTCATTGAGAAGAAGTGCATTGCATAAAATATAACTCTGGCTTTAGTATGATTTGAATTATTGCCCTTTGTTAATTTTCAAACTTATGTTTAGTCCGGAGCATAAATGGAAAAGTTTTTTCATATACTTCATATACTAATAGATCCCATTTAGGAGTTGTGTAGTGATCTGTACAATCTCTTAATGAGTAGGACAATTCACATTATTTTGCCTTAGTTTTTATTCAGCTTAAATCTGATATGAATAATCCTTGTATGGGTCCGTACGAGTCGGTTGTCTGGGTGAAAACCAGGACATGTCTCCTTTATAAAGGCAACGTGGACATTCAACAAGAAGGAATCGAACACACAACTTCATGGATCGTAGATAAACACCTATACCACAAGACCACTCAAACATATGATAAATTTGAATATAACGTACGAATAACTTTGTTTTTCTGCGAATGAAGTCTTTATTTGAAACAACACATACCCTTGCACACGCCATGTTTTGTAAACGAATTAGCAAACTTATAGTACGCACATCGAATCAAATAATTGAATTCGAAAAATGTAATCAAATACTAACTCTTTTATGACATGCCCATGTCATATATAATATGCCTCATTTTTGGCTTACTAAATACACCTAAAGAATGAGTACATCGAATTTATTAGAACTATTCATTGACACAATCTAAAAACTGCAGCGTTTTTTATAATTTACAAAAATCCTCCTTTAACGAGCTTATACGATGTATCCATTTTACCGTTCTGTAATGCATACCGTTTTTAAATACAATCTTGAGAAAAAAATACCATTCGGAAATACAACAAAAATATGAGAGATGAAAAACGCACCACTGTCGGAACCCCAACCAAAATCTCAGTTTGATTACGACGGTTAATTGACAGTTTTCTCAGTTTGATTAATACTGTTCATTGGCAGTTTGATAAGGACTGTTCATTGACAGCAGTCTAAGTTTGATTACGACTGTTCATTGACAGCAATCTCAGTTTGATTAAGACTGTTTATTGACAGCAGTCTCAGTTTGAAAACGACTGTTCATTGACAGAGATCTCAGATTGATTAAGACTGTTTATTGACAGCAGTCTCAGTTTGAATACGACTGTTCATTGACAGCAATCTCAGTTTGATTTAGACTGTTCATTGACAGCAATCTCAGTTTGATTTAGACTGTTCATTGACAGCAATCTCAGTTTGATTACGACTGTTCATTGACAGCAATCTCAGTTTGATTTAGACTGTTCATTGACAGCAACCTCAGCTTGATTAGGACTGTCTAAGGATTTAAATTAAACGTGTCGAATTTTAATACTTATATTTACATTTATTTAAATCTACATATTTGCTAAAATAAATAGATTATTCAAGAGCAATTTCTCTTTTTTCTTTCTCTGGTTGTTCTCAACGGTGGGTAAATTAGAACAGCTACCGTAACATAATTTTATACAACAATGAATGCGCAGATAAAATAGTTCCTTATTAATATGATTATGTTTCTATATTTCAAGGACAAGTATATTATAAATACATATTTTAACTGTATTACAACTAGAAAAATACAACCTGAGCTATGAACAATTGACAATAATAAGAAAACAACAAAAATATCGCCACCTACAAAGTTCTCATTATATCTCGCGATAATACGCGATACTAGCGTTTGTTAGTCACGAGTTTTGAAATTGGAGAGAAATTCCAGTTAATTTACTTGTTGAGCGTTATAATGAAGAATCAGTTGGTGTATGAACCATGTTGGAATACGGTGTTGGACAAATCAGCAAGTGCATTGTCATTTCTTTGGAAGTTAACATTAAATTTGGATGAAACGACAGTGGCGGTGGATGGGGTAACGTGTTTAGCAATGGGAACTTTCGCGGAAGGAAAGCCGTAGAACGCGAGAAGACTATTATTATATTATTATTAGTAGTATTGAACTAAGCTCTTTCTTCTGCACGTTGCTGGGTGCACAACAATATGTTATTGTTTTATTTCCTCATGTTTTGTCATATGCTTTTAATTTTTCCTAAATGTCAATTCCAAATTCCGAAATAAGTCGTCATCATTGTCATTTAACACTTCTTTAACTGTTCCATCCATCATGAAATAAAAATCTACATCAAAATCAATCAAATTATCGTTGCTCATTTTGTTTTAACTGCTTTACTGCAGATTTTAGTCTTGCAGGTTGCCAATTTTTACTACGATTTCATTAAAAAAAACTGTTCAATGACAGCAGTCTGAGTTTGACTACGACTGTTCATTAACAGCACTCTCAGTTTGACAACGACTATTCATTGACAGCAGTCTCAGTTTGACTACAGTTGTTCATAAACAGCAGTCTCAGTTTGACTACGACTGTTAATTGACAGCAGTCTCAGTTTGGCAACGACTATTCATTGAAAGCAGTCTCGGTTTGACTTCGAATGTTAATTGACAGCAGTCTCAGTTTGACTATAATGTTCATTAACAGCAGTTTCAGTTTGACTACGACTGTTAATTGACAGCAATTTCAGTTTGACCACGACTGTTAATTGACAGAAGTCTCAGTTTGGCAACGACTATTCATTTACAGCATTCTCTTGTTCATTGACAGAAGTCTCAGTTTGATTACGACTGTTCATTTACAGCAAACTGTTGTTCATTTACAGCAGTCTCTGTTTGATTACGACTGTTTATTTACAGCAATTTCAGTTTGATTTGGACTGTTTATTTACAGCAATCTATTGTTCATTGACTGCAGTCTCAATTTGATTAGAACTGTTCATTTACAGCAATCTCAATTTCACTACGACTGCTCATTGACATCAGTCTCAGTTTGATTACGATGGTATATTGACAGCGGTCTCAATGTAACTACGACTGCTCATTGACAGCAATCTCAGTTTGATTACGACTGTTCATTGACAGCAACTTCAGTTGGATGACGACTGTTCATTTCTAGTAGTCTTGGTTTGATAAGACTGCTCATTGACACCAGTCTCAGTTTGACTGAGAGTGCTCGTAGACAGCAATGAACAATCCAATACTGTCAACTACCTCAGCACTGGCTCAAGCTGTAATCTATTTTTATATATCACTTGATCGTAAAAGAATAGCACGCAGGTCGAGATTTTTTTTATCAACAATGTGGACGAAGTATGGGCGACTCTTGGCAGTCGCCATACAGCACTTAACTCTAAGTTTTAGTGAACGATAAAACATTATATAGTAGGGATATTATTCTTTCAGACTGTACCCTCGATGTAACCGAATGTTCGGGAATGAACAACGCCTGTAGATATAACGAGACATCAGGCGGATACATGTGTGACTGTATGATTGGAACAGAAGGAGAGTCACCGTCCTCACAGGTTTGCGGAAGTAAGATTTGAAGGCGTTCTTTGACTTTACCCTTTATAGATATGGCCGTTTTCTGTTTTGTTTTCACCCTGTTTTTCAACCATGTTTAAAAGCTGCACTCTCACATATTGACATTTGTTTTACTTTATTTTATTTTTTTGTCTCTGATTCAGCTCATTTTGGCATCAATGCCTTCAATTGAGTTATATAAGATATCTCACAACAAAACGGACCTCAGTTGTTTGGAAAATGCCGAAACACTTTTTTTAAGCGTTAAAACGCTTTTAGCCATATAAAATCAATTCGCGAACTGTATGAAAGTTGCGATTAGATCTTCTCTCAGTATGTTATTTAAGCAGTTATATTAAAAGCATAACCCGTGAAGTTGCTTGATTTTTTTTTATAAAATTTTACTTACAAAGGATTCTCATTTACAATTATATACTTTATGTATTATGATGTAGTTGTTTCGAGAGTTAATATAAAATATGATGCTTTCATAAAACTGTTTATGTATGGACATTCTAACAGAAAATAAGAGAGTTAAAATTTCAACAGCTCAAAAAAGTGCGGTAACTTCAATTAGGCCACAACAAATTGATCATTTGTTCTACGGATTTTGCCCAAAAAAAGTAGGAGCGAGCGAGCGAAAAAAAAAAAAATACTTTTTTTTTAATTTAAGGCAAATCAGAGGCGAGCGCAAGGCGAAAAATTAAAAAAAAAGTATATTTGTTACCAAATTTATCATACAATTATGTCAAGAAATGCTTTTTAATTGCAAACATATGTTCAGTTATTAATGAAAAGGTTTTGATTGTATCACAGTGACATGAAAATCTCTCTCAATATTTAACAAATGGCAATAAGGTCCAGTGCTTTACTATTAACTTCAATTTAAACGTGGATTATTGTAAAGACACCATTCCTCATAGTAACATACAATTATTCGAAGACCAAAAAGAAAACTATTGTATTCATTCCGTAACTTACTATTACAAAAAAAAACATTTTAGACTTGTAAGAGTTATTCATGATTTGAGCATTTCTAAATATTGGGTCAGGTCTAAATTTGAACCTCTTGAAGCACATGATTAAATTGGTGTCAACTACTAGTGACTTTGACATTTCAGAAGATTGAAAATGTAAATAACACAGAGAACATATCTAAAAAAGACACTGTGGATTAAATTGCGGGACAACATAAATGAAGCAGTATCAAACAAATCTGCAAATGTGGCACCAGTCATTATATTAGAGCAGGTGGTGGAATAAAGATATTTCCCTTTAAAGAACCCGCCTTTACCCTGAACCTATGGTTTATAGGTCCGTGCCTTGAAAAATAATATCATGTCGGCCTCCATAGCTTCAATGCCCATAAGAGGGTGAGAGTGGTCTAGTAGTATAGGTGTCCGCCTCTCACCTAAGAGGTTGTGGGTTCGATCCCCACCAGGGGTACTTTCTCATAGCTTCTCAAAAAAAGGACACAGTACTGGTTTCTGCCCAGGAAACGGACTCGAGAGTGATTATATAAGCTATCAGCTTTCGTCACAATCGAGCTAAAAAAATAGTATAAACCAATGCCCATAAGAAACAGGCCACTTTAATTACAGGCCATTTTATACAAATGGATCAAAGAAAACAAGTGGATAAAAACGAAGAATTGAGAAAATTAAAACAGTCATTTTACTTATAAAAGGTTTTATTTTCTGATTTTACTGATGTTTTTTTATACTGCCCATGTGTATGTAATGCACTAGTCAATTGTAACCACGCCCCAAGGTCCGGGGAATAGCGGGGACTTTGATTTTCAGTCCAGCCAACCCCGGGTATATCCACTGCATTCACCCGGCACTGTGGGGCCACCTGGAAGGTAAAAACTTGGCCCATTTCCCCGACTATCCCTGGTATACCCCAGGACCTGGGGGGGGGGAAGGGGGCGTGGATTGACTGGTTCATAAATTCAATGTACAGGCTGTTTCTAAAACATTTACAAGTCCTACTATTTTTATCTGTTTATAACGATTATGATTATATGAAAACTGAGAAATGCATTTTAGAAAATTTAAAAAATAACTCACCAAAACATGTTAAATTGTGTTAAGTCGTGTGTCCGTGTATTTTAATATAAGTTTTGCACTCAAAATCCGATTTAGTTATTATTTAACACAAAATTTTGAGTACAAAACAATGAATTACTTAAAACACACATAGATAATTATTGACTTCGACGCTGTGAAACTGTTGTTGTTTACTGAAGACTGTAATCCATTGACTTTGACACTGATTTTCATTTAAAACGTGTATTTTACATTACAAAAACTGAAAGTAACCCGAAAATTAATACCGGAAATAAATAACAACGGTGCGTCCTGCAAAATATTCCCGACAAAAAAGACTGTCAACAAATATCGGCTGTTTTGCGGTTACCCGGACCTGATATTGTCCTGACACGAGGAAATTTTGCTCGCGAAGAATGTAAAGCATGGAAATACCTTCAAAAAAGGCGAAGTTGACGTTGAAGGATTAAATTCTTAGTAAAATAACTTCAGAAAATAGAGGAAATTCAGAAGTAAACAAAAAAAATAATATGCGCGGCCAAATAGTAAGTGCGGGCGCAAAAAAAAAAGTTTTTTTTATTTTTTTTTCGTTTTTCGAATTTTAGGTGCGGCAAATCCGACGAACAAATGATCAATTTGTTGTGGCTTTAGTTTTATTTTGAAAGTTTAACATGGCCATTTTGATGACAGGGTCAAACCTTTACTACCTTCAGACAGAGTAAATGTACACCCTATGTAATACATTTTTTAAAAGGTATCGTCCTTTAAAAGTGACATAAGCATATCATTTAACGAACAATTTCATACTCATTAAGAAAATTTAGAAATATGCATATTTTTTTTTCTATTGATTTTAAATCGGAGCGAGTTCCTGTATCTGATACTTCGGGAATTTAATATATTAAACTTCTATAAAATTTTCTTTTCATTTTAATGTAAAACCTGACTCCGATGAGGTTCATTAGTTTAATATTGGATTTAATGATGAATGTTTCGACCGTTTTACGATCTTGTTTAGTGGTTCACTTCATCGTCGAATTTGGACCGATACAGTACTGCGCTATGCTTCGTTGTGTTCATAAAGTTGTGCTTTCCTGTATAGGTCTCGTTTTAAGTAGACTATGTTCGATCCTTATTCCTGAACACGAACAACATAAAGATTGCCCCTGTAAATTCCATTGTATTATTGATTTGGAAAGTTAGTTTGTTAAACAACGGTTTTCATTGCAAATTATTTAAACTTGAAATAAAATTGTTGCCTATCAACGTTATACAACACTAGCCACTAAGATCATACGATTCAATACTTGTAAATATTCATCGTCCATGATTTTTTCAAAAGTATTAGGCAATATAGAAATCAAATTTAAAAAGCGCTTCAAAGATACGTATCGTTTTTAGATTGCAACAGTAAAAAGGACTGTTGGCCCGACTTTGGTCCTGAAGAATCCGTAGAATGTACGAAGAAGCTGTGCGTCTGCAACTCTAACTACAAAACAGTCTTCACTACAGATAAATACACATGTCAAGCAGGTGAGTGAAGTATACGTATACATACGTATGCTTATGTTATTCTAGTACTTGCATGGAGGTGTTGAAGTGGGGGTCCGTGGTCTAGTGGTTAGTCATTTAACTGTCCATCAAGGGGTCTTATGTTTGATCCCCCGCCTCAGCACTAACAAAACTGACCGTCATCCGGGATAGATGATATGCGGGGTACCATATGACAGTGCTTTACACCATGACCCACAACCTGACAAAGCTTATACTCACCCTGGTTCGACACCGATGGATGAATTTCACGATGGCATTGCAAAATACTACCGTAATATTGGGGTGTTTCAAACACCAGTAGTAACACATACGTATGGCAGGACATTTTCTTCACTCCCTTGTCCATTCCAAATTCTTGTCAAGCAATCTGGAATATAAGCAAGCCATTTGACCTTATGTACCGTCGCGTTGTTTGTGTCATACATGCTTATTAGGTCGGCAAGGGACCAGGTAGCCTATTACTTAGCGCCCGTATTCGATAACCAATCTAGGTCTTACTTCATCCTTATAGCAGAATCTAAGTGCTTTGATTGGTTTGCAAAAATAACCACCAATATAATGAATGGAATCACTGAAGCATATCTAAAGATGACAATTACCAACGAGTCAATCAATAACAGTACTGTTCACTAAGAAATGCCTGCATATTATGAGTATGAATAGTTTGTATGTCAAGTGTTATAACTCACGCATTTCCTTGACAACATAATAACACAATCCAATATGTTACTTATTCACATTCTAAAACTGTGTACTGAATACAAGTTAACATGTAAATGCAATGTATTCTTTGTGTTCTATTATCTCATGTTATCTGTACAGTTAGCCAAAATAAGCATTTCGTGTATGTTTAACAAGTTTCAAGTATGCTGATTAACAGGTATATCTTGAAACAAAAGTTAAAAGTTTGCAACATTTATCATCACAATTTTGCCTACATTAAATTTTGCTTTCCCTCCAGAACTAGGACAGGCCTGCTCATCAGTTGTGCCATGTGCAGGCCCGTATGCAAAATGCGAGGGAAGCACATGCGTTTGTGAAGACGGCTACACAGACTCTAACGGAATAGAGGAAGCAGGAGGAGAATGCCTTGCAGGTAAGAGATTCCAATATACCATTTAATGGCAGACCATAGCTTAAAAGGAAATTCTGTCGTGTTTTTTGCTTTACCGTTTAACACAGCCTTTCATTTAAATTGACTTAATTTCTTTATTTTCGTCGATTGGAGGATTTGTAAGCATTGTTATGCGTAAGTAGTGATCAAGTTAAGCAAAATTCTGTCGGAAATCGTTTGGATTTATCTAATTTTATCTGCAATTCTTAACGGTCATTCTGCCAGAATATCCTTTTTGAGAATTAAAATTAGTATTGCATATATGACGTAAGATTTGTACTTTTGATAGGATGAATATGTTTGCTTAAACATATATATATATATATATATATATGGTCAAGGTTATCTCCCTTATTGCGATTGTTTCACAAGTAGTCGTTTATCGACTGGGAGGTATAAGCCCTCATCCAGTATCGTCAATTTATGGTCGAAGTGTTTTCATTAAAAATCGACTTAAATCCTAACACATATACTGTGTTGAATATCATGTGATTCAGTGATTACCTCCCATACGTCCCTTAGCATTAACCCATCGATGCGTCACTTAGCATACACTCCCACAGATGCGTCACTTAGCATACACTCCCACAGATGCGTCACTTAGCATACACTCCCACAGATGCGTCACTTAGCATATACACTCCCACAGATGCATCACTAAGCATTGTATGAAAAGTCGTACAAGCTTTGTTTTTTCATGAGTTATTGTATGTATGTAAGCACGTTTGTATATGCAGTAAATCCGCAGCTCCACCTTTTGCGAAAAACGTACGGTTTTAACAAACAAACCGCTTGCCCGCAAAACAGTACAGTAAGTTTCGATTTTGATTTAATCCGGCGGTGTTTCAAGATGGCAAGACATTTCGGTTATTCGGCCGCGTTCATTTTACAGTATTTCGTACATCAAAGTCTTCTACAGCGACATCTGCCGGAAGTCATATTTATTCACTTCTTCAGTAATGTTGCAGACTCCTGAACGGTAAGAGTTTTAACACATTTCATTATATTTATTAATGCAAAAAAACAATATTTATACCTTAACCTTAAAGCACTGATTTACAAATTAGTGTTTAAAATTACAAATTAGTGTTTTAAAGACGCTTATTTGTTACATTGCATTGTATTCTCTTTAAATGTATATAGTTACGCGCATTCAATAAAGAAGCTTTGTTTGAGAAAACCAATACAGCTTCTTTTTGACAACACCTTAAATGTTAATGTTAGCCCTCTTGTCCGATTTGGTGACCACCAACCAAACTAACATGCAATTAGGCCATGATCCGAAGCCGACCCGAGTTCGATTTCTGGCCTTGGTGGGAGGCGAGTGCGCTCACAAATGTGCTAACCACCTAACAACTTACACCCACTGCGTAATAACCTAAATATTGACTCAGGACTACACTTAACCACCAAGGAAAACTATACTACAAAATATTGACTCTACCTTTAGTTCAATTAAAACATTTTGGATCGAGTCACATAAGGTGGGTAAATGATTGAGACACAGTTGTGTCACCTTGACAATGTCAATCCCGATTGAAGGTTTATAGCTATGTGTTAGTGTGATAAAGTTATGAAGAATTCTCAATGCATGAGTAGGAAAATGAGCTTTCATAGGCAAGGTTTGCTATGCACTGCTTCACACAGGTCGTAAATTATACAATCTCTTTCATCACGTCGATTAAAGACCATTTAAGCCCGGTCCGCTCCATCGCCAACATATTTAATGTCGAATGAAAAGCCAAACTCATGACCGATATAATTATGAATCTCGACAAAAACAGCAAACCACATATAAGAATGACGTCAACGGTTGAAGTAATTTGAATATGATACCCATTGTTCAACAAATGTACGTATTACATAACAATGTCTTAAGTATTGAAATTTGAAGCCCACCCACCTCATGTAAACAATTCATTTCTCGTTATTAATAGGAGTGTCCGTAAATGTCGTGGCCACTTGAAATACTATAATTATAATGCCATAATCCAAGGTTAAATTATATATTGAGATACACTGGTGTTGTTCATGTTGTGTTGAACACAATACAAATTATTAATTTCTTTTCTGTAATATCATAATCATAGTGGGGCAGGTCATTTAGTTCATACAACTTAGAGAAAAAGGCCAAATTCAGTTGAAAATTCCACAGTGACGTATGTTGAATATATGATATATATTTAATTGAATCCGGGACCACTTGACAGGCATTGAAGCATGTTTGGATGGCTCAGAGGTAGAGTTTCCTGTTTCGCTGACTGTTCATTGGCAGTCACCTTCACATTTAACAATACAAATAATAATTTTAATGCAAATGTTATGTCCTTAGTCTTTGTGACATTGTGTGTTTATCCTCGAATGTATGTGCATGTGTGTGTGTGTGTTTAACCTTGTGTCTCTTACATTCGGTATTGTTACATTCTTTGCAACTAGGCATTGCTTTGTATGTTTGTACCCACTAGTTGAAACTTATAAAAGGTTATGTCAGTCTGACGTCATATGATGTCAGCCATGAAGCGATTAAGATCGATATCAGTCAAAATATTCGGTTCGAAAATGATACTGTACTTGTGTAACAGTGACCTTTAAAATCAGTTTATACATTCACACGGGGTAGCCATGCAATCATGCGTTCCACTGAAACTGGGTGCAACGCGAAACAACCCAAATTGGCGGAGATTTTAATAGCTGAATCACATTACAAAATGCGAAATACAATTTGAAGCATGTTGTTAGATATATGGTCTGCTAATTCATATTCAAATTATTTGAGTTTCTTTCTGGTTTATCGGATGCACAAGTGTACACATATTGCAAAGCATGTGTAATATTTAAGGGCTTGCTAGTTCTGCACACATTTTTGTCCTTTGGCATATGCTTGTTTTAAAGCTAAATTTACAATGCACAAGACTCTGTTAAAACGGGATGGTCTTAAGCAAGTTGTTGAGGGGCGTTTGTGGTAGGAGCAGTTACTCTTAGATCTTTGAAAATGTTAATCTCTGTTATTTCTAACTGTGTTTTTATTAAACTAAATTGAATTGTTCGTCCATGTTAATCCTGAAAATCTGATTGATGCAGTCTTCACAGTATACTCTACAACATAATGTCTATATCAAAATAATGAATATCTGAAAGACATTTATAACATTTCATTAGTCAATTCAACAGAGTGATCATAACAGCTGTCTGACTACTTTCTAGGCTGGCGGCCTACAGACTTTAGTACCGCAAATCTAAATCAAATATCTTCGGATCTATTTCTTGACACGACTTGTTAAAGAAATGAATGAACCGAGTTTACAAAATGTATGGTGTTATGCGGTTTAAAACAGTGCGAATTTACCCCCCCCCCCAACACACTCTTTATTTAATTCGTTCATAAGAGTGCAACATAAATGTGAATTTAAAAGCAATCCTAAAATTCTTAAATAACCAAGGGGATTACGTATTATGGATAATAATCATAAAATAAAAATACAGTTGAACCTTGTGCGCTCGAACACTCAGGGACCGGCGAAAATACCTCGAGCCTCGGAAAATTTGACTCAAGCGGGAAAGTTTACTTTAGAGATAGAGAAATCGGTCCTTTCATCTAGTTCGAGCCAACGAGGATTTCGACCCAAGCAAGTTCGAACAAACGGGTTTCGGCTGTATGTTGTCTAAAAGACCACTGTCTTACATTATCCACTTCACATAGTCAAACGTCCTCAGTCAATATCGAGTTTTATTTAATTAATTTAAAACTAGCAATAAACTTACGAGATGAAGAAATTGTGTATATGCCCTAATACATACATGTATATCTGTAACTGTTATGAAACTAGCTGATTGTATAAGAAATCAATTCTCATAACCTTGTCTTCGGTAATGACTGGCACTTATCGGTTATATTTTGGGACAACTCAAGAGTTTGTTTGGAATATATATTTATTGAATGTGAACACATTTTGAAAGAAAAGTAAAATTAGGTTTTGTCGCGCCTTCAGCCTTTCATCGCTTTCGGCGCTTTGTTTGTATTGTGGATATGCCTCAATAGTATGAAAATAATCTATATTATCATTATTGTTCATCTCAACATAAACTTTACTTATTCACGTTTTATGATGTTTGAATTGCAATGCTCTACTTGCCAATGAGCTTATTCTCATCAATAGCTTTAATATGTAATGGTAATACTTAACATTATCGACTTTAACGACACTTTAAGTTTCGCGAAAATGACACAGCATGTTTGGCAAGATGTGGATCACATTTATTTTGTCCGCTCCTCAACTTGGGCGTTTCTTATATCCAATCTTTACCAAATTGTGGTTGTTTTTTAAAGTCCCATTATGTTTCAGTTATGTAAAATATTTTTGTGGATGTATATCTAAATGACATCTCTTAACACTTTTGACCATTTTAACCCCCAAAATAACAGTTCATCAATTCTTTCCAGAATTGTTAAATACAACTTCATTTTATTTAAGTAAACCTTACAGTAATTATTTCGTACCCATTCTGCAAAAAGAACGAGTCGACCGTAACCGGAAACAATTTATCATATTATTTCACAATAACGCGGGAAAAATAATCACTTTAAATTACTTTTTAACGTAAATTTAAAACGCGTTACAATAATACATTTAACATATCATAAATTTACTCTTTCCAACATGTTGATTTAAGTTTTTCATGGCCTATTGATACAATACATACAATAAAAATAAACAAATTTAGATATACATGTATATTAATACGTGATGATTATCCAAGGATATTTCGTAAATTGAAAGATATTCGCGATTGCCGGAAGGCGGTATATTAAAGAATAGAAAAGGAGATGTTAATATATGTACATATGTGTATATGGATAATGTTTCAACTTATATAAATTAACACCCTCTTCACACTATTCGCTCAGGTCCCAATATCACAAAAATACTCAAGTCCAATCTCATTCTGAACTCAATTTACCACATAAAATCATTGTACAATTTAAAATATTGTATGGTTTTTTTTGGAAAACGTATTTTCTCAGACATTGTGTTGATAAAAATGTTTCATCAATATTTAAAATAAAACTAATTCTAAAGCGAAAAATATACTCGAGTAATTGTTAAGAATTGAGTATTTTTTGACTGTTGAATATTTGTCCAATGGGATCTTGACTTAAATCATTTATCAGATATTCTATGATTTAATGTTTTTTTTTATACATTTAAAAGATACTTTTATTAATTTATGATGCTATGTGATGAAATCAATTTAGGTCGGGATCGAAAATTGACTTATGTTTTTTCCTGATAGTGGGGCCAGCTATTTCTTTTCACTTAGGTGTCACAGCTCTTCCATTGACATAATTCACGATAAATTATCCCTCAATCACTACTTTTCCGATCTTGACCACACATAAAAGCATTGTCTACCAATGAAATTTGGTAACCTGCCTGATTACAACACTCATTTTAGAGTAATTTGCTTTTATATTACAAACCTTATGTGAAAAATACTGAAACAAATTCAGTAGCCAAAAGTTTAAACATAAATCTGCTTAATGACACAGGATCAAGACTAATCATCTCTCATAGGCTACATACTTTGTTTGAACTCAAGCAAGTTCAATAATAACATCAAAGCTATCAGTTCTTAAATATCGTTTAATCAATTTCTACTCCAAAATATGGATGCTTAAATGATGCGACTTAATCAATTCGAGAAATTATCTTTGCAAACATTCGTTAGCTCAATTATAAAACCCTCTGTTTGCAGACGAATGCCCCTTTAAAAGTTTGTAAAAAGTAATTCGTCCAGCATTATATTGTTTCTATTGTGGTCTTGTCTGTATCAGATATGTTACGAGCTAAAGAAATAAACAGTTGTTTCACAATATTCTTATATAAAGAATATCTTATGTCTCACACAACTTATAATTCAAAATGATTAACCACTTTTCTATCATTACAAAATCGGGTACTTTAACAGATGATGTCCAATGGTTCGAACATCACCTCATGCGTTAATTTATGTGGCTGATCAAACGTTTTTTTGACAATTTAAAGTATTATATAATAAATCATACAATGCTTATTTGAGGTAGTCGGGCGTTGTTATTCTACCATAGGCTTAAACGTATCAAAACCACCAGTTTCTTACTCGTGAGATCATTTGCCGTTTGCTTGGCTTTGGAAGTCTCAGTAGCATCATTCTGTGTCTGTAATAATTATCTTGGCATTTTATATGAATTATGAGAATATAGACCGGTATGTATAATGTTAAAAGTTTTATTCAAATATCATTAAAATAATCTTTAACCTTGATAAATTAATATGCAACAAGTAATAACGATAACACCGTTATGAATTCACTGTTTTTTTCTAAATTTTCTGGAAATATTTTAACAATTTAATTTTTTCTAATACTGTATACTAATTTGATTATTTCGGTATTTGGATGTTTTTTATTCATAATGGGCATAAATCTTCAAAAATGTTTTATGTTTGCCAGTGTATTTTGGTTTCTTATTGCGTAATAGTTGGTGTTTATTTTAACAGGGTCGTGGATATATTATAGGCGTTGAGCCTGCCATTATTGTTCTTTAAAAATAGTATATTGCATTTATACACACAATATCATACATTAAAAATATTATAACAGTTAGAATTGTCACTACTTTTTATGTGTTTCAAATTCGTAACATATCAGCATAATATTCATAATGGTAATTAAAACTAATTGAAAGCTACATTCTTTGACAAGATTCGAAGTAAGGCATGTTAATGTTAGCCAGTGTAAATGATTCAAACGCCCAGCGGATTTTTAGTTTGCTAAGACGTAACGTTAAAAGTGTTTCAAAAAGTCAAACGAACCCAAGAATCCTTTCACATGGTGTTTTTTTCTTGCCATTTCTGTAGAAGTAATAATGCAATGATAAATATCATGGAAATCAGCACTTAATTTTGCCCAGTCGTTTAGCCAATTTATACTGATGTTTCACTGAACAGTAAGTCAGTGAGTTAACATTTCTTTTTCAATAATTAAAGACAACACTCGTATTACTACTATGCGTAGATGAAAGTACTTTAATTATGTCAAACATGATTATGGACGTCATTGTGATATATTACCAATAAATACAACCATGGTCAGAAAGAAATCGATTGTCGACTTTCTGATACAGTAACTGACATTTTAATAAAGATATGTTAAGTTTCTTTGATAACACATTTACGTTCTTGAGATTAGCTGGTGAAAAAAGCAATACAAAACTTATAAAGATCACTTTTGAATTTCAAAAATCGAATTATTTTGAAACAATTAGAAAACAACCTACTTTCTTAGGCAATGAAATTGCAGGTACTCATTCATTAAGTTCAATGCTTTCTTTCATGCTTTATGATGAAATATGGGGTTTTAACAGTGAAATAACAACAGTGAAAATATCAATTTGATATTTTCACTGTAAAATAAGGAGTGAAAATATCAACTTTCAGAACTACTGTTTAATTCCTTTGTTGTTACATGAACTTGCCTTGATCAAAACAGAACATTGGACTTCAGTAAATTATGTCAAAAAATGTTTAAAAAAGAAAGAAATATTTTATAAATTTAAATAATTATATAATTGGAAATTAACAACTGACCGTTTATTACCGGTTATCCCGTTTATCAAACATTTTACTGATCTTTGAAGCTGAATGTTCGAACATTTGCTTTCATACCAAACAAATTACAGACAAAAACAACTGTTCGAACATAAATAAAATTTTATATCATCGTTCAAATGTATTTTGAACTGTTAACCGTTGTAGTACGTAAAATGAGCTTCCTGGAGAATTCACATAACAATTTACAGATAGATCCGATAATTTTCACCCCACCCACACCTCAAAATGTGTCAACAAACTAGCGTGACATTTACTCTTTATCTGGAAAACAATCATTTTAAAGCGAAACAGACTGGTCTCTGACAGTAAGATGACCGAATATTAACTTACTATAAAAACACGCGTACATGCAGTCTTAAACTAAGAAGAATGGTTAAAATCCAATGAGTATCCACATTTGTTTGCTGACACATTTGACCTTCCAAGTTTTCATTCTTTAAATCGCGGCGTAGTAATGTGGTTATGTATTCATCCCCATCTTAAAATAAAAAGTGATTTCATTATTTTTTGGAACATATGTGCACTAATAATACTTCATTGTTTACTGTTCATAAAACTTTGCAATAAAAAACGACCGAATATTAAGCTATAAGAATGAATAGCAGAGAACTATTTCTCAGCAAACCGAAAGTAGAAAAGTTGACAGCTATAGTTATGCATGAGGGGCGCCCCACGGGTAGCGGCGTAAAGCCCACCCTTTTCAAAAAAGGGGGTAATTCAGAAATAATTCGCCACTCGTGAAAATATGTTGACACTCGTGAAATAAAATACGATCTTACACTGAAATAAACACATATCCTCTATTTATTATTTTTTCTTTCATTTGCTCGACCTTCGGATACAATATCTCACATTATTATACAGATATGTTAAATTTCTTTGATTTCACGCATACGTTTTTTAGCTCACCTGTCACATAGTGACAAGGTGAGCTTTTGTGATCACAATTTGTCCGTCGTCCATCCGTCGTCCGTCCGTCCGTCCGTCCGTAAACTTTTACTTTAAACGACATCTCCTCATAAACCGCTCAGCCAATTTCATCCAAACTTCACAGGAATGTTCCTTGGGTGGTCCCCTTGAAAATTGTTCAAAGAATTGAATTCCATGCAGAACTCTGGTTGCCATGGCAACGGAAAGGAAAAACTTTAAAAATCTTCTTCTCCCAAACCACAAGGCTGGGGGGGGGGGGGGGGGGTCATGGGTTTTCTCTATATGTTTATAGTGAAAACTTCAAAAATCATCTCCTCTGAACTTACGTGGCTTAGAGCTTAGATATTTGGCATGATTCATCGTCTAGTGGACCTCTACAAAGTTTGTTCAAATCATGGCCCTGGGGTCAAAATTGGCTACACCCCGGGGCTGATGGGAATATTTAAGTAAACAAAGTCATTATTAATTATACAAATGGTCATGTAAGTCATTGTTATATAAGGTAAAGTTTTCTAATTTAAGAAATATTACACACCACTGAGTGTCCTATGATATTATAAGGACCGGCCAGTCAGCCACCGAAAGTGTATATGGACCGAGGCGTTAGCTGACTGGCCGTGCCTGATAATGCAATATACCTGCCACACAAGCACAAACTACCCGTAATTCACCTTAGAGTTCGGATAATCTAAAAATTCAGACATCCTTTATTATTTTCAAAAATAATTTATTTTAGGTACCTAATTTTCGGACACCCAAATGACATCGATTGTAACTTTTACAGTTACTAAGTCTCACAGACAACAATTATTGATCTTTATCGTTACAATGCCTGGCTAGATTGCCTGGCTAGATTACCTAACCGTATACATCACTGTAATAAGTTAGTTAGTTACTACCCATTCTAAACGATTTATTGCCTGTTGAAAAGGATGTGTGATATATTTAATGGAGGATTAAAGAAACAACAAGGGCAATCAAGAGATTAAGAAACCACAGACATGACATGTTTGTTAAACGATCCGCCAATAAACTTTCAAACTTGTACCACACTTTTAATATAGACTTTATGCAGCAATAATCGTACAGTAATACTCATTGTAACATCAATAGAACAATAAATATCAACACATTCAATGCTACAGGTAACTATTTAATGTGATGAATTAAAGTTAGAAATGCAATACTTAAGTTACAATCGAAAACACCACTCAGAAACATTAATCCTGCATAGCAATATCCATGCTCTCCATGAGATCCTCATGGGTATAACTGAGAGTTATGTGGCGTCACACAATGTGGCTGTTTGATCTGAAGCCGATAAAAGATGTTTATTCATTTCAATGCATGTATAAAATGGTGTTGAATGGGATTTTAATTATTTAATAACTTGATGAAGGAGTTACACTTATAGGCGTAATAACCATTGATAACTACGGATAAATTAATAAGTGGTAAAATGCAGACATGAAGAAAAAAGGCAGGTTTACCATACATGTAGATAAAATGTAAAAAATGGTTATTTTCTATGAATTCGGAGAGCGAAAAATTAATTATTTTAAGGTGTCCGAACTCTAAGGTGAAGTACGGTAAATACATTCAGAAATCCAACTCTAATATTGTCAACTTTACGTACATACATTTCGTAACAAATGCTTTTCGTACCCAAATCACATTTTTTTCAGGGAAAAATAGGTTAGGGTCGGCGGGAAAAAATAGGGTCGGTCGGGTAACCTGAAACAGACCTATTTTTTTATTTGGCCTTAAGATTAAATAATGAGTTAAAAACCAAGAGAGTATATAACTATAATAGCGACTCAAAAATTGTCTGATCAATTCCCGAGGTCCATACGATGCTTTATTAATTAGAAATGTACGAAAAAAACCCCAACATAATTCTATCATGATCCACTAACTTAGTATATGCTTATGAGGCAGATAAATGGGCGGAACAAAGCACCAATGTTGTTTAGTGAAAATTCGCAGATAGGTATTTTCTTATTTGGTTTAATAAAATGCGCTTTTTGTGCATGCCGAAATAAAGTGTGGTAAATCAAAAGGAGTGTTTATACTAAGATATTTAATGCCGGAATCCTTTCGCAAATGGTTATATCTACTCAAATATTGTCTTTGAAGACCACAATTCAATGCTTTTTAGTTGCGTGATTGGTTTATTTTAATTTTCACGTGATTCTATGAATGTATGCTCAAGATGTGGAGGTGTTGGAGAATCTGTTTTGTCTTGACTTTACCGACCTGGGTTTGCTCCTAACTTTAACCAAATTATTTTTTTATACTTTAACTGCGTATCTTTTTTACCGCAATTTCGATATCATAAAGTAAAATATTGATTAAATAAGTGTTATTACTATATTAGCGGGAAAACCTTTTAAACCTAAAACTTCTTAGAAAATGCAGATGATTTGTATTCAAAGCTACATAGAATATAAGTTATCAAGAAAGTCACGTGATATGCAGATTTTCGTAATAACTCTGTGTTCGCTAAATTTAGATTATACTTTCGGTTTTGTTGTATTTTATAATTGCATTTTTTATCATTCTATCGACTTTGATCTTCATTGATACGGCCCAATCTTCATTGATGCCAAATATCCTTAGGGTAACCGGTTTAGTTTTCATGCTGTCTTTAGCCGAACAACTTGCTTACGCATGATTTTATCAACAAAGTAATTAATAACATGATTACCTTTGAAATTATTTTCATGTAACGGCTCCAAACCCCTTATATGGTCAAAATTACACAATTTATACCCCAAAAAATAAGATTTTGATCTTGTGACCCTGTTATAATGTTCTTTGAGAAATTGGAGCAGTGGTGTGCAGTGTGGCAAGCTGATGCAATTTGGGACTAACACTTCAGACATGGTTAGAATGATTAAGATATTTATTCGTGAGTATAAAACCACGGTCGTTTTGCTGCGCCCCGCCCTCTTAGGTTACTTATTCACGAAGAAATTACTTGTTAACTCTAACCTAAACACATTAACGTTAACTTGTGGGTACACCGTGAAGTAATACACTATTTTGACAGAAGCCTAGTAAACATAATGTATTGAGTTAGGTACTATTTATATTTATTAATTTTAAAGGGTTGTTTAGATAAGCCTAGGTTCATTAAATTTGCTTAATGTAGTTAAATCAAAGAATATGTGACGTCGGCAAATACGAAACTCAATGACATCAAGTGACATCACTAGAGCAAAATTTTCTTTATAATAAATATAGTTGCCTTCATTTTTATGCGCGTTCACTTCGGTTTAGTTAAATGTTTATGTAACATTTTCTTTGCAAATTACCATCACATAAACTGTTAAAAATAGCTATTTTGCATACTACGGTGGTCGTTTCCGTTGGCTGTGAAGTTTGTTTGTACTCGTACAATGAGTCCTCAATGCTCACTTGATAGGTTTTTGTTTAATGGTAATTAAAAAAGTACACGTAAAATGTTATTTACCCTCGTATTAAAATGTGATAGTACTGTATTGGTACTTTCGTTTGAGATCCAGTGGTTACATTCACAAAATCCTTGTCAGACGAAATACCAATCCTTTTCACTAGCCGTCATTCTAAGTTTCCAAAACAGTCTTTATTTTACCAGTTCTTACAGAATTATGTTAAAGACGTGTTCAGTTTCAGTTAATTGGCAATATCAGCAAATACATGCTTTTATAAAATATGCTCACAGACACGAAAAGAGAAACCAAACGGGAAAAAACATAAATATCCATACATAAACATAACCCATACATGGTAACACACACATGCTCCCATTCACACATATATATACACATATATTAATACCATCTAATGCTACTGTTAGTACCATTTAAACAAATCAAGATACAGTGGTAACATGTATATCGTCTCGTTAGGACATATGAATAAATTCATATTTCGCTTGGTTCCTTATAGTCCTGAAATTAGTACTAGATCAGGTAGATGCAAATTTGTCAATAGCATTAAACGGTATGTACAGTCGAAGTTGATACATGTTTACTAATTGTTTAAATGTTTTTGATTTATAACATGAATGGTTGTAGTTATCACGTTTTCTTGCAAACAACTAAATCCTCAGTCTGTAAATATATTTGGGAAAGTATAGTATAGACTGGGCAAGTGAAAATATATTTTTTATAAGAACCATGCTTTAAAATACATGTATTTGCATCCATATTAGCTCATTCGTATATACAAAACTTAATTATGTAGTTGTCTGTATGTTGAATCCGCAATTAGAAACAATGCATTGCTTTCGTTTAGCTCTGTTTGCATAGTCTGTGAAAATACTTAGGAAAATATAATTAAAAAATAAAAAAAATAACCAAACATTACTCATCATGCTTTGAATTACATGCGTTCGTATATACAATATTTCATAATGAAATTATCCATATTTCAGATCGGCAGTATGAAAGTGTCCATTGGTTTCGTCTTGGTGCTACTGAACAGATCAGTTTTGTGTCAGGATAAAGTTGGGGACGGTAAAACAATGATTGGTGACGATTATCTTAATGTTTTGATAGATAACGTTTTGGACATACTGGTTTATAATCCTTGTCCACTACACAATGCTAACTTGCTTACTTCATTATAATTGGCTTTTGGCATCTTTCTTGTGCCACTTTACTCTGTCATAGAAAACATCTCATATAGCGTTTATCCCTTTATTAAGTTTTTCTTTTCCATTCTCATTTTTTCCAATACAATATTTTGTTATTTCAGTATGTGTACCAGATGGTTCCGAATGTGCTTCTGAAAACACTAACGCAGAGTGCGTAGACCGCGATGGTGATGGAATATATACATGCATGTGCGAAATTGGCCTAACTGAAAGTCAAGGGGGAACCCACTGTGAGAGTAAGTAACGTTTCTGGTCTTATTATATTATTTATAAAAAAAATTGATTTTGCAATTAAATCAATTCAATTGATGGAATAATATGTTTAAAAATAAAATTCCATTAAAATAAACATTTACATTAATAAGAAATACATTGAGTGTTATATTTGGTATGATTTACGAAAGACCCACATAGCGAGTTTACGTTTAGCGCGGTAAAATCGATGACATGAACCAGCTGTGTTATGCAACAGTTAGATGACATGATGTGAGATCCTAATGATTACGTATTTGGCGAAGCGAACGAGCCATCCTGATTATAAAGATACTACTTCAAGTTATCTAACTGACTTAGAAAACAACTAATCTGTAATGTGTAATCTGATGCAGTGAGTGTGTATCCGATGATTGACAGTAGGCGGACCTCGGAAGTTTACATTCTTAATGATAAAGCCTTGAATTTAATGCCTACATGCAATTTCATTGGCTAAGAAAGTAGGTTGTATTCCAATTGTTTGAACATTAGAAACAAGCCCGAATCCTGATTGAATTGGAAAGCAATTAGATAATAACATCGGTAAACGACCCCTTATGGCATGGTAATTAACTGAAAAAACCCGTATGTTTTCTTGCAAGTGTCATGCATATAGGATCTGTCACGAGTCGTCATGTAATACAAACTTTTATTGAACGATTTCAGGAAGTATGTTAGTATACAGCCTTATGCGAGATTACTAATACATATCAGGACGAGTTGACTAAAATTGTGTTTTATATGACGACGAGTGTAAGATTCTTTTTATCACATAATTTCCAGTAAAAATAGCAAAACCGACATAACTGGTTTCACCTGCTCTAGTGATGAGCCGAATACCACATTTAGCAGTGCCGCTTCCCACGGTACATGCATTGCAGAAATCTAGTTCCCGGGATAATTTTAAACCACAGATACATCCGATCGTTTTGATTCTGCTGTTAAGTAGAATGCATATTAAGATGAAAATAAGGAATGGCTATAAGACATGTTTATTGTGATTTATGCAGATTGCAACAACGCAGGCGACTGTGAGGAAGCTGGTTTTGGAATCAAAAAGTCGGTTACATGTGATCATAAAAAGTGTGCCTGCGAAGCGGGATACACAAAGGTGGTAGGAACTGCCACATACACATGCTCTGCTAGTAAGTGGATACGGTAAAATAATACTGAACAATTGGCATTTTTTTAACTTTTAGTTGGATCATATCATATCGTCCATAATACATGCTTTTGAGCCCATAGGGAACGAATAAACTGTATATATCATAAGCTAGGAAGCCACCATACTTTTGATCCAATCTTTAATACATGGACATCTTAAGTAAAACTGAGTTCGAATGATGTCGGGTAAGGGATAATATCATGTTCGGGTTGGTACGTTATTGCCAAAGAAACAAAAACAAATCTTACAATCAATAGTTACCGATTGAATAAGATTGATTACCCAGTTAAGATTTGAATTATGGCAATTAGATAAACTTTCCATTTTATATGTCTTTAAAAATAACTTTTTTAAGAATTCACAAAATATTACCACTGTATATTCCACAGCGAATCAATTTGCTATCGACCCTTAAACGACGGTTTAATATTATGCTCTCTTTGTTGCAGTTCTTGATGGTGACTGCAGTACCCAGCTGTGCACCATACCGTATGCTTCGTGCGTCAATAACGTGTGTATATGCAACACGGGATACGTAGCCGATGGCACGGACACCTGCCTTGCTGGTGTGTACTCTATGCCTACTAGGTGGTATTCAATTAAAAATGTTTTTCAGCAGGAGTTTCTAGTTATTGTCTGACCATTTGAAAGTCCTCATCCGTATAGTTAAGTTTACACATGTTTAAAATCACCCGATTAATTCGTCTAACTATTGCTGTTCTCTTTTAAATAAAAATGTTAATGAACGAATTTCCTATTAGAAAAAAATATTGGTTGATATGCCTATATATGCAGGGATACTGAGGTAGGTATGTTTTCAAGTTTGTTGTGTTTCGAATCTTAGACCCAATGATTTCTCTCGCATACAAGTAACCTTATTTGAATCTTCGTATCGGTTAAACCGATAAAAATAATCATTGGTGTAAGTTTTAAATTCATTGTTTCTTTGATACTGCTCATTGACAACATTGGAAGATGCAAGAATGCTTAAACGCTGTTCTATTTTGAAGGATTACAGCGCACAGAAGTTGTCCGCCCCTTAATACCGAGTCCAACCTTACGGACGAATGTACAGCCGTCCACACCAAACTTGGCAACATGTCTAGAAATAAATCATAAATCAGATTACTAGCCAAGAAATGAAAGTCATCCCTTAGGCTTAACCAGTGTATTGCCAGTATCCGCTATGGTCATAATCAGCAAACTTGGTCAAATTATTATTTGCAGATTAACTCAGACTAGTTCGGTAACTAGCCGGAAGATATGTGTCCAAAATTGCAGAATTGATAGTGTCCGCTCTGTATATTTAACACATTTACATCGATCATCAACGAAGTGGGTTATTATGAAAATAAATCACAGACAAGTTCAATAACAAGCAGGAAAAATGCAGTCAAACAAGAGTTATTGCCCTTTAATTGAAACCCATTTTAAGAATTGACTCGGTTTCTCTTTTCCAATTTTGGTAATGTGCAAAAATTCATCACCACACTTGTTTGTCATGTTTATTTTCAAATTAGAACGAACAAGTAAAATAATTAGCCGGAAATACCAAGAGCAATGACTTTTGAATTGACAAAGAAAACCGTGTTAGTGTCTGCTCTGTAACTTCTGAATGGCACACCAACCATCACGAAACGTGGTGTTCTAATGGCAGGACAGGCGTAAACTTCGTGTGTTTGCTCTCTTGTCAATGCTCTCGAAGAATTTCTAATCATAACAAACAGATACACGTCGCGTGTGAGTCCAATACATCTGTTTTGTAAACACACATTATCTTTACCGCGGGCGAAGATAACATGATAGCATCATGCTGACTGTAACGTAAGATAAAAGTACATGAACTCCTAGTATTTTCTAGTTTTACCTAACTAATATGTCAAATTTGAATACCACCGAAGGGCGTGTTCTTCTACAGAACAGGTAAGCTTAATATATGTATTTTGATGATTTGTTGATATCAGATTAAGATTATATAAATATCATATGGCAGCATGTGTGACATTGATATTGTTAATCCGAGAGCAGAATGTCACCCGAGGCGAAATTGACCTACGAAAAAAACACACTTGTATCCTCATCGTTTGTAATCTGCCTTTGAAGAAGATTCATGAAAATGGATAGTTGGGGTGGGTGGTTGTCGAAGAGGTAATGTAGAAACCGCCTCGTTGTTTCCAATGCTAAGATGTTGTCGCCGGATTGTTTTTGTTTATTGATTGTTCGTAAGACGGGCTCTAACTGCCATGATTATTCAGAAACTATCTTGATTTTGAAACACCTTAAATATTTTCGTAACGGAATCTTCGTACATCTTGGTGAGTCGTGGGTGGTTCTGATGAATCGGAAAGGGCCACGACAGTTTTAAGCAGTTCAAAACAGTCGTGGTCCTACTACGATTATTACGATTTTCTTTTCAAAATCTAGTGCAGGTTAAACTTAATCGGGCATAGTCTTACGGGCTTTGGATAAAAATGGTTGACCATTCATGAAAAATCAAAGATAATCGTTGTTAATTGTGGCATTACTTTAATGACGATTTTGTACGAATATAACTTGTACCATACCTTTAAGCAATCATAGGGAACCTTCCCTTGTCATGTACATTCGTGGTCCTTTCGTGGAATAATTGACAGTATTCGTATTCCAACCACCATTCGTACAACATATCATATATGGACCATGTTCTTCAAATTAACCACGATTCACGCAACGGGAAACGGGGCTAAAAACTGTGTCACTGAAATCAGGGCTTTGGAGTTGCAGAATTTTAACAGAAATTCTTGTTACAAAAGGGGACAGTTTGGAGTTATATCATAATATGATTAACAATTTAAAAACAATTCGAGAATGTTTCGTTTGCATTTAACTTTTTAGCCAAACGAGGGCCGTCCGCATTTATTTTTTGTATTGGAATGAGGCAATTTTTGCGTAAATATCAACAAACCAATGATTTAATACTGCTGACAAAAAAATCACATCGCAGATTTTCATATTTTGGCTCGAAAATGAATGTTTTATGGCTTAAACCTAACAGTTTAAGAAAAATGCATAAAACATCAATTTTTGAACTTAAATATGAAAATCTGCGATCTGATTTTTTGTCAGTAGTCTTATATCACCCGTTTCCATGCATTTTCGCATGAATTGGCTCATTCTTAGACAAAACATAAACAATAGTTGTCAAAACGTTCAATCTGTGAGAGTGCAGCTTTAAACTTAAAGAACATATACGAATATATTGCAATTACCGAATAAAACAGGTTTTATCGGTGTACATTAATCTTAAATTTATTTTTTGATTTTTTTTTATCAAAGGGAAGTAACAGCATTTTTTGATTATGTTAGTGCATAAGGTTGTTATCATTACTGTTGATGTGTTGCTATTAATACTCAATATAAAGCATTTACGATTTCCATTTTCTCCCTTTGTTCTTGATCTCTACACTTAAAATAACTTGATATTTATATTGGTTAAAAATCATATTTCATTGTTATGTTTAACACATATTGTGCATTGGTGTTTGAGTTGGCCAATTACAATTTAGGATATTTCAAATGTAATACATTTCATACATTTCTCTGCCTCTGAATAAAGATGCATATTCACTGTATTAGTCAGTTATTAATAAGCACAGATTTACAAAATATGCACTTAAAATGATGGCTCAATGACTTTGGATACCAAACTATTTCTCTCAAATTCGAGAACACGAACAGACATTGAATCAGGCTGCCATTACATTCATAACCTTAAGTATGTTTTTGTTCTAACATAGTTGTAAAAAAACGTTAAATAGGAATAAGACTTTTACATTTTACAACCAAATTTTGTTTGATATTGTATTGAGCATTGAAATAAACTGCATACAGTCAAAACTTTGAAATTTAAAACAGAGGTAGGGAAATGCTAAAAACGTGTACGTTGACATGCATAGTTATACCAGGGTTGCAAAAGTATATCAGGGATAACATAAGTATCAAGTCTACCAGGGGAAACAGAAGTATACCAGGGTTTATAGAAATATACCACGGGTATGATCAGTATATCAGGGATAACAAAAGTAAAATGTATACCAGCCAGGGGGTAACATAAGTATATAATATACCAAGAATAACCTAAGTATAAAGTATACCAGGTATAACATAAGTATACCAGAGAATGCGGAAGTATACAGGGGGTTTAAGAAGTATACCAGGAGAAACATAAGTATACCTGGAGTTATAGAAGTAAACAAAGGGTTATAAAAGTATACCAGGGGAACCATAAGTATACCAAAGGTAACATAAGTATAACAGGGGCTATAGA
The DNA here is from genome assembly GCF_026914265.1 of Mya arenaria. Lineage (NCBI taxonomy): Eukaryota > Metazoa > Mollusca > Bivalvia > Myida > Myidae > Mya > Mya arenaria. The sequence continues at coordinate 12,697,371 of NC_069126.1, forward strand.
AGTATACCAGGGGTAACATAAGTATATCAGGGGTAACATTAGTATACCAAGTGTTTTATAAGTATTCCAGGGGTAACATTAGTATACCAGGGGTTATAGAAGTATATCAGAAGTTATAGAAGTATTCCAGGGGTTACTTTAGTATATCAGGGGTTATAGTAGTATTCAAGGGGTTATTGTAGTTTTCCACGGGTTAAAGAAGTATTCCAGGGTAACATAAGTATACCAGGGGTTACATTAATATACCAGGGGTTATAAAAGTATTCCATGGGTTAAAGATGTATACCAGGGTAACATAGGTATACCAGGATAACATAATTATTCCAGAGTTATAGAAGTATACCAGGAGTTATAGAAGTATTCCCTGGGTTATAGATGTATACCAGGGTAACATAGGTAAATCAGGATAGCACAATTATTACAGGGTTATAGAAGTATACCAGGAGTTATAGAAGTATACCTGGGGTTATATAAGTATACCAGGGATCATAGAGGTATACCAGCGGTTATAGTAGTATTCAAGGGGTTATAGAAGTATACCAGGGGTTATAGAGGTATACCAGGGGTTATAGAGGTATACCAGGGGTTATAGCAGTATACCAGTGTTTATGAAAGTATACCAAAATAACATAATTATTCCAGGGGTCATAGAAGTATACTAGCGGTTATAGAATTATACCAGGATAACATAATTATTCCAGGGGTTATAGAAGCAAATTAGGGGTTAAAGTAGATATCCAGGGGTTATAGAAGTATACCAGCGGTTATAGAAGTATACCAGGGTAACATTATTATTACTCGGGTTATATAAGTATACCAGTGGTTATAGAAGTATACCAGGGGTTATAGAAGTATGACATGGGTTATAGAAGTATACTACGGGTTATAAAAGTATACCAGGGTAACATAAGTATACCTGGGCAACATAAGTATACTAGAATCATATAAGTATACAAGGTGCTGTAGAGGTAAACCAGTTGTAATGTTACTGTTTTATGAATTGTTTTGATACATCCAAAACACGGTGGCTGATGTCTGCCTTCTCGTTTGGCTTGGTGGCTTGTTGCTCCACCAACACGCCAGAATGATAAGATAAGGCGCCAAATAGGACATTTTGACACGACTCAGGACGATACTTAGTCTTGTCGTTCTTACGTCCCATTAATGGCTTGTTGGCGCTAGTTTTGGCGCCCCGTCAACACGCTTAAGCGCCCAAACGACATTTGCAGTTTTGTTCGTATTGACGTGTTGGTACTCCACGCCATTGTTAGATTGCATATGCCATCCACCATACAAAGGTGTATTTATCTTCAAATAAATGCTTGTATTGACACTTAAGCATATAAAATATGTTTTTAAAAGGTGTATTTCATCTTTAGTCTGATGGTCAGCAAAACAAAACTATTCTTTACATAGATTAAAATAGTTATATTGGTTACGCAACAGTTGTTTCTTTCCTAGTGCTCCGTCATCTTTATATATAAAATAAATTTCCAGAATTGGATTACCCGTGTTCTGAGTCTAGCTGCGACGATCCGTATGCAGTTTGTACAGGTGAAGGTCCTACATGTACGTGTATGCCGGGGTACACAGATACCATCGCCGGCCTCGGTGGCGCCTGCACAGCAGGTATAGTGATTTAATATTGTATTATGAGTAGTTGATAAACCCACTTTCAACGTATTGGGACCTATTATTTGGGTAAAAAACAAACTAAACTACTTTGTGTGTATGTTACGGCTAAAAGCGCATGAAAGTAAATTTTAAATTTCACAGTGCAAAGAAAATCAATTTGTTTTAATGGCAAATCTATTTTACAAGAAAAAACTAATAATTTTTGAAATTGCAATTTTTCATCATGTTTGCTTGGCAAAAGTAACAAAAATGCGCTCTTCGTAATGCTATAAATAAACGTTACACAAAGCAACATATTTGAGGAAATTTCGAATAACAGAAGTGAGTCAAAAATACCGAAATTCAAATATTCGCTTCTCTTGCCTGCATTTACAATATCTGTTCTTTCATAATATGAAGAAAAGAAATAAGAAAAATACTTCAATTTGAAAATTGATGCGTACGAACTTTGGGTGAGTGTATAAACGTACATGTAATATCTGCTTGTTCGGCTTTCGTTATGACATGTTAAAAACTAATCACCATGTCTTAAACAAGTTTATATTTTTCATGAGCGGCCCAGTAAACTCTGACGATTCATAGTGGGGAGGGGGGGGGGCATGAATCGTCAGAGTTTACTTTTTATTTCAATAAAGGAGAAAAAAGTAATGAAATACACCCAAAATGCACTATTACGGACTAGAAATTGTAACAATTCTCTTTGAGGAGTAGCACCCCCACCAACACTTAAGCCAAATAAATTTCGCCTCCGAGGGAGGGGCGAAAGTCAAAAGCTTAAACCCCTTAGTTATGCCCCCTTTTATGTCAAATCCTCAAGCCGCTCCTGGTAATGTTTTATATTTGATGCTGTTAGTGTTCTCGTTGTTTTAATCACATTTTTTTTCAGACAATTAAACACAATTAGTGACATTGTTAAAGTGTTTTCCCCAAATGTATTTTAACGTTATAGTATACATCTTGTTCATTTATACAAGCGACCATACATATATCATTATATAAAATGAACATAATGTAATAAATTAAAATAACGTTAAATGATTTTAAAATAGTTCTTAATACAGACATTTAAAAGCAAACTTTACTGTTATGCTTTATTTTTATAACAACTGTCAGCAGCAAATATTGTTTCTTTACAGTTACAAAATATAAGTTAATAGTGGTCTAGTGGTATAGGTGCCCACCTCTCACATAAAAGGTTCTGATTTCGGTCCCCACCAGCATTGTAGTGATCTGGTGGTAAAGTGCCTCTCTTACCCCAACGGTTCTGATTTCGGTCACCACCAGAGAATGATCTATTGGTATAGGTAACCGCTTCTCACCCAAGATGTTATGGGTTCGATCCCAAAATAGTGAGATTGGTCTAGTGGTTTCGGTGACTGCATCTCACCAAAGAAGTTGTGGGTTTGATTCCCACCAAGGGGTACCTTACGACCTATCAAAATGGAATCCACCACTGCTTTTTATCCAGGAAACGGATTTGAAAGTGAATGTATCAGCTTTCGTCACAAACTCGAGCTATAAGAAATTAGCATACTACTACGTTTTCGACATGCGGATATGACGTTTCAGAATGTTGCAAATACATAAAAATAATTAGATAAAGTAATGATGTATGTTTTCCAAAAATATACAGATTTAGGGTATACGTGTACGGGCACTTCATGCACGGATGCTAACGCTGTTTGCGATGGTACTACTTCCCTACTGTGTTCGTGTCCTTCTGGCTACATAGATAGTAACGGAAACATTCCCGATGGAACGTGTGAAGGTGCGTGTTGTTATTTGTAATTGATATATTGATATATTTGCTGATCATTGTTAGCTCTGTTTCATGTTAAAATAAATAAGATTTATTTTAAAGTTAGCCGGGCATTTATTTATAGACTGCATAAACTAGTATTGGCGAGTATAACCGATTGTTATGTACAGTGGCGTTAAGAGAATAATGGTGGGGTTTGGGTGTGGTCAGAAAGCATTTTAAGTGGGTGTCCAGTGTCGAAGTTTTCCTCAACAACTCTACCTCAACAACTCTCTGAGGTGGAAATTACCTTAATTTAATTTTAACCAAGGAATTGTATTTGATATAATTATATGATCATACAGTATGAGGTGCTTACTGCTTTTTCAAAGCGCTAATAACGCAATAATTGTTATACAATGATTGTATTGTATGGCGTTCATTCACAAAAAAATAAATAAAACGACTCAATTAAAACAAAATGAGAAAACGCTGTTCTGAATTACAGTCCGTGAAATCCCCTAAAATATTTGTGGTTAAAGTAAAAAGTTGCAATCGAAGAGCTATTGTTTCCTTTGTATTCTTTGTCATAGTGGTAACCTGCCCTGTATCGGACGTAAATGACGCTACCACAGAATCCGGGGCAAACATTGATTATAATACCGCCGTTACGTACACATGTACAGAAGGCCACACCCGTACTGCTGGCGATTTAGTAAGGATGTGTCAAGCTAACGGCCAATTAGAGGGTACTTCCCCAACTTGTACTCGAGGTATGTAGACAACGTCAACGAATACAGGCATGCAATTCGGCTACTGTTAGCACATTTTAATTGTCTACTTTTTATATTTTTTTATAATTATATTTCAAATTATGAATATGTTTCCGTGTTTTCACCCGAAAAACAGGAAAATTAAAATAGGCTTTCGTAAAATAAAAATGCTCAAAATTTATTTAGTTTTCACTGGTTTTCACATTTTAGGATATATGAATATATGATATGGTTATAATTCCAGAATATCACGCATAAACGTATCATCCTTAGAATACAGTACCCTTTTTACTTTTTTTAAATAATACATACGAATATTCACACTATAATTGTACTGCTTGGAAAAGATTATTTATTTATTTATCTATTTGCTCCTTCCAATATTTTATATTATCTTATATGTTTATAATAATCTTTTGTGACAGATGATTTTTTTTGTAATTATTACGTTACTTTAAAAACACCAGAATTGTTACAGTCCTATATTCAGACTATTTGAGATAGGTATATGTTCATGGAGATTATATTATTATGTACTTATTATCTTTGAAATATGCTGTGAAAGATTGAAAGACTAAGAGACACGAAACGTAATAAGGAATATGCATACATAAAATCATGATATGAATCAAACATGAATGATTATTTTTCTTTCATAGTTTATCACCTTATACCATGGTGATTAATAATTGTTGAACATATTTAGCAAATAAAAGTTCTATCAACGGTTTGGTAGTAAAATACATAGGACTCCAAAACGTCCGTTTGAAATATTTGGTTTGCATATACCAAACTTTTTTCTGTTTGAAATTATTGAAGAATATGGCTTAAAAAGCTTTCCTATGTAAGGAGTATGTTAAACTAGTAAAATTATCATATGTCTATCAATTTCCATTTCCTTACCCAACAGCAAAAATACTTCACGCCTTATTCGAACATCCGTATCACTTAACTATCGTTTTTTAAACACGTATCAGCATAGTAACATGTGTTGAGTGCTACCTTTTACAGACTGATGTTTAATCAAGTTTATTTTCACAATATAAACTTACTTTTCAGTTACATGTTATTTTCAAGAAAGTGCAATATTTCATAATGAATGATTTGCATTGAATTCAATTGCTGATTTGAGTTTATTGTTAACGAAATGCACTAAATCATTAATGCGATTTATTTATGACATGGAAATTCCGGGAAATTACATGTAACATCTAAGTGCAATTTCGCTTGTTTTAAACCGAATGAAGTGCGTTTAATGATGGAAATAGTCAACGAAGACAAACATTAAAAGGAATATCACTATAGGACGCGTTTATGACGACCAGTGTCACTTCCTGTTTGGTGTATTAACATGCATACGTCTCGACCATTACGCGGTATCGACGTATATGCGTTTACACAGGCGGCTGCATAAACACAACAAACAAGCATCGAACTATTTGTATTGGTAAATGTTTAATCAAACAAACAGGTGTATTAGAAGCAAATAATTGAAAATAAAAATATTTGTTTTTTCTTTTTCCATTTTGATTCTTTTGACACCGACGACAGCGTCTAAATTGGCGGCGGCGTATATACATGTATGAATAAAATATGTTCGTTTGCCAATTTTCCTGAATGTAATTAGTTGTGTTGCCAATTTCTAGTGAGTGGAAATTTATATAATTATTACAATTAATTCTATGCATTAGCATGATTACTAAAACTTCTTGTAATATCGTATAATGTTTTGTGTTCTTCAGTATGCGCTGCCCTACCCTCAATAAGTGAAGGTTCAGTCGTAGGTGGGACCCAGGCTCAATACCTTGAAGGAAATACTGTCACTATTGTATGCAATCTCCCATATGCGTTACTTGGAGATGCCGCAATGACATGTGGTACGGATGGTCAATGGAGCGCGGCACCGACCTGTCCACTAGGTACTGAATTGTGTTTTTGTCATTCAGAAATCTATATTAATGCAATACAAATTGCCGATACGAACAATACTAAGTAAGTTCTATTACGGTTACTATTACTCAACGGGAAAAGGTGGATATATTATTCTTGGTTTATGGCGAATGCATATGATAGCATTCGTACGTGTAAATATTGTTAGAGTTTGATATTGTAGGGATTTGAATTGCTATCAATGTCGTTGGCATCCGACCAATAGCTGTGTATTTGTTATTGTGTAAATTCGCCCTTTAATGTTTCTAAACAATATGGACTTATTTTAAAATAGATAATCCAATTAAGGTGAGAACTACATATATATCGCTATTTAATTTATTTACCTAGTAGGGCAAACATATTCACCATATTTTAATGAATATGTTTAAACAAAGTTCTAAGACTGTAACTGTGTTTGTTTTCTTGCTCTTATATCTTGGATATTATAGGCTGTCCAGTATTGTCGAACCCAACGGATGGCAGCGTCAGTGTGACAAACACTCAGGCCACTTTCAGCTGTTCTAATGGGTACCAGTTGGTAGGGGACGAAACATCCGAATGCAATAATGATAAGACGTGGTCTACAACACCACCGACCTGCCAAAAAGGTATAATTGCACACAAAACGTAATGAGAATTATGCTTATATAATCATAGTATGATTCCATAATTTGTAACCTCATACCATGATGATCTAGAACTGATGAACATATTTAGCAAATACAAATTAGATCAACGGTTTGGTGGTAAAATACATAGAACTCCAAAACGTCCGTTTAAAATATATGGTTTGCATATACCAAACTTTTTTCTGTTTGAAATTATTTAAGAATATGATTTAAAAGGCTTTCCTATGTAAGGAGTATGTTAAACTAGTACAATTATCATATGTCTATCAATTTCCATTTCCTTATCCAACAGCGAAAATACTTTACGCATAATAAGAACATCTGTATCACTCAACTATCGATTTCCAAACCCGTATCAGCATAGTAACATGTATTGAGTGCTACCTTTTACAGACTGATGTTTAATCAAATTTATTTCCACAATATAAACTTACTTTTCAGTTACATGTTATTTTCAGGAAAGTGCAATATTTCATAATGAATGATTTGCATTGAATTCAATTGCTGATTTGATTTGATTTTTAACGAAATGCACTAAATCATTTATGCGATTTATTTATGACTTTATTTCCAATATGGAAATTCCGGAAAATTACGTGTAACATCTAAGTGCAATTTTGCTTGTTTAAAACTGAATGCAGTGCGTTTAAAGATGAAAATAGTCAACGAAGACATACATGTAAAGGAATATCACTATAGGACGCGTTTATGACGACCAGCGTCACTTCCTGTTTGGTGTATTAACATGCATACGTCTCGACCATTACGCAGTATCGACGTATATTCGTTTACACAGGCGGCTGCATAAACACAACAAACAAGCATCAAACTATTTGTTTTGATAACTGTTTAATCAAACAAACAGGTGTATTAGGAGCAAATAATTAAAAATAAAAATAGCATAGCATGCATACGTGTATATATTGTTAGAGTGACAAGTTCTATTGTATGTATACTGTCTACGTAGCTTTGAATGGCCCCCGTATTTTCACTATTTTTAAAAAAGAGCTACAAATAAATGAAAAATTGTCCATTAAGTTTGCTCAAATCCGAAAAAGAGAAAGCAATGATGCAAAATCGGATATCTTGATACAACCTTTTTGGCTCTCTCAACCAACTTGTATAGAGCTAAACCTGTATAAGTTGGATTCTACGATCAATCTGTTCTGTTTATTCATAGTCCGATTAAACATTTTCACAGTTTATTAATGTGATTGGTCAAGATTGTTTACATTTGTAAAATAAATAAATGTACAAAGAGTTCATTCTGTGTAGGAATATTCTTTTGATATTATAACCACACTTCTAATGAAGAATTATTTAATTATAAGGACGATTTTGATCTGTATGTTAAACACAGAATAAAACTGAATCTATAGGGACATTAACAGGGACATGCCCAGTATACAAAAACGTTATTAATACCGTATTTGAATCGTACAGTTTAGGGTAAGATAATGTTCACCAAACGAGATGCACGCCACAAACACAACAAACAACGTCAAACTGCTGGCATTGATAAATGTTCATTAAAGCAAACAAGTTATAACGAGCAAACAATTGAAAATTGTATGTTGTTTCTTTTTCCATTTTGCTTCCTTGTCATATGAAAACACGATATATAGTGCAAAAGTAAGTCCAATGTAAAGTAAAACTCGGAAAATTGAGTAATCGATATATAAAGATATCGCATCAGTTGCATACAAGATCTTTATAAATTTAAATTCGATCTAGTTTGAGTCGCATGAAAAGTAGACATATTGATGTTCCTTTGACGTCGATAAGACCGTCATTTTGGCCAAGGCGTCAGCAAAACCGTGTTTAAACATTGACTTAAGTATGTTCTATCCAGGCATGTATATATTAATAAAATATGTTCGTTTGCCAATTTATCTGACTGTAATAAGTTATGTTGCCAATTTCTAGTGAGTGGCAATTAATATAATTATTACATTTAATTCAATGCATAAGCATGATTACTAAAACTTCTAGTAATAATGTAAAATGTTTTGTGCTCTACAGTATGCGCTGCCCTACCCTCAATAAGTGAAGGTTCGGTCGAAGGTGGGACCCAGGCTCAATACCTTGAAGGAAATACTGTCACTATCGTATGCAATCTCCCATATGCGTTACTTGGAGATGCCGCAATGACTTGTGGTTCAGATGGTCAATGGAGCGCTGCGCCGACCTGTCCACTAGGTACTGAATTGTATTTTTGTCATTCAGAACTCGATAAAAATCAATACACATTGTCGATACAAACAATACTAAGTAAGTACTCTTACGGTTGATGTCACGCAGCGGGAAAAGGTGGATATATTATTCTTGATTTATGGCGAATGCATATGATAGCATTCGTACGTGTTAATATTGTTAGAGTTTGATTTTATAGGGGTTTGGATTGTTATCAATGTCATTGGCACCGACCAATAGCTGTTTATTTGTTATTGTGTAAATTCGCCCTTTTATGTTTATAAACAATATGGACTTATTTTGAAATTTATCATCCAATTAAGGTGTGAACTACACATATATCGCTATTTAATTTATTTACCTAGTAAGGCAAACATATTCACCATATTTTAATGAATATTTTATAACAAAATTCTAAGACTGTAACTGTGTTTGTTTTCTTGCTCTTATATCTTGGATATTATAGGCTGTCCAGTATTGTCGAACCCAACGGATGGCAGCGTCAGTGTGACAAACGCTCAGGCCACTTTCAGCTGTTCTAATGGGTACCAGTTGGTAGGGAACGAAACATCCGAATGCAATAATGATAAGACGTGGTCTACAACACCACCGACCTGCCAAAAAGGTATAATTGCACACAAAACGTAATGAGGATTATGCGTATATAATCATAGTATGATTCCATAATGTGTAACCTCATACCATGATGATCTAGAACTGATGAACATATTTAGCAAATACAAATTCGATCAACGGTTTGGTGGTAAAATACATAGGACTCCAAAACGTCCGTTTAAAATATATGGTTTGCATATACCAAACTTTTTTCTGTTTGAAATTATTTAAGAGTATGATTTAAAAAGCTTTCCTATGTAAGGAGTATGTTAAACTAGTAAAATTATCATATGTCTATCAATTTCCATTTCCTTACCCAACAGCGAAAATACTTTACGCCTTATAAGAACATCTGTATCACTCAACTATCGATTTCCAAACCCGTATCAGCATAGTAACATGTGTTGAGTGCTACCTTTTACAGACTGATGTTTAATCAAATTTATTTCCACAATATAAACTTACTTTTCAGTTACATGTTATTTGCAGGAAAGTGCAATATTTCATAATGAATTATTTGGATTGAATTCAATTGCTTATTTTATTTGATTTTTAACGAAATGCACTAAATCATTAATGCGATTTATTTATGACATTATTTCCAATATGGAAATTCCGGGAAATTACATGTAACATCTTAGTGCAATTTAAACGTTTAAAGAAGGAAATAGTCAACGAAGACATACAATAAAAGGAATATCACTATATGACGCGTGACGACCACTGTAACTTTCTGTTTGGTGTATTAACATGCATACGCCTCGACCATTACGCGGTATCGAAGTATACGCGTTTACACAGGCGGCTGCATAAAATATTTGTAAATTAATTTTGCTAAAATTCAAAATCGAAGAAAACCATAATGCTAAATCTTGTACAATAAAACATTTGTTTTTGTTTTATTCCACCAGCTTGTTTTTGATGAAAACCTATAAACGCCTAGTTTTCATAGCTAAATTCTACGATCAGCCTTTGCTGCTCAACTCATTGTCCTATTCAACAATTTCAATTTATATAAATGTAATTGTCTAAGATTGATTTCATTTGTAAAATCAATCTAAATATAAAAAGTTGATACAATGTAGGCATTTTTTTTTATAAAATACAGATACCCTACTAATAAGAATTGACCAATTATAATGACGATTTCGAACTGTATGGATAAGCATAATCTACAGGGACAATAACAGGGACATGCCGAGTATACAAAAGCGTAACTAAACCCTATTTGAAGCACACGGGTTAGGGTAAGATAATATAGACCAAACGAGATGCACACCACGTACACAGCAAACAAACTATTTGTATTGATAACTGTTTAATCAAACAAACAGGTGTATAAGGAGCAAATAACTATAAATAAAAGTATTTGTTTTTCTTTTTCAATTTTGATTCTTTTGACACCGATGACAGCGGCTAAGTTGGCGGTTGCGTCAGTAAACCGTGTTTCGACACGACATTCACATAATTATTTTCTATTCAGACATGTATATACATTTATGAAATATGCTCGTTTGCCAATTTACCTGTCTGTGACAGTTCTGGTTCGAATTTCGTAGGTTTTTAGCTCACCTGAGCACAAAGTGTTCAAAGTGAGCTATTGTGATCGCCCTGTGTCCGTCGTCCGTCGTAGTCGTCCGTCGTGCGTCGTCGTCCGTCGTCAACAATTAGACTGTTAACACTCTAGAGGTCACAATTTGGGCACAATCTTAATGAAACTTGGTCAGAATGTTACCCTCAATAAAATCTTGGATGAGTTTGATATTGGGTCATCTGGGGTTATAAACTAGGTCACCAGGTTAAATTAAAGGAAAAGCTTGTTAACACTTTAGAGGTCACATTTATAACTGTATCTTCATGAAAATTACTCAGAATTTCAAGTTTAAATCTGGGTCATGTGCAGTCAAAACTAGGTCACCAGGTCAAATCATAGGAAAAGCTTGTTAGCACTCTAGAGGTCACATTTATGACTTTATGTTCATGAAACTTAGTCAGAATGTATATATTGATAAGATCTAGGCCAAGTTTGAATCTTAATTTTGTACATTCAACTAGGTCACCAGGTCAAATTTAAGGAAAAGCTTTTTAACAATCTAGATGGCACATTTATAAATGTTTCTTCATAAAAGTTGATCAGAATGTTTATAATAATGTTTTTTAAGTCAAGTTTAAAATCTGGGTCATGTGCGGTCAGAAACTAGGTCATTAGGTCAAATCATAATAAAAGCTTGTTAGCACCCTAGAGGTCACATTTATGACTGTATGTTCCTGAAACTTAGTCAGAATGTTTATATTGATTAGCTTTAGGCCAATTTCGAATCTGGGTCATGTGCAGTCAAAAACTAGGTCACCAGGTCAAATTTAAGGAAAAGCTTGTTAACACTCTAGAGGTCACATTTATAACTGTATCTTCATTAATGTTTATCAGAATGTTTATATAAATAATCTCTAAGTCAAGTTTGAGTCTGGGTTATGTGTGGTCAAAAACTAAGTCATTAGGTCAAATCATAGGAAAAGCTTGAAAGCACTCTAGAGGTCACATTTATTACTGTATGTTCATGAAACTTAGTCAGAATGTTTATATTGATTAGCTCTAGGCCAAGTTCGAATCTGGGTCATGTGCGGTCAAAAACTAGGTCACCAGGTCAAATAATAGGAAAAAGATGTTAACACTCTAGAGGCCACAATTATGATAATATATTCATGGAACTTGATCAGGATGCTATTCGTGATGATCTTTAGGTAGAGTTTGAAACTGGGTAATCAGAGGTCATAAAACCAGGCCACTAGGTCAAATCATAGAAAAACTTTGTAAACACTGTAGAAGTTACATTCTCTCGTTGATCACCATGAAACTATGTCAGAATGTTTGTGTTTATGAAGTCTATGTTAAGTTTGAAACTGAGTTACCTGAGTTAAAAAACTAGGTCACGAAGTCAAATCATAGAAAACATTGTTAAAACACTGTTTAGGCTAATTTTCTACTTTATCTATATGAAATCTGGTCAGAATGTACTTATTACAGCTAGGTAAGTTTTGCAACTGGGTCATCCGTTATATTATATTCTAAGTAATATATTTTTTAACTCCAGCAGGTATAAATGTTTTGATTCCATACCTAATGATTATATTTCGATGTGAATGAGATGTGAAACCAAAATATTAAATCCTGTTTGGCACCATATACCTGAATTGGTATGCGGTAAAGCCCATATAACTTATGCAAAATCTTACTTTAACTTATATGATCTAAAGTAGTTGAAATGAAGATGATCCTTTAAAATTGTGGTCTAAGGCTGATAGAGAAGAGTTTTGTCACAATTGCCTTCACCTTGTAAACACTTATTTCACACTTGAATTGGATCAAGTGAGCGATACAGGGCCTTCAGGGACCTCTTGTTTAAATTCATATATTACATTCATTTATGGTCATAGCATAATAAGCCAATTAAACTATGAATTTGAGAGTTATTGTCATACTGTAAAGTGTTTTGTGTTCTTCAGTATGCGATGCCCTACCCTCAATAAGTGGAGGTTCAGTCGATGGTGGGGCACAGGCTCAATATCTTGAAGGAAGTATTGTCACTATCGCGTGCGATTCCGAGTATGCGTTACTTGGAGATGCCGCAATGACTTGTGGTTCAGATGGTCAATGGAGCGTGGCGCCGACTTGTCCACTAGGTACTGAATTGTGTTTTTTTTCCTTTCAGAAATATATATAAATGCAATTCAAATTGCCAATACGAACAATACTTAGTCAGTACGCATACAGTTAATATTACGCAACGGGAACAAGAGTATTTGTAGAATGAAGAGTGTTTTGTGTTCAAGAGTAAATTGGCATTGTGGTAAATGCATCATTGATCGCAGAGGGGACCCTTAGTTTTGATGGGTAATCGAGCGTCCGTCTTTATTTCGAACAAATAAATACACATAGTCACAATTACACATCCTATTAAACGTCAAAAAATACAACAATATTTATATGAAAAACTACCGAAACAAGTCTTACAAACGACATTAAAATTAATCATAATGAATTTGGACATTGTACATCGATGATCGATAACCTTCCACTGACTTTACTCTGTTCAAATTGTCAATGTATAAAAAGGTATTATTGCACACAAAACGTAATGAGAATTATGCGTATATAATCATAGTATGATTCCATCATTTGTAAACTTATTCCATGATGATTTAGAACTGATGAACATATTTAGCAAATACAAATTTGATCAACGGTTTGATGGTAAAATACATAGGACTCCAAAACTTCCGTTTGAAATTTATGGTTTGCATATAACAAACTTTTTTTCTGTTTGAAATTATTTAAGAATATGGTTTAAAAAGCTTTTCTATGTAAGGAGTATGTTATACTAGTAAAATTATCATATGTCTATCAATTTCCAGTTCCTTACCCAACAGCAAAAATACTTCACGCCTTATTCGAACATCCATATCACTTAACTATCGTTTTCTAAACCAATATCAGCATAGTAACATGTGTTGAGTGCTACCTTTTACAGACTGGTATTTAATCAAGTTTATTTTCACAATTTAAACTTATTTTTCAGTTACATATTATTTTTAGGAAAGTGCAATATTTCATAATGAATGATTTGGATTGAATTCAATTGCTGATTTGAGTTTATTGTTAACGAAATGCACTAAATCATTAATGCGATTTATTTATGACATGGAAATTCCGGGAAATTACATGTAACATCTAAGTGCAATTTCGCTTGTCTTGAACTGAATGAAGTGCGTTTAAAGATGGAAATAGTCAACGAAGACATACAATAAAAAAAATATCACTATAGGACGCGTTTATGACGACCAGTGTCACTTCCTGTTTGGTATATTAACATGTTTGTTTACATTTGTGAAACAAATATATCTACAAATAGTTCATTCTATGTAGGAATATTCTTTTGAAATCATAACCACACTTCTAATAAAGAATTATTCGACTATAATGACGATTTTGATCTGTATGTTAAACACAAAATGCAGGGACATTAACAGGGATATGCCCAGTAAACAAAATGTGTTACTAAGACCGTATTTGAATCGTACAGTTTAGTAATAGATACTGTTTACCAAACGAGATGCACACCTCGTACACAACAAACAACGTCAAACTATTTGTACTGATAATTGTTCATTAAAGCAAACAGGTAATAATGCGCGAACAATTGAGAATAGTATGTTGTTTCTCTTTCCATTTTGCTTCCTTGTCATATGAAAAAAACGATATATAGGGCAAAAGTAAGTCCAATGTAAAGTAAAACTCGGAAAACAGAATACTCGATTTATAAAGAGATCGTATCAGCTACATACAAGATCTTTATACATTTAAATTCGGTCTAGTTTGAGTCGCCTGAAAAGGAGACATATTGGTGTTCTTTTGAAGTCGATAAGAACATCAATTTGGCCACGACGCCAGCAAAACCGTGTTTAAACATTGACTAAAATATGTACTTCCAGTCATGTATATATTAATAAAATATGTTCGTTTGCCAATTTTCCTGTCTGTAATTAGTTATGTTGCCATTTTCTAATGAGTGGAAATTTATATAATTATTACAATTAATTCTATGCATTGCATTGATTACTAAAACTTCTTGTAATATCGTATAATGTTTTGTGTTCTTCAGTATGCGCTGCCCTACCCTCAATAAGTGAAGGTTCAGTCGTAGGTGGGGCCCAGGCTCAATACCTTGAAGGAAATACTGTCACTATTGTATGCAATCTCCCATATGCGTTACTTGGAGATGCCGCAATGACATGTGGTACGGATGGTCAATGGAGCGCGGCACCGACCTGTCCACTAGGTACTGAATTGTGTTTTTGTCATTCAGAAATCTATATTAATGCATTACAAATTGCCGATACGAACAATACTAAGTAAATACTTTTACGGTTACTATTACTCAACGGGAAAAGGTGGATATATTATTCTTGATTTATGGCGAATGCATATGATAGCATTCGTACGTGTAAATATTGTTAGAGATTGATATTGTAGGGATTTGGATTGCTATCAATGTCGTTGGCATCCGACCAATAGCTGTGTATTTGTTATTGTGTAAATTCGACCTTTAATGTTTTTAAACAATATGGACTTATTTTAAAATAGATAATCCAATTAAGGTGTGAACTACACATATATCGCTATTTAATTTATTTACCTAGTAAGGCAAACATATTCACCATATTTTAATGAATATGTTATAACAAAATTCTAAGACTGTAACTGTGTTTGTTTTCTTGCTCTTATATCTTGGATATTATAGGCTGTCCAGTATTGTCGAACCCAGCGGATGGCAGCGTCAGTGTGACAAACACTCAGGCCACTTTCAGCTGTTCTAATGGGTACCAGTTGGTAGGGGACGAAACATCCGAATGCAATAATGATAAGACGTGGTCTACAACACCACCGACCTGCCAAAAAGGTATAATTGCACACAAAACGTAATGAGGATTATGCTTATATAATCATAGTATGATTCCATAATTTGTAACCTCATACCATGATGATTTAGAACTGATGAACATATTTAGCAAATACAAATTCGATCAACGGTTTGGTGGTAAAATACATATGACTCCAAAACGTCCGTTTAAAATATATGGTTTGCATATACCAAACTTTTTTCTGTTTGAAATTATTCAAGAATATGATTTAAAAAGCTTTCCTATGTAAGGAGTATGTTAAACTAGTAAAATTATCATATGTCTATCAATTTCCATTTCCTTACCCAACAGCGAAAATACTTTACGCATTATAAGAACATCTGTATCACTCAACTATCGATTTCCAAACCTGTATCAGCATAGTAACATGTGTTGAGTGCTACCTTTTACAGACTGATGTTTAATCAAATTTATTTCCACAATATAAACTTACTTTTCAGTTACATGTTATTTTCAGGAAAGTGCAATATTTCATAATGAATGATTTAGATTGAATTCAATTGCTGATTTGATTTGATTTTTAACGAAATGCACTAAATCATTTATGCGATTTATTTATGACATTATTTCCAATATGGAAATTCCGGGAAATTACGTGTAACATCTGAGTGCAATTTTGCTTGTTTAAAACTGAATGCAGTGCGTTTAAAGATGAAAATAGTCAACGAAGACATACAAGTAAAGGAATATCACTATAGGACGCGTTTATGACGACCAGCGTCACTTCCTGTTTGGTGTATTAACATGCATACGTCTCGATCATTACGCAGTATCGACGTATATTCGTTTACACAGGCGGCTTCATAAACACAACAAACAAGCATCAAACTATTTGTATTGATAACTGTTTAATCAAACAAACAGGTGTATTAGGAGCAAATAATTAAAAATAAAAATAGCATAGCATGCATACGTGTATATATTGTTAGAGTGACAAGTTCTATTGTATGTATACTGTCTACGTAGCTTTGAATGGCCCCCGTATTTTCACTATTTTTTAAAAAAAGAGCTACAAATAAATGAAAAATTGTACATTAAGTTTGCTCAAATCCGAAAAAGAGAAAGCAATGATGCAAAATCGGATATCTTGATACAATATTTTTGGCTCTCTCAACCAACTTGTATAGAGCTAAACCTATATAAGTTGGATTCTACGATCAATCTGTTCTGTTTATTCATAGTCCGATTAAACATTTTCAGAGTTTATTAATGTGATTGGTCAAGATTGTTTACATTTGTAAAATAAATAAATGTACAAAGAGTTCATTCTGTGTAGGAATATTCTTTTGATATTATAACCACACTTCTAATGAAGAATTATTTAATTATAAGGACGATTTTGATCTGTATGTTAAACACAGAATAAAACTGAATCTATAGGGACATTAACAGGGACATGCCCAGTATACAAAAACGTTATTAATACCGTATTTGAATCGTACAGTTTAGGGTAAGATAATGTTCACCAAACGAGATGCACGCCACAAACACAACAAACAACGTCAAACTGCTGGCATTGATAAATGTTCATTAAGGCAAACAGGTAATAACGAGCGAACAATTGAAAATAGTATGTTGTTTCTGTTTCCATTTTGCTTCCTTGTCATATAAAAACACGATATATAGTGCAAACGTAAGTCCAATGTAAAGTAAAACTCGGAAAATTGAGTAATCGATATATAAAGATATCGCATCAGTTGCATACAAGATCTTTATAAATTTAAATTCGATCTAGTTTGAGTCGCATGAAAAGTAGACATATTGATGTTCCTTTGACGTCGATAAGACCGTCATTTTGGCCAAGGCGTCAGCAAAACCGTGTTTAAACATTGACTTAAGTATGTTCTATCCAGGCATGTATATATTAATAAAATATGTTCGTTTGCCAATTTATCTGACTGTAATAAGTTATGTTGCCAATTTCTAGTGAGTGGAAATTAATATAATTATTACATTTAATTCAATGCATTAGCATGATTACTAAAACTTCTAGTAATAATGTAAAATGTTTGTGCTCTACAGTATGCGCTGCCCTACCCTCAATAAGTGAAGGTTCGGTCGAAGGTGGGACCCAGGCTCAATACCTTGAAGGAAATACTGTCACTATCGTATGCAATCTCCCATATGCGTTACTTGGAGATGCCGCAATGACATGTGGTTCAGATGGTCAATGGAGCGCTGCGCCGACCTGTCCACTAGGTACTGAATTGTATTTTTGTCATTCAGAAATCGATAAAAATCAATACACATTGTCGATACAAACAATACTAAGTAAATACTATTACGGTTGATGTCACGCAGCGGGAAAATGTGGATATATTATTCTTGATTTATGGCGAATGCATATGATAGCATTCGTACGTGTTAATATTGTTAGAGTTTGATTTTATAGGGGTTTGGATTGTTATCAATGTCGTTGGCACCGACCAATAGCTGTTTATTTGTTATTGTGTAAATTCGCCCTTTTATGTTTATAAACAATATGGACTTATTTTGAAATTTATCATCCAATTAAGGTGTGAACTACACATATATCGCTATTTAATTTATTTACCTAGTAAGGCAAACATATTCACCATATTTTAATGAATATGTTATAACAAAATTCTAAGACTGTAACTGTGTTTGTTTTCTTGCTCTTATATCTTGGATATTATAGGCTGTCCAGTATTGTCGAACCCAACGGATGGCAGCGTCAGTGTGACAAACACTCAGGCCACTTTCAGCTGTTCTAATGGGTACCAGTTAGTAGGGGACGAAACATCCGCATGCAATAATGATAAGACGTGGTCTACAACACCACCGACCTGCCAAAAAGGTATAATTGCACACAAAACGTAATGAGGATTATGCGTATATAATCATAGTATGATTCCATAATGTGTAACCTCATACCATGATGATTTAGAACTGATGAACATATTTAGCAAATACAAATTCGATCAACGGTTTGGTGGTAAAATACATAGGACTCCAAAACGTCCGTTTGAAATATATGGTTTGCATATACCAAACTTTTTTCTGTTTGAAATTATTTAAGAATATGATTTAAAAAGCTTTCCTATGTAAGGAGGTTGTTAAACTAGTAAAATTATCATATGTCTATCAATTTCCATTTCCTTACCCAACAGCGAAAATACTTTACGCCTTATAAGAACATCTGTATCACGCAACTATCGTTTTCCAAACCCGTATCAGCATAGTAACATGTGTTGAGTGCTACCTTTTACAGACTGATGTTTAATCAAATTTATTTCCACAATATAAACTTACTTTTCAGTTACATGTTATTTGCAGGAAAGTGCAATATTTCATAATGAATTATTTGGATTGAATTCAATTGCTTATTTTATTTGATTTTTAACGAAATGCACTAAATCATTAATGCGATTTATTTATGACATTATTTCCAATATGGAAATTCCGGGAAATTACATGTAACATCTAAGTGCAATTTCGCTTGTTTTAAACTGAATGCAATGCGTTTAAAGAAGGAAATAGTCAACGAAGACATACAATAAAAGGAATATCACTATATGACGCGTGACGACCACTGTAACTTTCTGTTTGGTGTATTAACATGCATACGTCTCGACCATTACGCGGTATCGAAGTATACGCGTTTACACAGGCGGCTGCATAAAATATTTGTAAATTAATTTTGCTAAAATTCAAAATCGAAGAAAACCATAGTGCTAAATCTTGTAGAATAAAACATTTGTTTTTGTTTTATTCCACCAGCTTGTTTTTGATGAAAACCTATAAACGCCTAGTTTTCATAGCTAAATTCTACGATCAGCCTTTGCTGCTCAACTCATTGTCCTATTCAACAATTTCAATTTATATAAATGTAATTGTCTAAGATTGATTTCATTTGTAAAATCAATCTAAATATAAAAAGTTGATACAATGTAGGCATTTTTTTTATAAAATACAGATACCCTACTAATAAGAATTGACCAATTATAATGACGATTTCGAACTGTATGGATAAGCATAATCTACAGGGACAATAACAGGGACATGCCGAGTATACAAAAGCGTAACTAAACCCTATTTGAAGCACACGGGTTAGGGTAAGATAATATAGACCAAACGAGATGCACACCACGTACACAGCAAACAAGCATCAAACTATTTGTATTGATAACTGTTTAATCAAACAAACAGGTGTATAAGGAGCAAATAACTATAAATAAAAGTATTTGTTTTTCTTTTTCATTTTTGATTTTTTTGACACCGATGACAGCGGCTAAGTTGGCGGTTGCGTCAGTAAACCGTGTTTCGACACGACATTCACATAATTATTTTCTATTCAGACATGTATATGCATTTATGAAATATGCTCGTTTGCCAATTTACCTGTCTGTGACAGTTCTGCTACGAATTTCTTAGGTTTTTAGCTCACCTGAGCACAAAGTGTTCAAGGTGAGCTATTGTGATCGCCCTGTGTCCGTCGTCCGTCGTAGTCGTCCGTCGTGCGTCGTCGTCCGTCGTCAACAATTAGACTGTTAACACTCTAGAGGTCACAATTTGGACACAATCTTAATGAAACTTGGTCAGAATGTTACCCTCAATAAAATCTTGGATGAGTTTGATATTGGGTCATCTGGGGTTAAAAACTCGGTCACCAGGTCAAATTAAAGGAAAAGCTTGTTAACACTTTAGAGGTCACATTTATAACTGTATCTTCATGAAAATTACTCAGAATTTCAAGTTTAAATCTGGGTCATGTGCAGTCAAAATTAGGTCACCAGGTCAAATCATAGGAAAAGCTTGTTAGCACTCTAGAGGTCACATTTATGACTTTATGTTCATGAAACTTAGTCAGAATGTATATATTGATAAGATCTAGGCCAAGTTTGAATCTTAATTTTGTGCGTTCAACTAGGTCACCAGGTCAAATTTAAGGAAAAGCTTTTTAACAATCTAGATGGCACATTTATAAATGTTTCTTCATAAAAGTTGATCAGAATGTTTATAATAATGTTTTTTAAGTCAAGTTTAAAATCTGGGTCATGTGCGGTCAGAAACTAGGTCATTAGGTCAAATCATAATAAAAGCTTGTTAGCACCCTAGAGGTCACATTTATGACTGTATGTTCCTGAAACTTAGTCAGAATGTTTATATTGATTAGCTTTAGGCCAATTTCGAATCTGGGTCATGTGCAGTCAAAAACTAGGTCACCAGGTCAAATTTAAGGAAAAGCTTGTTAACACTCTAGAGGTCACATTTATAACTGTATCTTCATTAATGTTTATCAGAATGTTTATATAAATAATCTCTAAGTCAAGTTTGAGTCTGGGTTATGTGTGGTCAAAAACTAAGTCATTAGGTCAAATCATAGGAAAAGCTTGAAAGCACTCTAGAGGTCACATTTATTACTGTATGTCCATGAAACTTAGTCAGAATGTTTATATTGATTAGCTCTAGGCCAAGTTCGAATCTGGGTCATGTGCGGTCAAAAACTAGGTCACCAGGTCAAATAATAGGAAAAAGATGTTAACACTCTAGAGGCCACAATTATGATAATATATTCATGGAACTTGATCAGGATGCTATTCGTGATGATCTTTAGGTAGAGTTTGAAACTGGGTAATCAGAGGTCATAAAACCAGGCCACTAGGTCAAATCATAGAAAAACTTTGTAAACACTGTAGAAGTTACATTCTCTCGTTGATCACCATGAAACTATGTCAGAATGTTTGTGTTTATGAAGTCTATGTTAAGTTTGAAACTGAGTTACCTGAGTTAAAAAACTAGGTCACGAAGTCAAATCATAGAAAACATTGTTAAAACACTGTTTAGGCTAATTTTCTACTTTATCTATATGAAATCTGGTCAGAATGTACTTATTACAGCTAGGTAAGTTTTGCAACTGGGTCATCCGTTATATTATATTCTAAGTAATATATTTTTTAACTCCAGCAGGTATAAATGTTTTGATTCCATACCTAATGATTATATTTCGATGTGAATGAGATGTGAAACCAAAATATTAAATCCTGTTTGGCACCATATACCTGAATTGGTATGCGGTAAAGCCCATATAACTTATGCAAAATCTTACTTTAACTTATATGATCTAAAGTAGCTGAAATGAAGATGATCCTTTAAAATTGTGGTCTAAGGCTGATAGAGAAGAGTTTTGTCACAATTGCCTTCACCTTGTAAACACTTATTTCACACTTGAATTGGATCAAGTGAGCGATACAGGGCCTTCAGGGACCTCTTGTTTAAATTCATATATTACATTCATTTATGGTCATAGCATAATAAGCCAATTAAACTATGAATTTGAGAGTTATTGTCATACTGTAAAGTGTTTTGTGTTCTTCAGTATGCGATGCCCTACCCTCAATAAGTGGAGGTTCAGTCGATGGTGGGGCACAGGCTCAATATCTTGAAGGAAGTATTGTCACTATCGCGTGCGATTCCGAGTATGCGTTACTTGGAGATGCCGCAATGACTTGTGGTTCAGATGGTCAATGGAGCGTGGCGCCGACTTGTCCACTAGGTACTGAATTGTGTTTTTTTCCTTTCAGAAATATATATAAATGCAATTCAAATTGCCAATACGAACAATACTTAGTCAGTACGCATACAGTTAATATTACGCAACGGGAACAAGAGTATTTGTAGAATGAAGAGTGTTTTGTGTTCAAGAGTAAATTGGCATTGTGGTAAATGCATCATTGATCGCAGAGGGGACCCTTAGTTTTGATGGGTAATCGAGCGTCCGTCTTTATTTCGAACAAATAAATACACATAGTCACAATTACACATCCTATTAAACGTCAAAAAATACAACAATATTTATATGAAAAACTACCGAAACAAGTCTTACAAACGACATTAAAATTAATCATAATGAATTTGGACATTGTACATCGATGATCGATAACCTTCCACTGACTTTACTCTGTTCAAATTGTCAATGTATAAAAAGGTATTATTGCACACAAAACGTAATGAGAATTATGCGTATATAATCATAGTATGATTCCATCATTTGTAAACTTATTCCATGATGATTTAGAACTGATGAACATATTTAGCAAATACAAATTTGATCAACGGTTTGATGGTAAAATACATAGGACTCCAAAACTTCCGTTTGAAATTTATGGTTTGCATATAACAAACTTTTTTTCTGTTTGAAATTATTTAAGAATATGGTTTAAAAAGCTTTTCTATGTAAGGAGTATGTTATACTAGTAAAATTATCATATGTCTATCAATTTCCAGTTCCTTACCCAACAGCAAAAATACTTCACGCCTTATTCGAACATCCATATCACTTAACTATCGTTTTCTAAACCAATATCAGCATAGTAACATGTGTTGAGTGCTACCTTTTACAGACTGGTATTTAATCAAGTTTATTTTCACAATTTAAACTTATTTTTCAGTTACATATTATTTTTAGGAAAGTGCAATATTTCATAATGAATGATTTGGATTGAATTCAATTGCTGATTTGAGTTTATTGTTAACGAAATGCACTAAATCATTAATGCGATTTATTTATGACATGGAAATTCCGGGAAATTACATGTAACATCTAAGTGCAATTTCGCTTGTCTTGAACTGAATGAAGTGCGTTTAAAGATGGAAATAGTCAACGAAGACATACAATAAAAAAAATATCACTATAGGACGCGTTTATGACGACCAGTGTCACTTCCTGTTTGGTATATTAACATGTTTGTTTACATTTGTGAAACAAATATATCTACAAATAGTTCATTCTATGTAGGAATATTCTTTTGAAATCATAACCACACTTCTAATAAAGAATTATTCGACTATAATGACGATTTTGATCTGTATGTTAAACACAAAATGCAGGGACATTAACAGGGATATGCCCAGTAAACAAAATGTGTTACTAAGACCGTATTTGAATCGTACAGTTTAGTAATAGATACTGTTTACCAAACGAGATGCACACCTCGTACACAACAAACAACGTCAAACTATTTGTACTGATAATTGTTCATTAAAGCAAACAGGTAATAATGCGCGAACAATTGAGAATAGTATGTTGTTTCTCTTTCCATTTTGCTTCCTTGTCATATGAAAAAAACGATATATAGGGCAAAAGTAAGTCCAATGTAAAGTAAAACTCGGAAAACAGAATACTCGATTTATAAAGAGATCGTATCAGCTACATACAAGATCTTTATACATTTAAATTCGGTCTAGTTTGAGTCGCCTGAAAAGGAGACATATTGGTGTTCTTTTGAAGTCGATAAGAACATCAATTTGGCCACGACGCCAGCAAAACCGTGTTTAAACATTGACTAAAATATGTACTTCCAGTCATGTATATATTAATAAAATATGTTCGTTTGCCAATTTTCCTGTCTGTAATAAGTTATGTTGCCATTTTCTAATGAGTGGAAATTTATATAATTATTACAATTAATTCTATGCATTGCATTGATTACTAAAACTTCTTGTAATATCGTATAATGTTTTGTGTTCTTCAGTATGCGCTGCCCTACCCTCAATAAGTGAAGGTTCAGTCGTAGGTGGGGCCCAGGCTCAATACCTTGAAGGAAATACTGTCACTATTGTATGCAATCTCCCATATGCGTTACTTGGAGATGCCGCAATGACATGTGGTACGGATGGTCAATGGAGCGCGGCACCGACCTGTCCACTAGGTACTGAATTGTGTTTTTGTCATTCAGAAATCTATATTAATGCATTACAAATTGCCGATACGAACAATACTAAGTAAATACTTTTACGGTTACTATTACTCAACGGGAAAAGGTGGATATATTATTCTTGATTTATGGCGAATGCATATGATAGCATTCGTACGTGTAAATATTGTTAGAGATTGATATTGTAGGGATTTGGATTGCTATCAATGTCGTTGGCATCCGACCAATAGCTGTGTATTTGTTATTGTGTAAATTCGACCTTTAATGTTTTTAAACAATATGGACTTATTTTAAAATAGATAATCCAATTAAGGTGTGAACTACACATATATCGCTATTTAATTTATTTACCTAGTAAGGCAAACATATTCACCATATTTTAATGAATATGTTATAACAAAATTCTAAGACTGTAACTGTGTTTGTTTTCTTGCTCTTATATCTTGGATATTATAGGCTGTCCAGTATTGTCGAACCCAGCGGATGGCAGCGTCAGTGTGACAAACACTCAGGCCACTTTCAGCTGTTCTAATGGGTACCAGTTGGTAGGGGACGAAACATCCGAATGCAATAATGATAAGACGTGGTCTACAACACCACCGACCTGCCAAAAAGGTATAATTGCACACAAAACGTAATGAGGATTATGCTTATATAATCATAGTATGATTCCATAATTTGTAACCTCATACCATGATGATTTAGAACTGATGAACATATTTAGCAAATACAAATTCGATCAACGGTTTGGTGGTAAAATACATATGACTCCAAAACGTCCGTTTAAAATATATGGTTTGCATATACCAAACTTTTTTTCTGTTTGAAATTATTCAAGAATATGATTTAAAAAGCTTTCCTATGTAAGGAGTATGTTAAACTAGTAAAATTATCATATGTCTATCAATTTCCATTTCCTTACCCAACAGCGAAAATACTTTACGCATTATAAGAACATCTGTATCACTCAACTATCGATTTCCAAACCTGTATCAGCATAGTAACATGTGTTGAGTGCTACCTTTTACAGACTGATGTTTAATCAAATTTATTTCCACAATATAAACTTACTTTTCAGTTACATGTTATTTTCAGGAAAGTGCAATATTTCATAATGAATGATTTAGATTGAATTCAATTGCTGATTTGATTTGATTTTTAACGAAATGCACTAAATCATTTATGCGATTTATTTATGACATTATTTCCAATATGGAAATTCCGGGAAATTACGTGTAACATCTGAGTGCAATTTTGCTTGTTTAAAACTGAATGCAGTGCGTTTAAAGATGAAAATAGTCAACGAAGACATACAAGTAAAGGAATATCACTATAGGACGCGTTTATGACGACCAGCGTCACTTCCTGTTTGGTGTATTAACATGCATACGTCTCGATCATTACGCAGTATCGACGTATATTCGTTTACACAGGCGGCTTCATAAACACAACAAACAAGCATCAAACTATTTGTATTGATAACTGTTTAATCAAACAAACAGGTGTATTAGGAGCAAATAATTAAAAATAAAAATAGCATAGCATGCATACGTGTATATATTGTTAGAGTGACAAGTTCTATTGTATGTATACTGTCTACGTAGCTTTGAATGGCCCCCGTATTTTCACTATTTTTAAAAAAAAGAGCTACAAATAAATGAAAAATTGTACATTAAGTTTGCTCAAATCCGAAAAAGAGAAAGCAATGATGCAAAATCGGATATCTTGATACAATCTTTTTGGCTCTCTCAACCAACTTGTATAGAGCTAAACCTATATAAGTTGGATTCTACGATCAATCTGTTCTGTTTATTCATAGTCCGATTAAACATTTTCACAGTTTATTAATGTGATCGGTCAAGATTGTTTACATTTGTAAAATAAATAAATGTACAAAGAGTTCATTCTGTGTAGGAATATTCTTTTGATATTATAACCACACTTCTAATGAAGAATTATTTAATTATAAGGACGATTTTGATCTGTATGTTAAACACAGAATAAAACTGAATCTATAGGGACATTAACAGGGACATGCCCAGTATACAAAAACGTTATTAATACCGTATTTGAATCGTACAGTTTAGGGTAAGATAATGTTCACCAAACGAGATGCACGCCACAAACACAACAAACAACGTCAAACTGCTGGCATTGATAAATGTTCATTAAGGCAAACAGGTAATAACGAGCGAACAATTGAAAATAGTATGTTGTTTCTGTTTCCATTTTGCTTCCTTGTCATATAAAAACACGATATATAGTGCAAACGAAAGTCCAATGTAAAGTAAAACTCGGAAAATTGAGTAATCGATATATAAAGATATCGCATCAGTTGCATACAAGATCTTTATAAATTTAAATTCGATCTAGTTTGAGTCGCATGAAAAGTAGACATATTGATGTTCCTTTGACGTCGATAAGACCGTCATTTTGGCCAAGGCGTCAGCAAAACCGTGTTTAAACATTGACTTAAGTATGTTCTATCCAGGCATGTATATATTAATAAAATATGTTCGTTTGCCAATTTATCTGACTGTAATAAGTTATGTTGCCAATTTCTAGTGAGTGGAAATTAATATAATTATTACATTTAATTCAATGCATTAGCATGATTACTAAAACTTCTAGTAATAATGTAAAATGTTTTGTGCTCTACAGTATGCGCTGCCCTACCCTCAATAAGTGAAGGTTCGGTCGAAGGTGGGACCCAGGCTCAATACCTTGAAGGAAATACTGTCACTATCGTATGCAATCTCCCATATGCGTTACTTGGAGATGCCGCAATGACATGTGGTTCAGATGGTCAATGGAGCGCTGCGCCGACCTGTCCACTAGGTACTGAATTGTATTTTTTTTCATTCAGAAATCGATAAAAATCAATACACATTGTCGATACAAACAATACTAAGTAAATACTATTACGGTTGATGTCACGCAGCGGGAAAATGTGGATATATTATTCTTGATTTATGGCGAATGCATATGATAGCATTCGTACGTGTTAATATTGTTAGAGTTTGATTTTATAGGGGTTTGGATTGTTATCAATGTCGTTGGCACCGACCAATAGCTGTTTATTTGTTATTGTGTAAATTCGCCCTTTTATGTTTATAAACAATATGGACTTATTTTGAAATTTATCATCCAATTAAGGTGTGAACTACACATATATCGCTATTTAATTTATTTACCTAGTAAGGCAAACATATTCACCATATTTTAATGAATATGTTATAACAAAATTCTAAGACTGTAACTGTGTTTGTTTTCTTGCTCTTATATCTTGGATATTATAGGCTGTCCAGTATTGTCGAATCCAACGGATGGCAGCGTCAGTGTGACAAACACTCAGGCCACTTTCAGCTGTTCTAATGGGTACCAGTTAGTAGGGGACGAAACATCCGCATGCAATAATGATAAGACGTGGTCTACAACACCACCGACCTGCCAAAAAGGTATAATTGCACACAAAACGTAATGAGGATTATGCGTATATAATCATAGTATGATTCCATAATGTGTAACCTCATACCATGATGATTTAGAACTGATGAACATATTTAGCAAATACAAATTCGATCAACGGTTTGGTGGTAAAATACATAGGACTCCAAAACGTCCGTTTGAAATATATGGTTTGCATATACCAAACTTTTTTCTGTTTGAAATTATTTAAGAATATGATTTAAAAAGCTTTCCTATGTAAGGAGGTTGTTAAACTAGTAAAATTATCATATGTCTATCAATTTCCATTTCCTTACCCAACAGCGAAAATACTTTACGCCTTATAAGAACATCTGTATCACGCAACTATCGTTTTCCAAACCCGTATCAGCATAGTAACATGTGTTGAGTGCTACCTTTTACAGACTGATGTTTAATCAAATTTATTTCCACAATATAAACTTACTTTTCAGTTACATGTTATTTGCAGGAAAGTGCAATATTTCATAATGAATTATTTGGATTGAATTCAATTGCTTATTTTATTTGATTTTTAACGAAATGCACTAAATCATTAATGCGATTTATTTATGACATTATTTCCAATATGGAAATTCCGGGAAATTACATGTAACATCTAAGTGCAATTTCGCTTGTTTTAAACTGAATGCAATGCGTTTAAAGAAGGAAATAGTCAACGAAGACATACAATAAAAGGAATATCACTATATGACGCGTGACGACCACTGTAACTTTCTGTTTGGTGTATTAACATGCATACGTCTCGACCATTACGCGGTATCGAAGTATACGCGTTTACACAGGCGGCTGCATAAAATATTTGTAAATTAATTTTGCTAAAATTCAAAATCGAAGAAAACCATAGTGCTAAATCTTGTAGAATAAAACATTTGTTTTTGTTTTATTCCACCAGCTTGTTTTTGATGAAAACCTATAAACGCCTAGTTTTCATAGCTAAATTCTACGATCAGCCTTTGCTGCTCAACTCATTGTCCTATTCAACAATTTCAATTTATATAAATGTAATTGTCTAAGATTGATTTCATTTGTAAAATCAATCTAAATATAAAAAGTTGATACAATGTAGGCATTTTTTTTTATAAAATACAGATACCCTACTAATAAGAATTGACCAATTATAATGACGATTTCGAACTGTATGGATAAGCATAATCTACAGGGACAATAACAGGGACATGCCGAGTATACAAAAGCGTAACTAAACCCTATTTGAAGCACACGGGTTAGGGTAAGATAATATAGACCAAACGAGATGCAGACCACGTACACAGCAAACAAGCATCAAACTATTTGTATTGATAACTGTTTAATCAAACAAACAGGTGTATAAGGAGCAAATAACTATAAATAAAAGTATTTGTTTTTCTTTTATATGACAGCGGCTAAGTTGGCGGTTGCGTCAGTAAACCGTGTTTCGACACGACATTCACATAATTATTTTCTATTCAGACATGTATATGCATTTATGAAATATGCTCGTTTGCCAATTTACCTGTCTGTGACAGTTCTGCTACGAATTTCTTAGGTTTTTAGCTCACCTGAGCACAAAGTGTTCAAGGTGAACTATTGTGATCGCCCTGTGTCCGTCGTCCGTCGTAGTCGTCCGTCGTGCGTCGTCGTCCGTCGTCAACAATTAGACTGTTAACACTCTAGAGGTCACAATTTGGACACAATCTTAATGAAACTTGGTCAGAATGTTACCCTCAATAAAATCTTGGATGAGTTTGATATTGGGTCATCTGGGGTTAAAAACTCGGTCACCAGGTCAAATTAAAGGAAAAGCTTGTTAACACTTTAGAGGTCACATTTATAACTGTATCTTCATGAAAATTACTCAGAATTTCAAGTTTAAATCTGGGTCATGTGCAGTCAAAATTAGGTCACCAGGTCAAATCATAGGAAAAGCTTGTTAGCACTCTAGAGGTCACATTTATGACTTTATGTTCATGAAACTTAGTCAGAATGTATATATTGATAAGATCTAGGCCAAGTTTGAATCTTAATTTTGTGCGTTCAACTAGGTCACCAGGTCAAATTTAAGGAAAAGCTTTTTAACAATCTAGATGGCACATTTATAAATGTTTCTTCATAAAAGTTGATCAGAATGTTTATAATAATGTTTTTTAAGTCAAGTTTAAAATCTGGGTCATGTGCGGTCAGAAACTAGGTCATTAGGTCAAATCATAATAAAAGCTTGTTAGCACCCTAGAGGTCACATTTATGACTGTATGTTCCTGAAACTTAGTCAGAATGTTTATATTGATTAGCTTTAGGCCAATTTCGAATCTGGGTCATGTGCAGTCAAAAACTAGGTCACCAGGTCAAATTTAAGGAAAAGCTTGTTAACACTCTAGAGGTCACATTTATAACTGTATCTTCATTAATGTTTATCAGAATGTTTATATAAATAATCTCTAAGTCAAGTTTGAGTCTGGGTTATGTGTGGTCAAAAACTAAGTCATTAGGTCAAATCATAGGAAAAGCTTGAAAGCACTCTAGAGGTCACATTTATTACTGTATGTTCATGAAACTTAGTCAGAATGTTTATATTGATTAGCTCTAGGCCAAGTTCGAATCTGGGTCATGTGCGGTCAAAAACTAGGTCACCAGGTCAAATAATAGGAAAAAGATGTTAACACTCTAGAGGCCACAATTATGATAATATATTCATGGAACTTGATCAGGATGCTATTCGTGATGATCTTTAGGTAGAGTTTGAAACTGGGTAATCAGAGGTCATAAAACCAGGCCACTAGGTCAAATCATAGAAAAACTTTGTAAACACTGTAGAAGTTACATTCTCTCGTTGATCACCATGAAACTATGTCAGAATGTTTGTGTTTATGAAGTCTATGTTAAGTTTGAAACTGAGTTACCTGAGTTAAAAAACTAGGTCACGAAGTCAAATCATAGAAAACATTGTTAACACACTGTTTAGGCTAATTTTCTACTTTATCTATATGAAATCTGGTCAGAATGTACTTATTACAGCTAGGTAAGTTTTGCAACTGGGTCATCCGTTATATTATATTCTAAGTAATATATTTTTTAACTCCAGCAGGTATAAATGTTTTGATTCCATACCTAATGATTATATTTCGATGTGAATGAGATGTGAAACCGAAATATTAAGTCCTGTTTGGCACCATATACCTGAATTGGTATGCGGTAAAGCCCATATAACATATGCAAAATCTTACTTTAACTTATATGATCTAAAGTAGCTGAAATGAAGATGATCCTTTAAAATTGTGGTCTAAGGCTGATAGAGAAGAGTTTTGTCACAATTGCCCTCACCTTGTAAACACTTATTTCACACTTGAATTGGATCAGGTGAGCGATACAGGGCCTTCAGGGACCTCTTGTTTAAATTCATATATTACATTCATTTATGGTCATAGCATAATAAGCCAATTAAAATATGAATTTGAGAGTTATTGTCATACTTTAAAGTGTTTTGTGTTCTTCAGTATGCGATGCCCTACCCTCAATAAGTGGAGGTTCAGTCGATGGTGGGGCACAGGCTCAATATCTTGAAGGAAGTATTGTCACTATCGCGTGCGATTCCGAGTATGCGTTACTTGGAGATGCCGCAATGACTTGTGGTTCAGATGGTCAATGGAGCGTGGCGCCGACTTGTCCACTAGGTACTGAATTGTGTTTTTTTCCCTTTCAGAAATATATATAAATGCAATTCAAATTGCCAATACGAACAATACTTAGTCAGTACGCATACAGTTAATATTACGCAACGGGAACAAGAGTATTTGTAGAATGAAGAGTGTTTTGTGTTCAAGAGTAAATTGCCATTGTGGTAAATGCATCATTGATCGCAGAGGGGACCCTTAGTTTTGATGGGTAATCGAGCGTCCGTCTTTATTTCGAACAAATAAATACACATAGTCACAATTACACATCCTATTAAACGTCAAAAAATACAACAATATCTATATGAAAAACTACCGAAACAAGTCTTACAAACGACATTAAAATTAATCATAATGAATTTGGACATTGTTCATCGATGATCGATAACCTTCCACTGACTTTACTCTGTTCAAATTGTCAAGGTATAAAAAGGTATTATTGCACACAAAACGTAATGAGGATTATGCGTATATAATCATAGTATGATTCCATCATTTGTAAACTTATGCCATGATGATTTAGAACTGATGAACATATTTAGCAAATACAAATTTGATCAACGGTTTGATGGTAAAATACATAGGACTCCAAAAACGTCCGTTTGAAATTTATGGTTTGCATATAACAAACTTTTTTCTGTTTGAAATTATTTAAGAATATGGTTTAAAAAGCTTTTCTATGTAAGGAGTATGTTATACTAGTAAAATTATCATATGTCTATCAATTTCCAGTTTCTTACCCAACAGCAAAAATACTTCACGCCTTATTCGAACATCCATATCACTTAACTATCGTTTTCTAAACCCGTATCAGCATAGTAACATGTGTTGAGTGCTACCTTTTACAGACTGGTATTTTATCAAGTTTATTTTCACAATATAAACTTATTTTTCAGTTACATATTATTTTTAGGAAAGTGCAATATTTCATAATGAATGATTTGGATTGAATTCAATTGCTGATTTGAGTTTATTGTTAACGAAATGCACTAAATCATTAATGCGATTTATTTATGATATGGAAATTCCGGGAAATTACATGTAACATCTAAGTGCAATTTCGCTTGTTTTGAACTGAATGAAGTGCGTTTAAAGATGGAAATAGTCAACGAAGACATACAATAAAAAAATATCACTATAGGACGCGTTTATGACGACCAGTGTCACTTCCTGTTTGGTATATTAACATGTTTGTTTACATTTGTGAAACAAATATATATACAAATTATTCATACTATGTAGGAATATTCTTTTGAAATCATAACCACACTTCTAATAAAGAATTATTCAATTATAATGACGATTTTGATCTGTATGTTAAACACAAAATGCAGGGACATTAACAGGGATATGCCCAGTATACAAAATATGTTACTAAGACCGTATTTGAATCGTACAGTTTAGTAATAGATACTGTTTACCAAACGAGATGCACACCTCGTACACAACAAACAACGTCAAACTATTTGTACTGATAATTGTTCATTAAAGCAAACAGGTAATAATGCGCGAACAATTGAG
Organism: Mya arenaria; assembly: GCF_026914265.1. NCBI lineage: Eukaryota > Metazoa > Mollusca > Bivalvia > Myida > Myidae > Mya > Mya arenaria. Next base: position 12,730,701 of record NC_069126.1, read on the forward strand.
AATAGTATGTTGTTTCTCTTTCCATTTTGCTTCCTTGTCATATGAAAAAACGATATATAGGGCAAAAGTAAGTCCAATGTAAAGTAAAACTCGGAAAACAGAATACTCGATTTATAAAGAGATCGTATCAGCTACATACAATATCTTTATACATTTAAAATCGGTCTAGTTTGAGTCGCCTGAAAAGGAGACATATTGGTGTTCTTTTGAAGTCGATAAGAACATCAATTTGGCCACGACGCCAGCAAAACCGTGTTTAAACATTGACTAAAATATGTACTTCCAGTCATGTATATATTAATAAAATATGTTCGTTTGCCAATTTTCCTGTCTGTAATTAGTTATGTTGCCATTTTCTAGTGAGTGGAAATTTATATAATTATTACAATTAATTCTATGCATTGCATTGATTACTAAAACTTCTTGTAATATCGTATAATGTTTTGTGTTCTTCAGTATGCGCTGCCCTACCCTCAATAAGTGAAGGTTCAGTCGTAGGTGGGGCCCAGGCTCAATACCTTGAAGGAAATACTGTCACTATTGTATGCAATCTCCCATATGCGTTACTTGGAGATGCCGCAATGACATGTGGTACGGATGGTCAATGGAGCGCGGCACCGACCTGTCCACTAGGTACTGAATTGTGTTTTTGTCATTCAGAAATCTATATTAATGCAATACAAATTGCCGATACGAACAATACTAAGTAAGTACTCTTACGGTTACTATTACTCAACGGGAAAAGGTGGATATATTATTCTTGATTTATGGCGAATGCATATGATAGCATTCGTACGTGTACATATTGTTAGAGATTGATATTGTAGGGATTTGGATTGCTATCAATGTCGTTGGCATCCGACCAATAGCTGTGTATTTGTTATTGTGTAAATTCGCCCTTTAATGTTTTTAAACAATATGGACTTATTTTAAAATAGATAATCCAATTAAGGTGTGAACTACACATATATCGCTATTTAATTTATTTACCTAGTAAGGCAAACATATTCACCATATTTTAATGAATATGTTATAACAAAGTTCTAAGACTGTAACTGTGTTTGTTTTCTTGCTCTTATATCTTGGATATTATAGGCTGTCCAGTATTGTCGAACCCAACGGATGGCAGCGTCAGTGTGACAAACACTCAGGCCACTTTCAGCTGTTCTAATGGGTACCAGTTGGTAGGGGACGAAACATCCGAATGCAATAATGATAAGACGTGGTCTACAACACCACCGACCTGCCAAAAAGGTATAATTGCACACAAAACGTAATGAGGATTATGCTTATATAATCATAGTATGATTCCATAATTTGTAACCTCATACCATGATGATTTAGAACTGATGAACATATTTAGCAAATACAAATTCGATCAACGGTTTGGTGGTAAAATACATATGACTCCAAAACGTCCGTTTAAAATATATGGTTTGCATATACCAAACTTTTTTCTGTTTGAAATTATTTAAGAATATGATATAAAAAGCTTTCCTATGTAAGGAGTATGTTAAACTAGTTCAATTATCATATGTCTATCAATTTCCATTTCCTTACCCAACAGCGAAAATACTTTACGCATTATAAGAACATCTGTATCACTCAACTATCGTTTTCCAAACCCGTATCAGCATAGTAACATGTGTCTGGTGCTACCTTTTACAGACTGATGTTTAATCAAATTTATTTCCACAATATAAACTTACTTTTTAGTTACATGTAATTTTTTTTTAAAAAATTGCAATATTTCATAATGAATGATTTGCATTGAATTCAATTGCTTATTTGAGTTTATTTTTAACGAAATGCACTAAATCATTAATGCGATTTATTTATGACATGGAAATTCCGGGAAATTACATGTAACATCTAAGTGCAATTTCGCTTGTTTTGAACTGAATGAAGTGCGTTTAAGGATGGAAATAGTCAACGAAGACATACAATAAGAAAAATATCACTATAGGACGCGTTTATGACGACCAGTGTCACTTCCTGTTTGGTGTATTAACATGTTTGTTTACATTTGTGAAACAAATATATCTACAAATAGTTCATACTATGTAGGAATATTCTTTTGAAATCATAACCACACTTCTAATGAAGAATTATTCAACTATAATGACGATTTTGATCTGTATGTTAAACACAAAATGCAGGGACATTAACAGGGATATGCCCAGTATACAAAATATGTTACTAAGACCGTATTTGATTCGTACAGTTTAGTAGCAGATACTGTTTACCAAACGAGATGCACACCTCGTACACAACAAACAACGTCAAACTATTTGTACTGATAATTGTTCATTAAAGCAAACAGGTAATAATGCGCGAACAATTGAGAATAGTATGTTGTTTCTCTTTCCATTTTGCTTCCTTGTCATATGAAAAAACGATATATAGAGCAAAAGTAGGTCCAATGTAAAGCAAAACTCGGAAAAATGAATACTCGATTTATAAAGAGATCGTATCAGCTACATACAAGATCTTTATACATTTAAATTCGGTCTAGTTTGAGTCGCCTGAAAAGGAGACATATTGGTGTTCTTTTGAAGTCGATAAGAACATCAATTTGGCCACGACGCCAGCAAAACCGTGTTTAAACATTGACTAAAATATGTACTTCCAGTCATGTATATATTAATAAAATATGTTCGTTTGCCAATTTTCCTGACTGTAATTAGTTATGTTGCCAATTTCTAGTGAGTGGAAATTTATATAATTATTACAATTAATTCTATGCATTAGCATGATTACTAAAACTTCTTGTAATATCGTATACTGTTTTGTGTTCTTCAGTATGCGCTGCCCTACCCTCAATAAGTGAAGGTTCAGTCGTAGGTGGGGCCCAGGCTCAATACATTGAAGGAAATACTGTCACTATCGTATGCAATCTCCCATATGCTTTACTTGGAGATGCCGCAATGACATGTGGTACGGATGGTCAATGGAGCGCGGCACCGACCTGTCCACTAGGTACTGAATTGTGTTTTTGTCATTCAGAAATCTATATTAATGTAATACAAATTGCCGATACGAACAATACTAAGTAAGTACTCTTACGGTTACTATTACTCAACGGGAAAAGGTGGATATATTATTCTTGATTTATGGCGAATGCATATGATAGCATTCGTACGTGTAAATATTGTTAGAGATTAATATTGTAGGGATTTGGATTGCTATCAATGTCGTTGGTATCCGACCAATAGCTGTGTATTTGTTATCTTATAAATTCGCCCTTTTATGTTTATAAACAATATGGACTTATTTTAAAATAGATAATCCAATTAAGGTGTGAACTACACATATATCGCTATTTAATTTATTTACCTAGTAAGGCAAACATATTCACCATATTTTAATGAATATGTTATAACAAAATTCTAAGACTGTAACTGTGTTTGTTTTCTTGCTCTTATATCTTGGATATTATAGGCTGTCCAGTATTGTCGAATCCAACGGATGGCAGCGTCAGTGTGACAAACACTCAGGCCACTTTCAGCTGTTCTAATGGGTACCAGTTGGTAGGGGAGGAAACATCCGAATGCAAAAATGATAAGACGTGGTCTACAACACCACCGACCTGCCAAAAAGGTATAATTGCACACAAAACGTAATGAGGATTATGCTTATATAGTCATAGTATGATTCCATAATTTGTAACCTCATACCATGATGATTTAGAACTGATGAACATATTTAGCAAATACAAATTTGATCAACGGTTTGGTGGTAGAATACATAGGACTCCAAAACATCCGTTTAATATATATGGTTTGCATATACCAAACTTTTTTCTGTTTGAAATTATTTAAGAATATGATTTAAAAAGCTTTCCTATGTAATGAGTATGTTAAACTAGTAAAATTATCATATGTCTATCAAATTCCATTTCCTTACCAAACAGCGAAAATACTTACGCCTTATTAGAAAATCTTTATCACCCTACTATCGTTTTCCGAACCCGTAACAAAATAGTAGCATATATTGAATGCTACCTTTTACAGACTTTTTAATCAAGTTTATTTTCATAATATAAACTAACTGTTCAGTTACACATTGTTTTCAGGTACGTGCTATATTTTCTAATGTATGATTTGCATTAAATTTAATTGCTACTCTGTGTTTATATTGAACGGAATGTACTAAATCATTAATGCGATTTATATATGACATTATGTCTGAATGATACGAATATGTTAAAAACATATTGTTATTTTACGAACATGCGTTCATCTTACGACCCCCAGTAGGAAGATAATTATTGTTATAACATTATGATGACAGCTCGAACTTAACATTTGTATATATGTTTATTAAATAAAATTAATATTTTGATCAAAGTTAATTACATAGTCATTTTTTCCGTTTTTTAGTTTGTGCCGATGTACCTGAAGTACCTAACAGCGCTATCGATGGAGGGCTGTTGACCCAGTATATAGGCGGAGATTCTGTAACAATCGTCTGCAATCCTGGGTACACTATATTCGGGGCTTCTGTTGTTTCCTGCCAGGCGACTGGACAGTGGCAAACACCACCCGTCTGCTATAAAGGTATGTACATATTTAATTCGATGAAATATTCAATGTTGTGTTGATATTGTTGCATAACAATGTCGTTAAACACAGAAAGGGTACGTTACAACGTAACATTCGAACAGAAGGGGTATACGTGTATGCCTTACTTATGTTGATATCACTTGTCCTTGCTTTACTACATAAACATTAATTTGAAACGTACGGATGAGGAAGTATTTATACTTGAGGTATCCGATGCACAAATAAGGTTGTAATTTGATAGTCTCTTTCGCTATTATGTTAAATATTGACGCCCGATGATCCTATATTAGTTTGATATCATTTCAAAGGGTAGTGCTTGCTGGTTACTAATATGCAAAAGAAATGACTGAGAAATGTCTTACAAATAAACTTACTGCAGTTTGTATTTTGCTCTTTATTACAACTGAAATTGAAGGTAAAATACTTATTTCGCAATACTAATAAGCCAAAAACGCTTGTTTGCAAGATTTGATGAAGTGGAATTTTTACATATCATTTCTTTTCTCTTAAACCTATTTCAAGTAAAACCAAATCATAGGGGGTCACCAGAAATAATTCATATGATTTTACATCAGCTACCTTAAAGCGTTACTCGTATTTAAAATCAAAAGAAATGTATAACACAAATAAATTTTGAGTGATAAACCTTTAACGACTTACAAAATTAATAATGCATTAATGGAAAATAGTAATTACTGATAACAAGATTGTAACCGTATATTTTGTGGCTGGAAACGTACAAATATTAAATGGCTGGTGGGTCCTAAAGGATTTACAGTGATCAACTATCGTCTCATAAGGTAGAAATACCGTGTTCGCTGTTCCTCTCCTTCAAATTCAACACGATATCCTTCATAATAATCATTGTTCTAAATATTTATTCATCCGTTTCAGTACATAAAATCAATTGTTTTAATTGTGGTACAGCTTTTTGGGGAGTAAGCGTGAATATTTAACAAAAGGCACTAACATACCTCTTACTAAGCTTTTATTCTTAGATAGATCAACTCAACAAGTGTACGACAAAATAACAAGAATCTCAGTAAAATGTGAATACAAAAGAAAACTGCATATCAACGAAAAAGTCAAACATTTACGTTCTACTCCCATGGCAGCGAGATTAAGGGATATACTCGGCGCATATTTGTTTGTACTGTTATATGGTAAAATACACATGAACGACCAATAAAGTTCTTAATCATCTACAGACTGCCCATCGCTGGACGACCCATCAAGCGGCACTGTTACAGTGACAGGCTACAGCTTTGATGATACCGCCACCTATACATGCGACAATGACTATGACATAGTAGGATCGGCTTTGAGAACATGCGCCATTACTGGACAATGGTCAATTTCGGCTGCATCTTGTGTTCGAAGTAAGTATAACATTTCTTAATGTTTGATTTCACACGATAAATATTATTAAATTATACCCCAAAATTAGTGATTTTTTATCATATAGATACATACAATGGTTTTATTGTCTTTTTACTTCTCGCTAGACTGTGGCCCAGCCCCTACAGTTCCATACAGTTCCCACAATACCCCCGGAAGTACACAACTTGGGGCGATATACACATACGCGTGCAACAACGGATATGAAGCAGTAGGCTCACCTACTAGCACGTGTGAAGAAAGTGGCTGGTCATATGACTTTCGATGCGAACCGAGTAAGAGTGTTATTCTTGTTTAGTACTTTTTTAGCATTTACGTTTACATCTTCCTTGCTGATATTATTTACGGACTAAATATTTTAAATATTTAAGTCATGCAGATACAGTCTCAAAGGAGTGTTTATATTTTGTCAAGTATTAAAACAAAACAAAACTAGATTACTCGTGACACTAAAGTCAGTTCAACATCAAACAAATGCAAACAGTGAGAATATAAATAAAATTAAATAATATTAATATAAATATAAATTAATAATACGTTCATAAACAATGTTTTAAATGAATCTTTCACCCCTGTACATAGACTTGAACGAAGAATGTTCAGAGGCACCAAACCAATGTTCTGACCCCTGGGCTGAGTGTACGTCTGCTGGAGTCTCGACACCGCAATGTAAATGTAAGAGCGGGCTTATGGAGGTCGGCGGTGTTTGCAAATCACGTGAGTATTTGTTTATGATGTTAAAAATGCCCAAGTATTGTGTATGAACCGCTTGGCGTTCTTATGACATATGTAATGCATTTCTAAACGCTAATTGGACAATCGCTACGTCATTCGCTTGGGCAGTGGTAAACGACGTTGTAAATTAACCCGATTAATGTTCACAGGCTTTAAATGCATTTAATTGTTTTTTTATATTGTTCCTGAACTACTACATATGTTTATATCTCAATTAAATACAATGGGAAAAGGCAGAGAAACTATTCATAATGTATGTTATATGTATATATAATGATTTAATGTATTATATAATTGTGTCATTGAATACATTTTTTTTTAAACTAACGATGGTTAAAAAATATATGATATGACCTATTTACAATAAACAAAATATATAAAAATGTTTTGGACACAGTTTTTAACAGTATGACATTTTAAATGTAACTACCATGATTTTTGTATTCGTATAAGTAGTTAAACATATGTTTTATATTCTTGCCTGTCGGATAATGTTGAACTTGACTTTCATTTATTAATTCGAAAGACATCTCAGTTTTATAAAGTTTTATAAGCGTATTCCATGTTTGTTTATAATTTAGCATTAGGCGGATCGTGCAGTAACACAGAGGACTGCAATGCCATTTCCAACAGCGAATGCGCCAACCTGATATGTTCCTGTCAAGCAAATTATGCTGGAGACTCAGATTGCAAACTAAGTGAGTTCATGGCCAAGTGATATTTCATTGACTGGTAAAACACAAAAACCGTTGCAATAAAAATGAAACACGGTCTTATAGTATTATTTGCTTTTAAATATCAAACAAAGGGTTTTTAAGCAGAGTTAATTTTATCTTATCTTATGTTCAACATTCTTCACAATTTTAATTACTGTTACTGCATATTATGGAATCCATTATGAACTAAAGGTATTTCTTTTTTCCACTAATAATCGAACGGTTTTATAACTGTTAATTGCTGCATGTAAATACCAACTGATGTTTATTTCTTGTAGATTGTAATCAAACACCAACTGTTTTGTATTTCCGCAAGGAATTTGATCAAATACCAACTGTTATGACATTCTATTAGAATTTAATCAAAAACCAAATGTTTTGCGTTTTGTAGAATTTGATCAAATACTACTTTTTTTGTTTATGTAGATTTTACTCAAATACCAAATGTTCTATTTCTTGCAGAACGTAACCAAATCCAACTGATGTTTATTTCTTGTAGAGTGTAATCGAATACCAACTGTTTTGAGTTTCCTGTGGAATTTAATCAAATACCATTTTTTTCTGTTTCTTATAGAATGTGATCAAATACCAACAGTTTCGGGAGCTATGATTTATTCTAATAGTGGATTTGTAACTGAAGAGGGGGAACCCGTGCCGGTGGATGGGGCGCAGGTTACGTTCGCATGTAACAAAGGTTTCTCTATGGATGGTGAAGCCGCTATCACATGCGGATTAGATGGACGCTGGTCAAACACACCTTCATGTATTGTCGGTTGGTAACGCATTCGTGTATGGAATGTCTATCAATTTCCATTTCCTTACCCAACAGCGAAAATACTTTACGCATTATAAGAACATCTGTATCACTCAACTATCGATTTCCAAACCCGTATCAGCATAGTAACATGTGTTGAGTGCTACCTTTTACAGACTGATGTTTAATCAAATTTATTTCCACAATATAAACTTACTTTTCAGTTACATGTTATTTTCAGGAAAGTGCAATATTTCATAATGAATTATTTGCATTGAATTCAATTGCTGATTTGATTTGATTTTTAACGAAATGCACTAAATCATTTATGCGATTTATTTATGACATTATTTCCAATATGGAAATTCCGGGAAATTACGTGTAACATCTAAGTGCAATTTTGCTTGTTTAAAACTGAATGCAGTGCGTTTAAAGATGAAAATAGTCAACGAAGACATACATGTAAAGGAATATCACTATAGGACGCGTTTATGACGACCAGCGTCACTTCCTGTTTGGTGTATTAACATGCATACGTCTCGACCATTACGCAGTATCGACGTATATTCGTTTACACAGGCGGCTGCATAAACACAACAAACAAGCATCAAACTATTTGTACTGATAACTGTTTAATCAAACAAACAGGTGTATTAGGAGCAAATAATTAAAAATAAAAATAGCATAGCATGCATACGTGTATATATTGTTAGAGTGACAAGTTCTATTGTATGTATACTGTCTACGTAGCTTTGAATGGCCCCCGTATTTTCACTATTTTTTAAAAAAGAGCTACAAATAAATGAAAAATTGTACATTAAGTTTGCTCAAATCCGAAAAAGAGAAAGCAATGATGCAAAATCGGATATCTTGATACAATCTTTTTGGCTCTCTCAACCAACTTGTATAGAGCTAAACCTATATAAGTTGGATTCTACGATCAATCTGTTCTGTTTATTCATAGTCCGATTAAACATTTTCACAGTTTATTAATGTGATAAATCAGGTCAAGATTGTTTACATTTGTAAAATAAATAAATGTACAAAGAATTCATTCTGTGTAGGAATATTCTTTTGATATTATAACCACACTTCTAATGAAGAATTATTTAATTATAAGGACGATTTTGATCTGTATGTTAAACACAGAATAAAACTGAATCTATAGGGACATTAACAGGGAAATGCCCAGTATACAAAAACGTTATTAATACCGTATTTGAATCGTACAGTTTAGGGTTAGATACTGTTCACCAAACGAGATGCACGCCACAAACACAACAAACAACGTCAAACTGCTGGCATTGATAAATGTTCATTAAAGCAAACAGGTAATAACGAGCGAACAATTGAAAATAGTATGTTGTTTCTTTTTTCATTTTGCTTCCTTGTCATATGAAAACACGATATATAGAGCAAACGTAAGTCCAATGTAAAGTAAAACTCGGAAAATTGAGTAATCGATATATAAAGATATCGCATCAGTTGCATACAAGATCTTTATAAATTTAAATTCGATCTAGTTTGAGTCGCCTGAAAAGTAGACATATTGATGTTCCTTTGACGTCGATAAGACCGTCATTTTGGCCAAGGCGTCAGCAAAACCGTGTTTAAACATTGACTTAAGTATGTTCTATCCAGGCATGTATATATTAATAAAATATGTTCGTTTGCCAATTTATCTGACTGTAATAAGTTATGTTGCCAATTTCTAGTGAGTGGAAATTAATATAATTATTACATTTAATTCAATGCATTAGCATGATTACTAAAACTTCTAGTAATAATGTAAAATGTTTTGTGCTCTACAGTATGCGCTGCCCTACCCTCAATAAGTGAAGGTTCGGTCGAAGGTGGGACCCAGGCTCAATACCTTGAAGGAAATACTGTCACTATCGTATGCAATCTCCCATATGCGTTACTTGGAAATGCCGCAATGACTTGTGGTTCAGATGGTCAATGGAGCGCTGCGCCGACCTGTCCACTAGGTACTGAATTGTATTTTTGTCATTCAGAAATCGATAAAAATCAATACACATTGTCGATACAAACAATACTAAGTAAGTACTCTTACGGTTGATGTCACGCAGCGGGAAAAGGTGGATATATTATTCTTGATTTATGGCGAATGCATATGATAGCATTCGTACGTGTAAATATTGTTAGAGTTTGATTTTGTAGGGATTTGGATTGTTATCAATGTCGTTGGCACCGACCAATAGCTGTTTATTTGTAATTGTGTAAATTCGCCCTTTTATGTTTATAAACAATATGGACTTATTTTGAAATTTATCATCCAATTAAGGTGTGAACTACACATATATCGCTATTTAATTTATTTACCTAGCAAGGCAAACATATTCACCATATTTTAATGAATATGTTATAACAAAATTCTAAGACTGTAACTGTGTTTGTTTTCTTACTCTTATATCTTGGATATTATAGGCTGTCCAGTATTGTCGAACCCAACGGATGGCAGCGTCAGTGTGACAAACACTCAAGCCACTTTCAGCTGTTCTAATGGGTACCAGTTGGTAGGGGAGGAAACATCCGAATGCAAAAATGATAAGACGTGGTCTACAACACCACCGACCTGCCAAAAAGGTATAATTGCACACAAAATGTAATGAGGATTATGCTTATATAATCATAGTATGATTCCATAATTTGTAACCTCATACCATGATGATTTAGAACTGATGAACATATTTAGCAAATACAAATTAGATCAACGGTTTGGTGGTAAAATACATAGGACTCCAAAACGTCCGTTTAAAATATATGGTTTGCATATACCAAACTTTTTTCTGTTTGAAATTATTTAAGAATATGATTTTAAAAGCTTTCCTATGTAATGAGTATGTTAAACTAGTAAAATTGTCTATCAATTTCCATTTCCTTACCCAACAGCGAAAATACTTACGCCTTATTAGAAAATCTTTATCACCCTACTATCGTTTTCCGAACCCGTAACAAAATAGTAGCATGTATTGAATGCTACCTTTTACAGACTTTTTAATCAAGTTTATTTTCATAATATAAACTAACTGTTCAGTTACACATTGTTTTCAGGGACGTGTTATATTTTCTAATGTATGATTTGCATTAAATTTAATTGCTACTCTGTGTTTATATTGAACGGAATGTACTAAATCATTAATGCGATTTATATATGACATTATGTCTGAATGATACGAATATGTTAAAAACATATTGTTATTTTACGAACATGCGTTCATCTTACGACCCCCAGTAGGAAGATAATTATTGTTATAACATTATGATGACAGCTCGAACTTAACATTTGTAGATATGTTTATTAAATAAAATTAATATTTTGATCAAAGTTAATTACATAGTCATTTTTTCCGTTTTTTAGTTTGTGCCGATGTACCTGAAGTACCTAACAGCGCTATCGAGGGAGGGCTGTTGACCCAGTATATAGGCGGAGATTCTGTAACAATCGTCTGCAATCCTGGGTACACTATATTCGGGGCTTCTGTTGTTTCCTGCCAGGCGACTGGACAGTGGCAAACACCACCCGTCTGCTATAAAGGTATGTATATATTTAATTCGATGAAATATTCAATGTTGTGTTGTTATTGTTGCATAACAATGTCGTTAAACACAGAAAGGGTACGTTACAACGTAACATTCGAACAGAAGGGGTATACGTGTATGCCTTACTTATGTTGATATCACTTGTTCTTGCTTTACTACATAAACATTAATTTGAAACGTACGGATGAGGAAGTATTTATACTTGAGGTATCCGATGCACAAATAAGGTTGTAATTTGATAGTCTCTTTCGCTATTATGTTAAATATTGACGCCCGATGATCCTATATTAGTTTGATATCATTTCAAAGGGTAGTGCTTGCTGGTTACTAATATGCAAAAGAAATGACTGAGAAATGTCTTACAAATAAACTTACTGCAGTTTGTATTTTGCTCTTTATTACAACTGAAATCGAAGGTAAAAAACTTATTTCGCAATACTAATAAGCCAAAAACGCTTGTTTGCAAGATTTGATGAAGTGGAATTTTTACATATCATTTCTTTTCTCTTAAACCTATTTCAAGTAAAACCAAATCATAGGGAGTCACCAGAAATAATTCATATGATTTTACATCAGCTACCTTAAAGCGTTACTCGTATTTAAAATCAGAAGAAATGTATAACACAAATAAATTTTGAGTGATAAACCTTTAACGACTTACAAAATTAATAATGCATTAATGGAAAATAGTAATTACTGATAACAAGATTGTAACCGTATATTTTGTGGCTGGAAACGTACAAATATTAAATGGCTGGTGGGTCCTAAAGGATTTACAGTGATCAACTATCGTCTCATAAGGTAGAAATACCGTGTTCGCTGTTCCTCTCCTTTAAATTCAACACGATATCCTTCATAATAATCATTGTTCTAAATATTTATTCATCCGTTTCAGTACATAAAATCAATTGTTTTAATTGCGGTACTGCTTTTTTGGGAGTAAGAGTGAATATTTAACAAAAGGCACTAACATACCTCTTACTAAGCTTATATTCTTAGATAGATCAACTCAACAAGTGTACGACAAAATAGCAAGAATCTCAGTAAAATGTGAATACAAAAGAAAACTGCATATCAACGAAAAAGTCAAACATTTACGTTCTACTCCCATGGCAGCGAGATTAAGGGATATACTCGGCGCATATTTGTTTGTACTGTTATATGGTAAAATACACATGAACGACCAATAAAGTTCTTAATCATCTACAGACTGCCCATCGCTGGACGACCCAACAAGCGGCACTGTTACAGTGACAGGCTACAGCTTTGATGATACCGCCACCTATACATGCGACAATGACTATGACATAGTAGGATCGGCTTTGAGAACATGCGCCATTACTGGACAATGGTCAATTTCGGCTGCATCTTGTGTTCGAAGTAAGTATAACATTTCTTAATGTTTGATTTCACACGATAAATATTATTAAATTATACCCCAAAATTAGTGATTTTTTATCATATAGATACATACAATGGTTTTATTGTCGTTTTACTTCTCGCTAGACTGTGGCCCAGCCCCTACAGTTCCATACAGTTCCCACAATACCCCCGGAAGTACACAACTTGGGGCGATATACACATACGCGTGCAACAACGGATATGAAGCAGTAGGCTCACCTACTAGCACGTGTGAAGAAAGTGGCTGGTCATATGACTTTCGATGCGAACCGAGTAAGAGTGTTATTCTTGTTTAGTACTTTTTTAGCATTTACGTTTACATCTTCCTTGCTGATATTATTTACGGACTAAATATTTTAAATATTTAAGTCATGCAGATACAGTCTCAAAGGAGTGTTTATATTATGTCAAGTATTAAAACAAAACAAAACTAGATTACTCGTGACACTAAAGTCAGTTCAACATCAAACAAATGCAAACAGTGAGAATATAAATAAAATTAAATAATATCAATACGTTCATAAACAATGTTTTAAATGAATCTTTCACCCCTGTACATAGACTTGAACGAAGAATGTTCAGAGGCACCAAACCAATGTTCTGACCCCTGGGCTGAGTGTACGTCTGCTGGAGTCTCGACACCGCAATGTAAATGTAAGAGCGGGCTTATGGAGGTCGGCGGTGTTTGCAAATCACGTGAGTATTTGTTTATGATGTTAAGAATGCCCTAGTATTGTGTATGAACCGCTTGGCGTTCTTATGACATATGTAATGCATTTCTAAACGCTAATTGGACAATCGCTACGTCATTCGCTTGGGCAGTGGTAAACGACGTTGTAAATTAACCCGATTAATGTTCACAGGCTTTAAATGCATTTAATTGTTTTTTTTATATTGTTCCTGAACTACTACATATGTTTATATTTCAATTAAATACAATGGGAAAAGGCAGAGAAACTATTCATAATATATGTTATATGTATATATAATGATTTAATGTATTATATAATTGTGTCATTGAATACATTTTTTTTAAACTAACGATGGTTAAAAAATATATGATATGACCTATTTACAATAAACAAAATATATAAAAATGTTTTGGACACAGTTTTTAACAGTATGACATTTTAAATGTAACTACCATGATTTTTGTATTCGTATAAGTAGTTAAACATATGTTTTATATTCTTGCCTGTCGGATAATGTTGAACTTGACTTTTATTTATTAATTCGAAAGACATCTCAGTTTTATAAAGTTTTATAAGCGTATTCTATGTTTGTTTATAATTTAGCATTAGGCGGATCGTGCAGTAACACAGAGGACTGCAATGCCATTTCCAACAGCGAATGCGCCAACCTGATATGTTCCTGTCAAGCAAATTATGCTGGAGACTCAGATTGCAAACTAAGTGAGTTCATGGCCAAGTGATATTTCATTGACTGGTAAAACACCAAAACCGTTGCAATAAAAATGAAACACGGTCTTATAGTATTATTTGCTTTCAAATATCAAACAAAGGGTGTTTAAGCATATATGAATTGAAGTTAATTTTATCTAATCTTATGTTCAACATTCTTCACAATTTTAATTATTGTTACTGCATATTATGGAATCCATTATGAACTAAAGGTATTTCTTTTTTCCACTAATAATCGAACGGTTTTATAACTGTTAATTGCTGCATGTAAATACCAACTGATGTTTATTTCTTGTAGATTGTAATCAAACACCAACTGTTTTGTATTTCCGCAAGGAATTTGATCAAATACCAACTGTTATGACATTCTATTAGAATTTAATCAAAAACCAAATGTTTTGCGTTTTGTAGAATTTGATCAAATACTACTTTTTTTTTGTTTATGTAGATTTTACTCAAATACCAAATGTTCTATTTCTTGCAGAACGTAACCAAATACCAACTGATGTTTATTTCTTGTAGAGTGTAATCGAATACCAACTGTTTTTAGTTTCCTGTGGAATTTAATCAAATACCATTTTTTTCTGTTTCATATAGAATGTGATCAAATACCAACAGTTTCGGGAGCTATGATTTATTCTAATAGTGGATTTGTAACTGAAGAGGGGGAACCCGTGCCGGTGGATGGGGCGCAGGTTACGTTCGCATGTAACAAAGGTTTCTCTATGGATGGTGAAGCCGCTATCACATGCGGATTAGATGGACGCTGGTCAAACACACCTTCATGTATTGTCGGTTGGTAACGCATTCGTGTATGGAATGTCTATCAATTTCCATTTCCTTACCCAACAGCGAAAATACTTTACGCATTATAAGAACATCTGTATCACTCAACTATCGATTTCCAAACCCGTATCAACATAGTAACATGTGTTGAGTGCTACCTTTTACAGACTGATGTTTAATCAAATTTATTTCCACAATATAAACTTACTTTTCAGTTACATGTTATTTTCAGGAAAGTGCAATATTTCATTATGAATTATTTGCATTGAATTCAATTGCTGATTTGATTTGATCTTTAACGAAATGCACTAAATCATTTATGCGATTTATTTATGACATTATTTCCAATATGGAAATTCCGGGAAATTACGTGTAACATCTAAGTGCAATTTTGCTTGTTTAAAACTGAATGCAGTGCGTTTAAAGATGAAAATAGTCAACGACGACATACATGTAAAGGAATATCACTATAGGACGCGTTTATGACGACCAGCGTCACTTCCTGTTTGGTGTATTAACATGCATACGTCTCGACCATTACGCAGTATCGACGTATATTCGTTTACACAGGCGGCTGCATAAACACAACAAACAAGCATCAAACTATTTGTATTGATAACTGTTTAATCAAACAAACAGGTGTATTTAGGAGCAAATAATTAAAAATAAAACTAGCATAGCATGCATACGTGTATATATTGTTAGAGTGACAAGTTCTATTGTATGTATACTGTCTACGTAGCTTTGAAAGGCCCCCGTATTTTCACTATTTTTAAAAAAAGAGCTACAAATAAATGAAAAATTGTACATTAAGTTTGCTCAAATCCGAAAAAGAGAAAGCAATGATGCAAAATCGGATATCTTGATACAATCTTTTTGGCTCTCTCAACCAACTTGTATAGAGCTAAACCTATATAAGTTGGATTCTACGATCAATCTGTTCTGTTTATTCATAGTCCGATTAAACATTTTCACAGTTTATTAATGTAATTGGTCAAGATTGTTTACATTTGTAAATTAAATAAATGTACAAAGAGTTCATTCTGTGTAGGAATATTCTTTTGATATTATAACCACACTTCTAATGAAGAATTATTTAATTATAAGGACGATTTTGATCTGTATGTTAAACACAGAATAAAACTGAATCTATAGGGACATTAACAGGGACATGCCCAGTATACAAAAACGTTATTAATACCGTATTTGAATCGTACAGTTTAGGGTAAGATAATGTTCACCAA
This sequence comes from Mya arenaria, assembly GCF_026914265.1. Taxonomy (NCBI): domain Eukaryota; kingdom Metazoa; phylum Mollusca; class Bivalvia; order Myida; family Myidae; genus Mya; species Mya arenaria. Next base: position 12,747,285 of record NC_069126.1, read on the forward strand.
ACGAGATGCACGCCACAAACACAACAAACAACGTCAAACTGCTGGCATTGATAAATGTTCATTAAAGCAAACAGGTAATAACGAGCGAACAATTGAAAATAGTATGTTGTTTCTTTTTTCATTTTGCTTCCTTGTCATATGAAAACACGATATATAGAGCAAACGTAAGTCCAATGTAAAGTAAAACTCGGAAAATTGAGTAATCGATATATAAAGATATCGCATCAGTTGCATACAAGATCTTTATAAATTTAAATTCGATCTAGTTTGAGTCGCCTGAAAAGTAGACATATTGATGTTCCTTTGACGTCGATAAGACCGTCATTTTGGCCAAGGCGTCAGCAAAACTATGTTTAAACATTGACTTAAGTATGTTCTATCCAGGCATGTATATATTAATAAAATATGTTCGTTTGCCAATTTATCTGACTGTAATAAGTTATGTTGCCAATTTCTAGTGAGTGGAAATTAATATAATTATTACATTTAATTCAATGCATTAGCATGATTACTAAAACTTCTAGTAATAATGTAAAATGTTTTGTGCTCTACAGTATGCGCTGCCCTACCCTCAATAAGTGAAGGTTCGGTCGAAGGTGGGACCCAGGCTCAATACCTTGAAGGAAATACTGTCACTATCGTATGCAATCTCCCATATGCGTTACTTGGAGATGCCGCAATGACTTGTGGTTCAGATGGTCAATGGAGCGCTGCGCCGACCTGTCCACTAGGTACTGAATTGTATTTTTGTCATTCAGAAATCGATAAAAATCAATACACATTGTCGATACAAACAATACTAAGTAAGTACTCTTACGGTTGATGTCACGCAGCGGGAAAAGGTGGATATATTATTCTTGATATATGGCGAATGCATATGATAGCATTCGTACGTGTAAATATTGTTAGAGTTTGATTTTGTAGGGATTTGGATTGTTATCAATGTCGTTGGCACCGACCAATAGCTGTTTATTTGTTATTGTGTAAATTCGCCCTTTTATGTTTATAAACAATATGGACTTATTTTGAAATTTATCATCCAATTAAGGTGTGAACTACACATATATCGCTATTTAATTTATTTACCTAGTAAGGCAAACATATTCACCATATTTTAATGAATATGTTATAACAAAATTCTAAGACTGTAACTGTGTTTGTTTTCTTGCTCTTATATCTTGGATATTATAGGCTGTCCAGTATTGTCGAACCCAACGGATGGCAGCGTCAGTGTGACAAACACTCAGGCCACTTTCAGCTGTTCTAATGGGTACCAGTTGGTAGGGGAGGAAACATCCGAATGCAAAAATGATAAGACGTGGTCTACAACACCACCGACCTGCCAAAAAGGTATAATTGCACACAAAACGTAATGAGGATTATGCTTATATAATCATAGTATGATTCCATAATTTGTAACCTCATACCATGATGATTTAGAACTGATGAACATATTTAGCAAATACAAATTAGATCAACGGTTTGGTGGTAAAATACATAGGACTCCAAAACGTCCGTTTAAAATATATGGTTTGCATATACCAAACTTTTTTCTGTTTGAAATTATTTAAGAATATGATTTAAAAAGCTTTCCTATGTAATGAGTATGTTAAACTAGTAAAATTATCATATGTCTATCAATTTCCATTTCCTTACCCAACAGCGAAAATGCTTACGCCTTATTAGAAAATCTTTATCACCCTACTATCGTTTTCCGAACCCGTAACAAAATAGTAGCATGTATTGAATGCTACCTTTTACAGACTTTTTAATCAAGTTTATTTTCATAATATATACTAACTGTTCAGTTACACATTGTTTTCAGGGACGTGCTATATTTTCTAATGTATGATTTGTATTAAATTTAATTGCTACTCTGTGTTTATATTGAACGGAATGTACTAAATCATTAATGCGATTTATATATGACATTATGTCTGAATGATACGAATATGTTAAAAATATATTGTTATTTTACGAACATGCGTTCATCTTACGACCCCCAGTAGGAAGATAATTATTGTTATAACATTATGATGACAGCTCGAACTTAACATTTGTATATATGTTTATTAAATAAAATTAATATTTTGATCAAAGTTAATTACATAGTCATTTTTTCCGTTTTTTAGTTTGTGCCGATGTACCTGAAGTACCTAACAGCGCTATCGAGGGAGGGCTGTTGACCCAGTATATAGGCGGAGATTCTGTAACAATCGTCTGCAATCCTGGGTACACTATATTCGGGGCTTCTGTTGTTTCCTGCCAGGCGACTGGACAGTGGCAAACACCACCCGTCTGCTATAAAGGTATGTATATATTTAATTCGATGAAATATTCAATGTTGTGTTGTTATTGTTGCATAACAATGTCGTTAAACACAGAAAGGGTACGTTACAACGTAACATTCGAACAGAAGGGGTATACGTGTATGCCTTACTTATGTTGATATCACTTGTTCTTGCTTTACTACATAAACATTAATTTGAAACGTACGGATGAGGAAGTATTTATACTTGAGGTATCCGATGCACAAATAAGGTTGTAATTTGATAGTCTCTTTCGCTATTATGTTAAATATTGACGCCCGATGATCCTATATTAGTTTGATATCATTTCAAAGGGTAGTGCTTGCTGGTTACTAATATGCAAAAGAAATGACTGAGAAATGTCTTACAAATAAACTTACTGCAGTTTGTATTTTGCTCTTTATTACAACTGAAATCGAAGGTAAAAAACTTATTTCGCAATACTAATAAGCCAAAAACGCTTGTTTGCAAGATTTGATGAAGTGGAATTTTTACATATCATTTCTTTTCTCTTAAACCTATTTCAAGTAAAACCAAATCATAGGGGGTCACCAGAAATAATTCATATGATTTTACATCAACTACCTTAAAGCGTTACTCGTATTTAAAATCAAAAGAAATGTATAACACAAATAAATTTTGAGTGATAAACCTTTAACGACTTACAAAATTAATAATGCATTAATGGAAAATAGTAATTACTGATAACAAGATTGTAACCGTATATTTTGTGGCTGGAAACGTACAAATATTAAATGGCTGGTGGGTCCTAAAGGATTTACAGTGATCAACTATCGTCTCATAAGGTAGAAATACCGTGTTCGCTGTTCCTCTCCTTTAAATTCAACACGATATCCTTCATAATAATCATTGTTCTAAATATTTATTCATCCGTTTCAGTACATAAAATCAATTGTTTTAATTGTGGTACTGCTTTTTTGGGAGTAAGAGTGAATATTTAACAAAAGGCACTAACATACCTCTTACTAAGCTTATATTCTTAGATAGATCAACTCAACAAGTGTACGACAAAATAGCAAGAATCTCAGTAAAATGTGAATACAAAAGAAAACTGCATATCAACGAAAAAGTCAAACATTTACGTTCTACTCCCATGGCAGCGAGATTAAGGGATATACCTGGCGCATATTTGTTTGTACTGTTATATGGTAAAATACACATGAACGACCAATAAAGTTCTTAATCATCTACAGACTGCCCATCGCTGGACGACCCAACAAGCGGCACTGTTACAGTGACAGGCTACAGCTTTGATGATACCGCCACCTATACATGCGACAATGACTATGACATAGTAGGATCGGCTTTGAGAACATGCGCCATTACTGGACAATGGTCAATTTCGGCTGCATCTTGTGTTCGAAGTAAGTATAACATTTCTTAATGTTTGATTTCACACGATAAATATTATTAAATTATACCCCAAAATTAGTGATTTTTTATCATATAGATACATACAATGGTTTTATTGTCTTTTTACTTCTCGCTAGACTGTGGCCCAGCCCCTACAGTTCCATACAGTTCCCACAATACCCCCGGAAGTACACAACTTGGGGCGATATACACCTACGCGTGCAACAACGGATATGAAGCAGTAGGCTCACCTACTAGCACGTGTGAAGAAAGTGGCTGGTCATATGACTTTCGATGCGAACCGAGTAAGAGTGTTATTCTTGTTTAGTACTTTTTTAGCATTTACGTTTACATCTTCCTTGCTGATATTATTTACGGACTAAATATTTTAAATATTTAAGTCATGCAGATACAGTCTCAAAGGAGTGTTTATATTATGTCAAGTATTAAAACAAAACAAAACTAGATTACTCGTGACACTAAAGTCAGTTCAACATCAAACAAATGCAAACAGTGAGAATATAAATAAAATTAAATAATATCAATACGTTCATAAACAATGTTTTAAATGAATCTTTCACCCCTGTACATAGACTTGAACGAAGAATGTTCAGAGGCACCAAACCAATGTTCTGACCCCTGGGCTGAGTGTACGTCTGCTGGAGTCTCGACACCGCAATGTAAATGTAAGAGCGGGCTTATGGAGGTCGGCGGTGTTTGCAAATCACGTGAGTATTTGTTTATGATGTTAAGAATGCCCTAGTATTGTGTATGAACCGCTTGGCGTTCTTATGACATATGTAATGCATTTCTAAACGCTAATTGGACAATCGCTACGTCATTCGCTTGGGCAGTGGTAAACGACGTTGTAAATTAACCCGATTAATGTTCACAGGCTTTAAATGCATTTAATTGTTTTTTTATATTGTTCCTGAACTACTACATATGTTTATATTTCAATTAAATACAATGGGAAAAGGCAGAGAAACTATTCATAATGTATGTTATATGTATATATAATGATTTAATGTATTATATAATTGTGTCATTGAATACATTTTTTTTTAAACTAACGATGGTTAAAAAATATATGATATGACCTATTTACAATAAACAAAATATATAAAAATGTTTTGGACACAGTTTTTAACAGTATGACATTTTAAATGTAACTACCATGATTTTTGTATTCGTATAAGTAGTTAAACATATGTTTTATATTCTTGCCTGTCGGATAATGTTGAACTTGACTTTCATTTATTAATTCGAAAGACATCTCAGTTTTATAAAGTTTTATAAGCGTATTCTATGTTTGTTTATAATTTAGCATTAGGCGGATCGTGCAGTAACACAGAGGACTGCAATGCCATTTCCAACAGCGAATGCGCCAACCTCATATGTTCCTGTCAAGCAAATTATGCTGGAGACTCAGATTGCAAACTAAGTGAGTTCATGGCCAAGTGATATTTCATTGACTGGTAAAACACCAAAACCGTTGCAATAAAAATGAAACACGGTCTTATAGTATTATTTGCTTTTAAATATCAAACAAAGGGTGTTTAAGCATATATGAATTGAAGTTAATTTTATCTAATCTTATGTTCAACATTCTTCACAATTTTAATTATTGTTACTGCATATTATGGAATCCATTATGAACTAAAGGTATTTCTTTTTTCCACTAATAATCGAACGGTTTTATAACTGTTAATTGCTGCATGTAAATACCAACTGATGTTTATTTCTTGTAGATTGTAATCAAACACCAACTGTTTTGTATTTCCGCAAGGAATTTGATCAAATACCAACTGTTATGACATTCTATTAGAATTTAATCAAAAACCAAATGTTTTGCGTTTTGTAGAATTTGATCAAATACTACTTTTTTTTGTTTATGTAGATTTTACTCAAATACCAAATGTTCTATTTCTTGCAGAACGTAACCAAATACCAACTGATGTTTATTTCTTGTAGAGTGTAATCGAATACCAACTGTTTTGAGTTTCCTGTGGAATTTAATCAAATACCATTTTTTTCTGTTTCATATAGAATGTGATCAAATACCAACAGTTTCGGGAGCTATGATTTATTCTAATAGTGGATTTGTAACTGAAGAGGGGGAACCCGTGCCGGTGGATGGGGCGCAGGTTACGTTCGCATGTAACAAAGGTTTCTCTATGGATGGTGAAGCCGCTATCACATGCGGATTAGATGGACGCTGGTCAAACACACCTTCATGTATTGTCGGTTGGTAACGCATTCGTGTTCGTTTGAGGAATTTATCAGTTGTGTTCATGAAACTATAAACATTTGGTACTTTACTAAATTATTTAATTCAAGCAAACATGAGATGTCTGTATATTTTCGTATCAAGTATAAATATGTTTAGTTAGTGTTTTCTATTCGTTTCTAGGTTATGAATTTTTTTCCAACGTATTGACTTTTTATACAAAAGCTACCCGGTACTTACTTGTTGGGAAATACACACGTTGTGAAATTAAATAGACAAATTCAGTGACAAATGGTTTGATTGTACGGCAACTATTTCAATTTAAAAAAAATATCGAAAGGTACGCAACAAATTAATGTGAGATAATTCTGTGTATATTCATAAATGACCTCAATGTTTTTTTGATGTTGTTTATAGACGATGATATTTTGACGTTGCGCCACATACGTACAAGAGAGAATAAATCATATAAGTTTACATGATTCCCATATTCTGTCCCATTAAGCACTATAGGACCACATTGCGTGAACCATTTACGACGCAAAAACTGTCAACGGTTTCGGTCAGCTCAAGATTTTAAAAAAAGCTGTGTATTCACCTTTTATGATATTAGAGCATTCATAAACCTGTTAAATGTTTGATATGTTTACTCATTTATACAAGTGGTGTTGATTTAAGAATTCGAGACAACGACTTTCCTGAAGTTTAAGTTTGACCCGCTTTAATTTAATGGAATTTTTATATATTTATGTTATAAAGTCTATCACGATAGGTTGACATGTTTTCACTACACTAACTTAATGGACATTACCGCATTTGCATTCAGTAGCCAAAGGTTTTACGATTAACGCACAATGTTCAAGGAATAACAGATAATGGACGAGCGACACGCGTCACAATACAAAACGGAAATCACACATATATTAAACTATCAATAAGTGTTGGAGCTACTATTCTAAGAAAGCATTCATATTTGTCAATCCATTTAACTATTATGTGTTTACAGATTGTCCACCTCTAGCGGACGTTGAGAATGGCGTCATCAGTTATTCAAAATGGTTTGATTTCAAAAGCGTCGCGACCCACACGTGTGACTCGGGTTATACATTGGTGGGCGCTTTAACCCGACAATGTTTTGCCGGAAAATGGACGGGAGAAGCGCCGTCCTGTTTAAAAGGTTCGTGTAATAAATTATAAAGTAAAAGCGACTGCTGTTTTATTCAAGTAAAGGTTATTTGATGTTGAGAAACCTTTTATCATCGGTAAGTATTTTCGTGTAATAGATATATGTGGTTTCGGCTTCGTTCTACGATGGTCATATTTTGTTGCACAACATGTGAAACTGTAATTCGGATTTGAGCATTTTGTACGAAAGAAGATTGTTCCAGATTTCTAAAAAAAGCATTAAGGTTTTCCTGGAAATGTTTTAATTCAAAATAAATATGTTTATGAGTCAAACTTATCGGAACTACCCAATCAACAATGTCTTGAGGCTATGTGATTATTTCATATATTAACCATTTATTTTTAATAACTTTCTTCCTTGAAAATTTATCACCAAGAACTGTTTAGATACTTTTAATCATGTTGTTTAATAATGTCATTTAACAGATTTATTATGTCGACAAACTTTTCCGAGAGAATGTGAATGCTTTTTGATCCAAACTCTGAAAAAAACTTCTTTTGTAAAATGTATTCAACTACTTATTAACCCAACACATACATGACACAAAGACAATAGAATCAGTTTGTCAAGTATTCAACTTATTAACATTCCCATTGCCCTTTTCCTGCATTTAGACTGTGGATCCCCTCCCAGTGTACCTTACAGCGATTTAAGCACAGTTACCAGCACCCTGATTGATGCAAGTGTGACCTACTCCTGTAACGAGGGATATGCTATTATTGGGTCTGCAATTATATCGTGTACTATGGACGGATGGACTCCCGAACCTGAATGTCAACCTGGTATAAACAGCAACTGTTTCTTTGTTATCTTAACCACATCCAAACTATGTAATTGCTGCGATTGTAACGCCAAATCATAGGAGGGTGTAGTTCTTGTTGCTATTGTAATATGGCCAGCCATAAAGGGGGACATGTGTAGTAAAACAAAATATATTTTTGCGGATAATTGCGCCTTACAAAGATCATTCGTAACTATGTACAAAATATATTTGGATTTCATTTCTTATTCAGTTTAACAAACTTGTGTATTCTCAATAACAAGACTAACTTCGCTAGGTTTATTATCACATCATTGTCAGATAATTTGCACTTTTTGACACGATAGTCGACAAATTTAAATCTTGAGTTTTGAGTAATTTACTCATACCAATAACATTGATATTTGTGAACAATTTGTTTGATAAAACATTTTAATAGGATTTTAAGTATCTTATGACCTATCTATTTGAAATTGTGATAAGGCGATTCGTTTGTTGACAAGACAAGAGCTATGGTTGTTTCAGGACTTGGCCATGACTGTAAACAGGCACCTGATAAATGTAACGACAAGTGGGCGGAGTGTTCCTCGGGGACATCAGTGTGCAAATGTAAATCTGGCTTCACAAACGTTGGCGGCGTGTGCAAGTCGGGTAAAACTTTACTTGGAATCTATGTTTTTACTACAAAAATGGTTTGTATACAAGAGCGAGTTAAATGAAAATATTGAAATATACTTTCGGCAGAATGCATGCTCTGCATTGTCTTTACTTAAATCAAAAGCAAATAAGTGACATTAATTATATATTAAAAATACATCTTATTAGATCATGCGACTCTGAATGAGTGCGAGCGGAGGTTTTTGCCTTTCACCCAAAATGTACTTTATTCAAGCCCAAACAGATGCAAAGTTGTTCAATTCTCAATGAGGTCAATGGTTTACTATTTCTCTGACATTTATGACGTTGTAAACTTAAATAAAGTTCTAAACAATCGATCCAATACCGGTGATATATTGATGAACTTCATTAATGACTTTACATTTAGGACTGGGAGGTGCATGTGATGATGACGAAGACTGTTCTACACTTACAAACAGCGAATGCAAAGATTTAATGTGCGCATGCGTGGATGGATATGGAGGAGACATCTGCCTGCTAAGTATGTATATTTAAATGGTTGTTTTGCTTACTCTTCAAAAAAGGTCATCACTGATTTATTCATTTATGTATACTTTTGACGAAATCCTTCATAGTTTCATACACGGTTTGAACTGAAATGCAAACAAATTATCCGTACTGATTATATCTTAGTAAAGAAATGGTTTGTTCACCGCTTAGCTATATTTTTACGTAACTGTTCATAGTACATTTTATTTACATGAACGGTTAAATACAATGTTTGAAATTGTCAACACACTTTATTCAAAGAAAATGGTACGCCGATACTTACAGTGGAGGATGTTAAGCCTGTTTAACTTTCCTTTACTGTTGTTTTACAAACTTTCAACACTGTTTAACATACTTTTATCACAGAATGCGATACGCCGATACCGACAGTTGAGTATGGCCGTACTACCGGAAATATCGATGAAGTGCCCGTTGTCGGTGCCTCAGTGACGTTCGTATGTTACGACAATTACGAAATGCAAGGCGTGACGACCATCAAGTGCGGCGGTGACGGAAAGTGGTCGCCACAACCGGAATGTGTGCCGCGTAAGTGATAATGCAACACATTCGGTGTTCGTTTAGTTCATTGATTTTATTTTGAAAGTAATGTAATAAATAGTACTTGAATTAAGTAAAAATGAATTCATTGTTTTCTGTTTCAATGAAATTCGCAATGAACTTTTCAAATAAAGGACGATCATTAAAATGTACACTCTGAGTACAAGGCGAAACAACATTCAATATCATGAATACATATATGTTTTTACAAATATTTTCAAATGGTATCTTCTCGTAACAAACCACTGTATTTTGTGACAGGTTTAAATGAACCTTGTACGAATAAGTGCGTGGATAAGTACAGCGAATGCAAGGGGACTTGTAAATGTGCAAATGGATACCACAGTATTGGGGACGAGTGTTTTGCTGGTAAGCCGTTGTTCGCGTTATTAAACAAAACACATGTTTTATGATTCAAATGTATTTAAGTTAGTGAGGTTATCTGAGAAGACAAAACAAAACATTTATTTTGGCATTCGTTTACGAAATGATTATTTCAGCATTATTATAATTGACAATATTTCTTCCGCTATTTTGCATTTTCCTGATCTACAGTTTTGATTTTAATTAAATTTTAATGAGCTTAGTGATATGTACATGTATACTACGTTATGATACATAACTTAATAAAAATAATTATATTTACCTGACGAGCTCATAGCTACAATAAAAAAGTAAATAATCCATGTTTCACTTACCGATCCATAACAGTATTTCAATCATTTATATATATTTTGTTTCTGTCAAAAGCTATTCATCTTTAATCAAAAGCTATTTTATTTGTTTTCGACCCAAAGCTATTCATGTTCGGTCAAAAGCTATTCATAGCTTATAGTAAACTGTTGTTATAACATTCGACAATAAATAAACATTGGTTTATTTTGACTTGACTTGGAATGTGTTTACCTTTTGTGGCCCTCGTTTATATTCGTTTTGGTCCTAGCAAGGACATGTGCATCTCAAATATGTTTATGCCTAATTTTGGACTACTTGGGTCGTCCCTGTATATTTCATTTTTTAACGAATTGAGTTTCGCCTTTTTAGACTACGGATCGCAGTGCGACACAGACCACGAATGTGGCTATGTTGATGGAGAGTGTGTTTCATCTAAATGTGGCTGTCCAGTGGGCTACTCTTACGTAACTGGGCTACAAGAATGCAGAAAAGGTACGCATGTTCTTGTTCTAAAAGCACACCTCTGTTTGCATAATCCTATCTTTAACGATCTATTGCATTGATTAGATCAAATGTTGAATGTCATTAACAAATTTCCCAGATTATTCTTTTGTAGACGACTCCTAAAATGATATATGATGCAGATTATTGTTAGAAAGGAGATATTTTATTAAAATTGAATGTTTGGACATATGTAATGTTTAGCATCCATAAACTTTAGTTCAAAGACCCAGTTAATCCTCTGTTTCGCTCATAAAGTTTACTCAATCATTTAGTACCATAAACATGTTGGTGCATATGGTATATATCTGTGTTATATTGTGACGTTGCGTGTTTCTCGTAACGAGTCTATAAGGCTTTGAAAATTGTGCCTTACAACAAGGTTATCGGTAAATAAGTATTTGGCTAATGGGATTGTCCCTGTTAGTTATATTATTTTATTTATTAGCAATTATTTTATTGATTTGTAAGATATTAGCATGTTAAGTATTCAAATGATAAAATTCCTGAAGTCAACAATAAATAGTGTTGATGTACTATTATGACATGGCAAGTACTGCTCAATATGAAACTATATAACTTCTTACCAAAGCTGCAATAAAACATATCTACAATCAACCTTGTCCATTTTTTTCAAGAATGTGGATCACAGCCTAGTATCAGAAATGCTAAGGATTGGACGGACGCAGCAACCACCTCGGGAACTGTTCTTACTGTCATTTGTCAAATGAACTTCTTTCGGGTTGGTCCCGACACAGTCACGTGTGAGGCTTCTGAGGAGTGGACCACCGCTCCGGAATGTGTTCCTGGTAATTAACTGTGAATGATGCGATACGTTTGGTTGTCATAAAGCAAGATGGACATATAATTTGGTTAAGTACAGATATAAAAGAAACTTGTCTGTAAATAAAACAATTACCTTTACGAAACGCTACTTGCGCTTTTAAAGGCAAGATGAATATATTTATAAGCACGCTCAAAGAAATTACAGCTCGCAATCTAAAAGCCTAAAAACCCAAAGATTACTGGCCATATCTTAACAGAATGAAAATGAAACTCGAAGTGCCTACCCTACGTTACTTCCCCTCTGCATATCAGGCAAATTTATACGTATGAAATACTATTGTACAGCGGTATTAAATACTGAATGCCTGGTGAGAATAACATACTATCAACATTCTATGTAAGAAAAAAGGGTATGGCAAGGGGAACATTTGTCACCGGTAGTTTTCGCACTTTTTTAATGAGTTCCCTCCTCCTATATCTGAACAATACAGGAGTTGGTCACCTTTCTTAAAATACTCGCCCTACTCAACGCTGATAATACAGCGTTATTAAGCAAAACTGCAACAGATTTTGATAATCACTGCATTACATATGATTTAAAGGTCAATTTAGATAAAAAAAAAAGGTACATGTAGTTGTTTTTGGATCTAATAAGCAAACTCGCTATTATTTCAAAACAGAAGAAAAAACAACAGAAACGGTAACAAAAACAAATATGTAGGCAAGTTCTTTTCGAGCTCCGAAATGTCTTAACGCAAACAAACCACTAGTTAAACAGGCCCCAAATGACATGCACTTATTATGTTAACGTATATACACACTAGATCTACTGACATACTTACAATTACAATTTTTAGCGTAAAATCTTGCCTATATTAACATACTTATCTGAATAATCGTGCTATAAAAATCTAAAATATAAAAATATTCAACAAGTCCACCTTTTTGTCTTTCCTTAGAAAAATAAGCAACCTTAAAGTGAGCTTGCCTGCCTATATGTTGTAAAGTGAGACCGATATCCATCAGAAATAATTATAAAGTTCTAGAGATCAATTCTTCAATGTGAACAAACTAAATGACCACATATTTGTTAAAGGTCTGGCCCAAATTTCTCGAAACTTCTTAAGCTTAACAGGCTTAAGTCACTTATTTCAATTAGCCAAAATACATACTAATAATGGATTTTGATAAATGAAATATGGTTTCTTCTAATTAGCACACAGATTTTTTTTATATAATTTTTAAAAACTCTTCAAGAAGTACATATAACGCATATTATAGAACAACAGGAATAGTGAGTTTAGCTTAATCCTGTTATAAGGAACTTAAGAAGTTTCGAGAAATTGGGGCTGTGCAATTTAATAATACATGTACTAGATCACTAAAATGGAAAGATCACATTAAATCAATTTTAAATTATACGATTTTTTCCACATATATGGTTAGAACAAAGTCCGAACCGACCACTTCAAACAAAATTGGCATTCTGTAATGAATAAAGCAAGAACAACTCATCGAAGCAAGAAAACCCTCGAATTAAAATAGTACTTTTTTAATTTTTCACTTTACTTGAGACTCTTTTATGTGAATATTTGATGGCGAACCACTAGTTACCAATTAAGTTTAATAGTGTAGTCTACGCAGAAAGATACTGTTATACTAGAAGATCAGATATTGGTGATCAAATGGCGAAAAAAGCAAATTGTCAAAAACTGACATAAACTTGGTATCGATGTGTGCAATGCATTGAAACTTACTAACTGAAATACCACATATTTTACAATTAATTTATTCGTGCAGTTTTTCGTATTTTTCCATTAAAAAAGATTACTAGGTATGTCTACCTAGTAGAATTCATTTCTTATGCGTGATTGGCTAGTCGATGTTATCACGTGATATTACCAAGTTAGATATATAGCTTAAATACTCGAACCGTATAGCGTAAGCCTACGTGGCATAGCGCATACAGTGGACTGCAATTTTGGCGACACCGGTTCGAACCCGGTCTCCGACTAGATTTTGTTTTTACATTTTGGTATTTTCTTTACAATTATGATATCAAAGAGTAAAACATTTTATCCAATAATTGTCCTGAAATTCGTTACAGAAGAAAACTTTTTAGGGCCAATCTGGTGTACAGTCCCTTTAAGAAAAAATACATATTCTGTCAGTAGGTCAAATACTAGTCAATGCAAAAGACTTGCACAAATGTTAAATTAATGACAAAAAAAAGCTTTCGTTTAACATTCGATACGTAACACAAGTCAACCAGTGTGATGTGCGTCATTTTGTTTAAAGAATAAAAACTATATCGAGTTTCCTTTTATGGTTGTGTACAGTGAACAGTTTTTTGTAATCTGTAAACCGAATGCTTCTTTTAATCTGTAAAACTATTTAAGATGACTAAAGCCCTCTTTTCCGACAGCAAGAGACCTATGAATGTATAAGACTTCAGTTTCTGTAGCTTTTCACATAAATATTCATATAATATACAACCATTTTAATGTCCGCAACTTTAGACAAAAGTATACTACTTTGTATCATTAAGTTCTTATTGATTGTATAAAGCTAGTGAAATAAAGATGTTTGTATTGTATTGTATTAATAAGTAATATTATGGTAGAAGTCACCTTGTAAATGATAGCGACGATAATGTCAATTCTTTTTAAATTCAGTCGAAAATTAACACTGCTTAATACAAACAGATTACCTATTGAATTAACATGAACTGTTTCACATTGTATGTACATGTAATATTAGTAGTATCCGTACTAAATATCGTTTGTGGAAAATGGGGTATTCGCATTATGCTTTTTGATTGTTTTTTTTTGGTCAAAGGTCTAGGCCAGGTGTGTTCATTGACGGACAAATGCTATGACCCACTAGCCGTGTGTAATGGAATCTGCATCTGTCGAAGCGGTTTTACAAACGTCAATGGCATGTGCTTAGGAGGTAACACAACTTCACCTTTCCCGCAAGTGTTTCATTTTGCCGTATGTTTATAACGTTTGTGGCTAGAATATGTCTTTGACTGAACATTATTGATAGTGAATTTAAGTAATAAGTGTCATTTGTTTGAATCTTCCGAACTCTTTTATAGTACAACATAAGAGAAATTATGTCGATTGATGGTTACAATAATGCATTACATTAATGTGGCAGACCTTGGCACGGATTGTGACTCTGATAGCAAGTGCGCAGACCCCAACTCTTGGTGTAACCGTAACATGCTCGTCTGCGACTGCAAGGACGGATATCTGCACACATCTCAGACAAAAACTGGCGGCTCCTGCAAGGGGGGTATGTAGCTAAAGTAGTACCCGAACTATTTGTTGCATTTGAGTAACTTGACAGAGTCAAATATTATTATCGTATTGTGACATAGTTACAACGTGACAACGTGTACATTAAGTTTTACATACAATGTACTTGAGTTACTTCTCACTTACACGTCTTTAACTTTTGGCTACCGAGCTTGTTTCTATAGTTTTTTATATAATAATTTAAAAATGCACTCTTACTCCCAAATAAGGTTTATCACAATTAATACAAATGTTTAATTTACCAAAAAAGGATGAATAAATGTCGAAAACAATGGTTGTTATGAAGAATACCGAGTTTAAATTAATAGAAAGGTGCATAAAACAAGGTATTTCTACCTGATGAGGCCATAGTAGATCGCAGTAAATATTTTAGCATTCACCAATCATTTAATATCTTAGCGTTTTCGGCTATTGAATAAACGTTTTCAGTCTCGTTATCAGTGATTAATGTTTTCCATAAATGTATGATTAAGTAAGAAGTTAAAGGTTTATCACTCTAAATTCATGTTTGTTATACATGTGTTTATATTGATTTTGAATAAGAGTGTTACTTTAATCACAATAACAAATTGTTTCGTCTTTAAGACCTTTTACTTAAACGATGCGATAAACTAACACGGTATACAATTTGAACCATTTAGCGTATTTTTATCGAATAAAGTTATTATTAGTGTTCCGTTCGTTACATTTGATTTTATTTTCTTTCAGATGATGGTGGGGATTGCGATTCAGATGCAGACTGCTACTACACAAACAGTGTCTGCAATGCAGATAAATGCGCTTGTAACGAAGGCTTTACCTTTTCGAGTATTCTTAGCAGATGCCAAGAAGGTAGATAGATTGTTTACCTTTCCGACAAATTGCATGTTTTATAATGACTTTGTTATATTTAGTCCTTTCTCAAGATAAGATTGCTTTGTTCTGCAATTCATGCTTAGTTTCAAGATCAGAACTCGATGTTGAAAAATAAAATACCAAATTATTGGCCATATTTACTATCGCTCGTGGAACTTGTTATTTAAAAGAGGCGGACATTATGTGAGGTTAATATTTGCTCTAGACGGTTAGCTCTGTTTGAAGATTAGCTGGTCTGCATTTAATGTGTGTAATCCGACTCGAGGGCACCTGCGTTGCTAGGTAACGAGGCTTGCCGAGTTACTGGCTACGCAGCGTGCCCGAGGGTCGGATTTTTATATTTTTCTATCCGGAACGGACACACATGATAGGTATTCTTTCTAGCATACCTTAAATATCGTTTTTTTGTGAAGAAAATACATAAGAAAGCGCGTTTTTGTACATTTCACCATAAAGCGAGTGATATTAAAGGAACTTATTGACGTATACAGTGAATACAAATTACTGCGCGTCATGACGTCAGTAAACATCATCGCAAGCGCTTTTTGGTGATATGTACAAAAATGCGTTTTTTTATATATATTTTATTCATAAAAAATGTAATTTAATTTGTGCTAGAAAAAATATCTATCATGTGTGTCCGTTCCGGATAGAAAAATCCGACCCTCGGGCACGCTGCGTTGCCAGTAACTCGGCAAGCCTCGTTACCTGGCAACGCAGGTGCCCTAGGGTCGGATTTTTCTATCCGGAACGGTAACACATGACAGATATTATTAATCCGGTGTGCTAGAAAAATTCATCCATAACACTAGCAATCTACATAGTGCAAACGAAAGTGACTTTGTATATTAAGTTGAATATAACATTCACCACTATCACTGTAAAATGAAAAGAGATTAAAGTTGATAATAAAGGTACTATAACTACCTATGCGTTATATAATAAATGTATTGCTTCTCTTCACATAGACTGTCCTACATTGGATGACATTGCCAACGGCTCTGTGACTTTGAGCGGCTATGCGTTCGAAAGTACGGCCACGTACAGTTGTAACCCGGGGTTTGCTTCCTCGCAAACACTCACTCGCACGTGTCGGGCTGATTCACAGTGGAGCGGATTTGCACCCAAATGTACCAGAGGTAGTATAATACGTAATTTTTGGTTTTAAAGAAATCACTCTGATTATTGATAGAAAACATATTTAGATTGATAAAAAAATTGCATACTGGTAAACATGGTGATATTTGCATTAACGTATTATAAGTGTGCTTACGTGCTTAGGTGTTTGCGTTCGAGAAAGCGTGCACGCGTGCGTGCGTGCGTGCGTGCGTGTGTGTATGCGAACAATTATTCTACACTGTTTTTCTTAAATATGTATACGTTATGTATGTATATATGTATTTTCTTCACCAATAGACTGTGGGACGCCTCCTAATATCATGTTCATGCAAGCAGTTGATTTTGACTCTACATTGTTGGGATCTGATGCCACATACGGCTGTCGACCGGGATACATCCTTGTTGGTTCTGCGACAACCACGTGTCTAGCGAGCGGTCAATGGGAACAGGCACCTGCTTGTGAACCAGGTATGATCTAAGTTTTAAAAGCTTAAATGTATTTTAATTAAAGAAATAGTCACATTACGGGTATTTTTTATCTTTGCCCACGGACAGGACAATGATTCCCAGCAAGGCCAAACATTTTTATCTACTAGGGCCTTGAAAAAATAACGTCTAAGCTTCAAAAGATGCGGATTATTATTAATTTGTTGAGACATAAATCAAAAGGCCGATATGAAAGTATGACTGAAAGATTACGTTTTATGCAGGGAACGGGAAGGAATGCAGAGCTAATTGTTATGATGAACATGCGTCATGTACAGGAAATCCCACCACATGTCAGTGTATTGAAAACTATGTTCTGGACCCTGCTGACAACATGTGCAGAGCAGGTACTATAGAAACTCTTCTTTGGTGTTACAACATATTTTGGAATTATTATGTTCATTTGTTAATGTGGTAATAAATCAGTTTGTTTTACTTTGTATCGTTATTCGATTTGTATAGATATCTGTATGATAATACTTTACAATGCGTAAGTATTTATACCCTGTGAATAAACTTCATCATTACAATATTGATTGATGAAAACCTTAAATAGCATGCGCACTCAATCACAATATCAAATGAGCAAGTAAACTGGATTTACCCTAAAATAGGTAAATCTAAGCGATTCCTTTACTACAGGAGTAATTTTACCTTCCAATGTGTATGCCAATACTTCTTATGTGTCAGATTTTGATGGTCCATGCCTGGTTGATGAAGAGTGTTTCCACCAACACACGGTCTGTACTGATGCCGTTTGCCAGTGTGATTCGACGCAGTATGTGCGTCGGGCCGACAAATGCGTTATTGGTAAGATGATTCCAAAGATATCCATTCAAAACTGTTATATAACAAATAACTTGTTTTTATGACCCCTGAAGGTTGGTATATCAATATCGCACCTTTCGTCCGTCTATGCTCCTTTCTGTTTTTTTTCGTGCCCGGTCTATACTTTTCGCATACTTTGTGAGATTTTGAAATTGCCTGCCGCAGATGTTTAATTTAAATCCTTTTTATAATCATATCACCAAGCTAAAACAATTACATAGTGTAAATCGTCTTTTTGATATAAATCAACATTTAGAGTTCAGGAGTGTGCGTACCGGCACAAAATTCCATTACATCAACCAATACTCCTGTGTCCAACAAACCCTGTTTGTTTGTTTGTTTTTAGTAGTCCTATGCTAGCTAGAGCTATTGTTTTTATAACATTTAACTAAGTAATATTTTATCCAATGCATTTACCGCCTTTGATATCACGGTGATTGTTTCGCTTTCTGATTGGCTATCTGAAATGGTGCTTTCTCAAAAGGAGCGCGAAAATAAACGTATTCGAAAACATATTTAAAACATTATTGCACAATAATTCACATACTGTTTTTTTCATTCGGTGCCATGGATATGCAAATAGGGTTCATCTTATCATTTTGCGCACGACAAAATATGGTCAGATCAAGAATTCCGGTTATAAATGGTGTGTAATTTGTAAAGCATTGCGCAATCTGTCGGCATATAAAGTCGACGTGTCACGTGAAAGACCCATGTTCCCACTTCGACTGTCATGATAACACTAAAAGATTATTAATAATACATTACTGCATTTATGCACGTAACGTATAAGTGATTGTGTCAGTGCTATAACTTTTAATGTAATGCGAGTTTTGGGAACAGATGTTCAGCAAATGAAGGCTGGTACAACACGCAGGTCCTCACCGCTGCTGGATATGTCGCGTGCAAGTTCCAGTTACTTACCCCTAAGTTCATGCCTCACCCCTACTTAAAGTCGACAGAGATAGGGGCCTGCACGTTTTCTGATAGGTTTTGTTAACTCTCCCTAAATGTAAGCATATTCTATTGATCTGTTTGGTACTTCGGGGACGTTCGTCACTTACAGTGACAGCTATTGTTTTTCTTAACCATTTTAAAATCGGCGAAGTTAGATCATATGAAGGCACAAGAATTTCCGTGTAGTAATTTCCAGAAAGAAAATGGTTGAAAAACCTTTTTTGATATGAATTTGATTCTTGTAGAGTGTGGAGTATTGGAAAATCCTGCGCACGGTAGTGTCGAAACAACAGGCAATGAGCCCGGGGCAGTGGCAACGTTCTCTTGTGAGCCGGGATACACACTAGAGGGACAAACACAGCTAGGGTGCGGAAGCGACCGGATCTGGAATGGAGACTTTCCAACCTGCTCTAAAAGTGAGAAGCCTCATTATTTAATGGTACTTTCTGAACTCGTTAATGGAACTGAAGCAGTAGATTCCTACTCGTATATTTTTGGTCTCTTTCGTTTTAAGACTCGACAATCCCGTTCATGGATGCTGTGTTATTTTGCGTGTTCAATTCAATAATCTTTATTTCCACCAAATGTACATTAAATTTCTGAGCAAAAACACCTGGGTCTTTCAATGAAAAGTTTTATTTTGAAATATGTCTTTAATCCTAATTATTTTAAATTCTCTATTCTCTAAACAGATTGCCCAATACTATTAGCGCCTATGAACGGTATTGTAACCCAGCCCGATCCAGCCTACAATGCTCTAGAGGCGACATTTAGTTGTTTACCGAACTACTGGTTGTCAGGAGAGAATGTTCTGGTATGCCTGGTATCAGGTGAATGGAACAGTGACTCACCCACATGTCAGCCAAGTGAGTATATTGTTTGCAACATGCAAAAAGATTGTCCCGTTTTATTTCATCCACCATGAGAAACAATGTCAATAAAAACACAAGGAATTGATTTCATCAGCACACAAATGGACTAAAATAGATTTTAAATTCCTATTTAGTTATAAATTTTGATTTTGTATTCGTTTCAGCATGATTTTTATTTACCCTAGCTTTCAAAAATCGCGGAAAATCTAATTATAGCTTATTGATTTTCCATACGAGATAAATATATAGAGAATAACCATTTTTGTTTATTGTCTTTCCATATACGATATAAATGTATAGAGAATTACCATTTTTGCATACTGTATGTCCATATACGAAATAAATATAGATAATAACCATTTTTGCATATTGTTTGTCCATAAACGGAATCAATCTATAGCGAATAACCATTTTTGCATATGTTCTGTCCATATTCGAAATAATAATATAGAGAATAACCAATTTTGCATATTTTCTTTCCATATATGAAATAAATATATAGAGAATAACCATTTTTACGTATTGTCTTTCCTTACGAAATAAATCTATGAAGAATAATCATTTTCTTCCTACAGACTGTCCGATGTTAACCCCACCAGCTAACAGTCTGGTGATACATAGCGGTTTAACACCAGGATCTACAGCAACATATGTGTGCAATCCACTGTACACGTTGGCTGGCTCGTCCACTAGGGAATGCTCAGAGACATCAATGTGGTCCGGACTGGAGCCATCATGCCTCGGAGGTTAATAATCAATTAACTCATTTTGTTATATATAAGCATAGATTGGCGACATTTCGATGCATGTGTAGACTGTCTGTGTTGTTTTGTACGTTGTCAGTCAAACTGTATATACCAGGCCTAAACTTTATGTCGTTAAACAGAGTATTCGTTCTTAATTTTGCTTCCTGGCCAGTCTTTTATTTCTCTATTTCGAATAAGAAAGTATTCTTGTTCGCGTAAAGTTAATAGTGTACAGCGGACGGTTTAGATAAACTATTTTGAGCTTAATTATGTTAATTATGTTAATTATACTACTATATTTGTACTATATAACATTTCTGCTAAATTACATTAAACGTCAGCTTCCAATTGGTCTAATACTAATTTTTAGTAGCTGACAGTAGTCCTGCTACACGGTAAATAATAATATTGTTAGGGAAACCGGATAACACGGAGGAAAACCACTTGTGGTCACCAAGCCAGACAAGTGGGTTTCCTCCGGGTTCTCCGGTTTCCCTTACAACACAAGACCACTCTCTCGCGTAAAATCGTGCCAACGAGAGTGATTAATATAATGTTGTTCGGACTCGTTGTAAAATAAATATGTTTAAACTAAATAACAGTATAATGTTCGGTGTTTAAAGATTGTCCAACTCTTACGGCTCTTGAACACGGCGGTATTACGTACACGGACAATTTGGCCTTCGGAAGTATTGCCACTTATACGTGTAGTCCTGGATACAAACTGTGGTATGGTAGTGAAAATCGAGAATGCTTGCAGGATTCAACATGGTCCGGATCAATCCCCACATGTATTGCAGGTATGATTTCGTTCGAACATGACGGTCACACACGACTTATCATTCATCGTCTTATAAAGTTGCGTAATAAAACAACTAAAAAATGATGGATTTGAACACTCTGGATAGGGATTTAAATATTGAATCAAGACGTTCCACAACCTGTCTACACAGTCATTTTAATAATCTTAGTAATACTTAGATGGTATGAATCACGGCAAAAGTTTATAAAATTATAATTTCGAATACAATATCGAAATACGTGTTTTATTATACGCGAAAGCTGTACACTGATGCTTGTAAACAGAATGCGAGGAAATTGACGTACCTGACAACATGCGTGTAAGCTATTCCGAGGACGGCTCAGTTGTCACGTTTTCCTGTCGAAACGGCTACCGATTGGTCGGTCCTGAGTCCTCGACTTGTTCAGATAACAGTTGGGATGGACAACAACCTCTTTGCCTTAAAGGTAGCCAGTCACGTGATTTTGTGTTTATTATAGCATAGCTTATATATATTTGATCAATTATTCATATTGCATTATAATCATATAAACCTTTCAATGTATACCCGAACATTCACTACTTATCGTATTTCTTTTTGCAATTACGAAATTGTTTTCACATATTGTCGTTAAAAGCGTTTTTCAAATTTATTATAACATTATTTAAATTATAAATGTGTCAAATAATCTTGCTGCCAACACTGAATAGACAGTATCATATATTTATAAATAATTAATTTCTAAAAAAAATAATCCATTTTAGAATGTACCTTGAGAAACATTCCCCATGCTATGGTGTCTGGGCCCTACCCGCCATATGTGGGACAGTCTATCACCGTCGACTGTTCTGACAGATACAGTCTTGTGGGGCCGTCTCAGCTAGTCTGCACATCAGATGGAACGTTTGACAAGGATGATTCTATTTCTTGTGTCAGAAGTATGATGTTTTATTGCGTGTCATATGTATCAATCTGTATTTCGTTCGAGTTAGAAAATATGACGTTTGTTAGGTTGCGTTCGCAAAACTCCATAAAAATAAATGTTGGATAAAATATTTGTTTATTTGATAACGTTTGGTATGTATGTCTATAGGCTGTGAGCCACTGACAGCTCCTACAAATGGCATGATCGATTCTGAAGGGTTCTACGCAGTACGGGAAACTAGGTTTTACTGTAATGACGGGTACCTTCTAGCTGGAGTTTCGGACAGGCTGCTGTGTACAGCATCGGGCAAATACAACCACGATCCACCAACATGTGTGCCAGGTTGGATGAGCAAATAATGTAGAACAGAACACAAGTTTATTTTAACATATAACTGTTTTGATACAATTCAGTCCATAAAATATGTTGTTTCAACTCTATCAAGCTCGGAGTAGGCCAGGAGCAAAACACGCCACAGAACTAGTTTATTTTAGGATGAGAAGGTCGGTGTTTCAAACACAAACACCTGCTTTCAAATTGAATTACTTATTAAAAGAAGAAAATAAGTCACTGTCTGATCTCACAAAGCTGTGGCATGTTCTTAAGTATAATATAAGACAAGAAGCTATCTATAGCGGAGATTGGGCCTTATATAGAGTCACTGGGGTGCGGAGGCATTTGGCCGGGGTTTAACCATCAGTTCGTCCCCGCAGGGCGGGGATTTTACCCGGGGTTGGCTGGACCGAAAGTCAAAGTCTTGGCTATTCCCCGGACCTGGGGGGGCGTGGTTACAATTGACTGGTGCATAAAGCGCCATACAAACAATCATTATATTATTACCTCAAAATGTTTAATGAACTGTGTTTGAATAATCACAAAAAGTTATAGTATACATTGTTCATTGTATTACAATTTGTAACGCATATATGCTTCTGCAGATGTATCGCCGCCCGAAATGTTTGTCGCTGTACCTAAGGTGTGTGCAGTAATCTTTAAACCTGGATCATCTACTGCTGATATGAAGGCGGTAAGTACACACTTAAAGAATCGCATCAATGTAAAAGTGGCTTTGAAATTCTTTGCACACTTTATAAAATAAAAAAAAGTTATGTTTTCGGTTCAATCTCCGGCAATCTTTAATAAGCATGCTGTATGGATTATTTTGCCAATGTTTATTGATATTTAAAAACTAAGCAAAAATTTATGTAATTTAATTAAATTCAAACGCGGAAGGTCAACGCGCATACGTGTTGGACTAATTTTTAAAAGATTGAAATATTTTGCCTCCTCAATAAACGTTTTTATAGTGGTCGGAATACACTCCGTTACTTTACCATTCATAAAGCTGGTATTCTTGTAAACAGTGATACTACCAGCAGTACACATTGCCATGGTATAAGACGGGATATGCACCGCTGACCTTGAGTACAAAAACCATGGAAACGAATTGTAATATGATATTTCGATCAAACGTTAATAGAGATACTGATACGTCTTAAAGTAGTTCATAAATATTGTTGATATCTGGCTTTACATATCATACAGGTGATTGAAAAGGACGTTTTACAAGGTGTTTCTGTATTAGGCAATATCACCATAGATGAAATAAGGTCAGTAAAAGAATTAGGTGGTTTACGATTGTTGAATTGTTCATATCGTCTTCATGCTTGCTCCGATTCAATTATGCAACTGGTTATACATGTTGGAACATGTGTGAGGCTAGGTATCAATAAACACGTTTAAAACCTAGTTAACTTCTGTGTTGCTATCCGTACAAAACCAGTAACCTCAACATTAATTGATGTATGTGTGGTATGTCTTTGTTTAGTATACGTTGGGTGTCTCTCGTTGACAGTGTGTTTATACCACGTGATAAATTACGTCATATATGCTATGTCGGAAGGCAACATTTTGCTTAAAATGAAGACTTAAATCAAAGAGAACTTTTCTTTAACAACACCATTTTAAATAAAACAAAGGGCAGTCTATTCCGCTTAAAGAGCCCCGCCTTCGTTTTATTGCCGGAGTTTGATAAGGTGATTAGTTTCATCAAACACTTCGGCAAACCTGTTTCCAAAAATCATGTTTTGACAGTGCTCCGTCAGAGGGCCGTATTGTGAAAAAAGGTTTGTCGAAGTGTTTAAAGAAACTAAACTCTCAATAAAACTCTGGTAAAAGACCGAAGGTAGGGCTCTGTAAGTGACATAGACTGCGCTATGTTTCATTTAAAATGGTGATGAAATAGTGAAGCTCCCTTTGTTTAAAGTGGGTTTTTTTCAAATCAAAATATTGCTTTCCGACGTAGCATTTATGACGCAATTTATCACGTGGTATACACACACTGGTTGAGTGTATGTAAGAGGTCAACATTGGGCGCTCAAGCGTGATATTTGTTGTCTCTTGGCCACTGGGCGTATTCCTGTAGTTTTCATTGCATTATTATTATAGAATAAGTGAACTAAAAGGCTATTTTCATAATGTATAAATTGCTTTTCGTAACTTACAAGGCATCTCACATGCACGTTCCCAGGTGATGATTTCGCTAAACACTATTTTTTAAGACAATAATTTATTTTACCGCATAAAAGTATGTTATCATAATATACAGTAATAAAAACTATCCAACTAGCTAGTATTGCGGTCTTTGCTTAGTCTGCCATTCATTAAGCCTCTATTCAATTAGCCTTACAGTATTTGCTTTGTCTTCTATTAGACATCAGTAAAAAGGAAGAAATAAAAAAAACTGGCCCAGGACTTTGCTGTCTAACTGTTTTCCTTTCCATTGCTGTTTCAGTGTTTCAAACAGGGGCAACGGTTCTCATTACTTTTGCTTCGTTCTGTCAAAGGCAACGTTAGACGACGATATTGTAACCGACATTGGAAAGTCATTTAAAGATTTACTGAACACTACCAGCAATAAACCAGCGTTCCTGGCCTCTACAATGAGATTTGAGGGAATGCCTGAGTTTGACTATGGTGCAAATAAAGCGGGTATAACATCAACAATACTATTATTATTATTATTATTATTATTATTATTATTATTATTATTATTATTATTGTTATTATAATTAATTTTATTTTAGTTTTTAAATGTCAAAAGATGTTTTGATAAAAGAAAGAAAACTTGGAATTTGTAACATACATAACAGTTCCAACATAGATTCTGTCCAGGAAATAATAAAACGTTTTTGTTTTTTTTATTTTGAATCTTAAACTCAGAATCAAACCGTCGGTGAATATGGGGTTTGTGTGGGTAAGGTGTCTCTTTATATTAAAGGTGATGTTAGTCTTCGTAGCCGTCAGATATGTCGTCGTAAGGCAAGTTGTGTAATTCTATGCATAACTGTCTTCACAACTGTTGAATATAGTGATAATACTCAAAATAAACTTTAAGAAGTCATGACTGACGCACTAGAGGCTTTGTCCATATGTGACGTCATGACGGAGCAAAAAGACTAGAGGTTGTGTCTATATGTGATGTCATGACTGAGCTATTGGACTAGAGATTGTGTCTATATGTGATGTCATGACTGAGCTAACACACTAGAGATTGTGTCAATATGTGATGTCATGACTGAGCAAATACACTAGAGGTTGTGTCCATATGTGAAGTCATGACTGAGCTAACGCACTAGAGATTGTGTCTATATGTGATGTCATGACTGAGCTAATGGACTAGAGATTGTGTCTATATGTGATGTCATGACTGAGCTAATGAACTAGAGATTGTGTCTATATGTGATGTCATGACTGAGGTAACGCAATAGAGATTGTGTCTATATGTGATGTCATGACTGAGCTAACGCTCTAGAGGTTGTGTCTATATGTGATTTCATGACTGAGCAAGCAAATAGACTAGAGGTTGTGTTTATATGTGATTTCATGACTGAGCAAATAGACTAGAGATTGTGTCTATATGTGATGTCATGACTGAGCAAATGGACTAGAGATTGTGTCTATATGTGATGTCATGACTGTGCAAATACACCAGAAATTGTGTCTATATGTGATTTCATGACTGAGCTAATGGACTAGAGATTGTGTCTATATGTGATTTCATGACTGAGCTAATGGACTAGAGGTTGTGTCAATATGTGATGTCATGACTGAGCAAACACACTAGAGGTTGTGTCCATATGTGATGTCAAGACTGAGCAAGCAAATAGACTAGAGGTTGTGTCTATATGTGATTTCATGACTGAGCAAATAGACTAGAGATTGTGTCTATATGTGATGTCATGACTGAGCAAATGGACTAGAGGTTGTGTCTATATGTGATGTCATGACTGAGCTAACACACTAGAGGTTGTGTCTATATGTGATGTCATGACTGAGCTA
Source organism: Mya arenaria (assembly GCF_026914265.1). Taxonomy (NCBI): domain Eukaryota; kingdom Metazoa; phylum Mollusca; class Bivalvia; order Myida; family Myidae; genus Mya; species Mya arenaria. The sequence continues at coordinate 12,774,065 of NC_069126.1, forward strand.
ATGGACTAGAGATTGTGTCTATATGTGATGTCATGACTGAGCTAACACACTAGAGATTGTGTCCATATGTGATGTCATGACTGAGCTAACACACTAGAGGTTGTGTCCATATGTGATGTCATGACTGAGCTAACACACTAGAGGTTGTGTCCATATGTGATGTCATGACTGAGCAAATAGACTAGAGGTTGTGTCCTTATGTGATGTAATGACCAGGCAAATACATTAGAGGTTGTGTCCGTATGTGATGTCATGACTGAGCTAACACACTAGAGGTTGTGTCCATATGTGATGTCATGACTGAGCTAACACACTAGGGGTTGTGCTTTTTATTTGATGTTATAATTGATCAAAACACTAGAGGTTGTGTCCATTTGTGATGTCATGACTGAGCTAACACACTAGAGGTTGTGTCCATATGCGACTCTGTACCTAGCAAACACACTAGAGGTTGTGTCCATATGTGATGTCATGACTGAGCTAACACACTAGAGGTTGTGTCCATATGTGATGTCATGACTGAGGAAACACACTAGAGGTTGTGTCCATATGTGATGTCATGACTGAGCTAATGGACTAGAGGTTGTGTCCATATGTGATGTCATGGCTGAGCTAATAGACTAGAGGTTGTGTCCATATGTGATGTCATGGCTGAGCTAATAGACTAGAGGTTGTGTTCATATGTAATGTCTTGGCTGAGCTAATAGACTAGAGGTTGTGTCTCTATTTGATGGCAAGACTGAGAAAACGCACTAGAGGTTGTTTCCATATGTGATGTCATGACTGAGAAAACGCACAAGAGGTTGTGTCCATATGTGATGTCATGACTGAGCTAACGCACTAGAGGTTGTGTCCATATATGATGTCATGACTGAGCTAACACACTAGAGGTTGTGTCCATATGTGATGTCATGAATGAGCTAACGCACTAGAGATTGTGTCTATATGTAATCATGACTGAGCTAACGCACTAGAGATTGTGTCTACATATGACGTCATGACGGAACAAACGCACTAGAGGTTATGTTGATATGTGATGTCATGACGGAGCTAACGCACTAGAGGTTGTGTCCATATGTGATGTCATGACGGAGCAAACGCACTAGTGGTTGTGTTTATATGTGACGTCATGACGGAGAAAACGCACTAGAGGTTGTGTCGATATGTGATGACATGTAGGAGCAAACGCACTAGAGATTGTGTCAATGTTTGACGTCATGACTAAGCAAACGAATTGGAGGTTGTGTCAATATATGGTGTCATGACTGAGCTAACACACTAGAGGTTGTGTCCATATGTGATGTCATGACTGAGCTAACACACTGGAGGTTGTGTCCATATCTGATGTCATGACTGAGCTAACACACTAGAGGTTGTGTCCATATGTGGTGTCATGACTTAGCAAATCTACTAGAGGTTGTATCCAGATACGATGTCATGTCTGAGCAATCGCACATGAGGTTGTGTGAATATGTGATATTATGACAAAGTGAATGGATCAGATTTGGTATGTTCATGCGTTACTTTGAACGTACACTTCCGAGTTTCATGGCACTTGAATATATGCACGTTTTTTAACATGTGTGGTTTAACTTATGCTCGTATGTTTTAGTTCCGATAACATCTTCCTGCTTCTGGCTGCAATACAGAGAAAACTGTGTTGACAAGGATAAGTGCATAGAGGAAGACAATCAGCAGTTATGCTTGTAAGTGATGTAGTATGGTATGTCTACTATTGACTTCATGTACGTGCATGTTATTGTTTTACTGTAACTGTAGCGTTATTGCGAATAATTTCATTCTAATCATCATTGTTTATCATGAAATATAAAACATACACAAATTCTAAATGTATGTTGGAGTAATATTTATACAATGCATACTGGTTTCAAAACAACAAAACAACACTATACCTTTTATATGATTCATGAAATTTGACTGTAATGAAATATAATACCATTTTATAATATGTATGTGGGGATTTTTGCGCAATAATTGTCAACAAACAACATAGCAAATGTTGAATGTGGTTGTATTGTAGTCGCCTGTGGCATCGGCCGAGTGATCGTCGCTATGTCCAGCATGTGTTGTGATTCTAAAATATATCTAAAGATTAAACTTAGTCCAATGCTAATAGCTATAAGAATCATACTTATCTGAAGCAATGTCCATAATTCTTGTATTGTCTTTCGTTTATCCAGGTGCGAAGAAACGCCGTGTGGGGAACCGATGGAATTTGGCATTTTTGCTATACCATTTGTAGGCTTCTTCATAATGTGCATATTATGTTTCGGAGGATGTTACACACATTGCGATTGGAGGAAACGTCCATATAAAAATTTTGATGAAGAAGAATCGTGAGTATATTATGTCTCATTTGATATAGAGTGATAAAGCTGCACTCTCACAGATGAAAACTTTTGAAAAAAAAATCTTTGTCTTGGAATGAGATAATTTTTAAATAAATGCTTGAAAACCAGTGTAAAAAAACGTCTGACAAAAGATCAGATAGCAGTTTGTCATACTTTAAAAATTTGATATTTATGACTAATAGCGTTACTAACGCTTGAGGAAAAATGAGATTTTGGCAGTTTTCAAAACAATTAAGATCTGTTCTATTGTGGATCACCTTAACTCGCTGAATTGAAGGCATTAATTTATACCAGTTTCAGCAGATTCCGAGACGAAAACAAACAAACAAAAAATGTCGAAATTGTCAATCTGTGAGAGTGCAGATTTAAGCTATAATGCAATTCAAATGATGTAGATCTTGCTATATTATTTAAGTTAAAGCTGGATGAGTGGCAAAATCCCTTATTTGTCTCTCTATTAGTAATTATTGTGGTTATTATTTGGAACGGACAGCACAAATACTGAGATGGTTCCCGTGAGGTGGATTTAACTGTTAACCGAGTAATCAGCCGCACTCATGTACCAATATGGTTTAATCAATTAAGTTGTCAATATATCATGTTTCATACATCAGTGCAATAACCAACATTTTTTGCAAAAGTTATTTATAATGTCTGCGAATTCCGCGATTCTCTTGGACAATCCATACATCGGTACATGTAAAAGAAACGGTAATACATTACTGAAATTGATATTATATGTCTAGAAATATGTCAAAATTGATATACTATGTTTAACATTGATATCGTGAACAGTTTAACAAATATTTGTTTTCCCATTTCAGAGCCAGTTCTTACACCCCGGCGGTGGTGTTCCCATCCATATTGCCAAGATTAAACAAAATGTAAGTTACATACGTTCATGAGCCCATGCTTAAAATGGTATATTTGCAATGAGGTAATTGCCCCAAATCAACGCATAGCACAACGTTTGTCTTGTTTAATATTTTGTCATTCAGTCGTCATTCGTTCTGCCGACCTTTCGACCCAAGGCAAGCAACTAAATTTAAGGATGGCATGAATTCAATATATTAGACTATCTGCATTACAATTCAATTTATGTTAAAATTTTATGATACTATGATACTGGTTATGTCGGTTTCATTGAAGCAGTTTGTTCCTTCAGCATAATGAAGTGTTTGTTGTTATAAATTTCATCAATTTTAAACGTGTTCATGTCCAGCGCAGCTCGGCAACCACCCTGAAATAATAAGATGTACTGATCGACATAGTCTTTGATTTTAGTTTTTGTCTACTGGCCCAAACTCTAATCTGTCTAATCTACCAATTCACCCGATTTAATTCAAAAACGGCTGAATGTTGTATATGTATTTACCAAATGTTATAAAAAAAACTGTTCGGCAGATTTTAAAACTTCTGCCATTCCATTGGAGAAAAAATACTACTTTGAACGCTAATTTTTATTTAAGTTATTCTGGAACAGTTACAACCTTGCATAACCTTGTCAGTTGAAAGGAGATAAAGGCAGAATAGTTGCGTGCTCTGACGTTACACGTTTCTGTATACCCTTTGTTTCAGTAATACAACAACAACAGTCATACAAGAAGAAGTAGAAACTTTTGAGCCATTGCACGTTATAGAGGAAATTCCGGCATCAGAGGAGAGGTTTTAACTATGCATAAAAGATATGAAAACACGTTTGTGACTCAGTGTTTGAGAGGACTTGTATAATAGAGACAGTCTTTGTTAATTTGAAAATGTATTTATAGTGTAGAATATATAGCTTACCAGTTTTTCAAAAATGCAATGAAAGCTGTAGGGACAAATCATGTAGTCGAACACTTAAACACAAAACCCTGTTAAGGGGCACAAGGCAAGGGGCCAAACTACAACAAGCTGGATTATGTGCGTTTAACCATTAAGGTTATTTGGATATGATCTACATAGATGATGTTGGACAGAAAGAAATGTATACACTTGTTCGCCCTGAACGCAATCTTTATGTTACAAAAAATATTGTTGAAAACCAACAGTGGGCTTACGTTTTTGTTATGTCTAATATTGTTACTTAAGATTATTAACTTGATTTACATACATGAATGAAAGCAATTTATTTAATCAAATTATGTAGTTGCTGTATATGCTTATTCGATATTCAATCCTATTTTTGTTAATTGTCTAACTTTGTAATATATTTGCATCGAATCACTTGAAAACACTGCATTGTACATGGTACTCGTCCACACGGGCTATGACCTTCTGAATTTTTTGTAAATAAATCTTGAATCCTCAATCAATACCATGCTTGCTAAAGGCAGTCGATTGTTTTAGTTTTAAATCAGCACAAGAACGGTTTCACATTCAGAACTTTGTCGTTATAAAACACATAAGCAAAACCACAATTTCCCAAAAGCTTTCTTACATATTCATCCAGTCATTCTTACCATTGACACAATCGGATAATAAATGCAGTTATATAGCACGTATTTCAATGGTAACACTTTTGAATTTTTTTAACCAATATTGTATTATTCCTGCCACGCTTTGGTTATAAAAAGGAGATTGGCCAAGTTTTCCATAAACACTGATGAATCATTATTTTTCTAAACATCAGTCCCCAATTTCTCGAAACTTCGTAAGTCTCTTATAACAGGATTAAGCTAACTGACTATTATAGTTTTTCAACAATTTGCTTAATATTTACTTCTTTAAGAGTTTTTTTTATACTTTAGATAGGAATTATCTGTATGTTGATTACATTCAACCATTTTTCATTAATCAAAATTCAAATTAAGTGTGTATTTTGGCTAATTGAAATAAGCTAATTAAGCCTGTTAAGCTTAAGAAGTTTCGAGAAATTGGGGCCGGACGTTTCCGAAATTCCATTGTTTTCCATTTATATTTACTAAGTTTAGCCCTATATATCTAAATTGTATTTAGAATCATAGCTACAAAAGCATGAAATCCGACAAAGTTTCTTTATATTTGTTTTATATCAAAATCCTTGCATTTACTTAATGATATAAACGGCGCTTATACCAACTAATATTCGTGATTTCAATCTTAATGGGTAGTTTAAAACAGTTCCTAAGTAGTTAAAAGTATTCAACGTTTGTAGTTCGGCCATTGGAAGTCAAATATTCCTTTGGCTCAAGACCTCCACATTTACAAAATAACATTCTGTCCTTTGTGAATGTTTTTGCCATGAACTGCTGAGCCAGGATCTGCAGCTTGGGTTTTGTTAATCTTTAACAAATAATGAAAATAACAAAGAGGACGTAACTTTCCCCTGGCGAAGGCCGGCGGCATATACGAAGTAATTTTAGTTTGCATAAAATTATAATTAAAAGCCAGAATGTACTTTTTTGAAAGGATCTCTTAAGACTTGTTGTTTAATTAATTTTCAATCCCAATGCCATTTTATCAGTAAAATCACACATTTCATCAAATTGACATATACAGCATATGGAATGTTGTCATAATAATGGTTGCACTAATGACATAATACGAATATCGCATCTATGGTGTAGCGCTATTTCCGAGATCCGAAAAATGCAAATAAATGCAATTATAACAATAACTCCCTCATGATTATTGACGTCGTCTTATTCCATTTAGATGTAACGATTTAAACTCTTTTCTTCTTGAGGAAATTAAAATACCTTCAGATATATCACACAAATGGATGTATAGGTTTTCATTACAAGGTGTTCAATATAAAATTCACACAAAACAAATCATTGCCTTTATACCACACGCAAAGGCATGAATGTTTGACAAATAAACTTTAAAATATACCATCGTTAAAAACTTCTTATTTTATTAAAGATGCAAGGGTATGACGTTGGATGGGTTGCACTTTGATTGCGCAGTTTAGAATAAGTGCCCTTTCCCTCGGAGCGCTCGGAATATAGATTAATCTCCTCGAAGAACAGTTCGACAAATTTAATCTTAAATAATGCACTCTGGTGAATGTTATACAATATTGATTTTACAGTACTTTTTTCTTTTTTTTCTTTTTTTTGGGGGGTGAGGGGGGGGGGTGTTGTGGGCTGGTGCGCTAGATCCGCTAGTTGATGCCAATTATTGTCCCTGTAATGTCAATTGAGTAATTATCCAAGACCGTATTAAGAGTCACCGCAATGTATATGGCGTTAAATACACACAACGAGAGATACACAATGTAACATGACAACAAATGACTTAGATGTAATTAAAATAAAGTATACAGTACATGTTTGGGATTCAGCCACGGAAACTGTAAACGAAAACAGGGGGCTCACTTGTTTGGGATGGGGGATATCTGTTTACGCCTACTCAACCTCTACCTCACACTAATAATAAAAGGGGAACTTCGGAAAAAGCCCAGTGAAGCACTTAACAACGATCTTCTTTGAATGCACAACGCTAAGGCCTATATTGAAACTTAACGGGAGACACGCAACATCCCAAAGCAATAAAGGTATATTATACATGCATCAAAATATCTACATTTATAAACGTTTGGATGCGGCCTTGAAACGATCAGTAAAGTGTTTGCATGAATGATTAAACGAAAGCACCATGGCAATAAGAAACAATAATGTTAAATGCCGTATATTAATAATTATTGGTCTGCCGCTTAAGGACGGTCAATGAAAGGACTGAATTGAGGGCTTAAACTGTTTTAGTACTTAATTTTGTGAATATATTAGCCTAATGGAGGCTAGTATCAACTTATAAGATAATACTTACGCTTTGACCTTAAATAGGCCATACTTAAAGTTTACCAAGGTTTAAAGTACACAAACATTAAGAACATGTGTCATAAATTTGGTCGTTCGGTTGTTGATTTTAGTATGTAAGTGTATAAGTTTATCACATAATTATGATTTGCTTTATACTGTATGTTAAACGTTGAGGTTACAAACTTTGATCAGTCAATGAGAAAGACGTTCATTGAGTTAATCCAGTGTATGAGAGATTTACTCAAAAATCATAAATAAGACCAATATCAAACGAAAACGTAACATTAACGACAGTATCAGTTTGAAAACAATAATAATAATCATTAGTACGCAACGACCATTTACAGACATCTTAGACAAATACATCAACACTGATCAACAATGCTACCTCCTTTAAGCACGATACAAGCATACATATACTGACCATCTCATACAGCTCTTCTTAGAAAAAGGAAATAAACACATATGCACTCGTATTTCTAATAGCAAATTAAGGTGTTCGTCAATCATATTAACGCAAAGCCATTTCTAGGGGATTCTTTTCTCAACCCAGCGTTCTTGCGAGCGTAATTTTCAAAGATACAATTTAATTCAGCGCTTAAAATTACCCCAATACAAATTGTGAATGCACGGATGCACAACAAGGAGATGAAAAACAACTATACAAGAGCTAGTTCCACGTTATCCAATCGCCCACACAATAATGGCAGATGTCACCATCTTTGATGTGTGAAGTTGGACCTTATATGTAATTCAATAGATGGGTATTAGTTAAACCCAGGGTCATTTAATTATTATTGAACTAAAACAAAATTGCGAACAGTAGTATCCAGAATTCATTTAGTAGGTGACCCGATGTGTGATATACGGGGCTCAGAAATCGATATGGTTTCCTTTGCCCCGTATATCTCATATCGGGCCACCCTTTACTTGTAATGTGTTGGTCAAGAACTTCGTACTTTTACTCTTCACTTTTTGAAGAAATTCCGGTTTGGATATTAACACCTATTATTAATAATAATCCGGTCAATTGTAAATGTCATTGTGAGCTCCAATACATGGAACTTTAATTTTATTGTAGTTTGTTCGAGACCAAACGGGATCACATTCACAACATTTTAAAGTCTAAAATTGCCAAATGTCGGTTAACAAGAAATCTAAAAAAATGAGTGCGTATCTCCACTTTATGCAAACAATCCTAAAAGCATTTCTTGCACGTACACGTACAATGTATAAAACCTTTACTTAGAGAAGAGCAACTAATATTGTTAATTCACTTTCATATCCTATAACAATCGACAGAAAGTATAAAAGTTAGTAAAAAGACGGAAAGAAAAATGCATGCAAAAACCAACTCAAAAGTTTTCTTTTACATGGTATGCTTGATTCAGTGTGAGTGGTAGTCATATTTTTGCAAATAAAATTGAGCTTCTTTCACTTTTGAAAAATTGCGATTATCATCCGATGAACCCAAAATCTTCGGATATTTTCGGATCGCGAATTTCGCAAAGGAATATACATGAAAATTGTTTATCTTTTTATTGTTTGTTTTGTGTCAGCAATCCCCGAAAAACGTAAACCAACATTTTAGAAAGTGTTAATTTATGATATGATAAATGTATTGTTGTCATCAGTGTTTGAATTCAAAAGTGATTTCAAGTGGTTGATCTTTTCCCGCGTTATTGTGATTTGTGTAATTTGATATCCAGTTTCCGGTTACGGTCGGGTCGTCCTATTGACAGAATGGGTATAAAAAATAACTGCATTTGATTGAAATAATGAACTGTTGGTGTAAATATAAGCATTGAATTGCAGGATTGATGTCATAATCAGGGATATGAACAGCCCAACTACGTGCATACCCCAATAATGACATTATGAAAATGAAACCTATTTCCTCTGTCTTTACTTTTTGTCGGGCAAGTTTTATCTCTTCCTTCGTTGCGAGTTCAAACATGACAGCGCTGTTTATCCATTCGTCCTGAAAAATGTTACTGTAATAATAGTAGTCTTCATCGCTAAATTGACCAAATTCTAAAAAAATCATCTTTGTCAAACATGTCAGTTCTGCTTCTGTAAGAATCCTGCTGATGTCTTTTGCAGACGGCAAAATGGCAATTGATCGATTGATCAACTCTGGGAACAAATGTACAAACCAAGGACTTTTGAAACACGAATCAAGTGTTATTGTAAGAACAATAATTCCTTCTGGTCGCAAAACTCGGGGCGCTTCTTTCAGGGTCTCAACTGCTCCTATGAAATTTCCACTTTCACCCATTGGTAAATGGTGTAGTATCTGAAAATGAATAGTATTTTCGTCGTTGTGAACACAAACCTTCTCAAATCCATCTACTTAAACATGTAGGCGTGCGTGTGGACTGCTTTGTAAGGGGGCATCAATAAGGTATGCGATATGTGTATACGTATAAAGCGTCTAGCCAAAAAGTCAAATGTACATGGTAAATGTGTGTTTCATGTCAGTCTGGTCCATGTATGTTAATGCAAAGATATTATATTTTTCACCATTGCTAATGCAATATATTATCAATGCTTTATATGCGACGTTGAGGCGTTCAATGAGAGATTTCAAATTGACTTGAAATTTTACTGGTATTGGAAGCTACATGTTTAGGACGGTCAAGTAGTGTTTCGCAAAATGCATCTTCACAATATAATGCAATTATTTCCAGTATGGACCCGACTGGAATTCACGCAAATCTGTAACATGATAACTGGTCAACTGGATAAAAAGAATCACTATCTATTAATAGATTTATACAACTGGTTATCTACTTAACTAGATAACCATGTACTGCTAGAAGCCGGGAATGCATTTATAGATAAGTATTTTTTTGGCTCGTTCCAAGACAAAATAAATAAAGTTGTCAAAACGTTCAATCTGTGAGAGTGCAGCTTTAAATGTCATTAATTCAATTTTCAGTAATATAATTAAATGTTACAAAATTATGTCACAGCATGTGTTATATTTTATAATATTTTTTTACTTATCTTTAGCCCATGGCTTTAAAAATGCCTTGTTTTGTAAAAAAATATTAATCATATTATATGTCCGACACGTGACAAGTATATATTCACATATATGTATTTAGAGGAGAAGCTATTGTATGAGTCTTAAAACACTGCCTGTTCTCTTATATAATTGTGTGAACGTTTTTCCATCTAAATATTCTGAACGTGGCCATAATGTAATGAGTCGCAGAAAAAACTAAATATATGCGTTGAATTTTAATAAAACTTATATTGATCTCTATATTAATCCATTTAACAGTACGGCAAATTTATAAAATAACTGAAGTTGGAGCTAGTTAAACTTTCAGTTTGTTCAAAATGAAATGAAATTCTTGTTTCGTAGATTAAGAAAATGTGTCGATAACATCATAAATAGTTTATATACCGTATTTAGCAGGACGCCGTCGAATAAATCGTCTTCAAACGGTATATTTGGCAATGTATCCTCCACAACGGCTGTCACCTTGTCTGCGTAAAGAAAACATAATCGTTGAAAATGATGCAGTCTCTTTTAAGAACTATCTAAGAATAAATCTATTTTTCGAAAGGATAATACAAAACTTACTTAAATCATTTATAATTAGCTTTCTTGACCATGTTTGTTCAACATGACAGACTGTTTGTTCAAAATAAATTAGAAGCAATGTATACAAACTAAATACTAAAAATACTGCAGGTGTCAGGTCGCAATTTGCCATGTGACTTGAAGAGGCAGAATGTTTCCTTGACATGGATAATATGTTATAGGCAGATCATGAATAAACGAAAGTAAATTTGTAAAATCATACGTTTTGCGTGCGAAAACATACTACATTGTATTTGTAAACATTTTTGAAGCTAAAAATTAAACACAATGTATTTGCCAGCACATTATTGTTTTCAATTTTATTAAATCTGTATCAATTTTCATAATTTGCAGTGCAGTGTTTTTATCCGTGTGATTGAACTGTTTGGTCGACGTTGAAGTCAGGTAGTTATCTTAAAAGTAAATAACCTTTAACCTTTTTAATTAACAGAAAAACTGTGGAAAATACCTCTTATATATGATAGGTTCAGTACAGTATCACACTGAATGTATAACTGAATGTATAAAAAGCTACACGAATGATGAGCATTGTCTTACCTCTGAGGACTATAACGATTCAGTCAAACTTGCTAGACATGATAAACATGCGTTTAAAGAGGAGTTCGCAGAGAAATATCTTACCGTTATAATTGTTTACCAAGGCGAGCTTGTTAACAACATACACATATAAAAACAACTTACTGGCTTTTATTTCCGAAATCATTCTTTCTTTTGCCACATTAAGCATATCCCTGGATGCATCAAGCAAAGCCATATTTCCCACACCCATTTCTAGCATTGGTTTCGAATAAATCCCCGTTCCGCAGCCCGCAACCAAAACATGAAGGTCTTAAAAGTACAAGAGAATAGTAACAACCAATTTATTGAACATACATATTTTTTTCATAATAAAATAATTGTTAGTTGATATATATGCTTTTCGTAAATTCTTATAGTTTGATCTAGTTTCATAAAATTTCCTCTCAAACATAGTCGGATTAAGTGCTTCTTTGACCTAAATATATGGTCTTTGACAGTGAAGATCCGTTTTGGTCAATCTGACCTCAAGATGACTGTTAGGTGATGTCAGGTGACAGCCATGATGACCGTGCATGCAGGTACCTGTTCTTTAGTGGAATTATTGCGGACACAGCTCTATTGCGCGGTAGAGTCTACTTTGCACATACTTTTTCTTTATTCAATACGATATAAATAGATTAAATCCTAAATTTTGCTGTATCTACTGAAGAAAATTTATCGAAATGGCGCAAATTAAAATAGCAGACAGCCATAAGAGTGCAAATGGCCATGTCAAATATCTGTCTTGGAGACACTTGGGGTCAGTTTGGGCTCTATCTGTCTCAAAAAAGGTAAAATGCAAATTTATAGTTGAATGGCACCTTTTTTTACATTGTAGCTTGATTTATTCAAAACTTTTCGATACGGCTCAAGATTCCAAGATTCGAATATACAGCTCGGCTAAAAACCAGTTGCCTGTTTCCGGTAGGTTGTAAAACTTTCATTTTTACCTATTTACCGATGGATAACCAACTATATGGACTACACTTTTTGAATTGTCAATGGCGACTAGACAAATTTCAAGAGTGCGTTTGTTGATATCATTCGCATGTAATTGATCGGGTGTGTATAGAAAAGTTGATTTTAAGTAATTCATTTTTCACCCTCAATCGTGTTTCTTTGCCTTCAACACAGGCTTGCGTGAACGTAATGCATTTATTTTTGACATGTCTGTAAAACCACAGCCTGGATGATTAAGTTAGCGACATAATATGTTCGATATACTATATAAGGTATAAGATATCAATGCAATACATCAAGAAATTGCTGAGATATTGAGTTTGTGAGTCGAATTATAAAAGACCATAATTTGTATATGCAAAGTAGAGTTATCTTACTTGATTTATTAAGTAGGCTGGATGGTTGAGCACCGTTCTTTAAAGTTTAATTTTAGTTTATCAAGTAGTTAGTGAGATATTTACTTATGTGTGCTTACATGCAAACCCTTAACCAGAATATGAAGTTGAGTAATATGCTTATATGCACCTACGCCAGGGTGAGTAGATTAGCACCCTTTTGTTTTTAGGTAGTTCTACATAAAACAGATGGAGTTGCAATATGTTTCAGGAATACGTTGCTGGCTGCTCTCTTTTGAATAAATATCACTTTTGACACGATTTAGTTACTTTAACCAAACTATACCACAGTAATCAACCTGCGGTGGGACATACGAGCTTTCATATACTCTTCATTATATATATATATATATATATTATATATTGTCTTTAAGAAAGGTTTCATCATTTTATAGTATGTATTGCAGACCTGATCTATTTGTGAATTCCATTGTTAACTAGTGTCGATGATGTCAGACAGGTTAAGAGATGGTAACTGTTTCAGTAGTCGAATGTTTGTACTAATAAGCATACCCTTTGTGTTGATTTGATTTATGCCATATTATGTGCACCATTGTGTTTCAATGTTTAAGCTTTAACGCAAACTTGTCCCTATTGTGTCATAGCCTGATTCATCAGCGGTGGAGTCGTCCACATAATATGAATATTTGATGCATTAAAAATACATGAAATAAGATAATTTATGTACATTCGTAGTTTATGGTCGCGCAATTCTGCTTAGTTTCTAATAATCTATCCGAAAATTATTTTAGGATTGAATTTGGCATATTTCCATTCCAAAGTTCCGAAAGGATGAATCTATTGTGATAAGATATGGATTTCGCAATGAAATTTACAAACGTCTCGGGCTTTGAACCATATCGTCTGTCTAGTTAAAAAACAAACTGCTCGCCCCTTAAAATGGCAATTCTTAATGCCATAAGAACTGTGTTCACTTTGCACTCATGTCTCTATTTGAATACACTTTCAGGCGCGTATGAATCTAGCCATAAGGCCGCCAATTCGCACGGGCTGACCTGTTTATTATTCAGGAACAACAACATGCCGATTGCTGTGGCTGCCGATTTAAAAGACCGACTTTCAAAGCCGTTTTGACGAATAAGATTTCAAAATGGCGTCGCCCATGGAGCAAAAACAAAATTATAATGATATCGTTACAAAATTGCATAACATGTTTGAACATTTAAGTAAAAACATGTCTGTGAAGGACACTGATGATTGTAAAATGCATTTTTTCCTTTCACCCCATTTTTCCACCAAAGGAAGTCGGTCAAATGGCATTGATTTGCCAAGAAAAATGTACCAGTGTGACGCACGAACGTTTTTAAAATTTCTTGAAAGCAAGGGCATTGTCGATGACAGCAATATAGGTCCAATAGTAGATAATCTTCGAAAATATAATCCACAGATTGCAGAATTAGCCACCTTGGAAAGAAGGAAAAAAGGTAGTGTAAGATGACGTCCTGATGTGTCAGATTGACATCCATGTAAGCTAGTCATTCTAAAATGCTGTCCAGGCTAAACATCATCGAAAAAGAAGCCTGTACAGCATTTTAGAATGACTACCTTGTATGCTTGATCATTTTAACCACTTAATTAAATCAGTAAGTAATTGGAAATAAGGTATGAAGCCTGATTTGTTTTGGTTCGGATGTGCTGAATTGTAGGTTTGATTCCCAGCTTTGTAATACCAAAACTCATTTAAATATGGTACCTATAATTCTCTTGCCTGGCACTCACCATTAAAACCAGTTTTATTCCAAGTAAGGTTTATTCACAAAGAGCTAGAGTATCTTACCATGACCTCCTTGTTTATCACTCTGTTTCTTCAACACTTCTAAAATCTGGACTTTACTCATAATCGGATACCCTTGATACATATCTGTGTTATGCTTTGGTACTGCAAGCAATTGGGCTAGGAAAAACTTGTGATTGTGAATAATTTGGGGCACTTTCATTTGTCCCACAAGGAACCAGTGTGGACAGACACTCTTACTTACTTTTTCCCTTAGAATATAAGTATCTGTCATGTGTTTGCGGTACAAATAGAAGAATCGGAGCCGAGGGTATGCGCGTAAGCCGGTAATGAGGCTTGCCGAGTTACCGGCCAGGCAGCGTGCCCAGCACGAAATCTTTCCAGACCGGAAAAACATGATTATATTTTTCTTGCATCTAAAATTCTATGTTTTTTTCGGTCCGGATCGGGCACACTGCGTGGCCAGTAACTCGGCAAGCCTGGTTACCCGCTAACGCCCGTGCCCCGGAAACACATTATAGATTCTTATATTCTGTCGAAAGCTTGATTTGAACTTGGTTTGCTGATTCAAAAGAAATTTTCAAACAGTGATTAAAACCTCTTGCCTACAGAGATAGCTGACACTTCTGGGTTATTGAAAAGTATCTTATTGTAAGATGTGATTTCATTGGAAAAGAGTTGTCTCCCATGCCTCATGCATATTCATAAAAAATGATATTTATAAACAAGATTTGTCAGTCAAATTATCCAAATAACATTTGAAGAGTAAGTATCTTTGTTTGACCCGGAATTGCATTCATGTTCATCTTGTGTTACTTTATATGACACTTTGAGTAATGATGGCTTCACAGCAGGGTCAAGCCATAATGCAGCCAATTGGCATAGACAGAACTTCATAAACTTCAAAAGCCTCTTTGTAGAAAGTATATCATTGTTCTTTTTAAAGATCAGCATTTAAATGCTACCTTTTCACAGAGAAATTGACAGTAAATAAAATAATTTATATCTATTAGTTTTGTGGTAGAACTTAATGAAACTCCTTTGATGAATAAATCATAAAGTGTATAAGACAGTATTCCTCATCATAATTAAATTATGTCATACATGCAGTATAACTTTTATAGCTCCAGTCTAGCTCCAACAGTGAAGTGTGAAGAAAGGCTGTCGAAAGAGCAAAATAAGACCAATCAACAAAAGATTATAAGTATCTTCAATGGCCGAGAGTGTAAGATAGGTTCATTCCACCCCGAGCGTAGGGTGTTTTGCGGAAACAAGGTTTACCGAGTTCCGCAAAACACCATACGCGAGGGTCGGGATAAACTATCTTACACGAGCGGCTATGGTAGATGCTTTTTCTCCCACCTCAGTTACACAAAATTAAGTAAAAATGTATTTTTTTGCTGGAACTCTTTTGTGCTTAAGTGAAAATAATTGCCAGGGCTCGAATTTAAGAAATGTTCCTACTTGCAATTTTTTGCAAGTGGGTATTACTAAATTTTCAACTCGCATTTTCATAGAGTTACTTGCTTTTTTTTCCAAAGTATCAAATTAGGTTAATTAAGCATTCTATGCCATATAATAAAGTAACAAAAGTCAATGCAAATGTATTATAATTTAATAGTCTTAGGAGGTCTGCTAGTTTCTTCATTTTTATCAGTACTGAAAGTGCTAACAGTGCGACAGACCTGAGGGCACGTGCGTAAGCCCGTAACGAGGCTTGCCTCAGTTACTGGCCACGCAGCATGCCCGAGGGTCAAATTTTTCCATCCGGACCGGAAAAACATGATTAATATTTTTTCTTGCATATCTAAATTTATCAATTTGTGGAAAAAAATGACGTAGAAAACTATCTTTTGTACAATTACACCAAAAAGCGTGTGCGACGTTGTTTAATGATGTCATAGAGCACAGTAATTTTAAATAACTAAAAATAGCATGTATTACGATAACTTTTTTTCAATTTTAATTCAAAGTCTTGCAAACATATATATTTGATTGCGCTTTATTGAAATGGCATGATATATTTTTCATAAACCATACAATAAATAAAATAAGAAGTGGCGCGTTGTTGAGCGTGATTCATCTTACATGGGGTATGTAAGATGGGTCTTTCCAGCACTGGTCACATGACTGGAAACACACGTCCGGTATGCAAGAAAAGAATTTCTAGCATGGTAAAATTATTGGATCTTCTTATCTGAGGTGGGAGAAAATTAATGTTCATCAGTGTTGAAAGAGATCGAAGGATATATGTGAAAAATATGATTTTAATAGTCTAGATGGGATAATTGAAGAATGAATGCACAATCTAACATTCTGTTGGAGCGACATGCTAATCTGCGGTTGCGTTTATACTTGTCATGTCACTTGTTGATGATCATCTCTATACAAAACAAAGAGAGGATGATCATGTTGAATGTTTCCCCCGAGGCAATATTTTGTCATTGTTTTGTTGGAATCCAACTAACAATGAAATAAAAGCTGCCAGAAAAGGACATTTATGGAAAAAAATCAAATTTTATGCTGATCTGTAACAGCTTGAACAATATAATTTTCCATTAATTTCATACTTTTTATAAATTTCAGTTGAAGTTGACCCTGTAGTCGATTACTTAGAAAGGACTTGCCCCCGTCAGGTTGATGACTTCCTACCTAAAGGCCTGATTCCGTCTCGATGCAGTGAGAGAATAAGGGTAAAGTAATTGCTTCCACATTATTATTTCTTCTCATGTTAACTACAGGCAACTACTTTTTTTTCTACTTAAGCCTATTCAAAAATATATCTGTACCAGGGAAATAAAAAAGTTTCATTTCTGCCCATTTAAAAAGGAACACAATATAATTTTCATTTCTGTCATCAATTTTGATTGAAGGAACTGATAAAAGATACTTGGTGTTAAATTAATTTATTTTTTAATTGTGAAGCCATGAATTGAATTTTAGATCACTTTACAGTGTTCTTCAGGAAGATTTAAATATAAGAAATAAAAAACTGTTTCAGAGTTACAGATTAATAAGTTTTTCAATGCTTTAGAGTATTACTGCACACTTTTGAAAACAATTGGGTATCACACATTATAAATGAGTATATCAAGTTTGGAACTATTACCCCATCGCTTTGATTTTAACCCTTTTTCACATTTGAGTGTTGTTCAGGAAGATTTTTAACAAAAATAAAAAAACTTGTTTAATATGTTTAAAAATTGGAACAAAGTTCTCTGCAATCAACAGGATGATAAATATATTATATATTTCATGATGTGTCCTTTCTCAAAAACAATGCATTCAATGCGCATTTAATACTTATTATACACAGTGTTATTTGCACCTTATTTTTTTACACAAAAATATTCAGTAAATGTCATGCCTTGACATTATGTCCTGAAAATTTGAAGACATAATCAATCGCAATGACTAGTACACATCTTTTTTTAGAATCATTGCTTTTTGGTCAACAACCCTCCTATATATTGTATTTTAATAAAGATTTGAAAAGTTTGCATGGCTACAATGCATTTGTAAGTGTGTTGCCCCTTGTTGCTCCTTTGGCTACAGAATTTCATTTGTAAATCATTGCACACTTGTTGTGAGCAAGAAATGTTTTTATTATTTGGAACCTTGTCCACCTTTGTTGATTTAAGGATTGGTCAATTGTTGTGAGCAAGAAATGTTTTTTTCTATTAGGAACCTGGTCCACAAATACATACTTGACAAGCCTTTGTTGAATTAAGGATTGGTCAATTATTGTATATTCATGCTATATAGATATGAACCGGAGTATGCAAGCAAATTCTATGAAGCGTGCTAGGACTTTTGGGGAAAACTCTGAAATATGCCTGCCTGTGTTTGTACAGCATGGACACACACATGTGCTCAATCCAATACAAATTTACATTCTAAATAGTTATTTATCATTATTACAAATGAGTCAAATCGTCTGCAGCTGAGTATTTATTAAATAACATTTATCAACAATATACATTTGTATTTATAATTAGAATATTCGATAATTGAAACATGGTATGGCTTTGGTTAAATGATGTCGCTCTTACCAAATCCGAGCGCAACACAATGATGTCATACAGACAACGCGAAAACTTTTTCTTCTTCACAGGACATTGCGACAGGTAAACACTGAAAGTTTACCTGTCGCACCAAATTTTTACCTGTCGCAATGTTACAAACAGTATTCAGTTACATCAGCCTAAACCTTGATTTTAAGCCTCTTTGTTAAATAAGTTTTGTAATTTCCCATTATAACAGGTTTAGATCATTTTGGTTAGATTTGTCTTACAGTACAATAATAAATTACAAAAAAAAAGCCAAACATAATGTAAAAAAATCAATATTCGGATCTTATAAATGTCATAATTTTTTTCTTCCAAAAAAAACTCATCTGGTTCGTCTACCCATGGAACAGCTAGATCTTACTCTTTTTATTCATCTTTAAATTAAAGATACAATACGGTTAAAAAATGTAACGAATTGTACTACTAGTCAAACTCAGGCACACCATTTATGCAAAAACGAAAGTAGAGTTCTTGTTATTGGCAATGTTAAACAGAGCGGAAAGAAAGTCAGCTCGGTATATTAATCATCATATTTAAATTAACACGATTGCCGGGAACCACTACATACGGAATTTTGTAATTTCCGAACATTTCCGTAAAATAAAAGTATAAGAGTACGAGCTGAAATCGGAACCTTACGCCTTTTATCGGCTTTTACGGAAACATGTCGAAACGGGGTTTACAAATAGTGAAACACGGATTAACACGCTGAATAATCATGATATAAAAATAACTCTGAACATTTATTTAGAAACTGAAAGTAAATTTTCCGAAAATTAAACGGTGCTGACTTTAATTTTTCACCGGACATTGTGACCGACCAAAACAAAAGTTTCGTCGGTCAAAATTGAAATATACCGGACATGTCCAACTGTCCGACGGACATTCGCATTGTCTGGTCATAACGCCTTATGGTTCATACAATAAGATATGTAAAAGTTTTTTCTATACTATAGACTAATATTTTTTAGTGTAGCTCTATCATCATATGTAAATGATAGAGGTTTACCGACAGTTATTTGGACACTTCAGGTAAAATACTTTTTTGTCATAATTTTACTCCAACTATAATTGCTACTTAATTTTTCAGAAAAGAAAAAGCTGCCATATGCAAGATGCTCGAGATAAAGGAGCAGCTAAACGACAGGCCATCTTTACCAATTGCTCAAAAGCTCGTGCTTTCAATTTGCACTCCAAAGAAGTCTTTGATGTTGCCTGTTCATCTTCAAATGTCCCTGTCGACCGATCTATATGTGTTCATCCAATACGAGAAACATGTGGTAATTCAAGTTTATATATATTTAAAGACAGGCTGCTGCAATAGTTGGACAGGGTACTAGGGAAGAAAAGGGCGCATGAAGTACTTGAACATTATGAATGTGACAGAAAATGTTAGGAATTGTGTTTAAAGCTGCACTCTCACAGATTGAAGGTTTTGACAACTTTTTTTATTTTTTGTCTTGGAACGAGCCGATTTTTGTGAAAATCCATGAAAACCAGTTGAATAAGACTGCTGACAAAAAATAGATAGCAGGTATTTATTTTTAAGTTCAAAAATTGATGTTTTATGCATTTTTCTTAAACCGTTTAGGTCATTAACGGAAATATGAAAATCTATGATCTGATTTTTTGTCAGCAATCTTATATCATTGGTTTGCAGATATTTACGCAAAAATTTGCTCCTTCCAAGACAAAATATAAAAAAAACTTGTAAAAATGGTAAATCTGCGAGGTGCACCCTCGCAGATTTACCATTTTTAAAACAATTTATGCTTCAACTGCCTGATATGTAAAAATATAACCATATTATTAGTTTTGATGAACACAAAAGAAATCATTGACAGTCTTAAGCATTTCATTTTATGGGTGCAGAAGGCTGCCCTGGCTGGCCTCCATGAGGACAGAAGCATGCTTGTGATAAGGGACAGGAGGCAGCTCTCTTTCTGGTCTATGATAACTCTTTGGCTTAACCCTATTACAATACGAGTAACATCATTATCATAACATCGGTTGTGTTTATTTTTGATCTTTCAAATTCTTTAGTAAGGGAAAGGGTTCAGAAACCCCATAAGACATACCTTTAAATGTCACACCGTCATGTTATTCACTTGTAAAAATATATATACATGTATATATATATAAAAACAAACATTATGCTGGAACCTTATGATGAGTGTTGCTTTTTATACGCAGCAGTTTTCTTCGAAAAAATGCTAACATTGATAAACGAATTAAAGAATATTGTCAGAATCATCTAAATCATTTAAAATAGATGTTTTAAAGGATTTCAACTGCTTTTTTTGTTTATATGACATTTTTTTTTGTCTGGCTTTTGTTATTGTGACATAAAATCTTGTTTGTTCTTTTCACAGATGTAAAGTTACGGGTAAAATATGAATATCAAGATCATCAAGAAATACTGGATGCCAACGTACATAGCCACAAGCCACACGAAATGGCTCGCAAGATGGACAAATTCAATCAAGCCAGCACAATACTGAAGGCTCGAGATCTTGGGGCTGTTGTGTGTGAAATCAAGTTTTCTGAGATCACTAGTCTTGATGCATTTTGGAGGGATTATGTCAACGGTTCCCTGCTGCAGGCCTTAAAGGGAGTTTTTATCACAGGTCAGTAGTCCTTATGTATTTGAGAGGGAATAAGTCAACCATTCCCTGCTGCAGGCCTTGAAGTGAGTTTTTATCACAGGTCAGTAGTCCTTATGTATTTGAGAGGGAATAAGTCAACCATTCCCTGCTGCAGGCCTTGAAGTGAGTTTTTATCACAGGTCAGTAGTCCTTATGTATTTGAGAGGGAATAAGTCAACCATTCCCTGCTGCAGGCCTTAAAGGGAGTTTTTATCACAGGTCAGTAGTCCTTATGTATTTTAGAGGGAATAAGTCAACCATTCCCTGCTGAAGGCATTGATAGGACTTTTATCACAGGTTATGTATTTGAGAGGGAATAAGTCAACCATTCCCTGCTGAAGGCATTGATAGGATTTTTATCACAGGTCAGTAGTCCTAATGTTTGTTGGAGTAATTATGTCAATTGTTTACTGCTGCAGGCCTTAAATGGAGTTTTTATCACAGGTCAGTAGTCCTTA
This sequence comes from Mya arenaria, assembly GCF_026914265.1. NCBI lineage: Eukaryota > Metazoa > Mollusca > Bivalvia > Myida > Myidae > Mya > Mya arenaria. The sequence goes on from NC_069126.1 coordinate 12,795,622, forward strand.
TGTATTTTAGAGGGAATAAGTCAACCATTCCCTGCTAAAGGCGTTGATAGGATTTTTCTCACAGGTCAGTAGTCCTAATGTTTGTTATCATCATTTTAAAGGTCCCCTGCTGCAGACCTAGAAGGGAGTTTATATCGTAAGTCAGTAGTCCTTATGTATTTTTGAGGGATTATTTCAACGGTCCCCTGCTGCAGACTTAGAAGGGAGTTTTTATCATAAGTCAGTAGTCCTTATGTTTTTTAGAGGGATTATTTCATCGGGTCCCTGCTGCAGGCCTTGAAGAGGATTTTTATCATATGTCAGTAGTTATGATGCATTTTGTAGGTATTATTTAAACAGTTTCCTACTTCAAGACTTATCACAGGTCAGTACTTATCACAGGTCAGTACTGCTAATGTATGTTGGAAGGATAATTTCAACGGTTTCCGGCTTAAGGCCATGAAGGAAGTTTATATCACCTGTCAGTAGTGCTCATGTTTGTTGGAGGGATTACATCAGCGGTTTCCGGCATAAGGCCATGAAGGAAGTTTATATCACCTGTCAGTAGTGCTCATGTTTGTTGGAGGGATTTACGTCAATGGTTTCCTGCGTCAGGTCTTGAAGAAAAGTTTTTTATCACCGATCAGTAGTGCTCATGTATTTTGGAGGGATAACTTCAATGGTTTCCTGCATCAGGTCTTAAAGGAAAGTTTTGATCACTGGTCAGTAGTGCTCATGTTTGTTCGAGGGATTACGGCAATGGTTTCCTGCATCAGGTCTTAAAGGAAAGTTTTGATCACTGGTCAGTAGTGCTCATGTTTGTTGGAGGGATTACTTCAATGATTTCCTGCATCAGGTCTTGAAGGAAAGTTTTGATCACTGGTCAGTAGTGCTCATGTTTGTTCGAGGGATTACGGCAATGATTTCCTGCATCAGGTCTTAAAGGAAAGTTTTGATCACTGGTCAGTAGTGCTCATGTTTGTTGGAGGGATTACTTCAATGATTTCCTGCATAAGGTCTTGAAGGAAAATTTTGATCACTGGTCAGTAGTGCTCATGTTTGTTGGAGTGATTACTTCAATGATTTCCTGCATCAGGTCTTGAAGGAAAGTTTTGATCACTGGTCAGTAGTGCTCATGTATGCTGGAGGGATTACGGCAATGATTTCCTGCATCAGGTCTTGAAGGAAAGTTTTGATCACTGGTCAGTAGTGCTCATGTATGTTGGAGGGATTACATCAACAGTTTCGGGCATCAGGCCTTGAAGGAGGATTTTATCACTGGTCAGTAGTGCTCATGTATGTTGGAGGGATTACGTCAACAGTTTCGGGCATCAGGCCTTGAAGGAGGATTTTATCACTGGTCGGTAGTGATCATGTATGTTGGAGGGATTACGTCAACAGTTTTGGGCATCAGGCCTTGAAGGAGGATTTCATCACTGGTCAGTAGTGATCATGTATGTTGGAGGGATTACGTCAATGGTTTCCTGCCTCAGACCTTAAAGGAAGTTTTTATCACAGGAAAGTAGCTTTCGGTTGATGCTCACTTTTAATGTTTACGGGTGGAATCATTCGTATCATACGATTATACTGTATATACCCAGTACAAAAGTCAAACTTCAGTTTTAGGTTGTTACCATTGCCATGAAACTAAAACTCAAAAACTATTCAAGATATTCACATTTAACTTGGTACACATTTTGTTAGAACCAATCAGCACATGTGTAGCAAGGCCAATTGCTGTGCCTTCAATTATTGTCATGCTTTTCAACTATTAGAATAACACTGACCATTTTTATTATATGTCTGTCTTTTTCAATGATTTCAGAAGCGCTTCAGCAGGTTGTTGGGGAGGAGCCAATGAGATTGCTTGTAACAGTTGATGAGGATGACTACAGAAGGGGTCGTCTCAAACAGCTGAAAAATCTCACCTCCTGAGTCAGGGACAATCTCAAATGTCTACAGTACCTCACTACCAGAGGAGAGGATATCTCAAAAGAAATCAATTTTCTATAATATTGAGCCTAAATAACTTACTTTTAGGAAAGAAATAAAGCATGATCATGCAGTTTACATGTATGAAACGCAATGAATTATATTGGTTCATGTAAGCAAAATAACTACTAACAGTAACTACATTTTTTCATTTCCTCCATGTCTGCCAGAGACAATAGTCAAGACTATTATCTTTTTTCAATGGTAAGAAGTTGACTATGTGATTGTTAAAGGCCTAGTTTAAGCCTTCTATAAGTGCCCCTTCCCTAAAACTGTGTGTAGTACATTACTTCTGTGTATTGATCTTTATCTTTATTGCCTTGTGCTGTCTGTCAGATCTCTGATCTGGGTATCCTGCTGTGCAGTTAAAGTTTTATCATAGAAATAGTCATTTTTTTTATGACACTGAGTCAATAATCATATACACAGGTAATTGGCCCCTACTGTGGCATCAGTGCATTGAACAGGGAATGCACAACAGGAGATCATCATGCCAAACACTCCTTAAACTAGGCCTTTAAGTGAATATTCTCCACCATTTTTGGCCAAATTGCCATTTTTTGTTGCAGCTTTTATGACAATTTCATGCCTTAAAGCTGCACTCTCACAGATTGTCAGTGTTGACACTTTTTTAAAATATGTGTCAGAATGGCCTGATTTTAGCCTGAATGCCTTCAATTCAGTCATATTACTAGGTAATTCACAATAAAACAGATCTCATTTGTATGTTGAACTGCAGAAAATTTCATTTTGTCTTAAAGCATGAATAAAGCTTTTAGCCATAAAACATTAATTTGAACATTGATATGATAAACTGTAATCGGATCTTATGTCAGCCGTCATATATCACCGGATTCTAGACATTCATGCGAAAATCTGCTCATTAAAAGACAGACAAAATAAAATAAAAAGTGTTCAAAATGATCCATGCCTGAGAGTGTGCAGCTTTAAAGCCTTATTACAAAGGGTTACATAGGTTCTTGTTATATTTTTAGTATTGAAGTTTATGCTTTTTGTTGCGCTATTATAATTTAAATTTTAAAACACTAGAGTATTTTGGGATGAATTGAAGTGTTCACACCATGTGGTCATTGTTATTGGATACCCTGGATTGTTTGTAACATACAGTCTTCTACCTATATCAAGATTCAGAAGGAAAGGGACACTAAGAGCTTTATAAAATGTTCATTATGCTATGATTTTCATACTTAAATAAGCTACTATATGATTCATTTTATATGGTTTTATATCTGAAGTGAAGATATTTAATTGATATTTAAAGGAACATTCTGTGTTCAATAAAGTGAAATGTGAAAAAATCCATGGTCTGATGTATCACTACAGTGTTTAATTGTCATGAAGATAAACTCAATTTTCAAATATTAGTCAAATCTCATTTCCCATCTTAGCATAAACTTTTTGTGGTGAAAAGAGAACAGCTTTATTTTGATTGCAATATTTTTATATGCTCGTTTTAAAAAACAACAACAGACAAATTATCATTTTACCTACAGCGTACATGCAGTTGGGTAGGTGGGCGGACAAGCACATGATTTGCGTCAAGTATGTTGCCCAGTGAATAATTTAGAAGCCTTTGTCCAATCTTCTCCAACTTTGGTCATAATGTTTATTGGCTTAATATCTGGGACAATTTTGATAACCAGCTAAATCGCTCCAGTTATTTGAGAGTTATTGCCCTTCCATTATATAAACTACCTAAAACTGGTTTTGTTCTATCAATAACTTTTGAAGCCTTTGTCCAATCATCAACATATTTGGTCAGAATATGTATGGAAATGATATATCTTGGACAAGTATGTTTACCAGCCATATCACTTGAGAACCTCGAGAGTAAATGCCCTTTATTTATATAAATTACATAAAGTTGGTCTTGTCCGATCATTTATTTTATAAACCTTTTTTCTAGTCATCAACTTTGGTCAGAATATATTGGCCAGGCTTGATAACCAGTCATGTCACCTCAGTCACTCCAGAGGTATGAACCTTAAATTGGAAAACAACTTTCTTTAGTGTTTTCTCTCTTAATATGGCTTCATGTACAACCAATTATCACCAAATTTGGTATCCTAAAATGAGGACAGGCAAATTTTGTGACAGTTGGCGCTTTTGTTTTTCTGCATAACCTTCCATTTAGGTCCCTGAATTATCTTTATAATCATTATTTACAATGTAACTGATTGTACAAAATGTTAGCATTAAGATTACCATTTGTGCATAATATATTTCTTGAATCATCTGATATACATCATAGTTTATATACATATGATTATTGCCATTTGTACAAACACATTCACATCTATTTGAACATTTGTTTGGAATGTATTAAAATTTAATGCTAAATTGTTGTTTTCGTTTGTTTTTGTTCAATGTAAAAAAATGAGCCAGTTTTAAAAAGGACAGGGTTCTGCAGAAATGAACAGGGAGAAAAGGGTTAAAGGGGCACATTGAATTGGGTTTCAAGAACACACAAATTTACAAAAATGTTAGAAAAGGTTTAATGGTAGGGGTTTAATGGTAGTAGTTTTAGGTTTTAACTACCAGATAAAGTAAGTTTTTTATGTATTTATACTTATAAATAATCTTTTTGACAAAAAAATATAAGAAGGCTAAAGGATGCTACTGCTGGTGTCCATGTGGACGAAACTGAGCTGCCAAAAAGGACAGAGTGCAGCACCCTTCGTTAAGTCGGAAGATAAGACCTTTATGTATTAAGCTAGCAAATTCTCCCAACGGAAAAGCACGCTTTGTAGGAAAATCAAGGCTGTCTTATGTTTGCAGTGTATTTGCAGTGTAAATACCGATGTACTCTTTCAAACTATCTCTGAAATCTTTGTTATAACCATATTAAACTTAAAAAAATGTAAGACATATTTAACTTACAAATTGTTACACATTTGATTTCATCGAAATGTGCCCAGCATAATACATTTCTTTACAAATGCCATTTCTAAGATTGAAATTTGAAATAAGACATCAGTATTTACATTGTAATAATGAAACAACCTCAAGTATGAAAAACAGCATTGATTTTACTACATGGGAAATCTGGGACTAGGATTCGTAATATTGGTGGTGTTAGTAGTTTATACTCCGGGTCCCGGCGTGAGCATATTGAAGGGACCCATAGTGACAGTTCAACCACCGCACACCTATCCTGGGCAGACTAGCAGGCGGTTAACCAGTACTAGGTGCTTTCACCTCTGCAAGGAACTGACAACTTCCGTTCATGCCAGGGGCAGTGGTACAGTGCGAATGGTCGTAGAAAGGATTTCATAACCAATCACAACAGAAGTGACCTGGTCCGCCCGGGAATCGAACCCGGGTTGTCCGATTCTCAGTCCAACGCTCTACCGAATGAGCTAACCGGGCGGACTCCTTTGTTATTGAAGATAGGCAATCTTTAAGTAGTAGGCTTGTGTTTTAAGGTCCGCCCACTGCCACTCATCCGATACACAATCCCTGCGATAGATTTTCTGTGTCAGCCAATGAGGTTGTATTCACTAGTCAGTTAGATAACCTGAACTAAAATCTTAATGATTAATAAGAGCTCGTTCGCTACGCTCACTAACTACGTCATTCTTAATCATAAAGATTTTAATTCATGTCGTCTAACTATTATTTATAAACGTGCTTTACGTTTGATTTCGTTTGTTATTCAAACACTTAACCAGACATTGCTTAAACTTTAAATGTGATTATTTCACCGTGGGTTGTTTTTCTATGCATGAATAAGACAAAATTGACGTTCCTGTTACCTAATGCACCAGTCAATTGTAACCACGCACCCCCCCCCCCCCCCCCCCCAGGGCCGGGGATAGCCGGGAAATGGGCTGTGTTTTTACCTTTCAGGTGGCCCCTCAGTGCCGGGTGAATGCAGTGATTTTGTCTTCGCGCAAAGTATAGCGGGGTTTGGGCCTAACCTAAGGTCCCTTGGGTGCGGGGGCATTTGGCGGGGATTTTACCATCAGTTCATTCCCGCAGGACGGGGATTTTAGCCGGGGTTGGCTTGACCGAAAGTCAAAGTCCCCGCTATTCCCCGGACCTGGGATGGCCGTGGTTACAATTGACTGGTGCATAATCAAACGCAAATTGGGATTCATTACCGCTGTATCATCTCATTGTGGTGCAAAATGCGAGTGTTATATTTTTATTAGTTGAATGTATACATCTCGAATCTCGTGTTTTGTCATATTTACACTCTTATTAAAGCTGCACTCTCACAGATTGAACGTTTTGACAACCTTTTTATTTTTTGTCTTGGAACGAGCCAATTTTTGCGAAAATCCATAGAAACCAGTAATATAAGACTGCTGACAAAAATCAGATCGCATATTTATATATTTAAGTACAACAAATGATGTTTTATGCATTAAGCCATAAAACATTAATTTTCGAACGGAAATATGAAATTCTACGATCTGATTTTTTGTCAGCAATCTTATATTATTGGTTTGCAGATATTTACGCAAAAAATGCTCTTTCCTAGACAAAAAATAAAAAAGATGTAAAAATATTCAATCTGTGAGAGTGCAGCTTTAAGACCAATACCCGCATTGAAATTAATTGGAAGTTATTGGCCGTAAACTTTATGTGTAAATTGTCTGCAATTTACCGCACTTTTAATCAAAGTACATTAAACTAATCGATACGAGAAAACTTAAGTGTGGGAAAGCACGAAACTGTGGTTGTGCACGAATTGCAAAGAAATTAAGGCCATTGTTTGAAAAGTTTTGGTGCCACAAAAGTCTGGTCAGACTGAATATTTCTGCAAATTAAATTGCATTGTGAAGAAATGTACCACCCTCACCTTGATTTAAAATTATGCTTAGACGGCAAACTGCATTCATTTGGCAAACTGTCAAGAATTAAAAGTAATACCAGTTAAAAGACGACTTAGTTCTAAACTTGAGTGTCTTCTCCCTATTTAAGAAGTAATACTTCGCTGTGAACTTTTTATACACGTAGATATGTCGTATATCGACTTGAGCTGTAATTAATTCCACTAATTTCTTTATTTGATTTCTTAGATTAATAACTTAAACGGATCAAATAGGCTTATGATAAGCCATCCCTCATCAATACACCAAATTGCTAATGGTGAGTTTCATTTTTAAGTTACAAAATTGTAGATTTCATATTTTAAATTCTAAAATATTTATATTCATTCTTATCGAGAGGATTGTTAATATAAGGCCTAGATATACATTGGGTTCGGGTAACCGTTAGTGTGTGTTTTAATCAATCGGAACTCCTCGGCCTTTTTTCAAAAACAACCTCGGATGTATGCCGGTACATCAGTTGAAGTAGATCGTAAATTTTTGAATAATATCATTAATTAAATGTAGTAATTGAGTGTTGTATTTATTGATCTCAGTTTAAATCGATCGCCAGTGAAGTGTATTATTGCAAACATAATTAAGATTCCCAAGAGTCATAAAGTTTAACAGCTAAATAAAATTACTACGCGATCTATTTGCAGCGGACTTAGTATGTAAACCGTCTAAATACATCCGAGGTTGTTTTCGATAAAAACGGCCGAGGAGTTCCGAGTGTGTTTTAATATAAAGTTTAAACCTTTTAAGCCTTCTACAGAAGTTTACTTTAACACCATTCTTCAATGGTGACCATTACAGTCTTACTTAAAGCCTTAAAAACATAAATTAAAAGCCTACCTATCTTACCTGTTTTTTGAAAATGATGTTACCTTAACCAAATTATTTTTGTTGGCCTTGTCATTTGATTATGTAAAAAACAAATTAACAAAATTGCCAAATACTCTACATAAGACTTTGCTTTTATCACCTCCCCTTAATATATCATCACAACAGTAGCGTCATTATAGTGTTATTCAAAAATGTAATTCATCCAATACTAATAGAATGGTTAATCAACATAAATTAAACATAGAAATAATCTTGATGCTACTATCTTAAATGCATTAACACATTTTTGGCATCGTTATGAGGATGGCTTACCTTCAAGCTGCACTCTCACAGATTGAACGTTTTTTTTTATTTTTTGTCTTGGGAAGAGCCAATTTTTGCGGAAATCTATGGAAACCAGTTATAAGAATGCTGACAAAAAATAAGATCGCAGATTTTTATATTTAAGTTCAAAAATTGATGTTTTATGAATTTTTCTTAAACCGTTAGTAACGGTTTAAGCCATAAAACATTAATTTTCGAACGAAAATATAAATATCTACGATCTGATTTTTTTCAGCAATCTTATATCATTGTTTTGCAGATATTTACGCAAAAAATTGCTCGTTCCAAGACAAAAAATAAAAAAAAAGTTGTAAAGATGGTATATCTATGAGAGTGCAGCTTTAATGAATTGCCATATTTATGAATGGTTGTGCAATATAAACGACAAGTTGTCTAAAATCCCACCCTTCATCGACCGATGCATGAGAAATAGCATTTACAAGAGCTGAAGGAAATTTTAATCAATATTCACAATAATGTCTGATCCAATTTCAAGTGGGCAAATTGAATTTTATACGAAGACTGCAATCTTATTTCATTCGTAAACTCGGTCCAATTTTGTCTGGTCGCCTTAGAACAATTAAAACGAAATTTAATATTTCTTAAGTATGTTAGGATTAACAGGAAACTCAACGTAATTAAGGCTTATCTGAGATTAACATTTAAACGTACTAACTTTTGGAGTCACTTTTCATTTAAATTTCAATGTGAACGGAGTGACACTTGATCATGTCGAAGGGTGAGTAGTCATTTGTCATATATACTTTAATTAGTGCTAATCACTTCAAATTATTATAAAAGATTTTCATTTAAACATGGTTAATTGTGGGAATGTTTTTCTTATTAAATGCTTTTTATAGGAATTGGCGTTTTCAAATCGGTATGTTTTAAATCACGATTCTGAAATATACTATGAAATTTATATTGAATCTGTAATATAGCTGTTTTCAAGACTTTCACTTTCCAATACATGTAATGTGTATAGCGTCGATACACGGCTTTCACTTTCCACTACATGTTATGTATAGCGTCGATACAAGACTTTCACTTTCCACTACACGTTATGTATAGCGTCGATACAAGACTTTCACTTTCCACTACACGTTATGTATAGCGTCGATACAAGACTCACTTTCCACTTCATGTTATGTATAGCGTCGATAGAAGACTTTCACTTTCAACTACACGTTATGTATAGCGTCGGTACAATCCTTTCACTTTCCACTACATGTTATGTATAGCGTCGATACAAGACTTTCACTTTCCACTACATGTTATGTATAGCGTCGATACAAGACTCACTTTCCACTACATGTTATGTATAACGTCGATACAAGACTTTCACTTTCCACTACATGTTATGTATAGCGTCGATACATGACTCACTTTCCACTACATGTTATGTATAGCATCGATACATGACTCACTTTCCACTACATGTTATGTATAGCGTCGATACAAGACTTTCACTTTCCACTACATATTATGTATAGCGTCGATACATGACTCACTTTCCACTACATGTTATGTATAGCGTCGATACATGACTCACTTTCCACTACATATTATGTATAGCGTCGATACATGACTCACTTTCCACTACATGTTATGTATAGCGTCGATACAAGACTTTCACTTTCCACTACATGTTATGTATAGCGTCGATACATGACTCACTTTCCACTACATGTTATGTATAGCGTCGATACAAGACTTTCACTTTCCACTACATGTTATGTATAGCGTCGATACATGACTCACTTTCCACTACATGTTATGTATAGCGTCGATACAAGACTTTCACTTTCCACTACATGTTATGTATAGCGTCGATACAAGACTCACTTTCCACTGCATTTTATGTATAACGTCGATACATGACTCACTTTCCACTGCATTTTATGTATAACGTCGATACATGACTCACTTTCCACTACACGTTATGTATAGCGTCGGTACAAGACTTTCACTTTCCACTACATGTTATGTATAACGTCGATACATGACTCACTTTCCACTACATGTTATGTATAGCGTCGATACAAGACTTTCACTTTCCACTACACGTTATGTATAGCGTCGATACAAGACTCACTTTCCACTGCATTTTATGTATAACGTCGATACATGACTCACTTTCCACTACACGTTATGTATAGCGTCGGTACAAGACTTTCACTTTCCACTACACGTTATGTATAACGTCGATACATGACTCACTTTCCACTACATGTTATGTATAGCGTCGATACATGACTCACTTTCCACTACATGTTATGTATAGCGTCGATACATGACTCACTTTCCACTACATATTATGTATAGCGTCGATACATGACTCACTTTCCACTACATGTTATGTATAGCGTCGGTACAAGACTCACTTTCCACTACATGTTATGTATAGCGTCGATACAAGACTCACTTTCCACTACATGTTATGTATAGCGTCGATACAAGACTTTCACTTTCCACTACATGTTATGTATAGCGTCGATACAAGACTCACTTTCCACTACATGTTATGTATAGCGTCGATACATGACTCACTTTCCACTACATGTTATGTATAGCGTCGATACAAGACTCACTTTCCACTACATGTTATGTATAGCGTCGATACAAGACTTTCACTTTCCACTACATGTTATGTATAGCGTCGATACAAGACTCACTTTCCACTGCATGTTATGTATAACGTCGATACAAGACTCACTTTCCACTGCATGTTATGTATAACGTCGATACATGACTTTCACTTTCCACTACATGTTATGTATAGCGTCGATACAAGACTCACTTTCCACTACACGTTATGTATAGCGTCGGTACAAGACTTTCACTTTCCACTACACGTTATGTATAACGTCGATACAAGACTCACTTTCCACTACATGTTATGTATAACGTCGATACAAGACTCACTTTCCACTACATGTTATGTATAGCGTCGATACAAGACTTTCACTTTCCACTACATGTTATGTATAGCGTCGATACAAGACTTTCACTTTCCACTACATGTTATGTATAACGTCGATACATGACTCACTTTCCACTACATGTTATGTATAGCGTCGATACAAGACTTTCACTTTCCACTACACGTTATGTATAGCGTCGATACAAGACTCACTTTCCACTGCATTTTATGTATAACGTCGATACATGACTTTCACTTTCCACTACATGTTATGTATAGCGTCGATACAAGACTCACTTTCCACTACATGTTATGTATAGCGTCGATACAAGACTCACTTTCCACTACATGTTATGTATAGCGTCGATACAAGACTTTCACTTTCCACTACATGTTATGTATAGCGTCGATACAAGACTCACTTTCCACTACATGTTATGTATAGCGTCGATACATGACTCACTTTCCACTACATGTTATGTATAGCGTCGATACAAGACTCACTTTCCACTACATGTTATGTATAGCGTCGATACAAGACTTTCACTTTCCACTACATGTTATGTATAGCGTCGATACAAGACTCACTTTCCACTACATGTTATGTATAGCGTCGATACAAGACTCACTTTCCACTACATGTTATGTATAGCGTCGATACAAGACTCACTTTCCACTACATGTTATGTATAGCGTCGATACAAGACTCACTTTCCACTACATGTTATGTATAGCGTCGGTACAAGACTCACTTTCCACTACATGTTATGTATAGCATCGATACATGACTCACTTTCCACTACATGTTATGTATAGCATCGATACATGACTCACTTTCCACTACATGTTATGTATAGCGTCGATACATGACTCACTTTCCACTACATATTATGTATAACGTCGATACATGACTCACTTTCCACTACACGTTATGTTTAGCGTCGGTACAAGACTCACTTTCCACTACACGTTATGTATAGCGTCGATACAAGACTCACTTTCCACTACATGTTATGTATAGCGTCGATACAAGACTCACTTTCCACTACATGTTATGTATAGCGTCGATACAAGACTTTCACTTTCCACTACATGTTATGTATAGCGTCGATACAAGACTCACTTTCCACTGCATTTTATGTATAACGTCGATACAAGACTTTCACTTTCCACTACATGTTATGTATAACGTCGATACAAGACTCACTTTCCACTACATGTTATGTATAACGTCGATACAAGACTCACTTTCAACTACATGTTATGTATAACGTCGATACAAGACTTTCACTTTCCACTACACGTTATGTATAACGTCGATACATGACTCACTTTCCACTACATGTTATGTATAACGTCGATACATGACTCACTTTCCACTGCATTTTATGTATAACGTCGATACATGACTCACTTTCCACTACATGTTATGTATAGCGTCGATACACGGCATTCACTTTCCACTACATGTTATGTATAACGTCGATACAAGACTTTCACTTTCCTCTACACGTGATGTATAACGTCGATACACGGCATTCACTTTCCACTACATGTAATATTTACCGTCGATACAAGACTCACTTTCCACTACTAAAATGTTTAATAGATGATAGTTTTCGTTCCAGTGTAATATCGTTATGTATTTCACCCTTTGACATTGCTTTCAGTGAAGTTTTTACCTTTAGAAATGAGTTGGTTGAAACTTCGGATAAAACGTTGTTGAAGGTGTGTGCTCAGGTTTAATTTGGAACTGAGGACGGGCTAAAATTTCAAAACAGTGAAAAATATCAAAGTAATTGTATCGATTGTATTCACTGATAAATCTCTCGCTGGAAATCGTATAATAAAATAATATACATTTTATAATGGTTATGAAATAGGACTGTATAATAGGTCACCATAACTGGCTGACACAGCCACCTGCAGTCTTCTGTATAGAAAACAAGTCATGCCCTATAAGATGGATTTAGACCCCACCTTATTATGTCGATTTAAAAATTCCCCCGTTGTCACTACCACCTGAACATGCGCTAAACTGACACATAATTGAAAATTTATGAAACTTTTTATTTTGTTTACTTTTCTCATAAGTCCGATACAAGCGGTAGTTTTCTTCAGATCCCCGCGACAAAAATGTGCTGATTTGCATTTTTCCCTGGGTTTTATTGTTGAATGTTATCTGTAGTGCGATGTACGAGATTTATACTGTGAATTTGTTTAGCTGTTTGAATACAGTGCAAACGTCGGGCCTTTGAAGCTCGGCAAAGGTTATCGATAATCAATCATATTGAGAAAAGATACTAATAATTATACTGAAAGATCGCGAACGATGTTTTTATTAAACACTTATACCTCGCCATGATTTCAAATGGCATTCCTTTCTCCAAATGGTTCGTTCAATGCTCTTTCTTTTCTTGAATCATATTATTTTTTGAATGACTGTATTGTACAAGTTTTTTAATTATACCTATTCATATTAGTTAGTGTATTTATTTTTTTATATGACATACACCCCCCCCCCCCCCCCCCTCAAAGGGGACTGGGCTATGTTTTCCATTTCTCATTGAAAATACGATTATGATATTTTCTTAATATATTGTTTGATAATACGTTGAATAACGTCAATTTTTAATAATTTCATAAGAGTGTCTCCCGCCCGTTACAACACATTGTTAGAAAATAACAGTAAAACTGTTCCAATACAAAATATAGCGGGAAATTGGCCTTATCTAGGGTCCCTTAGGTGCGGGGGCATTTGGCGGGGGTTTTAACAGCAGATCGTCAGGGCGAAGATTTTGCCCGGGCTTGGCTGGACCGAAAGTCAAAGTCCCCGCTATTCCCCGGACCCTGGGGGGGGGGGCGTGGTTACAAATGACTGGTGCATAAGGAAAACTAACCTCTATCACAATATACATATATATTATTTATTTCATACATTTAGCATAGCGCCATGTATTAAATTGCTTTTGGAATTTTCATTGAATAATGGTTGCAGTGTTCATCAACATTTTCAAAATAAATTCACTTAATCCTTAAAAAAGTTTCCTAAGCACCTCTTTGTCTGCTTATCGTCGGCATTCTGTATCGTTAATATTTAATTGGAATCTTAATGGACATTAAACTTCAAGCCAGACGTTTAATTTTCATAAATACCTCCAACTAAATGCGCTGATAGCGTAAATAACGATTGCAATTATTGTGCATACTGAAAGGCACACTTTGTACAAACGCTGAAGTGTTCGTCCATACCCCTGAAATGTGTACGCGTAAGTGTTCGTCCATACCCCTGAAATGTGTACGCGTAAGTGTTCGTCCATACCCCTGAAATGTGTACGCGTAAGTGTTCGTCCATACCCCTGAAATGTGTACGCGTAAGAAACTTAAAGTGATACTCGTATTTAAAATTAATACAAACACATGTATAACGAACATGACCTTTGGGTGATAAACCTTTAACTACTTACTAAATTATACATATATGAAAAATATAAATTACTGATTACAAGATTGCAGCCGGGTTTTAATAGCTGAAAACGCAAGCGTATTAAATGATTGGTGAGTGCTAAAAGACATACTGTGATATACTATAGTCTCAAAAAATAGAAATACCATGTTTCTGCACCTTTCTTTCAAATGGAACTCGGTATCCTTTATAAGAACCACTGTTTTCGACCTTTATTCATCCTTTTTGGTATATCAAAACAATTGTATTAATTGTGGTTAATCTTATTTGGGAGTAAGAGTGCATTTTTAAGCAATATATGAATGTAGGTATGGTACATTATTAAGATGGTCATTTAACCATTTGAGGTTTATTGAATAATGTTTTTTTCTTTGTACATTGGGATGAAATATTTTGTAAAACCAAGGTTATGTGGTTGTTGTGTTTTCACAAAGAAAACCAAGGTCATGTATTGCATGCATGAACGCCACGTTGGCGTTGCTATAGTCATTGAAACTAGTCATATGTAGAACATTTATTGAAAATGATTTAACACTATAATTGAATACGAATCTTAAAGGCTAAAAATTAAGACCTCATTTTATGATAAGTTATCTAACTAAATCATATGCTGATTAAGGCTCATTGATTAACAGCGTTGGCATTTGCATGAAAATCCCTTGATTTTTATAGTTGATGATTTAGGCATAATGTTAAAAAAACAACAACATTTTTACAGTTTGAAATAGTTTTTAATCTAAGCAGATATGTAAAAAAAGTTTTAAAAGTAAAATGCTGACGTGACAAAGTAATCAGTTTCAACTTTAGTGGTCAACATTTGTTTTTGTCCATTGGCAAGGCAGTATTTCTCAAGTTTTCTAAAAAAAAGATTTCACTAATAGCAGCCAGTCTTTTTTTATTTGTGTGTCTGGCCTATTTAGTAGGTAGTTTACACAAGAACATGCAGACCACTAAAACAAATACAGACTATAAGTATTTACTTCTACTACTGCTGCATTGTAATTATGTCTCCATATACCCACGCAACGAATATATAATTTGTGTTCACTTTCCAAAGATTAATGGCCGGTTGATCAACTTCCCTAAAACGAACGTATAGACATCCGTTGCAGCTTAAAGGTGCACTATTGCTCCCCAATAAGATTTAACACCTTTAATACAATTGTTTTAATATACCAAAAAGAATTAACAAATGTCGAAAACAATTGTGCTTATGAGGGATACTGTGTTTAATTTGAAAGAATAGTACGGAAAACTCGGTATTGATACCTTATGAAACGATAGTAGATCGCAGTAAATCTTTTAGTATTCACCAATCATTTAATATTTTTGCGTTTACAGCTATTAAATACAGGGTTATGATATTGTTATCAGTAACAAATATTTTTCATCAATGCATTATTTAGTAAGTAGTTAAAGTTTTATCACTCAAAACTTATGTTTGTTATACATGTGTATATAATGATTTTGAGAGTGTCACTTTAAACGGAAGCTTTTGTAGTTTAACCATAGATCGGATAAGAAACAGCTGCGCACATAAGATATCAAAACTTTAAAGCTACCAACGTTGGAAGTGCTTAAATAGTCCAGATTTGACAATGTTTACAACAAATTTATGTCAAAATCAATTTGAAAGTATTTGAATATATGGGATAATGATTGTGCTACACCCATTTTCAATTAAACATTTATCTGTTTATGGCCAAGTTTGTAAATAGTTCATTATCGTAAATTTTCCCACTCCTTCTCCGGGCGAATACCTTTACAGCTAAGATAGTTTATTCATGATTTACATGCTATGTCAAAAGGCCTCGGCAAAAACCGTTTTCCCAAAAGAATTGCCTTGTTGAGATTTAAAACTGGGTCTCACCTTTACAGAATTTGGAACAATGCCTGAGAATTAAATAAACAGCGAACTTCCGTTTTATAGATGAATACATTGGACAAAATCAGATCTGCTTCTTAAAAGACTTGATCTATTTGCTTCACATATGTTAAAATGATATTATTTGTGTGAATTTGAGTCTAGATATTGATAATTTACTCGAAAACCCCATTGATAAGTAACTTAATTAAAGAGATCATAAACAAGTTACCCAAAGGCATCTTAAATAGGTTTCTCAAATACATCATTGGTAAGTAACTTAAAGATATTAATAAGTTGCTTAAAGACATCAATTTTAAGTCACTCAAATATTATTGATAGGTATTTTAAAGACACCATTCATAAGTTACTCAAACATATCATTGTTAAGTAACTTAAAGACATCATTAATAAGTTACTCAAAGATATCATTATTAAGTTACCCAAAGACAGCTTTGGTAAGTAACTCAAAGACATCTTTAGTAAGTTACTCAAAGACATCATTAATAAGTTACTCAAAGATATCATTAATAAGTTACCCAAAGACTGTATTGGTAAGTAACTGAAAGACATCATCAATAAGTTACTCAAAGACATCATTAATAAGTTACGCAAATGCTTTACTGGTAAGTAACATAAAGACATCATTAATAGGTTACTCAAAGACTTTACTGGTAAGTAACTTAAAGACATCATTAATAGGTTACTCAAAGACTTTACTGGTAAGTAACTTAAAGACATCATTAATAGGTTACTCAAAGACTTTACTGGTAAGTAACTTAAAGACATCATTAATAGGTAACTCAAAGACATCATTAGTAAGTTACTCAAAGACTTTACTGGTAAGTAACTTAAAGACATCATTAATAGGTTACTCAAAGACTATACTGGTAAGTAACTTAAAGACATCATTAGTAAGTTACTCAAAGACTTTACTGGTAAGTAACTTAAAGACATCATTAGTAAGTTACTCAAAGACTTTACTGGTAAGTAACTCAAAGACATCATTAGTAAGTTACTCAAAGACTTTACTGGTAAGTAACTTAAAGACATCATTAGTAAGTTACTCAAAAACATCATTGATAAGTTACGCAAATACTTTATTGGTATGTAGCTTAATGACATCATTAACAAAATACTTAGATATATCATCAATAAGTTACCTAAAGACATTATTTATAAGTTGCTAAAATATTTCATCGATAAGTAACTTAAAGACATCATTAATGAGTTACTTAAAGTGATCATTAATAAGTTACTCAAAGACATCATTGATAAGTTACTCAAAGACAACATTGGTAAGTAACTCAAAGACATCATTGGTAATATATAACTCTTGATAAGTCACTCAATGATATTATTAATAAGTTAATAAAAGTCATCATTGATAAGTTACTTTGACTTTGATAATAAGACTTTGCACATCATATTTAGATTTTGAACTGAAATGCTAATAAAGGCAAATAATACATAGTTGAAAAGAAAACCTATGCATAATTATCAATGGGATCAAAGTATATTAACGTCGAAATTCTCTTAGTAAAATCTAGTCAATACAAGGCAATGATTTCATATGGAGGAATGGTAAATGTTTACATTTCCATAATGAGAAAGGTATTCACCATCCTCTTCAAAGGCCAACAAAAAACCCACTCCTCGACCTTCTGTAAATATAACATTCAATGTTTGAACAATTGATTTAACGCAAAGAACATCAATCGGTAAATAAATAGTTTAATTTTCACAAATATTTTAACAATATAGATAAAGACTTCTTTGACAGAGCTTTATTATGCGTCAAAATTTCTTGCAACCCGAGATAAATACTGAAATAAACATTTTCATAGTCGCACCGGATCGCCGTGATTGAATTATTAAATGTCTCATCGAATCCTGTTTGCTCAGGGCTTTTCCATTCATGCTGCCATATAAAATTGGAGACAGATTTATAGCCTTACATATATAACATATTTTATAATCTGCTTAGGGTTTCTTCTCGAGTTTACTTTTATAGAGTCTTGAACTCTTTAGAGAGCTAGTTCTTATTGATTTTAATTTTAAAATATTGATCACTTTCAGTGTACTCCTCAGCGCAGAAAACATCTTGATATTGAGGTAGATAAAGATAAATACCTGCTGGATTTCAATTGAGTCGCTTACGGATAGTGGGATTGAATGGAAAAGATGGCCACCCCCGATGTTCTACAATCAACGCCGACCATGCAAGCCGAGGATTTTAGTGTTTGTTCACTCTGCCAGGAGACGTTTAAACGTCCAAAGATTTTGACGTGCTTACACACTTTTTGCTGCGAGTGTTTGAATGATTACATTGGTAAGAATGTGGAGAACGCATCTAAGGCAGTTGTATTTTCTTGCCCTTCTTGTGATATGGATATCGAAGTACCTGCTCTTGCCACCGATGGACGGTACGCTGACGTCATAAAGAACGACCAGTTTATGGAATCATTTGTGGAACTAAAGAATGCTCTTCAAGATGACAAATCGTGTGACATCTGCGTAAGAAGAGATGCATCTGTCGTTGCTAAGAACTGGTGCACGGACTGTAATGACGCACTGTGCGAAGCGTGTTCTCAGGTGCATTTACACGTAAAAGTGACGTCATCACATACTATGACGTCATTGGAAGAAATGAGAAAACAGCCGTTAGATCTGATCATGAGGAAGAAAAGTAAGGTCAATTGTGATAGACATGGGGAGAGTATAACATTGTTTTGCGTTGACTGTAAGGATCCTCTTTGCGTACAATGTTTGGCTGTGTCGCATAGGCGTTGTGAAAATGTGATCACCGTAAATGACGCCGTGACGTCAAAGACGGACATAGACAATATTTTGGAAACTTTGCGGTCTTTTCAGATGTCGTTGGATAATGTTGATGGGTTGAGCGTAGTTGAAAAGGAATTGGAAGATTCAGTTGAAAATACTAGAAATGAAATAACGTACCTGAGCAATTCATTATGTGCAAAAATCAGAGAGCAAGAACAATTCCTCTTGAAAAGACTGGACGAAAAATCTAGCGAAGCTAGAAATATCCTGAAAGAACGAACAGAGCCGCGTAAAGTCCAGACCAAAACCGCAAAAGCCGCCAGCCAACGAATGAACAATCTTCTCCGATTCGGCAGTGACGTTGAAGTTCTGATGGCGTTTAACCAAATAAAGAAACAAGTCGATGATTTCAATCTGCAGATGGGAGAAACCAATCCAGAAAAGCTTAAAGTGAGTATTGAATTCACCCCAGACGACACCAGTCTTACATATTTGGATGAAATGAAGATGCTTGGGGAACTAAGAATCGAGACAGGCGCAGATGACGGCATATCGTGTTGGGGCGTCACCTGTACGTCACTGGATGATATCATCGTGACGGACTGCAAAAATAAACGTATACAGAAATTCAGCAAGGGCGGAGAGCTTGTCGATCATATTCAACTTGACGACGAACCACGAGACATCAGCACGTGCGGTCACGGTGATGACGTAGCTGTTCCGTTAATTGGACGTCTTATAATGTTCATTGCAACGCGTAAATCGCTTGCGTTGATACGCCGTACCAAAACGGAACGTCAGTATGACGGTATATCTTACTCAAACACGGAGAGCTATCTAGTTGTGAGTTGCCTTAGAGAACAATGCGTCGACTTGATCCAACTCGATGGCCAGGTGCTACGATCGTACGTCAACGACCCAAACGGCGATCCGTTGTTTGACCAACCGCGTTACGTTTCCGCTGCAATAGATGGAACTATTATCGTCTCTGATATAGGTAAACACGGTGTGAAGTGTATAAACCAGCGAGGGGAGGTTATGTTTAATTACACCGCCCATAACGACATGCGGAACCCTCAAGGCGTCTGCGTTGATAAAATCGGTAACGTCTTCCTGGCAGACAATTCGAATGATCGAATTCAGCTGCTGACGAGTCGTGGCGAGTTTCAGAGATACGTGCTAGTGAAAGACTCGGGACTAGAGAGGCCTTGTGCTATTTTCGTGAGCAGCTCCAACCGACTCATTATTGTTCAGAACGACGGGATGGTGAAAGTGTACAGCTATTGTTAACGAAAGGACTATTGTTAACTTTTAGTTTTTCAGCAAATGCAACCATTGTTCATAAGCTATTGTTAACAATAATGAGTCCGATGTCTAGTTTTGAACAGACAAACTATGGTTGAAATGTATATCTGCATAAGGCCAAAAAATGGTTTGGTTAGGGTTACATCCTTTTCAAAAACAGGTAGGGTAGGAAGGCTTTTTTTATTAGGCTTTATATAAGAACGTACTTGTCCTCATTGGAGAATAGTGTTAAGGTAATCTTCTGTATAAAGCTTTTAAAACACATATTAAACACATAGAAATCTACGTAAAAAATGAAAATAAATGACCATATCATATGGCTATAATAAGCGGTAGGGTCGGCGCCCATTTCGTGAGTATGGTCAGGTAACCCGAACCCAATGTATTTTTAGGCCTTAGTGAAAGTTGTTAGCTAATGTTAGACATACATATGCATTCAGACTCTGAACTGAACAAATGTAAAAGCTGTGTGAGCAGTGTGAGCATAATAATGTTATGTAATGTTGATTCCGTGTTCAATTGTACAATTAAATTGTACAAGGTTTACATAGTTTACCTCATCCCACTCGTACTTATATTCAACGATCAATCCTCTGTTTACGTATGTCTAACATGACCGATAAACGTTATTGTATATTAAGGTTTTATAAAAATAAGGTATTATAGGAGCCACCTTATCAACGCTCGTACGACATATATGGTTGAAAGATCAAACATTTTAGATAGATATACTGTGAGTGTCACACAATTCAATGTAAATTTAAAGCTGCACTCTCACAGATTGACAGTTTTGACATTTATTTAAAATTTTTGTCTCAGATTCAGCTGATGTTGATACCAATCACGTCAATTTAGTCATATATTTTATTATAATATAACTCACAATAAAATATATCTTTATTGTTTGGAAAACTGCACAAAACTCATTTTTCTTAAAGCGTCAGTAACGCCTTTAGCCATAAACTATCTATTTTCGAACGTGAATATGAAAAACTGCAATCTAATCTTTTGTCAGCAATCTTGTTTCACTGGTTTCCAGACAATAACCCCAAAAATGGCTTATGTCAAGACAAACAAATATAAAAGTTGTCAAAACGGCCAATCTGTGAGAGTGAAGCCTTAATTAACGTCTTACTTGCAAAGTCTTATACACATTTAAAAAACATTGAATTTCGCTTAAGATATTATAACTGCATTGAAATATTAATTTGGAAATGCGATCCTTCGATACATGCGTTGAAAAGATAGCCTCGTTATTCACAATCTGGTCGATGTAAATGTAAACTAGTTTTTCATAAATCAAGCACAATTGATGGGAGATAATTGTGCATTAAAACATTTGAGGGATACTAATGTGGTAGTGTCCCTTTGTATTTCAAAACAACTCCAGTATAATTGGTCAGTGTATTATTTTTCCAAACGTTTGGCGTATGTTTATATTTTGTAAAGGAGCTCTCTCACATATATATGTTAACTACGTTTTTCCTTCATTTTTTAAAATTTGGTTTATTTCATAATTTTATTGTAAAACACAGACACAGTAAAGAGTTAGGTCACTAACTTAATAATTTTAAGTGAAAACTATCGAATTAACTTTTTATTGTTTATTTACGCTTTTCGATAAGCACTTATTGCCGCATATATATGATGTAAGTAACTTACATGCTATTACCATTTTATGGTTAAATATTTGACCCTATATTGCATGTGAGTGTGTATTTAAATAACTGATGGGCAATACGTTTATGACTTTTTTATATTATCAACATATACTTCCATACTGATCATATTACAAAACATTAAATGATATACATTTGTATAGATGCATTATATTAAATAAGAGATTATAAACGTGTAATGTTAGTATTTCAATTATACATGTATGAATGATGATATTTATATTCGGGTCATATTATTCAGATCATATTTGGAAAATCAATAAAATATAGTTCAAAATGCTGCAATATTTGGTCTATTTTCTCAGTAGCATTTTTATACTCACATTTCAATTAAAGGATATGTGACATTCTTAAAGAAATACCAGTTGACTGACTTAATGACTTAAAATAAGATAAGATTTATTTTAAGTCGGCAAGACAGATATACAGACAACATAAGCTCTCGACTATACAGACCAACACAAATGCCCCTGCTTCAGAATTTTTCTCCTTGTACCACATACAATTAATTACTGATTGCGTTCTTTAAATATAATAATTGGCATTATGCTCATGGATTTTGATCACAACGATGGCATACAATTCAGACAACTGGTTACAAGCGCTATTTAAGCAATCGGAATACCTCGGTCATTTACGAGGTCTATGCCGAACCTTGCCGGAGATGGCCGAGTTATTACAATCGTTGTATCATCACTAAGCTGTTTGGGAAGAGAAGTCGTAAACAGAAATTGTTGACGATGACGATAATAGTTGACAACATTATCGGCGTTCACATCAGCTATCATGGAAAACTTTGAACTCAGGCCATCTAAAAATGAAATATTCAGGACATCTTTACGATTCTCTTACCTAGTCAAGTACAGTCAACAATAAGTATTGCATTCGCAATAAATGCCACCTTATGACTGCATATCCTATTGGGTTTTACCGATTTGGTAGAAAACGATTGCACATAAAACGTTTTCCTGTCGTTGTCTGGAAATAATATGAGTTATTTCCACATAGAGGGTTGAAGTTAAAGTTTCTAATTTTTTCACATTAATGATCCTTTCTGGATTTTTTTCATTGTCTCTGAAAGAAATGGCTCGAAGCGATGACCATGAGATATCTCCAAAAAGATAATCTAGGGAAATACTTTGAGATAAGAACCATTCGAGCACACCAAAACACAAAACATGTCCAACTACACCTAACCCATCTGAGTTCGACATTCGAAAAGAGTTCGACATAGCCAGACCATCGAGATAATCGAGTTCCATATCGTGAGTTTCGATTGTATTTATTGGAGAAATGTATGTAATATATGACGTTGAGCGCCCGTAAACCGGTTAAAATTTAAGGCTCCTTGGCTTGTCCCTGTAGTTACCACTGTTTGATTAAGAAGTCACTTAATGAATAGGGACCGTAGGCCCGTTATATTTCTGCAGCTACTTAGACAACAATACACACGCCTGAATCTTTTCACGTTAATTCACACGTTCATTTTTTATTGCAAACCACTAAAGGGTTTTGGCAGAAGTAGTAACGCTTCGAAACAGGCACCTAATAAAACATTTCCATCCAGAAGAACAAAAAAAAGATTATATACATGTTAAACGTAAGTAGTGTTTCTGCGCATGGCCATTGACAATTTCCTGGGTACAATTAGCGAACATGATTAACAAACAACAGCATATGAAAAAACATATTTATTTATTAAAACCATATAAGCAAAAACACAATTATATTATGCTACTGTTTGCAAAGAAACTAAGCATTTCAAGGTGTTGAAGCATTAAATATCCTGGTTTTATGTTCGCCGTTATCCATCACATACATTTCATATCAATTACAACATCTTTAAACTGTCAGTCGACTTCTCACATCAAAGAAATCGACAACAGCCATCAGCTATCTAGTATATAGTTTGATGTATCACCAGGATAAAACTACTGCGACGGGTTCATTCCCCGCATAACATCCTTACATGTACAGTTTGAAATAGGTTAGCTGCAACCAGCTTATTAAATCGTGGCTTTAAAGCTGCACTCTCACAGATTTACCATTTTTACAACTTTTTATTTTTTTTGTCTTGGAAAGTGCATTTTTTGGCGTAAGTATCTATAAACTAATGATAAACGATTGCTGATAAAAGATCATATCGCGGAGTTTCATATTTCCGTTCGAAAATTAATGTTTGTTGGCTTAAACCGGTACTAACGGTTTAAGAAAAATGCACAAAACATCAATTTTTGAACTTAAATATAAAAATCTGCGATCTAGTTTTAGTCAGCAGTCTTAAATAATTGGTTTCCAAGGATTTTCGCAAAAAATGGCTCGTTCCAAGACAAAAATAAAAAAGTTGTAAAAAATCTGTAAGATTGCAACTTAAAATAACGCACACACGGTGACGACGCTGTGACAGATGAAACTCTTTGACCTCAGTTTTCGGGAGGTACAAACCGATTGTCTCTTCGGTGTAAAATGGCATTGTGATCGTGCCTTGTTTTAACAGATTGACGATCACCTTTTGCTAAGTTTATTTGAAAACAGTAGTATTGACATGGAAAACTGTTTTTGTTCGCAAAACACTGGACCGGAACATATTAAAGTACATCTCGTAACAGTCAAGTACAATTGATAACATCGAAAATAATGTTTCGTTAGTTTTTGTTTTAAACTGTAGGTTTAAAGTCTGACAAAAGCGGTTGTATGGGGCGCTTGAAATGCCTCCATATCATAACAGGTATCTTCACCACAAGACAAGTCGCTGCTACCGCCTGCACCACTACGCTTATAATTGAATTTCTGTATGCAGTGTCAAGGTCATAGTTCTTTGAAATAATTCCAGCTAGCGCCACAGTCCACGTGATGTACGGTGCGAATGTGTACCTCGTATATTTGTCCAGGAATGACATGTCAAGACTAAACCACACCACAATGACCACAAGAACTACTGACAGGAACACCGTGCTCGAAACGTCTTGCGGCACTGCGGTATTAACGAGGTCCCCGTTCTTGTACGTCATCACCAAAGCCACGTTGATAAATGTCGCAACGGTCACCCATGCCGCGTAAAACGCGATTCCGTTTTGTATCAACAATCGTATCAGCCAGATATCGGCAATAGCTCCATTCCTGATGAGATAATCGGGATTATCATACAGAGTCTTGAAAGAAAAGTACAGACACACGAATAGCGTCAACGGCGTAAGAGCAATTAACGGTAACGCTATAGCAAGCTTCATTTGATCCCATGCAAACAGCCAAGCGACGTTTGACACATTGTTGAAAATGTAGGCGAAGAACAGAACGCTGGGGAAGACCGGCATAAGATAGACGTACGTGCCGACTTTACGTCGACATATTGTGACGAGAGCGTAGACCAACCACGCAGCCTGCCAAGCGTATATGAAGCCCCAGATAGTAAACGTCCATCCAGCTGGTGTAACTTCTAGGTAAAACGCGTCAGATATGTCGCCAGTTCTGTTGTTGAAAACTCCTGTAATATATGATATATTGCTTTTGTAACACTTTGGTAGAGCTATAACAAGTCGAGGGCGAAAAAGAATATAAGAAATTATTATAACACTGCAAATGTTCAAATTTGATGATTATGACGTTGTTGGTGATGAGGATGGCGGTGGTTTTGTGGATAGTTGTGGTGATGGTGGTGTTGGTAGTAGTGATGATGATGATGATGATGATGATGATGATGATGATGACGATGATGATGATGATGATGATGATGATGATGATGATGATGATGACAACTTTCATGATGATGATGATGATGTTGTTTTTTTGTTTTTGTTGTTGTTGTTGTTGTTACCTCCGCCATTTCCTGCCGCAGCTAGGCCATTGAAGGCGGCAGTGAGTGCGAACACAACAATGGTGGCTATAATCAGCACGATCTTCGGTACGCTGTGTCGCGCCATGTTGTTCTGAAATAAAGACAGCATCATTTAAACATCTATAAATGGTTTCCTATGCAGGGTTAAAACAAACTATGAACAAGGCTATACCTATTTCAGATGAAGATAACACACTTATTACAGTATTTGTTTTCCCATTTTGCAGAGTATTTTTATGATCTTACGTTTGCAGACATTATTTCAGAACATTTGCGTCTGGAGTTAAAATCTGCACGCCATTCAATTGAAATTTGCTAATTCAGGAGTTTCTTTATGTTAATAAAAGTACTGATTTAATGGGAGACATGCAGAGTGAGGAATATGCCCCATATCTATACATAAGGTCACATAAGATGCATCATATAACAAGATTTTATAGGTATGAGATAAATCCAGGGGCGATTCCTTGCGCCTCTCCCTCAGAACAGATATTTCTTTGGCTTAATGTGTTGGCGGGGGGGGGGGGGGGGGTACTCCTTTAATTTACAAATAACAATTTCTAGTCCGAAATGGTGCATTTTGGGCGTATTTCATTACTTTTCTTCCCCCCATAATGAGATGAAAAGTAAACTTCGACGATATGATCATGTCTCCAAAATATTTTTATGCAGCGCATGCAATATGTTTTATAAATGCAAAATGAGTTATTATGTATTTGCCAATGAAATATTCAAATCGCATACTTGACATTTCAGAATGCCATAATGACTCATGACGGATGTGAAACATGTATGTATATGACCTTTAAATAGTCATACGCGTTACAACAATTGTTTAAAAGTTGAACCATTGAACATGAGCCGGCTGAGAAGGATCCAGTGCTATATGGGCCCGGCCCTAACCCAAGAGGGCTCGATATCCACCAGGATTACTATCGCAAAACTTCTCAAAAATGACACAGTACTGGTTTTCACCTAGGAAACATAATCGAGAGTTACACCAGCTTTAAGTTGTCTGCACAATAGAGGTAACTTAAGTAAAGATTATCGAAAAAGTAAATGCTTACCTCCGAACGTAAAGGATCCGTTTCACTAAAAGCATTCATAGAGAGTTTGTTCACCTCAATTAAACCATATAAACAGCAATGATATCTCTGTAATGACGGGTTGTGATTTATAAATTTTGTTGTCCTTATATAACACCACGTTCTAGAACACGTTTTGCGAATACTAGACTAAACTTCCATCACACAAGTGCATATAGGGAATGAACGCAGTAAACTGCTACCATAGTGCAGCAATGTGACATATTATTTTATTCCTAATTATTATTATTTTATAAGTGAAGAGATTAGCATAGATACAGACGAGTACACGGAATATACACACACATTGATGATATGATATACATGAACATTAATTTATGGGAAAGGGCCGTAACTGATGTTGGTAAAACTCGTGGCCCAATCCCTTTGCATGTCCTTTTTATATGAACGTAAGCTTTGTTACAATAAAATATGTTTAAACTAACATTAATAGAACATTATGATACTATATACATGGTTATTACGAATAATAAACATGTTGAGTAATCATTAACAAAACCAACAGCATCCATTTACATATATTTACACCTCAACTTCCATTCCTTAAATGAACTGCCTTTCGGCAATTGCGTTCATCAATCGATGAACGCAACATCTTCGGATATGTTCGGATCGCAATTCATTGCATAACAATATACATGAAAGCTATTGATCTTGTTATTGTTTGTATTGTGTCTGCAGGTCCCGTAAAATATAGATCAACATTTTTTAAAAGTGTGAGTTTATTATATTTTAAATATATTGGTACCAGAAGTATTTCAATTTTACGTTTTAAAGTGATTTCAAGTGGTTGATCTTTTCCCGCGTTATTGTGACGTCATTTGAAAAGAATGTTTCCGGTTATAGTCGGCTCGTTCTATTTACAGAATAGGTAAAAACGGATTACTGAAAGGTTTTCTTAAATGAAATGAAGTATTTTTTTAACAATTCTTGAATGAAATAATGAACTATTGGTGTAAATATAAGGAATGAATTGCGGGGTTGATGTCATTATCGGGGATATGAACGCAATTGGGTTGGTCAAAGTACGCGTGGAGTCCTTCGGACTCCACACACATTGACCAACCCAATTGCGTTCATACCCCGATAATGACATCAACCCCGCAATTAATTCCTTAAATAAATATAATTGTATATAAAATAGTCAGATGAATTTAAATTTTCGAAATATATAAACGTGACTTCTTCAGAATAATCTACTCATAGTGCACCACAGATATGTTACATCAACAGTTACACTAAATTCAGGAAATACGGCGCTCTATGTGTAATCATACCCGTAAAGCTTAATTAGGCCTAAACAAATGGTTTGACTGTGGTTACATCCTTTTCAAAAATAGGTAGGGTAGGTAGGCTTTTCTTTTTTTCTTTTTTTATTAGGTTTTTATAAGAATGTCACGTTCGTCAAGGCGGAATAAGCATTTAAGGTTTTAAACTACATATTGAAAAGCAATCAATTTATTATTATTATTATTTATTTTTTTTTTCATTTTTTTTTCAAACTGACTATAAAAATGGTAGGGTCGGCGCCTATTCCGTAAGGTAGGGTCGAGTAACCCGAACCAAATGTATTTTTTTAGGCCTTAGCATACCAAAATATAGTATGAATAAACATATTCACGAATGAAGCTGTTGACGTAACTAGATTTAAACATGTTGAAATTGACAACGTTCAATAACTGGTATGTGGTATACATACATAGCGGTGTAAATGCTTGGTTTTGAAGGTGTTACCGTTCCGATTGAAATCTGACAAGGATAAACATCAATAGTTTTACCATAACGTCATGCGTATCAGTGTGTGAAATTCTGTCAATCAAATATTTCAAAGTACAACTGCACTTTTAGAGTTTTTTTTTATATAATTAGTTGAACTAATATCTTGTAGCTAATCGAATCACGTTTGCATTGAGTGTATTTCCTGGACAGAAAATAGTTTGGATGTACATTTAGAGAGGCTAAGAGAACAGATTCTGCCGAGGCTCCGATTAAATAAAGCGAACAATGGATCGCAGAGAAAACATGTACTAGCTGTCAAGGAAACCACATCTTATTTATTCAAGTAATAAGAATAATTTCAACTTGAATGCCCGGTAAAACTGGCAATTCAGGCAAAGCGTTCTGCTGTTTGATCAAAAGGAATAACATCAGGCATGAACATCACAAAAGAGCTGGCATGTTTTCATCCAAAAGGCAAACGATTAAACGAAAAACCTGAACACTGGTGAGTCGAACCTGTGCGTGGTTAACTCTGGTCATTAGAACACGTCATTCTCTCGCTTCATATTTTTGAAGAACTCATAATCAGTTGTTAAAAATTATTTAATGAGGGAAATAGTGACTTTATTTAACAACTGTACTGCTTAGTAAATAATATCATTTGTTGTGACCCCGTCGTTTTGTATGCAAGTGTAACACGAGGAAAATGTTAGGTTTTGAGCGGCGTCAGAGGAATTTGGCAAGAATCTGCACCACCAAGGTTGGTATCACATCAGGTTTGAAATAATGTCCCATTTCGAATGTTTTAGCGGTACTGTTTTAAACTCATAAAGAATGATTAAAGAAACTAAAGAGACTAACACTAGCATAATAGTTAATGTTTGAGAGTCCTCAAGTAGTACGTAAGTTAACATTTCAGACACCCCAACTAGAACGTAAGTTAGCATTTGAGAGACCCCAACTTGTGCGTTAGTTAACACTTGAGAGATCCCAACTTGTACGTTAGTTAACACTTGAGAGATCCCAACTTGTACGTTAGTTAACACTTGAGAGACCCCAACTTGTACGTTAGTTAACACTTGAGAGACCCCAACTTGTACGTTAGATAACACTTGAGAGACCCCAACTTGTACGTTAGTTAACACATGAGAGACCCCAACTTGTATGTTAGATAACCCTCGAGATACCCCCATTTGTACGTTAGTTAACACTTGAGAGACCCCAACTTGTACGTTAGATAACACTCGAGATACCCCCATTTGTACGTTAGTTAACACTTGAGAGACCCCAACTTGTACGTTAGTTAACACTTGAGAGATCCCATCTTGTACGTTAGTTAACACTTGAGAGACCCCAACTTGTACGTTAGTTAACACTTGAGAGATCCCAACTTGTATGTTAGATAACCCTCGAGATACCTCAACTTGTACGTTAGATAACACTTGAGAGATCCCAACTTGTACGTTAGTTAACACTTGAGAGACCCCAACTTGTGCGTTAGATAACACTTGAGAGACCCCAACTTGTACGTTAGTTAACACTTGAGAGACCCCAACTTGTACGTTAGTTAACACTTGAGAGACCCCAACTTGTACGTTAGATAACACTTGAGAGACCCCAACTTGTACGTTAGTTAACACTTGAGAGACCCCAACTTGTACGTTAGATAACACTTGAGAGACCCCAACTTGTACGTTAGATAACACTTGAGAGACCCAAATTGTACGTTAGTTAACACTTGAGAGACCCCAACTTGTACGTTAGTTAACACTTGAGAGACCCCAACTTGTACGTTAGATAACACTTGAGAAACCCCAACTTGTACGTTAGTTAACACTTGAGAGATCCCAACTTGTACGTTAGATAACACTTGAGAGATCCCAACTAGTACGTTAGTTAACACTTGAGAGACCCCAACTTGTACGTTAGTTAACACTTGAGAGACCCCAACTTGTACGTTAGTTAACACTTGAGAGATCCCAACTTGTACGTTAGTTAACACTTGAGAGACCCCAACTTGTACGTTAGTTAACACTTGAGAGACCCCAACTTGTACGTTAGATAACCCTCGAGATACCCCCACTTGTACGTTAGATAACACTCGAGATACCCCCATTTGTACGTTAGTTAACACTTGAGAGACCCCAACTTGTACGTTAGATAACCCTCGAGATACCTCAACTTGTACGTTAGTTAACACTTGAGAGACCCCAACTTGTACGTTAGTTAACACTTGAGAGACCCCAACTTGTACGTTAGTTAACACTTGAGAGACCCCAACTTGTACGTTAGTTAACACTTGAGAGATCCCAACTTGTACGTTAGTTAACCCTCGAGATACCTCAACTTGTACGTTAGATAACACTTGAGAGATCCCAACTTGTACGTTAGTTAACACTTGAGAGATCCCAACTTGTACGTTAGTTAACACTTGAGAGACCCCAACTTGTACGTTAGTTAACACTTGAGAGATCCCAACTTGTGCGTTAGTTAACACTTGAGAGACCCCAACTTGTACGTTAGATAACACTTGAGAGACCCCAACTTGTGCGTTAGTTAACACTTGAGAGACCCCAACTTGTACGTTAGATAACACTTGAGAGACCCCAACTTGTACGTTAGATAACACTTGAGAGACCCAACTTGTACGTTAGTTAACACTTGAGAGACCCCAACTTGTACGTTAGTTAACACTTGAGAGACCCCAACTTGTACGTTAGATAACACTTGAGAAACCCCAACTTGTACGTTAGTTAACACTTGAGAGATCCCAACTTGTACGTTAGTTAACACTTGAGAGATCCCAACTAGTACGTTAGTTAACACTTGAGAGACCCCAACTTGTACGTTAGTTAACACTTGAGAGACCCCAACTTGTACGTTAGATAACACTTGAGAGATCCCAACTTGTACGTTAGTTAACACTTGAGAGACCCCAACTTGTACGTTAGTTAACACTTGAGAGACCCCAACTTGTACGTTAGATAACCCTCGAGATACCCCCATTTGTACGTTAGATAACCCTCGAGATACCCCCATTTGTACGTTAGATAACCCTCGAGATACCCCCATTTGTACGTTAGATAACCCTCGAGATACCCCCACTTGTACGTTAGATAACCCTCGAGATACCCAAATTGTACGTTAGATAACACTCGAGATACCCCCATTTGTACGTTAGTTAACACTTGAGATACCCAAATTGTACGTTAGATAACCCTCGAGATACCCCCATTTGTACGTTAGATAACCCTCGAGATACCCAAATTGTACGTTAGATAACCCTCGAGATACCCCCACTTGTACGTTAGATAACACTTGAGAGACCCCAACTTGTACGTTAGTTAACACTTGAGAGACCCCAACTTGTACGTTAGATAACACTTGAGAGACCCCAACTTGTACGTTAGATAACACTCGAGAGACCCCCATTTGTACGTTAGATAACCCTCGAGATACCCCCATTTGTACGTTAGATAACCCTCGAGATACCCCCATTTGTACGTTAGTTAACACTTGAGAGATCCCAACTTGTATGTTAGATAACACTTGAGAGATCCCAACGTGTACGTTAGTTAACACTTGAGAGATCCCAACTTGTACGTTAGTTAACACTCGAGAGACCCCAACTTGTGCGTTAGTTAACACTTGAGAGACCCCAACTTGTACGTTAGATAACACTTGAGAGACCCCAACTTGTACGTTAGTTAACACTTGAGACACCCCATCTTGTACGTTAGTTAACACTTGAGAAACCCCATCTTGTACATATTAACACTTGAGAGACCCCAATTAGTACGTTAGTTAACACTTGAGAGACCCCAACTTGTACGTTAGATAACACTTGAGAGACCCCAACTTGTACGTTAGTTAACACTTGAGAGATCCCAACTTGTACGTTAGTTAACACTTGAGAGACCCCAACTTGTACGTTAGTTAACACTTGAGACACCCCAACTTGTACGTTAGATAACACTTGAGAGACCCCAACTTGTACGTTAGATAACACTTGAGAGACCACAACTTGTACGTTAGATAACACTTGAGAGACCCCAACTTGTACGTTAGATAACACTTGAGAGACCCCAACTTGTACGTTAGATAACACTTGAGAGACCCCAACTTGTATGTTAGATAACACTTGAGAAACCCCAACTTGTACGTTAGTTAACACTCGAGAGACCCCAACTTGTGCGTTAGATAACACTTGAGAAACCCCAACTTGTATGTTAGATAACACTTGAGAAACCCCAACTTGTACGTTAGTTAACACTCGAGAGACCCCAACTTGTACGTTAGATAACACTTGAGAGACCCCAACTTGTACGTTAGATAACAATTGAGAGACCACAACTTGTACGTTAGATAACACTTGAGAGATCCCAACTTGTATGTTAGATAACACTTGAGAAACCCCAACTTGTACGTTAGTTAACACTCGAGAGACCCCAACTTGTGCGTTAGATAACACTTGAGAAACCCCAACTTGTATGTTAGATAACACTTGAGAAACCCCAACTTGTACGTTAGTTAACACTCGAGAGACCCCAACTTGTGCGTTAGATAACACTTGAGAAACCCCAACTTGTATGTAAGATAACACTTGAGAAACCCCAACTTGTACGTTAGATAACACTTGAGAGACCACAACTTGTACGTTAGATAACACTTGAGAGACCACAACTTGTGCGTTAGTTAACACTTGAGAGACCACAACTTGTACATATTAACACTTGAGAGATCCCAACTTGTACGTTAGTTAACACTTGAGAGACCCCAGTTAGTACGTAAATAACCTCAATAATCTAATAAGAGACCACACGTTTTCAACCAGCTGACTTTGGGTATACATGTGGTAGAATTTATAAACGGGCAAGAGCATTAGATCAACATCTTTCGTGGGAACATAAGGACTATCGGCAATAAAATATACGAAATTCTACGACGCCCGAAATGACTATGAATTTTACAATAAACGTTTTTATGTGTATGTTGGTTGAGTAAGTGTAAACTGTAGAAAAAACATTTACTGTTTTATCTAGTAATGTCCCAATATCTTTGATGAAGGCAGGGATTGTTAGAACTTTACATAGAAACGAAGCACACTCTCGTCAACATAAAATTGACATTCGGCTAAAATGCAGTCTAAAAACGTTTGTTTTACAATAATATATATTGTCATATTCGTTTGATTGCTGTAATGATAATGTTACATTTAATTCTTTCAGTGACAAATTTACTTCTTTTTTCGTTTATATATTGATAGTAAAAGATAATTTAATAATAAATATGTTAATCAACATTACAAAAAAAGAAGACAAATAATTTTACTACGCGTCTCGTTTGACTATTTAAATTATCAATCATTTACAATAAAAAAATGCGCAGTGACCAGACAGAAGTTTAACGCAGTATAAACTAGTACACCATTTATAAGCCTTATACAACCACCGTATGAACAAGAACCATGTGATTACAGTGTTTATTCAAGCTGATACTCACCGTGTTTACGAGAGCGTATAGAGAGTGACGCAGGTTATACTGTATCTTTAACGACCTACTTTAGAGGATGGTAAATATTTACCACAAAACATGTTGACCAGAAGAAAGCAAGCTTTTGACAACTCTATTAATGACAACACTAGGATATGTAGGGTTTTAGTCAGGTTTAAAAAAGGGAAGGGTGTTGAAGAAAATAGACAGGTAAATATTTATCACAATATATGTTGACCAGAAGAACGCAAGCTTTTGACAACTATATTTATGGCGACACTCGGATATGAAGGGTTTTAGCCAGGTTTTAAAAAGGCAGGGAGTAACATGAGAGGGACCGGGTGATAAGGGTGGAAGGGACCTTTGTATCGGGCTGTGAAGATCTTTAATATTAATCTTATAAATTTGACAAGACATTTTTAAAATGTGTTAAATTGAAGTAGTTTCAGAGTTAAATGACCCGACATATTAAATGTATATGAATTTATAAACATAAAATAGGAATCTGAACAAAACAACGCCAACGTGTCTTGATTATCTAAGGCATTTGATTCCAAATATATGAATAGGGGCTGTATTAATGAAGAATGTTAAATGCAAATTAGTGAAAAAAGCTTTTTTTATAAGTTGAATTAAAAAAAAAAGTAACCATGTATTTATATCGAAGATTTGGAAATAAGCAAGAAATCGATCTTAATGATAATTATATATGAATAATTTGATGAAAAGGGGTATTTTAACTATTCGTTGTTAAAGATTTAAAAATGAATTTTACTGAGTTGAAATTTTTACTATAAAGCTTAATGAAAACGGCCCCAGAAGAGTTCACATGCGTGTCTCTATAAGAAGAGATGAGGGCTACTAATGCACCAGTCAATTGTAACCACGCCCCACTCCAGGTCCGGGGAATAGCCGGGACTTTGACTTTCGGTCCAGCCAACCCCGAACTGATGGTTAAACCCCGGTCAAATGCCCCCGCACCCCAGAGACTCTATATAAGGCCCAATCTCCGCTAACTTTGGCGCTATGACAAGACCACGCGGTCACCCGGCCCTGCGGGGCCACCTGGAAAGGAAAAACACGCCCCTTTTTCCCGGCTAACCCCGGTATACCTCCGGACCTGTGGGGGGGGGGAGGGCGTGGTTACAACTGACTGTTGCATAACAAACGACAAGGTGCAACCCTCGCCTATAACTATATCTATAACTCAAGTGCATGTATAAGGCAAGTAACTCTATTCAATTGTGAAAAACAGACTTGAAAGTTTAAATCACCCCTGAAGTCCTCCTCACATTCACTGCTGCTAAAGTAGTATTTTTAAGTTTGCCTTTTTTCTCTCGTGGTATTGTATAACTTGATTGTAAATAATAGATTGCAAAATTATTCATTTTGTTCTTTCATGCATGCAATATTGATTTGATTTTGAATATTGAATTGATTAGGTGTATTTATTTTTGCGTTTATAACGATGAGCTGTATATGCTTAAGTTGAATAAACATTCTGTTCTGTTCTGTTCTGTTAAAAACATGTTTCAGGCATCAACTGATAATAATAACACTCTGATTGTTGAAATGGGCAGGTTTTATTTCCCGTCTGTAAAATGCTGATATAATTGAACATAACAACTTCATAAAAATATTACAGCGTTAAAAATATCACATTTATAATTGCATTTTGCTTTTACCATTGTCAAAGAAGATGCCTTTTTTATGATATTGGGTGCTTAGTTTATCCCAAAGTATGTCGTACTCTGATAAAGTTTAAACCAACATGCTTTGCGAAATAACCCAAATACAGGACATCAGGCGACAAAACCAATTGTTATGAAACGAGCACTTAAGTTAAGTACATGCTCATTATTTTCTTATAAGCGGCCAAGCTTTAAATTTTGGATTGGTAGAAAATTCGTTTGCACGCTTGTGAAACTACATACTCATACTAGATTTATAGAGATATTCCTTTGTTCATCTCCAATTAAGTCAAATCATATGATATATATATTCATCAGGGTAATAATTATAGGGTCTCTTTTATTGTTAACTGTTAGAACGTAACACGTTCATTTTTATAATTACAATAGTCAGCCGCGGTTGTTCAAATGAGCGATCTTTTTTATGTGGTGGAAAATATTTTACATTGCAAAGAAAACTACACAACACTAACGCAAGTGAAAATTGAATGGTAAAATCTATATGTTCAAACGAGCGTTTAGATATTTCTTTAAGCTTATTCAATGGGAAAAAGAATATTGCTTGATTATACAAAATTGTACAAAAGTATACAAAAGATGAGAAAAGGCACATCCATAAATACTTGACTTTAAAAACCAAGAAGTACCCATTGTCGCTGAGTCAATTCCAACCACTTTCATAAAAAACTAACCCTAGCACTAACAAATATAGAACAACTTATTATTGAGTGATATTTACTAAAATCATAAATCTGTCAACATAAGATCATCAACTTAGAAATTGTTAACAAATATATAGCTGTTTTGTCATTTCTCTAAACTGTAAAATGTTCATGTATATCTTTAAGGACTATAAAATAGACCCAATTGTTTTTTATTACTTGGAATGTATAACTACAATATAGAGCAAGTGTTTACGTATAAATGTTACTTTGCTTGATATGTATATACTTTGTACTTACTGTTAAGTGTTGTTTACGTATACATGCTACTTTGCTTGATCTGTATATACTTTGTACTTACTGTTAAGTGTTGTTTACGTATACATGTTACTTTGCTTGATATGTATATACTTTGTACTTACTGTTAAGTGTTGTTTACGTATACATGCTACTTTGCTTGATCTGTATATACTTTGTACTTACTGTTAAGTGTTGTTTACGTATACATGTTACTTTGCTTGATCTGTATATACTTTGTATTTACTGTTAAGTGTTGTTTACGTATACATGTTACTTTGCTTGATCTGTATATACTTTGTACTTACTGTTAAGTGTTGTTTACGTATACATCTTACTTTGCTTGATCTGTATATACTTTGTACTTACTGTTAAGTGTTGTTTACGTATACATGTTACTTTGCTTGATCGGTATATACTTTGTACTTACTGTTAAGTGTTGTTTACGTATAAATGATACTTTGCTTGATCTGTATATACTTTGTACTTACTGTTAAGTGTTGTTTACGTATACATGTTACTTTGCTTGATCTGTATATACTTTGTACTTACTGTTAAGTGTTGTTTACGTATACATGCTACTTTGCTTGATATGTATATACTTTGTGCTTACTGTTAAGTGTTGTTTACGTATACATGCTACTTTGCTTGATATGTATATACTTTGTACTTACTGTGAAGTGTTGTTTACGTATACATGTTACTTTGCTTGATCTGTATATACTTTGTACTTACTGTTAAGTGTTGTTTACGTATACATGTTACTTTGCTTGATATGTATATACTTTGGAATTACTGTTAAGTGTTGTTTACGTATACATGCTACTTTTCTTGATATGTATATACTTTGTGCTTACTGATAAGTGTTGTTTACGTATACATGCTACTTTGCTTGATATGTATATACTTTGTAATTACTGTTAAGTGTTGTTTACGTATACATGCTACTTTGCTTGATATGTATATACTTTGTACTTACTGTTAAGTGTTGTTTACGTATACATGTTACTTTGCTTGATCTGTATATACTTTGTACTTACTGTTAAGTGTTGTTTACGTATACATGTTACTTTGCTTGAGCGGTATATACTTTGTACTTACTGTTAAGTGTTGTTTACGTATACATGTTACTTTGCTTGATCTGTATATACTTTGTGCTTACTGTTTGAAGCAAGTGTTGTTTACGTATACATGCTACTTTGCTTGATATGTATATACTTTGTGCTTACTGTTTGAAGCAAGTGTTGTTTACGTATACATGTTACTTTGCTTGATATGTATATACTTTGTGCTTACTGTTTGAAGCAAGTGTTGTTTACGTATACATGCTACTTTGCTTGATATGTATATACTTTGTACTTACTGTTAAGTGTTGTTTACGTATACATGTTACTTTGCTTGATCGGTATATACTTTGTACTTACTGTTAAGTGTTGTTTACGTATACATGTTACTTTGCTTGATATGTATATACTTTGTACTTACTGTTAAGTGTTGTTTACGTATACATGTTACTTTGCCTGATCTGTATATACTTTGTACTTACTGTTAAGTGTTGTTTACGTATACATGCTACTTTGCTTGATATGTATACACTTTGTACTTACTGTTAAGTGTTGTTTACGTATACATCTTACTTTGCTTGATCTGTATATACTTTGTACTTACTGTTAAGTGTTGTTTACGTATACATGTTACTTTGCTTGATATGTATATACTTTGTGCTTACTGTTTGAAGCAAGTGTTGTTTACGTATAGATGTTACTTTGCTTGATCTGTATATACTTTGTGCTTACTGTTAAGTGTTGTTTACGTATACATGTTACTTTGCTTGATATGTATATACTTTGTGCTTACTGTTTGAAGCAAGTGTTGTTTACGTATACATCTTACTTTGCTTGATCTGTATATACTTTGTACTTACTGTTAAGTGTTGTTTACGTATACATGTTACTTTGCTTGATATGTATATACTTTGTTCTTACTGTTAAGTGTTGTTTACGTATACATGTTACTTTGCTTGATATGTATATACTTTGTACTTACTGTTAAGTGTTGTTTACGTATACATGTTACTTTGCTTGATCTGTATATACTTTGTACTTACTGTTAAGTGTTGTTTACGTATACATGTTACTTTGCTTGATCTGTATATACTTTGTACTTACTGTTAAGTGTTGTTTACGTATACATGTTACTTTGCTTGATCTGTATATACTTTGTACTTACTGTTAAGTGTTGTTTACGTATACATGTTACTTTGCTTGATCGGTATATACTTTGTACTTACTGTTAAGTGTTGTTTACGTATACATGTTACTTTGCCTGATCGGTATATACTTTGTACTTACTGTTAAGTGTTGTTTACGTATACATGCTACTTTGCTTGATATGTATACACTTTGTACTTACTGTTAAGTGTTGTTTACGTATACATGTTACTTTGCTTGATATGTATATACTTTGTTCTTACTGTTAAGAGTTGTTTACGTATACATGTTACTTTGCTTGATCTGTATATACTTTGTTCTTACTG
Source organism: Mya arenaria (assembly GCF_026914265.1). NCBI lineage: Eukaryota > Metazoa > Mollusca > Bivalvia > Myida > Myidae > Mya > Mya arenaria. The sequence continues at coordinate 12,834,961 of NC_069126.1, forward strand.
TTAAGTGTTGTTGACGTATACATGTTACTTTGCTTGAAATGTATATACTTTGTACTTACTGTTAAGTGTTGTTTACGTATACATGTTACTTTGCTTGATATGTATATACTTTGTACTTACAGTTAAGTGTTGTTTACGTATACATGTTACTTTGCTTGATATGTATATACTTTGTACTTACTGTTTGAAGCAAGTGTTGTTTTCGTATACATGCTGCTTTGCTTGATCTGTATATACTTTGTGCTTACTGTTTGAAGCAAGTGTTGTTTACGTATACATGTTACTTTGCTTGAAATGTATATACTTTGTACTTACTGTTAAGTGTTATTTACGTATACATGTTACTTTGCTTGATATGTATATACTTTGTACTTACTGTTTGAAGCAAGTGTTGTTTACGTAAACATCTTACTTTGCTTGATATGTATATACTTTGTACTTACTGTTAAGTGTTGTTTACGTATACATGTTACTTTGCTTGATATGTATATACTTTATACTTACTGTTTGAAGCAAGTGCTGTTTACGTATACATCTTACTTTGCTTGATCTGTATATACTTTGTACTTACTGTTAAGTGTTGTTTACGTATACATCTTACTTTGCTTGATATGTATATACTTTGTTCTTACTGTTAAGTGTTGTTTACGTATACATGTTACTTTGCTTGATATGTATATACTTTGTACTGACTGTTAAGTGTTGTTTACGTATACATGTTACTTTGTTTGATATGTATATACTTTGTACTTACTGTTAAGTGTTGTTTACGTATATATGTTACTTTGCTTGATCTGTATATCCTTTGTACTTACTGTTAAGTGTTGTTTACGTATACATCTTACTTTGCTTGATCTGTATATACTTTGTTCTTACTGTTAAGTGTTGTTTACGTATACATGTTACTTTGCTTGATATGTATATACTTTGTACTTACTGTTAAGTGTTGTTTACGTATACATCTTACTTTGCTTGATCTGTATATACTTTGTACTTACTGTTAAGTGTTGTTTACGTATACATGCTACTTTGCTTGATCTGTATATACTTTGTACTTACTGTTAAGTGTTGTTTACGTATACATGTTACTTTGCTTGATCTGTATATACTTTGTACTTACTGTTAAGTGTTGTTTACGTATACATGTTACTTTGCTTGATCTGTATATACTTTGTACTTACTGTTAAGTGTTGTTTACGTATACATGTTACTTTGCTTGATATGTATATACTTTGTGCTTACTGTTTGAAGCAAGTGTTGTTTACGTATACATATTACTTTGCTTGATCTGTATATACTTTGTGCTTACTGTTAAGTGTTGTTTACGTATACATGTTACTTTGCTTGATATGTATATACTTTGTGCTTACTGTTTGAAGCAAGTGTTGTTTACGTATACATCTTACTTTGCTTGATCTGTATATACTTTGTACTTACTGTTAAGTGTTGTTTACGTATACATGTTACTTTGCTTGATATGTATATACGTTGTTCTTACTGTTAAGTGTTGTTTACGTATACATCTTACTTTGCTTGATATGTATATACTTTGTACTTACTGTTAAGTGTTGTTTACGTATACATGTTACTTTGCTTGATCTGTATATACTTTGTACTTACTGTTAAGTGTTGTTTACGTATACATCTTACTTTGCTTGATATGTATATACTATGTACTTACTGTTAAGTATTGTTTACGTATACATCTTACTTTGCTTGATATGTATATACTTTGTACTTACTGTTATGTAATGTTTACGTATACATCTTACTTTGCTTGATATGTATATACTTTGTGCTTACTGTTTGAAGCAAGTGTTGTTTACGTATACATCTTACTTTGCTTGATCTGTATATACTTTGTACTTACTGTTAAGTGTTGTTTACGTATACATGTTACTTTGCTTGATATGTATATACTTTGTTCTTACTGTTAAGTGTTGTTTATGTATACATGTTACTTTGCTTGATATGTATATACTTTGTACTTACTGTTAAGTGTTGTTTACGTATACATGTTACTTTGCTTGATATGTATATACTTTGTGCTTACTGTTTGAAGCAAGTGTTGTTTACGTATACATGTTACTTTGCTTGATATGTATATACTTTGTACTTACTGTTAAGTGTTGTTTACGTATACATGTTACTTTGCTTGATCGGTATATACTTTGTACTTACTGTTAAGTGTTGTTTACGTATACATGTTACTTTGCTTGATCGGTATATACTTTGTACTTACTGTTAAGTGTTGTTTACGTATACATGTTACTTTGCTTGATATGTATATACTTTGTACTTACTGTTAAGTGTTGTTTACGTATACATGTTACTTTGCCTGATCGGTATATACTTTGTACTTACTGTTAAGTGTTGTTTACGTATACATGCTACTTTGCTTGATATGTATACACTTTGTACTTACTGTTAAGTGTTGTTTACGTATACATGTTACTTTGCTTGATATGTATATACTTTGTACTTACTGTTAAGAGTTGTTTACGTATACATGTTACTTTGCTTGATCTGTATATACTTTGTTCTTACTGTTAAGTGTTGTTGACGTATACATGTTACTTTGCTTGAAATGTATATACTTTGTACTTACTGTTAAGTGTTGTTTACGTATACATGTTACTTTGCCTGATCTGTATATACTTTGTACTTACAGTTAAGTGTTGTTTACTTATACATGTTACTTTGCTTGATATGTATATACTTTGTGCTTACTGTTTGAAGCAAGTGTTGTTTACGTATACATGCTACTTTGCTTGATCTGTATATACTTTGTGCTTACTGTTTGAAGCAAGTGTTGTTTACGTATACATGTTACTTTGCTTGATATGTATATACTTTGTACTTACTGTTAAGTGTTATTTACGTATACATGTTACTTTGCTTGATATGTATATACTTTGTACTTACTGTTAAGTGTTGTCTACGTATACATGTTACTTTGCTTGATATGTATATACTTTGTACTTACTGTTTGAAGCAAGTGTTGTTTACGTAAACATCTTACTTTGCTTGATATGTATATACTTTGTACTTACTGTTAAGTGTTGTTTACGTATACATGTTACTTTGCTTGATATGTATATACTTTATACTTACTGTTTGAAGCAAGTGCTGTTTACGTATACATCTTACTTTGCTTGATCTGTATATACTTTGTACTTACTGTTAAGTGTTGTTTACGTATACATCTTACTTTGCTTGATATGTATATACTTTGTACTTACTGTTAAGTGTTGTTTACGTATACATCTTACTTTGCTTGATATGTATATACTTTGTACTGACTGTTAAGTGTTGTTTACGTATACATGTTACTTTGCTTGATATGTATATACTTTATACTTACTGTTTGAAGCAAGTGCTGTTTACGTATACATCTTACTTTGCTTGATCTGTATATACTTTGTACTTACTGTTAAGTGTTGTTTACGTATACATCTTACTTTGCTTGATATGTATATACTTTGTTCTTACTGTTAAGTGTTGTTTACGTATACATCTTACTTTGCTTGATATGTATATACTTTGTACTGACTGTTAAGTGTTGTTTACGTATACATGTTACTTTGTTTGATATGTATATACTTTGTACTTACTGTTAAGTGTTGTTTACGTATACATGTTACTTTGCTTGATATGTATATACTTTGTACTTACTGTTAAGTGTTGTTTACGTATACATGTTACTTTGCTTGATCTGTATATACTTTGTACTTACTGTTAAGTGTTGTTTACGTATACATGTTACTTTGCTTGATATGTATACACTTTGTACTTACTGTTAAGTGTTGTTTACGTATACATGTTACTTTGCTTGATATGTATACACTTTGTATTTACTGTTTGAATAAATGAAATGCCCATGAAAAAAACAACAACAAAAAAACAAAAACAAAAAATAAACACTAGCACCCATCTAAGAATAGAAAGGGTTCCGATCTGTCACCATAATCAATATCACATGACGGCGTTCAAATTTTGAAATTTATACTTTTTTATGATGTATTCTTACTTTCGGATTTGAAACATTCATTATTTTTTTAGAATTAAAGCATAAAGATAAGAAGGCCGTAAATGAAATAAAATTAACGTCTAAAAGGGTAACTGTTAATGTACGATATATATTGGCCGGTTGAAGTGAAACCAATCCAAACTGTTCACGTCTGATGTTAAACGTTATTTTTGTGTTTTTTTGTAGGTTTGGGGCGGAACAAAGGTCACGATCATTTAATGCCTTAAAAACAATAAAAATGCTAAGATCATTTGCAAAACGTTGTATAATAATGCAATATGGAAACCGCTCGGACAGTACAGCAGCCAATGATCGTAATTCATTGTAATAGCTTTAAAAATATTTATTGTATAAGTATAAGTACATTTACTAAATACATACATGACATACATGATAGCTAGGGATTGAGGAGATAGCTTAGAGCTTATAATAAGTTGTATACCTCTCTCCTCTAATTTTATTAAAGGGTACAATGAGACAAACCAAAGATTAAGAACAAGAAAAACATCATCTACAGCACATATATAACATAAATAAACAAACGTGTATTTCTTGTTTTGCTTAAGTGTTGATTTACCGTCCTTTATGTGTTCCCGTATACACACCATGAACAAAAGCTGAAATGCGGATTTTTAACCGGTCTTAGATTGCTCACACTTCATACACTTAACAAGCATCATTAATTAAAAATAAAACAAAACCTATTATTGTTATAGAAACAGCTCAGACCTGCTTTGTTTTTTTCGGATTTCGAGTGCCGTATTAACACTTCACGTAATTAGATACACGTTAGAACTGTTTCAAGTGTAGGGGCTAGAATTTTGTCGATAAAACCCTTGCGTAATACTTAGAACCGGAAAATTCCTGCTTGACTAAATTCCGACTATTATAAAATTGCCTGACCTCTTTTGAAAACATATAAACCAGAAATTACTTTTTACTGTCGCAGACACCACCATCAAACCAATCTTTAAAATATTGAAAAAATGGACGTAAAGATTTTTGTATTCCTTTTCTGTTTGGTCCTAGGAGTGATGGGTCGACCAAAGTCTAGACAACCGAAAACTTGTTCGACAGAGATAATATCAATGCGGACCCAACTGAAACTGTCCAATCAGAAAATAGACGGACTGGACAAAAAACTGGACACAATTCTGAAAGTGCTGGAGGACATGGACCAGAATGTTGGTAAGTCTCGATGTTTGGGGTTTACTGAATGCATGAATGATGTTCATATCGAATGATTGTACGATACTGTCTCTGTTTGAACTAGCATTAGTGTGGCAGTAACAATTTTACGTAATCGTCATACATTGTGTGATGTTTAGTACGACGAAATTTGACAGGGAAGATGTCGATGTCGAACTATTAAGGGTGTTCTTGGTAACACACGCACATTACACGTAATGTATATTTTTCACGTGTTATTTTACAGTACACGATTCGATGTGCAGCCAAGTGATGTGTAGCGGCTACGGGAATTGCAGCCTTGGGGAAGACATGGACGGGTATATCTGTGTCTGTGAGGAGGGCCACACTGGAGAACACTGTGAAGGTATGATCATATTTCTTCAGTTAGTTAGCTTGTTCGTTGAAGACGATAATTGGTTGTTTCATTGATCGTTATCTATTTCACCGAAAGAAGAAGTGAAATATATTGCTATCTTACACTGAAACTTTTTTCTTCTTATTATATGCAAAAATGGGGTAAACAGTCATAAAATCGCACTTTTTTAGAAAAAAACAACGCACCAATTGGTATGCACACGTGTCATTTCTGATATGACGTTGTTGAAATCGTGTCCCAGCCCTGTGCCCACTGTTTGACTCGGAACTGAGAGCGGGCTTACATTTTAAAACAGTGAAAAATATCAATTTAGTATTTTCGACGTATCAAAAGTGAATAATCAATTTTATTTCACAGATAAATCTCTTTAAATCTCCGAAACATATAAAATAAACTTTGATCACAACTGCAAAACCGATAAAGGTATTTACATAATACATACAAGGATGCATGACGTTCACGACAATAAGTATGCATGTTATAATTCTGACTGAAATATTGCTAAATTTACGCCTTCTGATTGACTGAGAAAAAAGAACGAGAATCCAATTTCGTATAATATTTCTGCAGAAATTAGCCATGAATGGTATATTCTTTTACTAAATAACAACTTGAAGGTCTAGGAACTGGCTTTGCTTATCCCAATATTGATAAGATTTAATCTTAAAGTTTGTATATTTTTGAGGCATGACCAAACTGTTTCATTTATTAATAACAAGAATAGGCACTTCCAAAACATATGAATGCCTTTTGGTAGCGAAAAGACCTCATTTATAGCGAATGTAATATTGTCATGAGAGAGTAATGTGACAATCTAAGAAAGCTGCACTCTCACAGATTGACCATTTTAAAAACTTTTTTATTTGTTGTCTTGGAAAGTGCCAATTTTTGCGTAAATATCTGCAAACCAATGATAAAAGATTGCTGACAAAATATCAGATCGTAGATTTTTATATTTCCGTTCGAAAATTAATGTTTTATGGCTTAAACCGTTATTAACAGTTTAAGAAAAATGAATAAAACATCATTTTTGTACTTTAATATAAAAATCTGTGATCTGATTTTTTGTCAGCAGTCGTATATAACTGGTTTCTATGGATTTTCGCAAAAATTGGCTCGTTTCAAGACAAAAAAATGTTGTCAAAACGTTCAATCTGTGAGAGTGCAGCTTTAAAGGTTCTTAGACAGATGACTTAAAGTTATATTTTTATGACTAAGACAGGCTCGTTCACTACGCGCACTCCGCCCATTCTTAATCATTTAAATGTTACTTCATGTCGACTTACGTTGAAAAAAATATCAATGTGATTGTCATCTATGTTTGCTCCAAGGGTGGTATTCAATATTTAACTGATGTTAATCTTATGGTTAGCCTCATTGACTTCATTTAAACGATTGGTGAATTATTTATATCATGAAATCCATAGGGGATATTATGGTAGGACGCTTGTCTTGTGACCTGTACCACTCGACGTGATGCTGGTCACCAGAAAATCGTTTTATCGTAATATTCCATTTATTATATACCTGCCTATTTAAATATTCCTTTTTATTTTTCGGTTTCAATTTGATTTAAATCTACCGCCATCTGTCATATGCGCGTATGAATTCGAATGTGTTACGTAGTTTTGTGTAATGAAGTCAAGAGAGGCTACTACAACGAAACGAAGTCAGAAAGTACAGAATTCACTTTATTGAGCAAAATAAGAAAACAATATTTTATGTTTTAGCAAAATGAAAAACATGGTTATACGAACACAATTGTTAATTTTCACAGCACAAAAAACAACAACAAAAAAACGGTACGAGTATACACTAATCGTCATTTCATGTAGACGTAAATCGGTCATTTTTAACAAAGTAAATATTCGTGGGATTTTTTGACGATCATAATATGCAGAATTGAGGGAGGTTAGTGAGTCAATCGCTATTTCTATCGATGACGCGAATTCCCCTTCTTCTTTGTTTTGGCGAACTGCTCAGATTTATGATCATATGCATGGATAATGCAACAATTTATGAACTTCGAAATGGCAAACGACTAGTTCTCTGAAGAAGCTGTCTAGATAGATTAGAAGTGTTCTCTGCTTCGTGCTTATCCCCATGGTTCTTTGAAGAACCAGATTCCTGAATATTGACATGCTTCTGGAGCGTGAGTGCAGTTAGATAATTTTATGTACAACAATGTATTTACAAGTTGACAGGTTTTACTAGTTTCTTGGTCTCGTTATTTTTAGCAACGCGAAAGTATGTCCGACATTACACGCGGTACTCGCATGATACGGAATCAGAAAACGACAGTATCATGAAACGGATTTTTCAATACGGCGTGCTGTTTTTTTACTGTTGGATATGGAAAAGGAATTTGATAGGCATATATTAAGATTAAATATATCGTTCTTAGATCCAATTAAAGCTGCACTCTCACAGGTATACCATTTTTACAACTTTTTTATTTTTTGTCTTAGAGAGAGCAAATGTTTGCGTAAATATCTGAAAACCAATGATATAAGATTGCTGACAAAATATCAGATCGTAGATCTTCATATTTCCGTTCGAAAATTAATGTTTTATGGCTTAAACCGTTACTAACGGTTTAAGAAAAATGAATAAAACATCAATTTTATAACTGAAATATAAAATATCTGTGGTCTCATTTTTTGTCAGCAGTCTGACATAACTGGTTTCTATGGATTTTCGCAAAAAAATAGCTCGTTCCAAGACAAAAAATAAAAAAAAGTTGTCAAAACGTTCAATCTGTGAGAGTGCAGCTGTAAGACCAATATTGAAAACCAGCCCATATCTTCCCTTTGTAATACACCAAAAGGTGCATACATGCAGAAGGTAGTAACAAGATGCTAAGGCAATGATTTCACAAAATACTCGATAAATAACATATTTGTGGAAGCAAAGTGTAAACTTTAAATGGAAATGGTGAGATAGTTTAGTGGTATAGCTAGCTCCTTGTCTTTTATCAAAGACATCGTCGGGTTGGTTCCATGGATGGAACTTTCTTATGGCCTAACAAAGTTTCAAAACGAGAACCCGCACTTGTTTCCGCCTTAAAATAAATACAATAAGTGCGATTCTTTAAAGTATATAACTTTTATGAAACCACATAACAATACTTTACCTAATCACTTAGCGTTTCACATCACCAGTATCTGGACCGTGTAGCATGGCCTGGATGGAGTTTAGCATGTCACCACCAATGCCAGGATTGGAGGAGCCACGCTGTGACGAGGAAGGCTTCTTTATCCCTGTCCAGTTCCGGGGCTCACAGTAAGTAAATGCTAAACATTTTTTAATGATCGATTCCGTGTCGTCGACTTCGATTTTTAACTACATACAGAGTCCAGCGCTAGGAGGACGTAGCTCTTTTTCTTTTATATGAAGATACGACTGTTCTTCGCTGAATCATCGATACACTTTCGAATGACACTAACAGTTTTCCTCTCGACCATAGTTTTAAACTTATTTATTTTACAACGATTGTGAAACAAGCTTTTGCAACTTAAATTAATCACTCTCGTTGGCACGATGTTGCGCGAGAGTGTAATCTTTGTTGTGCTGGAAACCGGAATATCCGTAGGAAACCCATTTGTCGACTTGGTGACCACAAACCACACTCATATGCGCCCAGGCCAGAAATCGAACCCGGGTCGCCAAGGTCAGAAGTGAGTGCAATAACCATTGCGCTAACCGGACAACCATAGGTTCGACCATAGTTTTAAATAAAACCACGGTCCGAGCAAGGAAACAGCAAATTTATGTATCTAACCCTTTTACCTACGCGTACATATTGTTATCACATCACATTGTCAGGTATTATTCGAAAGAGCATGGCTCGTTGATATCGAAAAAGCTAACTTAATGACCAATACAATATTTGTGTTCATACATGGTTTAAATGGTTGTTCATTTCGAAGGATTTTCCATTCCAGGGCAATTTGCGTGGACAGAAACGGTGAATGGTTAGGCTTTGGCGTCCCGAGATGGTTGGCTAAGCCGAACATGTTATGTGGTAATCTACTGTACTCAATGCACTTCTGAAAACCTTTCCTATATTTTAAAATGACACTCTTATTCAAATTCAATAAAAAAACACATGTATAACAAATATAATTGTTGAGCGATAAACCTTTAACCACTTAAACAATGCATTTATGGAAAATATAAAAAAATGGCAAAAATATTAAATGATTGTTGAATGCTTTAAGAATTACTGTGATTAACTATCGTCTCATAAGGTAGAAATGCTGTTTTCTGCACATTTCTTCACCCTTTTTGGTATGTTAAAACAATTGGATTAATTGTGGTAAATCTTATTTGGGAGTCAGAGCTTTAAATAGTTGATAAAAGGCCTTCACACAGAAGTGTAAATCTAGATAATAATAAACGCAAATTGATATGATAACTGTTTTCTTTTAAATTATATAAAATATTCCTTAAAAAGGATTTAGACTGTTGCCTGGGGCCTTATTACAGAAAGATCATACCTCTCAATTTATTATAATTGAAACTTGAATCCTTACATATTATTTGTTTATGAAATATTTCAAGAGTTATCACTTTTTATCACTCTAATGTTCCTTAAATGTGACGATTGTCTACTTTAACGGTAAGGAAGGCCGAAAATTCCTTCAATGTTGAGCCATATATGATAAATAAACGTTAAAAGCGAACGTTCATCTTTAATGTCGGAAAGTATCGTCTGCAGACAAGATATCAACTTCGGCGTTTTGCCGAAACAATCGAGGAGGGCAACATGATCAGTTCGTGTGCCATCACCCAGTTTAACTTTTGTTTACAGATAGTGACTTTGGGAATATATTGCACAATATCTTTAATATTGTTAATACATGTGTATTTCAGACTGTGCTCTCGAGGGGCGAAGCGACTGCGCCCAGGACGGATCCTATCCTATGTACGATGGCGACTACGATCACATGGATAGCAGCGACGAACGCGAGGACTACTATGGTGGAATTGGATTCTACTAAAGGCATATATATATCTTCCCCTGGGCTACTGTATTGATTGTGTGGTCGGTGGGGATTTATTTCTGAATCTGAAGGCACATATATCTTTCCTTGAACTGTGATTCTCTATCTAAAAACGACTAAATCGCCTCCATAGAATCGGTCAAAGACAAAGTGTATCTATAGCGTTTGATAGTATAACCATTATGGGTACAGTACAGGTTGTTGTATAACTTTATTTTTGCTTTAACGGAATGCATTTTAATAGACACTTGTATTGAATTCAAAGATAGACGGTATGATGGATACAATCTGTTGGATCAATTACAAATGAAAAAGATAAGACCATAGTCTTAGACCACATTGTATATATATGTGATTACGAATAAAAAAAATATAGCCGGTGAATGATGATTATTGATTTGACATTTAGAAAAGAATAAAAACAAAAACATGAATGGCCTTCAACAAATTCTGTGTTCTGTGTTATTAAAAAAGGTAGCAACAGAAACTCACACTTCTATATCCAGACAATAATACCTTCGCCCGCATTAAATACGAGAATAATTCTGTACGGACAAAAGGAAAGAAGCAATTGGTTTATGCATTATTGAGGAAGGGGTAGGTATTTTGTTATTTCCCTGCGTCTTTTTCTAATGGTTTAATGCATGTGATGTCTTGCATAAAACGCTCCTTTCAATTCATCTCAAGGCACTAACGTACAGATTGCTGTCTCCCTCACAACGTTGGTCTAGTTTAAACCTATTTTAGTCAACATATATATCAAACATTGTATGTCATAATATTATATATATATATATATGACTTCACTCGAGTTTCGTCACTGATGGTTTCGCGGTATTTTCGTTATGATGTTAACATTGCCAGGTGAATGACCTACTTAGCATTTATGTTAAATTACTTTTCTACCATCAGTCATAATAATTATTTTGAAAAATTATTGACTAAATGAACGGTATTTGTATGGCCGTTACCGTAAGAACTAAGTTATTGGGCAAGGCTGTATCAATTATTATTTTTTTCAGTAGAGTAGCCAAAGCCTATGATAATAACTCTGATATAAATAATCTCAAAAGGTCACATCAAGCTATTACATTCCATAATTGCAAAGAGCAACACTATCATCAAAGCTATCAATCTCATAGCTGTTACGAGAATGATTTCAGTAATGATAGAAGTTGTGTAACTACAAACATTGATATATAAACTAGCTTTATTGTTCTCTTAATAAAGAATCATTTGTATGATTCTAAATAACAGTATTTAACGGGAAGTTTTGCACAAACAACAACAACAATGTCCTACCATTTCATTCACATTTACCTCTGAGTAAAAGTTATACCACACCAGTAGCAGGTTTGAAAATGAACGTAATTTGAGAAGTAATACTTGTGACGAATACAAATGTGAAAGCAAGGGTTAATTGATGAAATCACGATCTATTTGATCGATCAGATAACAATGAGTAAACTACAACTCAACACCATTCTGGAGGCATGTTACCATGTGTATAAAAACATTATACAAACAGAAGCGTGGTACTTTAGTTTGTCAGTTTTGGACTTTACGGTTCACATGAATATGGTGTAAATGAGGACTACTTCATGAGGCCTGAGACATTTTAGTTCAGCTAATAGGGACAAGTACAGTTTGTTCAATTTTGTCCATATAGCGCGCATGCAACCCAAAAGAAAAAAGAAGAAAGAGTAGCAAATTTCCCGACGATTCTAGAGCGTCATGTATATAAATGTCGTAGCTTCCTTGAAAGTGATATGAAGACATTAGTCCGATTATTTAAAATCATATGTTGTGGGCAAATACTATGATAACATATGAAGTTCTTTTGAACTCTGAAATTTGTTTAAGGAATGAATTGCGGGCTTGATGTCGTTATCGGGGTATGAACGCAATTGGGCTGGTCAAAGTGTGTAGAGTCCGAAGGACTCCACACGTACTTTGACAAGCCCAATTGCGTTCATATCCCAGATAATGACATCAACCCTGCAATTCATTCCTTATATTTACACCAATAGTTCATTATTTAATTCAAGAATTGTTAAAATAATACTTTAATTCATTTAAAAAACTTCAGTAATCCTTTCTTACCCACTCTGTAAATAGAACGACCGGACTGTAACTGGAAACATTCTTTTCAAATGACGTCACAATAACGCGGGAAAAGATCAACCACTTGAAATCACTTTTAAACGTAACATTGAAACACTTATGGCAGCAATACATTTAAAATATAATAAATTAACACTTTCTAAAATGTTGATTTATATTTTACGGGACCTGCTGACACAATACAAACAATAACAAGATCAATAGTTTGCAGGTATATTGTTATGCGACGAATCGCGATCCGAACATATCCGAAGATGTTGCGTTCATCGATTGATAAAAGCAATTGCCGAAAGACAGTTCATTTAAGGAATGGAAGTTGAGGTGTAAATATAAATTGACCACAAGTCAAGCGTTCTGGTTCTGATTGAACGCAGATAGGCTATTCACTTGCTTATATTATATGCATACAAACGCTCGCACGCATGCATGCATATTGATATGGAGTTTCATTTGAAATTGACATGTATAACATTAAAATTAAAAACGAAAATATCTTATATTCAGAGCAAACACATGCCTAAGATATAAAATCAAATTTTGCGTCGGCCTCTCAAAATGGACACCAATAATGTTTTTTCCCAGACAGGGTAAACTCTCTGTTAAAATCCGCTTTAGTGTGAAAGGGTATGACATCCTGTAACCGCCCCCCTCCCCCGAAAAATGATAACACTTTTTGATATAATTCACCAACCCAATCAAGAATAATACTCCCTGTGATAATAAACTTTAGATTACAAGGGTATGACATCCGGTGTCCCCCAGAAAAGGGATAAAACTCTCATATTTAATTGACTTTAGAGTGCAAGGGTATTACATGCGGTGCCCTCCCATCAAATATAAAATTCCCGGCGATAATCATCTTTAGAGAACAAGGTATGAAAACCGGTGTCTTCACCAGAAAAAGGATAAAACTCTTTGATATAATACACTTTAGAGTATAAGCGTATGCCAAGCGGTGTCCTCCCAAAAAGGAGAAAACTCCCTGCGATAAGAAAACGTTAGAGTGCAAGGGTTGTGATATACGTGGCGTAACTGTCAACCAATTGAGGGAACATACTCCGGTATCTAGGGCGAATTCAAGGTTGGGATAAACCTACAGATATGAGTTGGAGACATGTGCTGTTAAGTTATAGTTAGATTACATGAAGTTGAATCGTAATGATTTGGAATGAGCGGAGAGAGTTAAGCGATCGTAACGATTTTATTTCAGGTATTTTAACTGGTTTTGAATGCAACCTCATTTGCTGACACACCGTCAACACAAAATCTGACACAGGGATGTGTGGCAGTAGGCGGACTTATAAGAAATTGGAAAAGTTTTAATACTTTATTGTTATGCCTATAAATAAATGAATGCCAATCAGCAACTGCATCGGCTCAAAGTGTAGGTTGTATTTTAAGTACAAGTTTGAGACATTTGTGGTGGCCTTAAATCAATAAGCACAATTCTGGTATCATAAAAGGTGGAAAACACAAGTGTAAGAATTTTGACTACGATTAGTTGAGCTCTTACAAAGTGTCACATCGTGGAAAATGGTGACGCTTTTCGATAGTTTTTTTCTTATTTATCACGATTTGTCCAGTTCTGATCAAAAACACATATATTAATAGTAAATCGGTCTTAAAATATAATCGATAGTTGACATATTCCTACAAGCCATACATTGATCGACAAGCGAATAATAAACGAATTATAAACCCCACAATGATACTTCAAATTAGGTGACACATATGAAAAATAAACTGTATGAACATGATTGAAGCATTTAAGATTGATTTACATATTATTAACATATATTATACTAAGTAAAATATAACTTTGCGCAATTTTCTTTAAAAACTACAGTCAAGTTGATTTGAATCGCCAAATTGACCGTCCTATGTTCTAACTGGTTATCCATACGAAATCCTGTCGTAATTTTACTGGACCAGTCTTAACGAGTTTAACTGCAATGAAACCACATGCTTTGAAGGAAGACATACCCAAATGTTGTGTACTTCACTAAATACATTTTCTGTGTAATAACACCTAGACATAATAACGGTTACCATTTTCTTAACATTCACATCTAAATGTTTGAGGATGAAACCGTAGAAGTATGTCAGGTTTATAATTTTAACCCCTTTATCCAAAATAGTTCGAACTTGAACTTGAACTTGATGCAAAATAGTATAACAACAATGTTTTATGGACGTGACAGAAGTTTGACATTCAAGTTACAGGATTATATATTTACGTTTTAGTAAAAACTAAATGAACTTCATGCAAAATGGGAGCAACATTCAGGTATGAATCGAAGAACGATCGCATTAAAATGTATCTCAAAATAATTTTGATATACCTTAATTGCCGATGCATATAAAGCACAAACTTTTAACTGATACACCTTTCAAATTAGCCATTCAAACTCCCATTAAATGGATTTGTTTATGTGATCATACTCATAAGAGTTCGTGGTATGAAACATAATGACCGAATACACATAACGCCTTTTGTTAATGCTTCTTGCGGTTTATATTTTTTTGCTTTGAAAGAAAAACAGCGTTTTCAACATTTGAAGAAATCCATTAGGAAAAAAAACAACAACAATTATACAACCTTACGTTCTCACACAATTGTACTTGTTTCTCTAAAAGAACTGTACCAAACTTTCCCCTTGTATTATTCTTAGGCATATAACAAAAATAAAAACAATATTTAGTTCATCGCAATAACGCAATACGTTTTACCCCATTGACACCGGAAGTAGATACTTCACTCGTCGCGAATTCATTCGTTCGTTTGATATAGTTTTTGGTGCTCTCTCGGTGAAGTATATTGAAATAGTACACAGAAACGACCAATTTTTAATTATCCTTTACACCAACCTATTTGAAGCAATTGTCGAGAAGCCGCTAAGTATTTCGGTCTCCGACCTCACATCTAGTAAGAGTTTAAGTTAAATCACTAACCTGTATATTTTACTTAAGTCACTACATAATTTTCTGTATCTCGGGGAAATGAAATAAATCTATAAACTCAAACGGTTAACAATGAATCGTAAATGAATACTTCGTAGCGGCAATAAATGTTATGGGTTTGTCAGAAACACTCTTTTGCTCTATGCCATTATCGTATTTAAAGTTCGTGGGCAACCCGGGAAAACACTTCGCGAGCCCGAAAATGACGTTATTTAACCTCCTGGCCGAAAATAAAAGTATGAATCAGTTGCAGTCATCTAAAAAATGCAAGATTTAGAAAAAAATGCGCAAATGTAATCAAGGTAGAAATTGCAAGTATATGGGTTTTTTTTAAATTCGTTTAATCGAATCGGATATAGAAGAACTGGTGAAATACTCGACACTGAAAACTACATTCAACTTGATCGTTACGGGGGTAGTAGCGTTTTAGTCTGGGCGGGTATATGTCAACTGGAAAAACTGAGCTCCATACCATTACTGGGAATCTCAATGCAATGCGATATTGTAATGCAATGGTCGAGCCGGTGGTGATACCATTTCTGCGTGCAGGTCACTCAATGCTGTTCTAGTAAGACAATTCCCGTCAACAAACTGCTACACACAGGATGTGCTTCACAGGAACAGCGTAGCCATTTTCGAATGGCTTGCCATATCTCAAGACCTTTCAACCATTCAACAAATAAGGGACTACAAACGGGCGGAAGGTTAGAGATGGTTATGATATTGACGACGTACGTGACATCGACCACGTGAATTGAACATAGTTCCACTACAAAAAGTAAAAAACTGATCGCATGCATGAAAATAGTCTAAGCTATTCCTGATACTGATTACCTTGTAAGTTTTAATCTGGACCCCTTAATGGATTTATTGTCAAACGTCAATTAATTGCTATTTTTTGCATCAAGTGGTAAGAACCTGAGTTTGTTTGTTATTTATTTCAACATAGAAAGGACTGGGTGGTTTATACAAACTTGCTGAACTGTTTTCCTTTAGTATATTGAACCGTCTTTCATCGAAATTCGTCTTTTGCAATTAATGAATTCTTTAAACAGCGATATTCTACGAGCGTATTGTTGCCACCAGTCTCTTTAATACTCGTATTTCTAAGATCAGGCCTATAAGGAGATGCCTTTGTAGAATTATCACAACAAAGACGTTATAAATACTAATTAAAGAATATTTCCGTATGCCTAAATATAAATGACAACAGGAGTGTCTAGAAATCTTTAAACAGGCAACAAAAGCAGAACATTTATTCAGAATCATATACTTAAAACATACGGTTTTAAAATAGCTCATTTACATTATACAGCAAGACAGACAGATAACAGACATGTTTTGCAAGAATTCCTTAAGGACCATATTTTTAATCCTTTCACACCTTCATCAACAAACATTTTTTTAAATGGCATAATCAAATGCAGCACTTTAGGCATGCAATGTCCTCTCATTTAAATAAGTTTTAGGGACATTTCTCAATGCTGTGGACATCTGTCGAAGCCAATCAGTAAACGTATCTTTTGTCGATAATATGCCCACCTCTGTGAAGACGAATCTTTTTCTTCCAATGAGCGTTATGTTCACCATGACGAGGGTGACAAACACATTTGTCGTGATCAATTTTACAAATTTCCTCGGCTTTGCAATGCTGACAGCATTCTGGGCGTCGTTTGAGGGCACATGTCTCAGACGCGTGGTATATGAGGACGAGGCCTATGGTAAACAACGCAGTCACCTTTGTCATGGCTGCAAAATACACTCACGATATTTAATTATTGCATCATACTAAACGTGTGTATTAACTATAAAAGAATATTAAATCAACTCTAGTATTAAATCATATTCACTTAAATATTTTCGAATATGTTTCAAAAGAAATTGTAGGCCTACTTGTCATATAACAGGCTGTATAAAGCACAATGGCATCCATTTCATAACTTATTGATAGAACGTACTGCTTAATAATTAATCAGGTAATAATTTTCAATATATCAACATTTGTACCTTTCACAATTTTAAATCCAAATAGATAGAATGACAAAAGTAGGTCCTGTTGTTTTCACCACTACAGCATACAGTCCAAAATCGAGGCTTACTGCAGACTTTATACAATTATGCGGCGTGTTCTCTGAAGTGGATTTTCCGCATATAAAAGTCAAGTATTCAGAAACCCTAAACAACATTCAACTTGACATTTATGATTCATTAAAAGTCTTGCAGTATATGTATGCCCGAATCTGTTTAAAACGACTATCGGAACAAGAATATAACAGCACTTAACTGTTATTTAAATCAGTCATGTTTCTAAAAAGACTGCCCAGTAAAGTCCTGGCCGTGCATAGACTCCCAGATCAAATAATTAAACGTTACAAAGGCAAAGTTCATAAAAGGTTGATATGTTTTGTTCTATTCTATTGTATGAAAAAACAACAACATTTAAAGACAATTGCAGAGGAACAGAAACAGTGCAATATAACATCATTTAATTGAATATTAAAAAAGCGTTTTTCCAACATCAGTTACGGCCATTAATCGAAAGGTATCATAATGAACAAAATGATTACGTTGTCACATGAGCTTAAAAAGCAAACTTCACATTGCATATGAGGACATGAATAGGAATGAGTATAGTGTGTGGTATAGCTTTGAGCAAAGCGGTGTCTAATTAACAATGCAATTTTACAGAACGGGTATTGTGTAAAAACATTACAAAGAGTAGACAATATGCTGACTTTAAAAATAAAGTTATAAAGAGTAAGAGGGGAAGAAAAACAAGAAAGGGTGGGAGGAAAGATGTAGGACGCTTAATGTGCAAACCGTTGAGTATTATAAAAATGACCAAAGAACTGTTCATTAGTGCAGATAAAATGAACCTGTCTAATGTTCAGAATGAAGACTGTGCCCTTGAACTGTAAATTGACAGCATTTAAAGAATTATAGTTTGTATGATAAAGTTAGTGTTTTCAGATGAATTACCCGGAAAACCTTTTATAATTTCTAGCGTTTCACGCATATAACAACCATACACTTCCTTACCACAAAGTTCAAACCCAATTGATTTAAAAAAAAAGAAAAGTATTTTGCGCTTCTCCTTAGAAATTCAGCATCGTCAATTCTTCATGGAATCCATGTTGCATCAGGCTGAAAGACAGCCAGGTTCTGGTCCAGCAAAAGATACTTGCGATATTTATGATTTTTTGTTCTCTGAGTGCTTGTTTAAGACTAAATTTAAAGTATAAAAACTATCAATCATGTGCATCACTCAGACTTAAACAAACTATCAAACTGAAGTAGCATTCTCGATCCTAAATATAGAGAGCAGACTGGACCACATTCTGTACTAAGCACTTAACTATAAGGTACATTAAGAATGAATCAGTATTTTGTTGCAATGGTTCATTCAACTTTTGAGAACATTTCAAGGGCAATTCAAGATCATACTGAGTTCTTAAATGATTCAAGAATTGTTCATCAATAGTATCCATTAACAGTCAAAACATATATGTGAGGAACTGTTTTTGAATGTTCTAGAACAATTTATGATCTGTTCATAAAAATGAGGAACACAGTTTCGAAATATTCGTATTACTAATTAACAAAATACCCTTGTACTCATATTGAATATATCTCGACCAAACATGAAAACCATGTTTCTTAAAGGAAAATTATGCGTACAGATGTTCAATTATATAGTACAATTAAAACTACATCCACAAGCCCAGTTTCCAATGAAAATTGATGTTGAGAGACACCCAACAAGAGACAAACAACGTTACTCTTCAACAAATACAGACGAAATGTTTGTAAGACCACAACACCAAGTTTTATTGCTAGACGATTAAATGCATTGCTGTCAACAGATGGTGTCGTCCTGGTGTTTTAGCTTAAATAATCGAATGCCTTTAGAATGTCCGCCATGTACGGCGAACTACTAAAATGCTTTTGTTATAAAGTCGTGTCACTTTGATTACAATACTATGCTATTGTAAATTAATGTTATAACTATAGTGCTTTAGTTTGAATATATTTGAAAATGAAAAGACTTTTCCCGTGCACCAGAACACATTATCATTTTAGTCGTTAATAAATTCTTCAAATGGATCTTTGAAAATTAGACGTATGACAGAGAAATGCTTCTCCACTTTCGTGAAAAAATACAGAAAAAATGACAGAATAATGCACCACGTACCGACGCATGAGAAGACAGTAGGGTTTTTATGCTGATAAGTGCATTTTAATTTTTCATTTTCCTCTTTAAAATTAATTCATGCAGAAAAGCACCTAAAGTGTGAAACGGGGGAAAACGCTTAGTTGCAAATACAACGTTGGCACGGTATTCAGTTGGAGGTTATCGAGTTCCATACATAACATTGTGATGAAGCAATGTAAACAAGAGGGAACAAGCCCTGCATCCTTAAATGTAACCAATATGTTGTTTAAAGGCAAGCACACACAACGTTGAATGATAACAACTACACAATTACACAAATATAAGAATATCATTATAAATAAATGTTTGATATTGTAGATATGTGAGTTTCTTGTGCAGCAAGATAGTCGTTAACAGTTGAAGCAGCTACTAGTAAAACATTTTTTATGTGAACTCCGTTTGGCCTGTGCCTTTTCAGACATATATCGATTTCAAGTAAAATAACACAAGAAAGGTCAAGAATTGAGTGCGAAGCCAACAAGTTAGTATCTATTTTTCTGTCATTCATATAGAGTTAAAATGGTCATATTTTTTGAAAGACGCCATAATTAACAACCATGTCTCCTATACAAAATGTATAACGGTATGGCCCGTAATAACTGTCATCCCTGTCACCGTCATCTCCTAGGAAACAAGAACTCCGCGGTGCCTTTTATTCCTTTCTCTTTCATGCACAAGCTATTATTATTCGTCTTTCTTGCCTTCCTACTGTTCGAGCGTGGAATGATATCCAGAACATGTTCAAACTAATAATTCGATGTAAGTTTTGCAACGTTTTATCAGTAACAAGAAGTTTCAGTTGCCCGTAATTGTTTCCACTATTCTTCTTAGAATACAGACTCAAATTTAAACATTACTTTTATAAGCATAATTGTAGTCATCATGTGTAAATATTTAGAAGGAGAAATACCTTAAACAGGGTTCATGTTGAAGAACCCTCATGAAGTAGTAAACTGGTATCGTATTTTGATTTGATTTTTGTCAATAATGATGAAGTCTCAGAATGCCTTTTACTATTTCAAATAGCAATACGTAACAAACATTTGCACATTATAGCATATGTATGCCTTTCTAGTTATTTCAAATGAGTGTTTTTAGTCTTTGTAGTTCTTATCATGTTTCAGAAAGTCGTGCGTATCCTTTAGTCTAGTTCCATTAAACAGGATCTTGGTTCAGGAATTAAGGGGTGGTTTCATAAAGAATCATAACAGCGATGTTGTTCATTGTTATTATTTTCCACAGTCTTTTGGCAACGTTGGAAACATATTATAGATGCGACATTGTGAAAACTTCGGCCGTTTCCTTAATAGTCCCATGAGTGAT
Source organism: Mya arenaria (assembly GCF_026914265.1). Classification (NCBI taxonomy): domain Eukaryota; kingdom Metazoa; phylum Mollusca; class Bivalvia; order Myida; family Myidae; genus Mya; species Mya arenaria. The sequence continues at coordinate 12,856,185 of NC_069126.1, forward strand.
TTCGTACCTAGGCTATCGATCCTAGGGTTCTTGATGGAAATCAACCATGGGATTCACCCTATAGTGTCGATTGCTTTTTGTTATAATTATTATTCAAACGTATTCACCATATCTCTGTCTGTATATAATTAATAATTAATAATCATAGATTGCGTAAATGCCATCAATACTATCAATGTGTTTTCTTTTAGTATTAGCATCATGATGAAAATGTTTGAATTACCAAAATATAATCATATATTATAAGTAGTCTACATTCTAATACAACTGTTTAGCGGCGTTGAATTGTCGGCTCTCAAGATCAGTCTACCTACTTAAGAAAAGCCTTAGCCAGAAACTATATTTGCTTGTCATTGGTGTTGTGCAAGCGGGATGATTCCTGCACGGCAAGTTAGTGTGCTTATCCGGATATGAGGAGCTACAACAGAGACTCTCTCAGCTGCAAAACTTAAAACCACATTCCTCTTACGCGGCTTAATTTGCTATGATAACACTTGCTTTGCTTATATTTGCTATTGTTTTTGTCTTTACTTTGCAACACTTTGGTTTCTTGGCAGCTCTTTATTTTTCCTTTGTCATGTTGCATATTTTGAGACGCACGGCAATGGCCAAAGCTATATGAGCGCTTCTTAGTGTTAATTAGTCATAAAAACTGGATCAAAGGGAGCATGAATTGTGTTTGTGAGAATCAACTTCAGCATAAGTCACATTATGTATGCTTTAATCACGCATACGATCACAACACATCCTTTTGACTCCATGGAAATACCACGTTCTTTTTCATTTACATTCGCGATCCTAAGTGGCTAATCCCTTGGTTTTCGCTACAATAATGGCCACTGTAATGTCAGTTATCGGTATTATATCGTTTGCGTCAGATTGTTTGTCAATGTTAAGAAGAAACTTGGATCAATAATTATTGATTCACCGTTTTATATATTGAAACAGGCAATGCTAGCTAGATGTATCCCACATCCAAAGCGTCGCGTCGGAATCTGTGTCTATTTTGAAGCCGCCTGAAATGTTGTAACCATTTTATTTATTTCCATTTAAGACGTTCCCTGTATAATGCTGGTATGGTCATCTGAAAAGAAGGAGAAAATATGCATATGAATTAGGGATCTTTTTAACAGTCCTGTTATATATGCCATTATATGGCCTGTCGTCTTCTCCTTATATCGTAGACGACCTTTAAATTAATACAGAATTAAAAATTAAAGGTACACTGACGACATACGACAGCTGAGAAACATTATTAAAGGTGTTAAATAAGGCTGTCAGCTCGTTTTGTTGCCAGCACATATAAAATGAGACAGTTTGTAAGAGGTTAATACGAACTATTACTTAATTCTGCATAACTATTCGGTATAAAAAAGAGACCGAAAGTACGAAATCAGTTCTCTCGTTAGTCATTTCGGCGCTGATATTATTTCGTTTCATTTTAAGTTGGAATCCACAAGGACAAGCGCTGAAGCGATGGTTTGCAAATGTACGCAGTTTAGAGGCACATGGTTCATGGCTCAACATCCTCATCAATAACAGTAGTAAACTACGGTGGTTTTTATAAAAGACACTATCGGTTTGGCAAAGATAAAGCAATCTTAAAATGTTTATTTTTTTAAAGTATACCGAAACTGCAAATGCTGTTAATTCCAGACTTTCCCCCCTGACTATGTATAAGGAGGCTTTATCAAGTACTTAAAATACCACCGCCGCGAAATGTCGTAAATAATTGGCGGCCTCTTTGAGTACAATGCACTATACACAAGGAAGGTCGCTCTTGAGAAAGCAGGCTTTAAGTTTTAAAAAAAATACCATCGTCTATGCTTTTTTAATGATGCTTAAATCAGCATTTGTGTTGTACACCATGGGTTACTGACGACCATTTAAATATATATATATACGAATTTCATAACGTATTCGGACTGGATGGTTCTTCGTATTGTCATGAACTGTTAACTTTTAATTACAGAATAATACGAGCTTTCTTTCAGTAGTACATTTACAAAACAATTCATGAATTATCACGATTCAAATTTTTTTCAATCAAGTATAAATATTATGTTTTAATTGATTGTATTATGCATGCCAACATGCTATTAAAAGTATTACTCTCGAATAAAATATCAATTAAACACCTTTGAAATAAAACTTGTGTTTTGTATGTTTCGGTTAATTATATTGTTTAATAATACATTCCTTGGTCAATTAAAAGGACTGTGAACATACAAACAGAAAAGAACAGAAAACATTTCAGATCAAACATTCAACATGTTAATTAGTTATCAAATGATACAACTTGCTTCCGGTTTAATTAAGCCATCACGATTTTTTTTATAAATAACTATTACACACTTTTGCTCTTTTTTATTGGTCAGAACATATTACTAATTTAAAGGAAAGCTAATTTCGTTGATGGTATAGTGTTTTGTTGTAATTATTATTGGATATCATCATAAAATGCATTCTACTAATAAATATAAAAAAACGATTGGATGTTTCTTTGGTTTTAAATCATTTCGGTAACAACATTTCTGCACTTCATGTAGCGAGGGAGATGCCATTGCTTTTTTGTATCCAGCTCATCACTAGAGCAGGTAAAACAGGTAGGTAGTGTTTGCTTTTTTACCGGAAATGCATGGGATAAAAAGAATCTGTCACTTAAACAATGAATGCATTCAAAGTAACTCTTAATCATTAACACGAGCTCACGCGTTTTCATATATACATAGCGATTAGCGGTACAATACATATGAAAGGTACGTGGCTCTGGTGAACGAGAATGGTAATTATGAACATGTGTTGTGTCTTTTTAACAATAAAGGACCATCTTGACTTATTTCATTGCATATGTTGAATGTTTGAACATCACTAAAGACAAATATTTAATGTTCTGTTCAATTTACCAGAACCATCTGAATAGCAATGCGGATAATGCAATACAGAGATTACAAACATTTTAAACAACATCGAAAACACTCACCAAATTTTCGGAAACTTTACAATATATTAACCAGCAACATTGATGAAAAGGCAAAGAGTACATCTGTGGAAAAAATGTCAGATTGCGTGACGTCACGCAATAAACATCTCGTTTGAATTATTACCAAGTTACGTTTTATTAAGACCTCGAGACGTGTTATGTTAGTTGATTGTGTCCCCGACAGCGACATTTCTGTTCCAGATCTGTTCCAGGAAAATGGTCTATATGAGCGGTGTTTTTTTATGTGTTTTAATATAAATGGACACGTGGGGATAATGGGTGTCAAATCAATGGAAATAATAAAAACCGTGTGTGTAGATTTTGCTCGAATAGAGCATGTTCAAAAGAATTATGTGAAGAATGGTCAAATCATTTTCCAAATAAGTTTTCTATTTATGATAGCAACAGTGAAAGCTTAAATATAGACCTAACGCAGAAAAACAACAACAACACAAGCTTGTATGTAGCAAAGCAAGTGAAATGCGCATGAGCCCTGACCCTAACCTAAACCCTATAGAGTTCTTGTTGCCACTCGTACATGGACATTGCAAATACATTTCAGTAAGATACTGGAATATATACTGATATACGTGAATAAAATAAAAAAAAAACACTAGATATAGTATCACGTGCAGTACAAATCAATCTTATGTGAAGCCAAATAAGACTTCACGTACGAAGAGTTTAAGATATAAACAAGGTGATGTTAGTGGTGTCAGTTGATAGTTACTCTGAGGCTTATTTTATGAATGCGTTTTGATTGATATTTGTGAGGAAACTTGTAAACTTATAAAAATAGTTTAATCCACTGTTTAACTGTACTCGTGTTAATATTATTAGCCGCGGCTGCGTCAGACAGTTAGCCGCTTATTGCAAGTACGTTATATATTAACAACGCAAGGGAGTGGCTGGATAATACAGGTTACCACTGAATACAGGTGACCGTCCGACCATGTTAACTCACCTGAAGGATTTATAGCTGAAATCTAATATCATGATTTACACACTTTTACGAAATGGATATTCTTCGTGTCGGTTTTGGTGCAATATACACATGTATCACTAAAAAAGCTCCTGTGAAAAGGCAAAAAGCAAAGTAAGGATGAGTTTTACAGAGATTTGGCGAATACTTCTTTATTAATTATAAAATGTCCTCGACGTTTCAACGTTTCAGACAAAGCTCCTTAAAATCGACTGGTATTCGTACCGCCTGTTAAATATAATTTACCTTTGGACAACACAAAATGACTAAATTTGCCTTTTAATTCTCATATTTATGAAATTCGTTATGTCCGCTCTTAAAAAAACAGCAATACAAGATCATAAATGATACTCAATGCTGTAAATTGTACAATTATTAGAGCTATGGTAATCCTTTAATGGACACTGACATATTTACTCATTCGGCGCATAAATATAAAATCACAGGGGAATATGGTCTACTATTACATTTCCGACGGTCAGAGTACATTACTTACTTTCTGAACCATTGCATTACTGAATGCCGCTTAAGCCAGGGGGTAATTGGGTATTAACACCATTTGTTGTACTACCAGGAAACAGCGCGGTTAACAGTGGAAATTGTTATCCGCTGTTGATTTCTTAAAATTGCATAGGGAATAAAGGAATGTGGTATAACAATAAATGATGTGTGTTTTGCTTTACGTTTAATAGGAAACGAATAGAATGATAACAATTCAAATTTGGCACTAGATAGACGGAACTAAAGATAAACACCATATAAAGTGTACACATGTTGTACCTAATTCAAACAAAAACTTTTGGCAGTCTACATGTTATATGTTCATGTCGTTCATTTACGCATACCAATCTGAAATATCCCCCTTCCCGATATTCAAACTAAAAAAGTCTTTCTGAATTCGTATCCGATAGTTCCATGCTATTTTATCGCGTTTTGTGTACGAAGTCAGAACACGAACATCCAATACATGGCACAACATGGCACCATATATACAAATGATTGTACGTATATTGCTTTGTTTCTCTCCGTATGTGTCCTTTTATATTTAGAATCATAAACATTACAGCTAATATAGTACTTCTTTATGAAAAAACCTGGAATGGACTCGCTGCTGGACACACAATTAAATGGAATAACTGGTTTCTAACAAACATAACTAGGTTCTAACAATACGTGTCAAGATTCATCCCAGTAATTTTTTGCAGTATGGTCTACATAGAAACCTTCAATATTCAAATAATATAATTTTATATAATATACTTATATGTGCTCTTCACCCTTGCATCAGTGTTGCTGTTCGAATTACACTGGCATAGTTTACTGTAAAGCTTCCGTAGTTGTGGTCGGTGTTTCATTTCGATGTGGTCCATAATAAATGTAATCACGTTTTCTCTTTATCAACATTGCTTTTCAGATTGTACTTGTATATTGAACAGAACGAACATGGCATATATTTTTACATTCTATATTTTGGTTTAAACATTCAATATTTATGCAATGAACTAAGTAAGAATTCCCTATCTTTCAAAACAGTATTATAAAAATTAAATAAAGGTGGCATTATGTAAACATAGACATTGTTAATCAATAAGTAATCAGCTGGTATACAAGTGGCATTTAACAAGATCCATTCCAATAAGTATGCCCAATTCAAACTATATGGATTTAATTAATCCAAGTTTTATATGTGCTTTTTAATGTTTTACCCCTACGGACGGTAGCTGCCAATAAACATGATATTGAAAACTACAAAACGCTTCATTTTATTTCTGACAGTGTTCTGAATTATATTAAATTTTCTCATTGTTCTTAAAATACGCACATTGCAATTCTTGATACAACTATAGCCGAACTCTACAGAAGTGTTGCATGTCTTGCATGTCATTAGAAAACTTAATATTTATTGACATATCAAGGTCTTTTTTACATGCATTTTCTTTAGTGTCAAATTCAACCACATTGGTGTGTTTATTACAGTTTGTTATATTGTGTGCACAAATGATAAATGTCTTTTCATTTCATGTATTGTCTCGATGATCGCCATGTATTGCGTAAATTTGTGTCAATGATCATGTGTTATTTTCACCTATATCATTGTTTTTATGTATATTATTGCGTTGAATATTTGAACTAAATTATATTCTGTTCTATTTGTATTCATGTCCAAAGGAATTTATCGTTAAAACCTTAGAATTAACCGAAACAAATGAAACACATTTTTTTCATTTCAAATGAGCTTAAGTATGATTTTTAAGGGAGTTATTTTCTCAAGTAATTGTTCATCAATATTCAATTATACTATGATGTACGAGGGGTGATCCAGAATAACGAGGACTTCTTACATATTTTCTTTATTTTTCGTCCAAATCATTTAAAAATTCACGAATAACTTATCCAAAGTGTTCTACATAGACGGTGTGAATTTTAGGTCTGAAAATATAATGAGTTTTGAAAAATTACGGGTTTTAAAATAATAGAAACGCACTGTCGCTGCACTGTCTAAAATGTACGTTCACAAACGTTTTATGTATCTCTTACAACATGATTTGCGTCCACGTTTATCTATTAAATTCCGCCAAATTACGTTTTACTCGGTCTAAAACAAGTTGAACTGTAACAATTCATGAACTATTTTGTTAATATTATTTCGAAATGTCATATTACTCTATAATACAACGGTTAAAAGCTAATGGAGAGAACAGTATTTCCCGGATACGTGATAAACTTCTTATGCATTGAGTTTAGCTGGTCGTCAGTAACCCCTTTGTACACAGCGGAATGCTTGTATTAGCATCATTAGAGAAAAACAAAAACAATCATAGGTGACATTTTCTCAATTTAAGGCGTGTTTTCCCCCAGAGGATGCCAGTTATTTCGCGGCGGTGGTATTTCAGTACTTGATCCTCTGTCCTTACAGAGTCTATTTTAATATTTAACGAAATAATATTCGCGCCGAAACGACTTAATGAGACAACGAATTTCGTACTTTCGTTCCGTCAATTTTCTTTACTCATTATTGCGCACAATTTAGTAACAGTTAGTGTTACCAAACCTTCTTTATTTGATCTGTGCAGGCAATATAACAAACCGACATACTTTTTATACAATGAAAACAACTTTTATAAATTGCCGTCTCTTCACCCTGATGCTTTATACCTTTAATTTCTTATTAATTTAAAGGTTGTCCGCGACAGAAGGAGAACAAGACAGACAGCTAAATGTTATCTTCATTTTGGTGCGACAAAACTAGCAAACAAAACAAAACTAGTAAAAATCAGTAATCCTACTTCAGAGATATTTCATATGACTTGTAACACTAGAATATCTTGTTATTTGAAAAAATAAAACATTCAAATGTGTTTATGTGGCTTATTTATTAAACATCAACGATATTGTGCCTTATTGTATGTTACAGTGTTCATATGGAAACAAAAGTATTTCGTACATAAATAATATTATTCCTAATTTGATTGTTACAGAAAACAGACTTTACAACAACTCATTCAATGCAGCGTTACCGGCGGCTTAAAAAGCGACTCATATTACGAACTTTCGCTGCTTTGGAATGGGGAAACATTCAGCAAAAATTGCTCTTTTACACTAGAAATTGTTGAAACTATTATTTATAATCTAATGATCATATTGTGATTGACCAACAAACTATCTCGAAGTAGAAAATAGCTGTGGTTTATGTACACTTTTTAAAGCTGCTTTTAAGTGGTCTTACGTTAGGTTAAATCAAGGAATTGACTACGTATGGTCGGCGCGAATGATATTGAAAATGTGCTTAGTATTTCTATAGAATTCAAAGATCATGTATAACAAACCGCAAAATGAAAAGGGAAAACGCAACTTTCCCTTTTCAGCATGGTAACATTTTTATTCAACAGAAACCCTTTGTAATGTCCTCAAAGCATTTCTGTAGGATTAGAAATATCTTTGGGAATATTACCAAACACTTCATAGTATAGTATTGAAGAGTTATAGTGTGGTTTTCAACATTTCTGGTAATATTCCCAAAAGTATCCATAGTATGCCAGGTTTCCTGGGAATATTACCAATTTGATCTTGAAAATTTGGTAACATTACCAAAACATTTTGAAAATATTTCCAAACACTTTGTTGTATAGTATTGAAAGTTGTGGTGGGGGTTTCAACATTTGTGGGAACATTCCCAAAATATTCGATGCTATGCTGAGAGATTTTCTAAAATATTCTTCAACTGTGAAAAGTCACAAATATTTGGTAATATTCCCAAAAAATGATGAACATTTTCTGCTAGGATTCTGAATATAACGTCCAGGTTTTCTGGGAATATTACCAATTTGATCTTGAAAATTTGGTAACATTACCAAAACATTTTGAAAATATTTCCAAACACTTTGTAGTATAGTATTGAAAGTTGTGGTGGTGGCTTCAACATTTGTGGGAACATTCCCAAAATAATCGATACTATGCTGAGAGATTTTCTAAAATATTCTTCAAATATGAAAAGTCACAAATATTTGGTAATATTCCCAAAAAATGATGAACATATTCTGCTAGGATTCTGAATTTAATGTCCAGGTTTTCTGGGAATATTACCAATTTGATCTTGAAAATTTGGTAACATTACCAAAACATTTTGAAAATATTTCCAAACAGTTTGTAGTATAGTATTGAACGTTGTGATGGGGGTTTCAACCTTTGTGGGAACATTCCCGAAATAATCCATACTATGCTGAGAGATTTTCTAAAATATTCTTCAGCTATGAAAAGTCACAAATATTTGGTAATATTCCCAAAATTAATGATGAACATTTTCTGCTAGGATTCTGAATATAATGTCCAGGTTTCCTGGGAGTATTACCAATTTGATCTTGAAAATTTGGTAACATTACCAAAACATTTTGAAAATATTTCAAAACACTTTGTAGTATAGTATTGAAAGTTGTGATGGGGTTTTCAACATTTGTGGGAACATTCCCGAAATAATCGATACTATGCCGAGAGATTTTCTAAACTATTCTTCAACTGTGAAAAGTCACAAATATTTGGTAATATTCCCAAAAAATGATGAACATTTTCTGCTAGGATTCTGAATATAACGTCCAGGTTTTCTGGGAATATTACCAATTTGATCTTGAAAATTTGGTAACATTACAAAAACATTTTGAAAATATTTCCAAACACTTTGTAGTATAGTATTGAAAGTTGTGGTGGTGGTTTCAACATTTGTGGGAACATTCTCAAAATAATCGATACTATGCTGAGAGATTTTCTAAAATATTCTTCAAATATGAAAAGTCACAAATATTTGGTAATATTCCCAAAAAATGATGAACATTTTCTGCTAGGATTCTGAATATAATGTCCAGGTTTTCTGGGAATATTACCAATTTGATCTTGAAAATTTGGTAACATTACCAAAACATTTTGAAAATATTTCCAAACAGTTTGTAGTATAGTATTGAACGTTGTGATGGGGGTTTCAACCTTTGTGGGAACATTCCCGAAATAATCCATACTATGCTGAGAGATTTTCTAAAATATTCTTCAGCTATGAAAAGTCACAAATATTTGGTAATATTCCCAAAATAAATGATGAACATTTTCTGCTAGGATTCTGAATATAAGGTCCAGGTTTCCTGGGAATATTACCAATTTGATCTTGAAAATTTGGTAACATTACCAAAATTTTGAAAATATTTCCAAACACTTTTTAAGATAGTATTGAAGAGTTATGGTGTGGTTTTCAACATTTCTGGTAATATTCCCAAAAGTATCCATAGTATGTTGAAAGGTTTTCTAAAAAATAATAAAACGTAGGGGTTGTCACAAATATTTGGTATTTTTTTCTGAATTATGAACATTTTCGGCTAACATTCTAAAATTCGTCTTGGAAATAATGTCCAGGTTTTCTGGGACTATTACCAAAGTTAATCTTGAAATATGTGGTAACATTACCAAAACATTTCGGGAATATTACCAAACATTTCATAGTATAGTATTTAAAGTTATAGTGGGGGTTTTAACATTTTTGGGAATATTCCCAAAACTATCAATATTATGCCGAGAGATTTTCAAAAATATTCTTAAACTATGAAAAGTCACAAATATTTGGTAATATTCCAAAAATAAATGATGAACCTTTTCTGCTAGGATTCTGAATATAATGTCCAGGTTTTCTGGGAATATTACCAATTTGATCGTGATATTTGGTAACATTAACAAAACATTTTCAGAATATTACCAGACGAATTGAAACAAACCAATTAAACAAAAGCCTTTGAAAACTCCACAAACAGTTCATAGTATAGTATTGAAAACTGGGGCTTTTCAAAATTTCTTGGAACATTCCAAAAATAATCCATGCTATGACGAGAGATTTTCTAAATTATTCATAAACTAGTAATAGTCACAAATATTTGGTAATATTCCCAAAACTTTTTGCGAATACTTCCAGATAAATGAAAACAATTATTCAACAGAAAGCCTGCTGCTGCAGGACATGAACTTTTTCTGTGAATGTTACCAAAAACTTCATAGTAGTACTAAAAGAAGATTTTCAACATTTTTGGGAATATTTCCCGAATAATCCATAATATGTCTTTAGAATTTCCATTACCGGTACGTTGAATATTCGCAATTTTTTGGTAATATTCCCAAAAGATATGAACATTTTCTGCTAGCATTCTGAAATTCATCATGAATGTAAGGTCTAGGTTTATGAAAATATTAACAATTTTATCATGAAATATTTGGTAACATTACAAAAAAAAATTGCGAATGCTATCAGATGAATGAAAACAATTATTCAACAGAAAGCCTTTGCAGACGGCACATGGGGTGCTGCAGGACATGAACTTTTTCTTGGAATGTTACCAAAAACTTCATAGTAGTATTTAAAGAAGGTGTTCAACAGTTTTGGGAATATTCCCCGAATAATCCATAATATGCCTTTTATAATTTCCATAACGTTGAATATTCGCAATTTTTTGGTAATATTCCCAAAAGATATGAACATTTTCTGCTAGCATTCTGAAATTCTTCATGAATATGATGCCCAGGTTTATGAAAATATTACCAATTTCATCTTGAAATATTTGGTAACATTACCCCCAAAAAATGCGAATGTTATCAGATGAATGAAAACAATTATTCAAAAGAAAGCCTTTGCAAACTCCACATGGGCTGCTGCAGGACATGAACTTTTTCTTGGAATGTTACCAAAAACTTCATAGTAGTACTAAAATAAGGTTTTCAACATTTATGGGAATATTCCCCGAATAATCCATAATATGCCTTTAGAATTTCCATTACCGGTACGTTGAATATTCGCAATTATTTGGTAATATTCCCAAAAGATATGAACATTTTCTGCTAGCATTCTGAAATTCATCATGAATATAATGTCCAGGTTTATGAAAATATTACCAATTTCATCTTGAAATATTTGGTAACATAACCAAAAAATATTGCGAATGCTATCAGATGAATGAAAACAACTGGATCTTGAAAGTTTGGTAGCATTACAAAAACATAACGGGAATGTAACAAGATGAATTCAAGTGACATATTACCACAGACACCCAGCAGGAAATTTCTAAGCATTCCTTAAACTGGTGAAGTCACAAGTATTTCGAAACATTCCAAAAACAAATTATGAACAATTTCTGCCAGCATTTTGAAATCGATCATGGAAAATGACCAAGTTTTCTGGGAATATTACCAATTCGATCTAGAAAGGTTTGGTAACACTGTCTAAATATTTCGGGGATTTTACAAATAAATAGTTTTAGAATATATAAACAATTATAGGGAATATTCCCAGCAGTACATTGAAATATATTCAAGAAATGTCAAACAATAATTTGTAATATTAACAGTTTACTTTTGATATTATTGGAATATTCCCAGTTTATTTATATCATGGAAAAGGCGAAATATCATTGGTTAACTTCGTATTCATACATTATTTTATATTTTGAATTGGTCTAATTTCAAACTAATCCTAATAATTGTGTGTGTTTAAATATCAATGAAACGGTTATGTGGAATTGAATTGAAAATTCCCTTGAAATGTTCTTTGGAACATTTTAAAATCATGGATTAATTCATAACATTCTTTTAACCAAAGCCTATTGTTGTTTCTATCAACTACTTGACCAAATAAACTACTAGTAAAAAGAAAGAGTATATATAGTCACATACTGAGTGATGAACATTTAAATGGTTGCATTAATATATATATATATATAAAAATGTAAACAAAAGATATAACTAAGTATCTTTTTCACTATGATCATATATCATTCGTTATTTACATGCATATACTGATGTATTCGTTTTTAGACATGAAACTGTCATACGCACTGGTTTCAAATGAACGACAACAGACCAGTTACAGGAACACCCGATTCACATTTTTGCCATAACATTAATGTGGTGATAAAACAATAAAAACTTATATTATTACCATACAATGAATATCATTTTTTGAAAACTCGAGCGCAGTTTTCACTAAAGTTACACCACAACAAACAACATTCCATCAACCTAGTTACTTTTGTTTAATTAAATATTAGAAATAATTAAGTCATGGCTATTCTCCAGACCAAAATTGGTGACCATAGAACAATCTGTTAATAAGTAATTGATCAGAAACATATTTTTCATTTTTGAAAGATTAGTTGGTAGAGAGAACAACCAAATACATATGTTTAAATCAAACATAACAATACAATGATAAGCATGCATTGGTGTATGGGGAAACATGTCGAACATTATTGTATGACCGCAACCATAGTGATCAATTTAATGTGATCGGAAACTTGTTTAGAAGTAAATACAAAAACAAAAATAAACACAGCACAACCCCTTTACAGTTCGGCCTTTGCATCTGATGATGGTAAAAGTTATTTTTTGACTATGTCATCTATACTCGTTCATCCAGCTATAAAGTGAAAATAGAGTTTGTTTCACACGAGGAGAGTAGTTTGACAGACAAGAGTATCGAGGTGTAGGGGATGGACGCATCTAAAACAGCAACAGCGTAATAATGCAGAATACTTGGGATAACGAATAAAATACACCATTTTTTCAAATAAAGTCATTTGTTCTTTTTGCTTTTGTCAGTTGCCTTCTTCTTAGTAACTTGAACCTGCAAAGAAAGTTAAAATAAGATATAATGCGAAATTACCGAGGTTGAATGTCACGAATATAGTTTAAATTATGACGGTTTAACATTTGTGATGTGAATGTTTTGCTTTCCTAGTTGGACACGGAAATACATGAGTTACACACTGAATATATTCTTTAGACTAATTATATCACACAGTTAACAGCATCATTAAGCTAGTCAGAAAAATCTTACTTACTTATTAGTTTATTCGCAGGCTGCATTTAATATATTCCCGTGTTTGTAAACTCGAGCATTAAAGATTCATATATAACAAAAATTTAGTTAAACTATTAGAATAACACATAGGGCTTAGCATGGATAACATGAATATGAGACCATCGCCAGTGGTGTTATGATTGTTAACAGAAGTTCTAAGGAACAAACAAAAACTTACATTTACTCCATCAAGTTCTTTATCCAGCAGCTCACTGATATGCGTTGGTATTTCCTTTGGAATATGATATCTGACCCTTTTCTTCAGTATTGGCAATAGCCATATTGTTTGGTCTTCTTTGATGTACTCCTTAGCTAATTCCTGACTTTTCCCAACCCGAGCTTATTCATTCAAATACTCATGACACCATAAATATTGGCCTTCTCGTCCAAAAAAGTGCCTATATTTTTCAACATTTGATCTTATTGCATTAAGTTCAAGGTTTTGTAATCCGTTTGGTTTAACTACTTCCGGCATACCGTCTGGAAGTGATGAAAGCAAACTGTCGGGAATGTAGGTCCAGTCACTTGTGCAACTGGATTTACACTTTTGAATAACTCCATCCTCACCTTGCATGAACATAAAGTGCAATGGTTTTGAATGATTTACTATTTTATTTAAATGCGGAGCTATCCAATCTTTAATGTTAAAAAGTTTTTTTATCTGCGTTGAATTTGGCAATATTTGTAGGAGTTTGGGTAATGTTTCCACATCTAGTTTTCTTAATGTCTTGGATATAACAGAAAACTGGGCGTCGATATCCTCGTGTGTGTGTCCCACCATCAAGAATGATAAGTGAACCTAAAATAAATGTTTAAGACAGTAAAATGATATTTGCCATGCACTACCACAACAATATTTTCACACGCTATTTGCACTACTGTACACATTATATTTTTATTTTTTTTAAATATTTAATTAGAAGATGATTAATACCCGCATCTTACTGAAAAATACGAGTTCAGGGGGTAAGAAAGTAGTACAAGCCATAGCATTCCCTCAACTTAATTTTAAGATTGCATATCTTCATACATCTATGTAAATGTAATAGGCTGGACACACACAATATATATTAGTAACAGTGATATTGACCTCGATTCTTAGAAGCTAAGTCTGAAACATGCATAATTGGTTACTTATTTATTGCAGAAACGAATAGTGTGTCATGGGTAACATTGAAAAATACCAAGAAAGCTGGGTTCTTGCATATAACCTAGTGGTTATTTATAACGCAAAGTTTATTTAAAATAACTTGGATGGCCTACATGCTTTACTATATTTTAAGTGACAAATTTTCTGCTCTTGGAATTAGATTATATTTGTGCTATCAATATTTTATGTTGCCACAACAGGGATTTACTACACATGTGTATAATAAAATATGTGAGCAACTGACCCTTTTATGTGCTCCTGAAGTATAAAACATTAAGTTATATTGGCTAGTGTAGAATGGAGATTTTTTAACACAAATAATTCAACTCACCTCCCGAAACACTTCCAGTCTAATCAGCAATTCACAAAATCCAAGCATAAACCTGTTTTTGTTTTCCCTAGCACAGTTATCAGCCTGTATGTAAAGAACTTCTGGAAGTTTGTCATCCTGAAAACATATGCCAAGTAAATAACTTTCAATACATGAAAATCCAAAGAGATGATAATAACATGCTGTTCATAGTTTCTTTTATTTATTTTATGATAAAGTGATAGAATGTTCCTTTATTCAGTTGTATGGTTTAAGGATTGCCGTTTACGCAAATATATTTTATAAGTACATTACTTTCGGTCTTAAATTTCTCACTTCACATACAACTATTGATCATTTTAATTGCGTTCATAGTCATGTTCATTAACAGTTCTAACATACCCTTCCAATTGAGTCATGAATAACTCTCAAAAGAATGTTCATCACCAGGTTAGCATCATGTGGATACTCGTTGATGTCAATGTAAGTTGTGAATTTGTCTTTGCCATGGTTGATTACGCCACTTATATGGGTCTTTATGAAGCCAACTGGATCAATACCCTGTTGTGATAAATCAAATTATGAACAGTGTGAACGTTTAAGATATATATCGATTTCAAATCTGTTACTCTACAATATTTGTTTAAAATTGTAAGCAACTTTAGTGTAGAAAATACTCGTTGGGTCATGCCCACTGTTTCAAGCAAACATTGGTAAAATAAATTTAGGTTCTATAAGGTTACCGTTTCAACTGCCGGCCGGTTTGGCTAACGGCCATTTTTTCTGTTAGCCATTTTGACTACTGATATTCATTAAATACCTTGGATACTTGTTTAATCAATACAGGATCAAGATTTATTTCAATCAGCAGCTATATGTTAATATAAAACAAGAGATTTTACTGTTATATTTTTTCCGATGAAAATAAAACTGTATGTAAAGTGCATAATACTGATCAAGTTAAGGGCTTTAAGTCTGCAAAATTTTGTCTGACATAATATAAACAATGTGCATTATTAACATATTGCTCGCTTTAACATACTTTGTTTTCATCATCCTAGCCTCAATATCTATTTTAAGAACCGATATTTATGTAAACGGAGGGATGGCGGGTAAATATGCGGTCAAACTGGTAGGGCTTATAACAACCAAATAGCTTAATATGAGAATCTAAGGGTCAATAAAAATATTTAAACTTAAAGTAACTTATATTTGATAAAATAGTACTGCTATTGTATTACTAATTGGCGGAATAGAGCCATTAAGGGGATAAAAGTCAATGAACGAAGTTACCTTTGGTGTCCTGCCTGTAAAATGAGGCAGACTGCTCTTTGCTGAAATACATTTGTATTCCTTTACTTGACACTCTGGGATATCAAGTTATGTCTAACAGTAATAGCGACCAACTTTTTTTCAGATTAGAACAATATGCATTTAATTCAATTATCAATTATTATTATTAATTCTAATATAATCCGAGCTTGGTATGGTTTTGGCTACTAAATATGTACCTAAAGCTGAACAGATGTTCAGATGGCAAGGTGGAATTAACAATAATTTTTATCATGGTTTGAGGAAATATAGATTTACGCCTACCTTGATCCATTCCATCTATTATGACACTCATGTACTTGGATGGTTGTGAATGGGCCATATCTCGTTTTGCATAATAGTGGGCACGCTCTAACCTGTTCATTAAGTAAATAAATGATCAAATTTGTCTGTTAACATGTCTCAGGGGTCATAAAATACATTTTAAGTTTCATGATCCAATCAATTGTGATTCATCTGAACTCAAAATGAATTTTTACACTAAATGAATGTCTGTCTAAATTAAAAAAGTTAAACAAAAGAGATCAAAGTTATATTTTTATCGCAAGGTTTACTAAACAATGATGTTGAGGTTTTGCACATAAGCTAGTTGCCAAACACATACATTTGCCTTTTGTTGTGAACATTCATTGCGTCTCTTAACTGCTGCCTTTGATCACTATCTCTAGTCCTTGACAGTTCCCGTCCTATTTGGGCACAAGTTTTACAAACGGAGAAGGAGTTGGTCTGAAAGAAAAAAATAACATTGAATATGTTTGAATTTTATCTTTACACAATAACTTAGAATTACACTTTAACTCGTCGAAAATGTATAACATATTAGAAAAACAACAATATAAACTAGTAAATGATCATGTTTTGAAAAAAATATTTATTTCCCTCTATTATAAAATTTTGTTTAGAAAACCATCGATTAACTACAGCCCACCAAGGATAATGCTATGCGCATAAACATCAATCAGACAATATATGTATTACTAATTGGAAGTTTCTTAAAATTATGAATACATTTGTTAGCTTGAGTAACAGAGCGGTTATGTATTTATGTATTTCTTATGTTGGTGTTCGAATCCAATTTGGTGGTTTTTAAGTGCCCATGAAAAAAATAAGTACTTTGAGTGACTGACATGTACAAAGAAACTTCTTTTTGGAAACAAATGTTCGGCCAGATTTCGATGATGCTCTATAAAACTTTTTATTATATACTTATACATAAACCCACACGCAATACATATTGCAGAATATGGTAGTCCGTATTCCACTCAAGTGCAATACGGCCGTATACGGACGTGTACATATGCTTAAAGTATTTCTCACTTGTTTTATTCGGAGATTAGGGAAGTCCCGCGTCCACAGAGATCTGAAACTGGCTTCACTAACAGCCTGTGCCATCATTTCTGCCATTTCATCCTTATATATTTGGTAGACATCAGACTTCCTTGTTTTGTAAGGCAGCATCATATACCCTGTGTCTGGCATCCTGTCGGCATGGAAGTATATATATGAAGACAACCAGGTTCTTGCTTTGTCGCTTGCTTTACTCTGACCCCTTCCAAGTGAATACTTATTGCTAACCTCTCCTTCTCTGTACTTTCGGAGGCATTTATAGTAAAAGTTTTTGTCAAGTTTATAGTAGTTACGTAAGCACATGCCACACACTTCCTGATTATTTTCAATTCTAAAATAGTGACAACCATCTTTGCTTGACTCTTCAAACTTTTCCAGCATCCACTCAACTCTGCAGTTAAAATCCTTCGTCCATACTTTTTCTCTAGCCCTGATGATCTGGCTCTGGGATACATTGCTATGAAAACATCCTCTCCTACATGGCTGTAGACGTTGCACTTCCCCTGTTTTCTTAAGCTTTAATAACCTCCGAACTGGTCTGCCTTTTCCTGTTTTACTTATCTGAAAAATAATAATAATTGATAAATATTATCTTTTTTTAATAAGCAATTAAAATTTAACACGGTGTATAAATATGAACTGGTCTGCCTTTATCTGTTTTACTTGTCAGAAAAATAATTATAATTGATAACATATCTATGAACTGTTTTTGTAAGCAATTAAAATTTAACACGGTGCATAAATTTGATCTATTTTGTTCTTTATTATTTAAAAAGTAATACATGACTTTATGGGGTAACTTAATTGTAAAA
Organism: Mya arenaria; assembly: GCF_026914265.1. Lineage (NCBI taxonomy): Eukaryota > Metazoa > Mollusca > Bivalvia > Myida > Myidae > Mya > Mya arenaria. The sequence goes on from NC_069126.1 coordinate 12,874,480, forward strand.
GGTACAATCTTCTGCTGCAAATTTCCGAATTTTGCAGGCAGTTGAATACATACATGTATCGGTTTCTTTGGTGTTGATGTATGAAGTGGCTGTGTGGGTTCCTCTGGACTAACAACAGCCAATGGTTCATCGGACTCCTGAATTAAACCGTCATTTTAGTATTGTATCATGACTTTTTTTCCAGTTTTACTTCTTTATGTGCAAAATTAAATATAATATCAAGAGTTTGTGCCTTCCAAACTTATCATTCTAATAAAGGTTACCCAGGGTCACTGCTTATCAACATTTCTGTGATAATGATCTCAAGCAACATATAAGCCACAGTCTTATAAATACTCCTGACTGCCCAGCTGGTATTCAATGCACATGTTTCAAACGAGCTGTACATCGTATTTTTAACTTTTTTGTCGTTCATTAAATTTCATTTGATTCAGTTAACTTGAACTTTTAAGTTGATGAATTAATTTTGTTGTATAACATTATAATTACATAAACAATTTAGAATGATCTCTATTTGTGGGAAATTACATATTTCTAATAATAAGAGCTATCACTGAATGTCATGAATATCCCTACACGCCCAAGTCAACTCATTTTAAATACGACCTTGTATGACAAAATTGAAGACCGAACACAAGCTATCGCCAGTTAGGCTGATAAGGAAATCATTCGAAAACATGACGTAGATGTCCCTTTATCAATTTCAAGAACTGTAGAGAAAACATTGTGATTTCAGTTTTAACTTTTAATTTATCAATTAGTGTAGGCCAATTCTCTATGTATGCAAATGTTTACCCCATTTTCAAGATCATTTTGATACATGCAATAACTCACCACAAGCTTAACACTGCAATATCAGTCAAAACAAAGATCATCTGGGAATACACACATTAAACAGCCCAGCAGGATGGCCCACTAAGTGGTAATTAATTGACTGGTACAATTTCATGGTGATTTCATAGACTGATTAGCCTTTTTCTCAAAATGAGGAGTAAATGGGAGGCAATTTCTCTGAATTGTAGAGTGCAATGGACTTAGTTTAATGGCACAAGCTTTTTTTTATTTTTCGCCAACCACCTTAAGATAACTGCAATCTACATGTCAATGGTACTTACTAACATATTAAAATTCTAACCCTTGTAGAAAATAAGTTTTCAGTTTAACCGCACAAAGGCATATATTTATAAACCTGTTGACCACTATACATAAGGTTATGAACACTTGCAGTCCTACAGTTAATGCCGCTACAGAGCATCAAGCTGATGCTCGGGCTTATCAGTGGAATTAATCTAACATAACTGTAAACTGACCACTTGACCCTTTCCCTGCTGGGAGCTGTTTGCCTGACTAATTTGAGAATAATAGCTGGTCTTGTCTTGAGATTTGGGCTATTTTATGTTAGGAGGTTTTTCTTGGTATTTCAACTTTCGCTAACTTGATTACTAAAATAATATTATTATCGAATGCTTTTGTATAAATTTTGTATATCATAGTTATAATAACATGTTGATTCGGAATGTCTTATTCAACTGTTGTTGATGTTTTAAGATATTGATTTCAGTCAGTAAGCGCCTCGTGCGACTTGAGTCGAATTCCATCTCCCTAATCAAAACGCACTACTAAGTTATTACCCTATTATACGATGCTTTAATATACATATAATTCCTTTTTCGCAAAGAGAAAATAATATGGAGAAAATATATATTTCTGGAAAAATGCTCTACATACATTGTGTTACAGAAACATGTAATAAAAGTTCAGTGACTGCTGTGATTAAAAATTTACATTAACTGTGCATGTAGGAGTGCGAACGATCAGAAAAAGTTGGATAATTTTAAATATTATATTAAAATAAAATGAGTCATATAACGTTCAAATATACTGGTATGATATCAAAAGTCCGGACATAGAGGTTTAAGATACAGTATTGCTTTGTTGTGATCATTTCTCATACATATGATGATATTAAACTGCTTTGAAACAAGTATTATATAACTATATGTTGAAATAAGGTAGCAATGTTTTATGATAATTCCGAAAGTAAAGACAAAATAGTTAATGAGATATATATATATATATATATATATATATATATATATGTGTGTGTGTGTGTGTGTCAAATGGAAAGCTTACATGCAGTGTGCATAATGTTTAATCATTCTTCTAATGAAGAATGCTCTCACACAACAATGCAAATTAAGAAGAGAAATCTTACAAAGAAAACAAACGTTGATTTAACTGTGTCAGTAAAGAAGATTTTAATCGCTGTTTCAAAAGCTACATTTTAGGAAATGAATTTTCTAGTAAATTACATAAACGAAGATACACAAACTTAAAGAGGGTTGATATAATTCACATGAAAAGTGGGCAATGATGTTTTTTTGAAATGCATTTGAGCAAAGACCACAATGTCAATGCGTCAATAGAAACCTCTGAAAGTACATTTTCAACATCAAGGTAATATAGTGCTCAGATTAAAAAAAAAGTTGTAATCTGTGTTATAAGTAATAAGAATATCTAAGTACATCAATATATGACCTTATTTTTTGGCAAATGGTTAAAATATTACATTACTTTTAATATTACATCTTATGGGGGCATATAGATTTGCCCTTGGTCGTCCGTCTGTCTGTGATTCCGTCTGTAGGTAATATGCCAACTTGTGTCACTTAAAACTCGATTATATCACCTAAAGTCCAGAAACCTCGGGCGTTATTTAGGTAAGGACGTTTTGCATCTTGGGTTTCATTTCCCACTGCACTTAGTAAAACCAGAGTTATTATAATTTAATTAAAAAAGTATTCCCACTGCACTTAGTAAAACCAGAGTTGTTATAATTTAATAAAAAATTATTTCACGGGAAAACATACGAACCTCAATACAAACTTTAGACTTTATAATTATGAGACTGTTTGCAATTGGATAATGTTGCTATGATTTAATACGGTTGAATTACGCGTAATCATCCTAAAGTGAAAAATAGCAATGTATCAAGTTTGCAGTATTCTTTTCTTGTTCCAAAAATGCAGCAAAAGAAAGTATTTATTTTCATTTGTTGTGAAAATGGCGAAAAACATATTCTTTAAATATAACCATATATAACAAACTTTATTATAACTGCATGATTGACACTGTTAGATATACATGTAATACATAAATTATTATATCTTATAAAACCTAAATATCCATTTCATTCAATTGTACATTGGGTATAATAGGGTTGGTATTGATACTTTTGTAGTAAGTAGACAGCTTACGTTATCTTAATGAAATGTATAAATAAAAATCCCACGTATAAAGTTATTCCGTTTGAAATTAAATCAAAAGATCAAACTGAATAATTTTTTTTATTTACTTCAATGTTTCATTTCTTTGCTATGTAATCAATGATTATGTTTTTGTTTTTTTTCATTTTCATGAATAGTTTAAAACTAAAGTAAATGATATAAATTGCTTTCCTATAGTCATTGTGAATTTTAGTGCAGAAATCGTACTGAAGATGTTCTCTGATAAATATTCTTCTGACCCCAAAACTGACCAGGGAAGAGTGGTTAATGGGCCCCTGCTGACAGAAATTGGTTATCTCAATTACATGCATAATAAACACCTAGCTAAGAAGTGAGGCTTCGAAAATGGACCAAAATCCAGAAACCTGGCATAAACTGTAGGACTGCTTGATATGGACACATTGAAAATGAACCATGGAATAATCAAAACAATAACTGGTAACATGAATCGTATCTTGTTAACCAGTTAGAATTAACATTTACTGAAGCTAAAGGCCAAAATGCATTTATAAATATGTGGTAACACGAATGTTATCTGCCGGTAATTATGTTCCTAATTAAGTGGAATTCGCTAACCATAACTAGATAACCTGCAGCTAAAAGAGAAAAAGGTGGCAGTTCCGGGCACTTTGAAGCCAGTTTTCAGTATTGTGATATTTATCTTACAGAGAACAGTTTCTACTAACTAGATAGCTTGATCATTATCGCATAATTAAGTGATTAACACGAAACAACTCGCAGACGTTAACAGATTATCTGACGGCAGTTATGTTCATCCGTATGTATCAGACACATGAGGCCGATAACCTATGTTAATCATTTTGTTATTGTGTAACTTGTAAAAGTTAATCTCTGGAATGCTTTGATTGTGCAAACGTTAGCTCCTACATCCTTTTAAGAGTCACATCAGTTATTAATTAAAATGTATAACTAAATAAATAGTAACAACGGGATGGTTTCATAAATGTGCATATATACATAATCATTGAAAAAGTATACCTTTATACGTTTAGTAAATGCATGCAAATAACATTTAATGAATGTAAATCTAATACACGTTGTGAATTGAAGAATCACATTTAATTACATTTTAAAAACTATTATTGCATTCCTGAGAGGGCAATAGCAAAACATATCAACAGCATAACATAAATAACTGACCTTGTTATGCTTGTAACGTGGGGGAATACTCCTCGTATTGCCCTTTCAAGAATGCAATACTTAATAAATACGAGCTAAATATTTCTGAATCATGTGTTTTTGAATTTCACTACAGAAGCTTCATGTTACTAAGTATTTCGTATTTCCATTTTACATCCATTGAACTGAAAATGTCCATCGATTATATCAATTATCCCTCTCAATGACTGAGTCCCGGGTCATAAACAAGCAGGCCAACCGCCTTTATTATGGGACCGTATAAATCAAAGTCGTATTTTCCTACCGGGATTCAAACGATTCTGGCAACGAACTAGCCGGGTATAATGCAGGAGAAACAGGAACAAATCGTTCCAAGTTCTGATTATCAAACACTCAGCCATTTCTTAATTTCAAGTATGCCTCTGAATCACGGTATTGGGTGAATTATAAAAACTCTATAGAGCATTAATGAACAAAAGATCACAATAATATAATGCGCATTACATTAACATGAATTGCATGCGCATATAATAAAATTAGCGCCTTTGCGCCGATACTAATTTATATGATTAACCGAAGAAAATCGCATGCGTAAAGTAAATACAAATTGCAAAAAACATACTCCTGCCCTGGAAATATGAAAAGCCGAAATGTGCTTAAATTTATACTGAAATAGTTCTTTCGTAAATTTTTGAAAGTTTGATTTACTTAAATAAATAAAAATGACGAGTCTGAGAACGTCAGTGTAACTGATTTGTTTATTGTGTTTAATAAAGTTCAAAAGCAATGACCCTTGAACAACAATCATACTGCAGACACTTAAAACCAAAATTGAAAGTAAATTGCGCAGTAAAAAAATAATTATTTTAGAGTTGAAATAATGCCGTTATAGCTAAAATACCCGTTCTATTGCATACAAATAAAAGTTTGTAAAAGTATGTATGACCTTTCGATTTCTACAGATAACAACAGGTAATGAATACTCCGAAACAATACATCTTTTGCCATCCATCTGATAAAGAAATCAGAAGAGGTAGGCAGACATTGAGTTGTGTATAAAATGTAAACAAAATTGTTGATCTAAATACATAGTAACATTAAGAGTCTTAATCACTCAAACAAACTATAAACGTCGCTGGCAGTATACATTTATTAAATAGCAAAAAATAAGAACAGTTTACCTTTAGGCTGAAGATAAATTCATCATCAAACTCAAAGATATGCTTTGACAAATCCTGAAAGGTCAAATATTATAATAATTATAATAGTCTTAAAAAACCATTAACTGTGTTAAGCATACATCATACATATTCATGTTACTTAATAAAGTTTGATCTAATATCGTTATATTAGTAAATGGAAATACGTAGCATTATAAAATATAATGTTAATCTAATTTGAGCATTAAGATAAATTCCATGGTGTATTCAATACAAACATTGCTTTTAATCTGCCTTTACGATATAAAGGTTAACTGCTTTACATAAGTAGAGTTATTTATATAAGAATATTTGAGTAAAACATGTAAAGTACCTGGGCATTTAAAGAGGTTTCCATTTCCTCAAGGGATATTCCTAATGTGTTGGTTTCTTCATCAATGACATCTTCCAAAGAAATGTTTTCTAAAGATATTCCGAGATAATCCATTATTGATTTCAGCTAAATATTGTGGGAATTAGTTTCAATTAACTGATAAAGTTCAACAAAATTTAAGCAGACTATCAAAGTTGTGTATCCTAAACAGTTTAGTCAAAATCACTTTTATTTCACATTTTAATAGTCATATTGATAAATCACATTCTGGGTTGTTGCTAATTGGTTAATTATATCCCTCCGCAAATTTCTTAATTTCTAGACATTTTCCTTCAATCTTGAAGCTTCGTTTTATGACCTGCTGATGAGCAGTTATAGGCACTTGAACAACTGTTGCGGATTTCAAGACAAATATTGATCTGATCTTGACACTAATGGGCTTTGCAATTACAAGGGTGACATCTGACATCAAGCTGGTGTTACGGAGTGTTTTAACTGGTAAAATAAAACAAAGGATTTACTATTGACTGATTTCAGTGTCAATCTAGTCCCAACTTATGAAAATAGGCTCTGGACTGAAAAAATACATATCTGGCAACACATTCAATCATAATAATGTTAGCTTTTGACTAAGCTGACAGTACACTGACTAAAGCTGAAACAAATGACTAATAAGCATGGATAACAAAAACCTTTTTTCCCATTTCTTGTCTCATACAGATCGCATTGCAACTGCATAATTTCAAATGTAGATGAATGGTCAAAGGTAACATATTTTATTATCAGTATAACTTAACACAGGTTATTGTTAATATGAATGCACATGTGTATAGTTTTGGGTCACTGGATCGATTTGTTGATTTCTTGATTGCCCTTACAGAAGTATACCAACCCTTCAGGTAGCTCATAGTGGTTGAGCACCTGACTTGCAAGCAGGGGGTTGAGGGTTCGAGTCCCGAGCTGTTTATAGCTGTGTATAACCAGAACTCGTTATGCCCTATCTTGTGTCAGCCCTACTTAGTTAAAAAGCACCATCTACGATTTTATTTAACAATACATGTACATTATACTCCTCTTCCTCTCTATATGCACTTTTTCTCTTTATTCAACAGCATTGATACTGGTACTGTTAGAATGGGGCTACCTAAGTAAATATCAAACAATATCTCTTGTACATGTAAGAACTTGAATTTGATTGAGAACTCCATCCTTCCGTCTGTAATTTCAAAAAAAAGAAGTCGATTTTAAATAGACACAATAACAGGATAAAACTGTTTCCATCCGTCTGATCGCGTCAATTTGTGATGTATGCTCCTTTTCATGGTTCAGACTAAAAATATGAACATTGATATTGATATATGTATATGTTTCACGTGTAACTATCACAGACACAACTAATGGAAGTATTAACATCATTATTATAAATTTTATACGAACGCGTTTTGATGTGCAACACAATATTTTGAAATTACATAAATTATGTACAACACAATATCATAAAACATTTATCATTGAAGGTCATTAATAGTAACTTGATAATGCACGACGTTATATGTATGCGTGCGTGTTTATTCGTCCATCTGTCCATATGTTCGTGCGTATGTTTCTTCTGTCTGTACGTGTTCTTTTTTATATGGATGTTTAAATGTAGAGAGACACATAACCTTAATCTTGACATTGTTATATTCATATGGACATGAATATTCGATAAACATAAATACAAAGACGACCACGTCGTCAATGGTTGCGACAACAATCAAAAGGATTATGACAACGGTGATGGCAAAATGAAAATGATATTGAAAACAAGAACTATTACGATTCTGCTGATAACGATAGAAATAATAATGATAACAATAATGATTTAATGATTATGCTTATGATGATGATTAATATTATTATAAGTATTATCACGTCCAAAGAGCGTTCAACTTTAGCAATGGTACGTCACATTGCAACGAACAACGGTGTTCAAAATATTGACATGAAAATATGTAAGAACATGACTTTTAATTTTTTGCCGAAAAATGTTTGTTTAATGCAAACAGAATAGAGACATAATAAAATTGGGACTTTTGCAATAAAACAAAGTGCCATACTAACTTTAATTACATACATGTACTATGTTTTAAACTACACGATTGTTCCAATTATAATATTAAAGTCCGAAATAAAATCGATATTATAGTCACATGAAATAGGCGTCTATACGACGTCAAAAGAAACAAGGTAACTTAACTGACTATCTAACAGATAACATTTTAGATTTGCTCCATTGCAAATCTTCTTCTGTAAGAAGACGAATAAAGCTTGGCAGATAAACAACTTTTATAAAATACTTCAATAAGTATGATCGAAGAAATATATATCTTAAAGAAACTGTTGTTTTCCATTCATTATCAAGATAATAAATTGGCTCCCCGGGAGGCCACTGACAATATTATTTCAATATTGTACAAAATTAGCATATGGACCAGCAGTATATGAACCAATGTTTACGTGTAATAGAACTCTTGCACAAGAAAAGATGTTTGATTAATGATTTCATGTATAAGCCTTCAATGTGATCTCATGATGACATAAGTAACATAGATAGACTTAGTAATCTTATTTATCTTGCAAACAATAAGATTGCGTATTCCTTAATATAATAATACATATGTATTACATTTGCATCACCGTAAAATCAATATAACAATTCACTAGAGTGACGGGTACATTTGTTTATGTTTCAAGCATTGATTTTACTTATCATAATAATATTATATTTTGATTCAGCGCGGCGAGTGTGACAATTTTGATTCTCATTTTAAAAAAAAATCTAGGAACATACTGAAAGATAAAGATGTTAAGAAAGTGTATAAGCTTTTTCACCAGTCAATTTGTAACCACGCCCCCCTCCCACATATCCGGCGGGATAGCCGGGGAAATGGGCCGTATTTTTACCTTTCAGGTAGCCCGGTAGTGCCGGGTGAATGCGGTGGTTTTGTCTTTGCGCAAAAATAGCAAGGTTTACTTGGGTGCGGGGGAATTGTGCGAGGATTTTACCAGTAGTTTTTCCCCGAAGGACGGGGATCATGGCTGGACCAAAAGTCAAAGTCCCTGCTAATTCACGGACCTGGGAGGAGGGGGGATGGGGCGTGGTTACAATTGACTGGTGCATTACGTTGATATACAAGTATGCAGTGTCTATGAAAATGAACATTACCTCGTAATATTGAATGCAGCAAACGTATGTTTTAGGTACAATCTATGCATTATTATTATTTTGTAACCGTAAGTAAACTATATATAATCAGCAGCATAAAATTACAAGTTTTCGTTTCAGAATTTTATGATATATGTTTTATGTCAATCCAATCAGATTAAGAAAACAATGCAACAAATCGTTTTTTGATATTCATTTCTTCTCTTAGCATCGTATTTACACTTTAAGAACTTCTTATTGTTACGTTTTCATCATCGTACTGTTATGTTTTGAACATCGTACTGTCCTCTTTTCACCATCGTACTGTCGCGTTTTGACCATCATACTGTCATGTTTTCACCATCGTACTGTCACATTTTCAACATCGTACCGTCATCATGGGACTGTCGCCTTTTTGCCATCGTACTGTCATGTTTCACCAACGCACTATCATGTTTTCACCTTGTAATGTCATGTTTTCACCATGGGACAGTCGCCTTTTCGCCATTATACTGTCTTGTTTTCACCATCGTACTGTCATGTCTTCACCGTTGTACTGTCATGTTTTCAGCATGAGACTGTCACCTTTTCGTCTTGATTTCACCATTATACTGCCTTGTTTTCATCAACGTACTATCATGTTTTCACCATCGTACTGCCATGTTTTCACCTTCGTACTGTCATGTTTTCAGCATGGGACTGCCTTCTTTTCGCCATCGTTCTGTCATGTGTTCACCGTTGTACTGTCGCATTTTTACCATTTTACTGTCATGTTTTCACCTTCGTACTGTCATGTTTTCTACATGGGACTGCCGCCTTTTCGCCATCGTACTGTCATGTTTACACCATCAGGTTTTCACCATCCTGCTTTTATGTTTCACCATCGTAATGTATTTTTTTCATCATGGGACTGTCGCCTTTTCGCCATCATTCTGTCTGGTTTTAACCATAGTACTGTCGCGTTTTTACAATTGTAATTTCATATTTTCGCGATCGTACTGTCATTGTTTTCATCATCGTACCGCCATGTTTTCACCATCGTACTGTCGCGTTTTCACCACTATACTGTCAAGTTTTCACCATCGTACCGTCATTCTTTTCGTCATCATACCGTCATGTTTTCGCCATCGTACTGTCATGTTTTCACCAACGTACTGTCATGTTTCCATCACGGTTATGTCATGTTTATGCCATCGTACTGTCATGTTTTCACTATCGTAACGCCATGTTTTCACCAACGTACTGTCATGTTTACTTTATAAAAGCACCTGTCTTTTTATGAATAATAATACTTCTACAACACTTCCTGCTATTGGAACTGCTATTGCTACTACTACTACTACTACTACTACTACTACTACTACTACTACTACTACTACTACTACTACTACTACTACTACTACTATTACTACT